>NC_079448.1:21432728-22102728 GCF_903798145.1 Danio aesculapii | reverse complement strand
ACCGGCCTTCCCATAAAGACAGTCAGACAGTTGCAGCTCATCTAAAACTCTGCTGCCAGGATTCTGACCAGAAGCAGAAAATCAGAGCACAACACACCTGTCCTCAGGTCTTTACCCTGGCTCCTAGTTACATTCAGAATAGATTTTAAAGTATTACTACTTGTCTATAAATTACTAAATGGCCTAGGACCTCAATACATTATAGATGTGGTCACTAATAACAAACCTAACAGGTCATTCAGATCTTTAGGATTATATAAACTAGAAATTCCAAGGGATCAGTCAAAGCAGGGTGAATCCACCTTCAGCTACTATGCCCTGTGCTGCTGAAATCAGCTTCCAGAAATGATCAGATGTGCTCTAACATTAGGCACATTCAAATCAAGACTGAAAACACATCTGTTTAGCTGTGCCTTTACTCAATGAGCACTGTGCTTTGTCCGACAGATCGCACTATTAGGTCTTTGTTTTCTTTTTCATTCTTTTATAACCTGTTTTAACCTGTTTTTAATCACTTTTATTGTTTGTTTTTATTTTATTATACTTGTCTCTTCTATTCTTGTTTGTGTAAACAGGCACTTTAATTTCCACTGTGTACGAAATGTGCTATATAAATAAACTTGCCTTGCCTATGTTATTGTCATTTTATATAAGGACACAAGTTCATGTTAATATACTGAATTGGTGCTAAAAAACAGTATTATTATTATTAATAATATTATTATCATTTTGAAAGCAGCTAAATCATGATTTTTTCCAGGATCAATAGATGCTCAACAGAATCAAATGTGTACTCATATAAATAAACCCACGTATATAACATATATTGATGACAATGCAAACAACAACAAATGATGACTTAATTCTTAGACATTATCATTCCTGATTTTAATGTCTTACACTCATTAACCCTGTCTCATATTTTGCAATAAACATACTCACAGAGAAAGCCCACCTGTGACCCATGTGGTCTCCAGTAATGTTGCTCTGCCAGAGCTGATCTGATGGGCTGAACTCTCTGAGCACAGAGTTGGCGGACGCTGTGACCTTTCAGTGAGTGTAGGCGATAAAATAAACCGCTGTCAGTGGTAATGAGCCATCTGGAGCTCTCATCCAGCCACCGTCCCACCTGAAGGCCCCATCAATCTGCTCCAGAAAACATCTACCAAACCGTCACGCAGCTCTTCAATGCTGCACACAAACACACAGGTGAACTGTGAACAAGATAGAGCCCTCAGGATAATAAATAACTCAACTTTTTGTTTTTCTGGCTCAGAATAAAAGTTAAATGTCACTTTAATACACACATATTTCCTCAGTTTTTCTTGCACACTTTGCTGGAGTTTGTGTTTCTCCATTGTGATGCTAAAGAGTTAAGTTGATGTGCTCTTTTTTTGGTCAGACACACAGCGCTCCCTGCTGGAGCTGACAAGAACTTTACATTCACTGCCTGAGGGGACAGGTTTTATGGTTTGTAAAAGGTGAGGGTATTTTAACCTCTGGAAATAGGGCTTACCTCTACAGAATGGGGTGACTGGTTAAGAAGTGTGGAATTTGATGCAACCTCCAGAAACTGGACCATGTCTGTGTCTGCAAAAGACATTTTTGTAACAATAGTTTATATACTAAACAATCTTTGCACGCAGATTAAAAAACACACACACACTGAAAAAAAAGACTTTAGCTGCTTGTTCAAACTACTTATTTAAAGTGAGTTGAAACAACACAAATCTTAAGTTTTTTTTGGCACAACTTAACTTAAAGGTGCAGTAGGTGATTGTCTTTTTTTGTGCTGGTTGAAAGTTTCTCCACATTCTATTAGTAATTATTGAACTAATTCAATTCAATTCATGTTTATTTCTATAGTGCTTTTACAATGTAGATTGCGTTAAAGCAGCTTAACATAGAAGATTATAGTAAATTGAAACTGTGTCAGTTCAGTTTTCAGAGTTGAAGTTTAGTTTAGTTCAGTTCAGTGTCGTTTAAATTTCACTGCTTAAAGTCCAAACACTGAAGAGCAAATTCATCGATGCGCAGCTCCACAAGTCCCAACCAAACAAGCCAGTGGCAACAGCGATGAGGAACAAAGTTCACCAATAGACGAAAGAGTGAAAAAAAAAAACCTTGAGAGAAACCAGGCTCTGTTGGGCACAACAATATCTTCTCCAGCCAAACTTCTTGTGCAGAGCTGCAGTCTAAGCGCCGGAGGCTGGAGAACACTGAACGTCCATCGTGGAGAAGCTGCAGGTGTGAGTAGGTGACCAGCGGGTGTTCAGGCTGACCTGCGGGATCAATGTGGAAACTCATTTGTCACTGTCCTCGATGACCACCACAGCATCAGCTCAGGATACGGCCTGGTCCAGGATTATGGAGACCTGGGCATCATTTATTCACAGGTCTTGGATCGCATCAATGGAGCTGCATGATCTCTAGGGGCCTCGGGATGAGTATCCCCAGGTGGAAATAGAGAATAAAGAAAATAATTAACGTAGCTGCTGTTCATAGTGTATATAAAAGAGATGCAAAAGTGAAGTGTTATAAATAAAAATAGCAGTTATATAAACAAACATAGAAACAAACATGTGAAGCATATGAGTACAAATGTTTCAACAAATGTAGATTTGTACATCCATGCAGCTGCTCACGCAGATCCGACAATTGCGCATGCATGAGCGCTGCATTAAGGTGCACGAGAGAGAGAGAGAGAGAGAGAGAGAGAGAGAGAGAGAGAGAGAGAGAGAGAGAGAGAGAGAGAGAGAGAGAGAGAGTAACTCGCTGGAGGAAGGATGACACCATGGTTGAAGTATTTCTTTTACACGGGTAATATTATGTTTTAAAACTAGTTTAGTCACGCAAAGCTGACGTAGATTGTGTTGTTTTACAAATGGGCTAAATGCATGGAAGTGTTGTTATGGTGAAAGATTGATGCGACTATTTTCAATTTCATAAGTTACCTTTTACAGCATCAATAATGTAGATTTTTATTTAGTTTAACAACAAAACAGAAGTAAATAGCATTATTCCGTCTAGCCTGTTTTACTGAGGTGAAGTTGCTTTTATATTAACATCACATTGGTTAATTTTTGAACAATGAGAACCTCCGGCCAACCACTAAGCTTACAGTAGTCACTTTAGGACAAATGATGACAGAGTGAGACCTGCAATCTTTGCATGCATGAAACATTGCACATTATGACAAGTTTTGCTTGCTACACAACTGAACTGTGCTAGATATAATACAGTTTTTCATTCGGAATTGGAGTATTATAAAGTATTGTAAAGTTTTCTAACTGGCGAATAACATGATCTAGTCAATGGGTTGTCTGTCTTATTTAAGGTGTGTGTTCGTGGCTTCAGCAGGCGTGGCTTTGGACTGCAGAGGAGGGATTGTGTTTCAAAGATATTATGCTAACAAACAGCATTTATGCAGATCACCTACTGCACCTTTAATCAATTTGTGTTGTGACAGCATGAAGGTATTGTGTGGAACCCAGCATTTGTTACAGTACAGGTCAGAATAAGTACTGTAAGTTAACTGCTCCTCTCATGCATTCACATACTAAATTTTAACAATTATGATAAAACTAGCAGTAGTAGCAAGAGGCAGGCATTGTGACAGATCATAAATATGTGAATGAACTCCTGGGTCAGTAAATGAATAAATAAAATAAAAATATAACAAGTTAATGAATGCATTACCGAGTGATGGAATGGGATGCTAATATAATGAAAGATTAGTGAATGATTGACAGAGTTAACAAACGAGTCACTGAATGAGTTAGGTAATGAATGAGTTACTTAACAATTCAGTAAATCAATCAGAGTAAGTGGATGAATAAATAAATGAGTAGCTAAGTGAGTGAATGAATGAATTCATCAATAAAATAATGAGTGAGCGAGTGTTCATCTGATTGAATGAAAGAATGTGTTAATGGGTGAATGAATGAATCAGCGATCAAGTGAAAGAATGAGTAACTAATTTTATAATACTTTTTATTCTTTAATTTGTACCTGTTCATAATACATTCTCATAAAAGCATCCAGGAGTTACAAAAAAAGTTAGCCAGACAGGTAAAGAAAAGGAAAACTAAATAAAACTACAATGTAAATAAACTGTGAGCTCCTTACAATTGAGTCTACTTACTGACTTCAGAGTTCAGTGTAGCATTTAGTGTTTATATTAACTTCAGAAATATTGTTGAACAATAAGCTAATGTTTAAATGACATGTACAATACATTTTGCAAAGCAATATTTTCTCGTTTAATAGACATTATATGAGTCTTACTTCGTTTACCAAGCAAGTGGTTCTAATTGTTGATTTGATAAATAGATCTTTTAAAAAATCTATTACTTTTTTTAATTTTATGTTACTATACTTTCAGTCATTCCACATAAATCTGCAGTTTTTTGTATTGACAAAAATGTGTGCAGATTTCACCTAGCTCATGGTCAGCAATGATACTCAGGTAGGCTGTGGCGTTGACACGATGCTCAATTGGTACTAATGGGCCCAAAGTGTGCCAAGAAAATTTCCCCCACACCATTACACCACCAGCAGCTGCCTGAAACATTGATACAAGGCAGGATAGATCCATGCTTTCATGTTGTTGACACCAAATTCTGACCCTACCATGTAAATGTTTTTCCAATCTTGTATTGTCGAATTTTGGTGAGCCTGTGCAAATAGCCTCAGTTTCCTATTCTAAGCTGACTGGAGTGGCACCCGGTGTGGTCTTTTGCTGCTTAAGCCCATCTGCCTCAAGGTTGGATCTGTTGTGTGTTCAGAGATGCTCTTCTGCATACCTCAGTTGTAACGAGTGGTTATTTGAGTTACTGTTGCTTTTCTATCAGCTCGAACCAGCCTGGCCATTCTCCTCTGACCTCTAGCATCAACAATGCATTTGCGCCTACAGAACTGCCTCTCAGTGGATATTTTCTCTTTTTCGTACCATGCTCTGTAAACTCTAAATGTGGTTGTGCGTGAAAATCCCAGTATATCAGCAGTTTCTGAAATACTCAGACCAGCCCGTCTTGCACCAACAACTATGTCATGTTAAAATCCACTTAAATCACCTTTCTTCCCCATTCTGATGCTCTGTTTGAACTGCAGCAGATCATCTTCTTGACCATGTTTACATGCCTAAATGCACTGAGTTGCTACCATGTGATTGGTTGATTCAAAATGTGCGGTAACGAGCAGTTGGACAGGTGCACCTAATAAAGTGGCCGGTTAGTGTATTTTATAAGCTATATCAGAGCTAGACAGAATCTGCAGACATTTTTGTTTATACATTTATTATTTTTTAATTCTATTTTTAATTAATTATTTAATTATTTTTTCAGTGTACAATACTCCATACCTTCTATATTGTAAATGGACACAAAAGTCTGGAGGGAATATTTAAAACATAAGGCTGACCTTTGAATACTTGAAGGTCCCACTAAACCAACAACAATAATACAGCTTGTGCAGCGAATGTCAATTCTCACTTCTGTTCCTTTTTTGCAACCATGGACGCTGTCAAACACAGCTTGTGCTCTTTCTCTCTCTCTCTCTGTCTCTCTCTCTCTCTCTCACTCACACTCACACTGAATGGCACAGACTCCCTCGTCATTCAGGGTGATTCACTGGCACTTCACAACGGCTCTTCCAGAGTCTGCGACTGACATTTCCCACATCATGGCGCTGTGACTGCTGCTTTTGACAGCCACGGAGAACAGAAGAGAAAGAGAAGACAGGTGGAGCGGCTCTGACTTTATGTGTAGAGACAAAGATATGCCTTGTGGAAGCTAATCCATGTGTTCAGTTTTTACAGTAATTGGGTCAGGGAACTTCTGCAGAAAACTCAGATGATCTGTGTGATGGGGACTTTCCATCAAAGGTATAAAATAGCATGAAATTAATCAATTGGTGAGTGAAAGGGTGGAAACTGTAAATCACAAGAGGTCAAAGTCAATAGAAAATGCAGATTTTTGTTTTTCTAAAATTAATACTAATATATATATATATATATATATATATATATATATATATATATATATATATTATAATATATAAACAGTTTAGAATCAGAAAATATGATCTGTATTCACTATATCAGAACTCACTGTCAGATTAAAACATTGAGAAAGATAACTTTAACATCAAGCTTGAACCACCAAGGCTGTCAAAAACATATGGGGGAGAAATCAGGGCAATTCAGTTTAATTATTTTTAAATAGTTAAGAATCTTGCATATCTTTACTAATTAAATAAGTTTATAAGTATTAAGTGTTTTTTATTTAATGTTTATGATATAAATGCGTTATGTACTGTATGTAAGCCTTTGTCATTATTTAAATGGTGTAAATGATGTAACAACAAAAGTAAAGGTTAATTATTGCCATTGATGGTCCTATGTAGAACCATTGGAACATCTCTATAGCACAAAACTTTCTTTAACAAGGCCAAATCATTTATTTTATGGCATTATCGTGACAACCCTATTTTTTTTGAAACCTTTATTATTAATTTGTGGATGAAAAAAATTTAATATAATATCTCTATACAAAGCCTAAATCTTCTCAAATGTTTTGAAGAAAACTGCAAAGACAACATTAAATGAATCATGATAACTAAATGATTGTGTTATCTATATATGCTGTTCAATGGGTCTCTACTGAGAAATATACTTTGAAGTGATACTGGATATTTTTTTAACATCCCATCTGAAGTATCAAATGTTTTGCAGGTTGTTGAACTGACTAGACAAGGTCATCAGTCAATTCTGTGAGACAGTTAAAGTCAGCAGGTGGTCTTTAATGTCTACTGAAGTGCTCAAAACCAGTCTCACCATTAAACAAACGCCTGCAAGCAGTACTTGCGTGTCAGAAATGTTTTCTTGTTTTACTAGTGAACATCTGCAGAATTTCCCAAGGTGCTGGAAAGCTCAATGCTATCATTATTTTTTAGGAAGGAAGGATGGATGGAGCTGCAAGCAGCAATTAAGAGACCAAGCAATCCAGAAGCAGAATGGTCAAAGCTGTCCAGTGGCCTGCACCATGAAGCCAGACCAAGGTTATTATAGCTTACGAAAAACTAGAAAATGAAAACTAGAATTGAAAAAAAAAAACATTTTCGTTAACTGAAATAAAATAAAAACAAGTTTTTAACAAAAAAATAAAATCTAGAACTGAAACTGTATTGTGTATGCACAAAAAATAACTGAAACTAAAATTATAGTAAAACATCCTTTGTTTTCATCTTTGTAAATGTATCTAATATAGACTGTAAGCCTTTTAGAAGTAAATACATTTGCTTTGCACTGCTAGGTGATCGTACAGCACCTCAGAGTTTGTAATCCTGATGCCATTGGCCAGATCAAGCTGGTCCTCCTCCAGTCTTCTTTGTTGATGCTCATCAGCTTCATAGCAGAAAGTCATAATGGAATTTAAATAAGTGAATCATGCTTCAGTTGCAAAACGTAATTGTAAGAAAATTTTCAGATCACGGTGATATTTTAACTGACTGAAATTCTGATTGCTGACTACAAATTTTTGATATGTTGAGTCCAAACATGGGAAGATTGTCACAAAAGATCCGGTAACTAATAAAAACTAAACTAAAATGAAGCAATTTTTAAATATAAAAACTTGTAAATCTACCTTTAAAAACTAATTAAAACTAACTGAATTTGAAAACAAAAAGTCTAAATTAAATAAAAACTAAAACTAATGAAAAATCCAAAACTATTATAACCTTGAGCCAGACTAACCGACTAGCCAGTTAACTTTCAGTTTAGTTTGCACCTATTCAGTGTTTTAGGTACCATGAACATATCTCAGCTGCTCCATAATAACATGGCAACAAAATGTGGGGGCAGGCACCAGAGCAAATGGCAAAACAAAGATTAGAGGGAAAATTGTTGAAACTCCCTATATATTAAATTACTTGTAATGTGTCAAATGGTTTTTGCATTTGACCAATATGTCAATTAAGTTTGGTGTGAATATGTTGCAAATATACGGCATCAGATGCAGTTTGCATTCACACCAGCACATTTGTCTGTGCAGTAAAAAAAAAAAAAAACACTTTCACTATTGAGACAAATTCTACAACTTTTTGCCAGCATGATCTTACGATAAAAATAGGGCCAGCAGTCTAGTGGTTTGCAAAAGGTTTTTGAACAAAATCACTATGCCATTCAATAAAAATACAGTAGACAGAGGATTATATGAAAAGAGAGGGAGACATACTGTACAAACTAAAACAAACTATTCACTAATTTGCCAACAAAAAAATTCTAATTGAGCTATTCATGCCAATATATAACAATAACTTATTTAAAATGAAAGTTCGTGTTTAGCGTTCACATAATGACGTTTTATAATGAAGTTTGTGCACTCTCAGTGCTGGCTTACAGCAGGAAGAGCATATGCCAGGGTAATTGGGGGTTCAGTGCTTTTTGGCAACCCCCGATGAAGCCGAAGGAAAGTGAATGTACATACAGTTGCAATCAAAATTATTAAACTCCCTTTCATTTTTTTTTTCTTTTTTAAAATATTTCCAAAACGATGTTTAACAGAGCAAGAACATTTTCACAGTATGTCTGATAATGTTTTTTCTTCTGGAGAAAGTCTTATTTGTTTTATTTTGGCTAGAATAAAAGCAGTTTATTATTTAAAAAAAAAAAACATTTTAAGGTCAAAATTATTAGCCCCTTTAAGCAATATTTTTTTTCGATAGTCTACAGAACAAACCATCATTATACACTAACTTGCCTAATTACCCTAACCTGCCTAGTTAACCTAATTAATCTACTGTAAGCCTTTAAATGTTCCTTTAAGCTGTATTGAAATGTGTCTTGAAAAATATCTAGTAAAATATTGGTTACTGTCATCATGGCAAAGACAAAAGAAATCAGTTATTAAAAATGAATTCTTAAAACTATTATGTTTTGAAAAATGAAAAAAAAAATCCCTCTGTTAAATAGACATTGGGGATAAAAATAAACAGGGGGGGGGGGGATAAAAAAATTCAGGGGATTTAATAATTCTGACTTAAATGTAACATATGTCAAAAAAATTGAGTCATAAAATGCAGTGCAAGCACCTTCATTTACACTTTCAGACACTAAAACTGTAAATGAAGGTGCTTGCACTGCATTTTATGACACAATTTGACAAAAACACCCACAACATTTGGGTGTTTTTCCACTGTGTTCCATATCTACACAGTAAACAATGCAGGGTTCCACACAATTCATTTATGTTCTCCCAACACAAATCAATAACAAATTTAAGTATATTGAACATAAAATTTAAGTAAAATTGAGTTTTCCCTAAAAAATCCCCAGAATTGTGTTGTATAAAGAGCCCCTATTATGCATTAAAAAAGGTCATATTTTGGTTTTGGGAGTCTCCAACAACAGTCCGACATGCATGCAAAGTCAAAAAACACTTTCATTGTCTTTTAATATGCATTTATTTTTACCTAATTATCCCAACGACTCCCAAATGATTCGATCAGTGATTCATTTGTTCCCAAACCCCTCCTTAGAGCGATGCTAATCTCCGCTGATTGGTCCGATGACTCAGTCTGTTGTTATTGGTGAACTGTGCTCAGCGTGAGACAGAGAGAAATGCCCACCACGGATTATCAACCATTTTGAAGTAGTCAGAGTGCAGAGTGTATGTGTGAGCCCAATGCAGGAGTGCATTAAAGCAATGGAGTTAAACACAAGCATATCGCTCTACTCTTAACCATAAGGAAAACAGTGACACACATTCAGTATTAATTCACACAGCAGAAAAAGCTGAACTATTTTGAAACTTGACAGCTGCACGTGTATAGGAACAGCTGATGGTGGCCATAGTAATGACAAACGGCAGAGGATCGCAAGCTCACAAATGCATTTAAATCTGTAAACAAATCGACATGTGTCGCGCTTTCAATGTGGTTTAGACGCGATATGAGAATATGAAAAATTAAATACATCATTTGCAAGCTAGAGAAAACAAGGAGGCAACCATTTTATTCTTACTTATTTACACTTGTGAAATGAAGGAAGAAACTGGTCCATGAACTGTGTACTGTAAAGTGCCTGTTAAGCTCTGACAAAGTTCCATTAATCAATAGTCTTTTCTGATCCTTCCTTTAACAAATGGCTGATGAATCTCCCATTGTAAGCATGTAGATTGCTGAAGCACTTGTCAGAAAAATGACATGAAAACAGCACAACCCCTGACTCTTCACAGCCTCATCTTTGAGTAGGAAAAATAACACTAACTTTCCCTCACACTTCAGAGCAGAGTATCTATGCGAATTGATTCAGCTGGGATCTGCTACAGTGTTTGTCTTCCTATATTTCTTTCTACACTGTTTGTGGGTGGGGCCAGGAAATTTAATTTTACGGGGTCTGCACGTGCAACAAATGGGCGGGGCTTGAGTTCCGTATCGACGTCACACCGGCATGGATAAAGAATCGCTACTGCAAAAAGTCGACTATTTTATAGATGAATCAATAGTTTTAATCACGGTGCACTTTCAGATTTAAGCCATAGTTGGATATATCACTTCACTTAGAGCTCTTTAAGCTCATTTTAAATAAGTAGTTTAATCAAGCATCAAAAATCTTAGTAGATCTTTTTTTTTTTAGTACCAGATCCAAGTGAGCCATACCATTGGTGCCATACCATTGGTGAGATTCCAAGTGAGCCGTACCATTACAAAACATGATGTATACACATTGCTGATCTGAGATAATCATCATTACTAGTGTCAATACAGAGCAAAACAAAACACAACTGTGCCATACCGCACAGCAAAAAAGCTGCTTAAGTAGTGGCAAATGTCTTAATGGACAAGTAACCTCTTTTGTTCAAATTCTAGATTCATTCAGAAGCAAAACACCATTCTACTGATCTCTTCTGCACAACAGTTCTACTTAACAAGCAGTATTTCTGTTGTCAAAACTGACAAAAACAACATTGTGTCAAAAAATTGAACAATATTAAATCACTATTCATTCAATCCTGTATAAAAATCGATATTTTGCACTGTACCACGATCTATACCATGGTAATTTTGAACAAAATGCATCTTATGTCACACCATTCTCTGACACTTTAATGTTTTATTTTTCAAACACAACATGGTTGTCACTCACTTCCATTGTATAAGCACAATCATATTTACTTATTTATTTTTATTACACTTTTCTTGTCTGAAAAGAATAAGACTTAAATGACCTTTCTGTGCAACTAATTATTTATATACGGAAAAAGAGGTCTTCAATGGGACTTGTTAACATTTCAAATTCACCAAAGAAATTCTCGTTTGCTCTAAGACTTAAATCAATGCCAAGCCCACTGTTTTCAGAGAAATGTGTGGAAATGAACAGATTGACCAATCAAACCTTTGTTCTTCTTTTGAAGGCTCTTAAACCAGTGACTGATACAATAAGTGCTTGTGCACAAGAAATGCATTATTATGCTTCAAGTTGAATAGGTTAAGAAATGACTATATCCATTAGATTCATGGCATTTTGTTGAGTCATTCTAAAGTACATCTATAGAAATCTTGCAGCTCGCATTCAATTTGGCATGCTGACTCATGTAAAAATGTTCAATCTTACAGTTTAGAGAGATGTTAAAGCTGACAAATATAATATGCTATTGATAGGATTAAGGACATATCATTTTAAACATTTCAAAAAGTATATCTAGATCGTAGGGAAAGGTTTCACGCAGTTATACCTAAAATATTATACAGTAGATCTAGTCTTTTTAGCATCTTTTGGTTACGGTAACATTTTACAGTAAAATCTCAACTTGCCATATACAGTGAGAAACCATGAATAATTTAACACTGTGTGTATTTTATAGACAAACTGATTATAATTAAATGTTATCTGGCTTTCTTTTTTCATTGGTACGATGTTGGTTATCACTTTAAAGGCAAAAATCTGAATCATAAATCCATCATGTAAAGACGTTAACATTTTTTTTATTTTCTAGCATCCACGACTGACACTTTCAGTAAATTCAAGAAACATACTCCCACCCCACCCCAAAATAAAAAAAAAACAAAAAGTGATCCAATAAAAAAAATGTAGTTTATAGTAAATACTGTTTTTGATCCAAATAGTAAAAAACTTAAATTGATCTGTTATTAAGGCAACGCAGTGGCGCAGTAGGTAGTGCTGTTGCCTCACAGCAAGAAGGTCGTTGGTTCGAGCCTCGGATGGGTCAGTTGGTGTTGGAGTTTGCATGTTCTCCCTGCGTTCGCGTGCCTGCGTTCCTCAGGGTGCTCCGGTTTCCCCCAAAGATATGCGGTACAGGTGAATTGGGTAGGCTAAATTGTCCGTAATGTATGAGCGTGAGTGTATGGATGTTTCCTAGAGATGGGTTGTGGCTGAAAGGGCATCTGCTGCGTAAAAAACGTGCTGGATAAGTTGGCGGGTCATAATAAAGTGACTGAGCCAAAAAGAAGTTATTAATACGTGGTGTTAATATTCAATTGTTTCAGTGGTAATGTAACTACGCACTGTAAAAAACTTACATTTTAAAAGACTTATTTATTTTTTTTAGTTGAATCAAATGATCTTTTTTAGTCATCTCAACTTGCATTAATCAAACGGACTAAAAATATTAATTTAAACTTTGAATAACATGATTCACTTATTGAAATAAGATAAATCAACTAAAAATATTTGTTGACTTGACTTTGTCATTCATTTTTTACAGTGCAATATAATCAAATTACCTAATACTGTAGTGTTTTCTACAATTTTAGAGCACAGTTTACTGTAGTAAAAACTAAAGTATACTACAGTATATATTACAGTTTATCAGTTCACTATAATTAGTATGCTGGAGCAGTCACTGACAAAGAGTTGGAAATACTACATAATGTGCAGCATAATACATTTTACTATAGTATGGTTCAAAAACAACTTACAGGGTTTCAACTCAAAACCAATTATACATTTCAAATTCCCACTGACTTTCACTGACTAAAAAGAGGAATTCCTAAGAAATATTATAAATGAAATAACAGGATGCTGTTACGCTTACATTGGTTTTAGCCTGAATATCATTTAGCCTAACTTTAAAGAGCCCATATTATACATGAAATAGGGTCATATTTAGGTTGTAAGGGTCTCCAACAACAGTCTAATATGCATGCAAGGTCAAACAACACTTTCATGGTCTTATAATCTGCATTTATTTTTACCTAATTATCCCAACGACTCCCATATGAATCGTTTAGCGATTCATTTGTTCCCAAACCCCTCCTCAGCGCGAAGCTAATCTGCGCTGATTGGACCGATGACAGCCTGCTGCGATTGGTCGACACGGACAAGGCTTCAGCGTGAGACAGAATGAAATGCCCAGCTGCTAATCTACAATATAAAAGTAGTCACAGTGCATACATGCTTTATAGTGGATTTTGGCTGCCAGTGGGTGAATGTAAACACAGACGATGGACTAGAAAATACTGACGACTAACTATTTTACTGAGCAAAAAGTCCAAGAACTGGCGAGGAGATCTAGGCTGTCTTCTTGCTCTTTTCACTCACTCACTCACTCACTCACTCTCTCACTCTCTCACTCTCTCACTCTCACTCTCTCACACACACACACACACACACACACACACACGGCCTGCGCGTCCATAGAGGAGCAGCTAAATAGAGAGGGTGCGGCGCTCAGTTATATCCGCGAATACCCGTGCGTTACACACACGAGGAGACACAGACACACACACACACACACACACACACACACGCACACACATGCACACACACACACACAGACACATTACTTCTACCCGAGGACACGACACACACGCCTAGAGCACTAGTTCAGCTTGCTGGGTGCAATTTAGACACCTCACCTCGAACCTGAGCTGAAATATTTTGAAACTTGACCATTGCATGCGTGTAAACAGCTGACGATCTGTAATCAAAGCGGCACGCGGCACGTTTTCAACGTGGCTTTACACACGATATGAGAATATAAAGAGTTAACCTGATACAGTACATGCGGTTACAAGTAACAAAACACAACTAAATACATAATTTGCAAGCTAGAGTAAACGAGGCAATAATTTTAATCGCACGTACTTACACTTGTGAAATGGGGGTAGAAACTGATTCATGATCCACTGATCCATGTTCTGACAGTCTTTACTGATCCTTCCTTTAACAAACTGAAGAAGTCTTCTTTGAAAGCATATAGTTTTCAGAAGCACTCAGAACTTCTCAAGGCTGGGCTATATTGCTGATGTTTCATCTTTGATTAGACTGTCCATAATATCCATCTGCACAGCATGACTTTATTCGATCGGTGTCTGTCTGTGTGTGTGTGAGACTTTTTTTTCTGTTAGTGGGCGGGGCCGCAGGTTTCAAATCTCCCGGGTTTGTGCGCCCAACTACTTGTGTTTCGTAGCTGCGTCATCACGAAACACCTAATGACTCGTTATCAAGACGACTCGTTTGAAGCACTATGAGTCGACTCTTTTATAGATGAATCAATAGTTTTAAACACTGTACACTTACAGATTAACGCCTTAGCTGGATATATCACTTCACTTAGAGCTGTGTTACACACTACATGGAAGGGCATTTTCAAAAACCCATAATATGGGCTCTTTAAAAGCCACAACGAGACAACAATGGATAACTGATCTCAGATTTTGATAAAAAATAATAATAATAAAATAAAAACAATAATAATTGGAGTTTGCTTGGCTGGGAGGTGTGCCCTCTTCCATATTTGATAGCTTAATAGTAATTTTAACTTTACATTTAGCTTTCAGTTCGTAACGGATGCCAGGTAGTGAAGTGCTATGCAGGTAAGCCTTACTCCTCTGACCTCTAAAGGCTGATATATATTTCTTTGTCGAGTGATGGGCATGACCCATGGCGCTTGCCTTGCATGTAGTCGTGCATTTATACTTCTACGTGCTATTTGTGTTGTTCTGCAATAACACTTCTGAAAACGCTAGCTGGCAGTAGGTTTCTATGTTCTTCTGTGTCGAGTTTCATTCTGGGTGTTTTGTTTATTTCTTAATGCTACTGAAAGATTCGGATTTATACCTTCCAATCCATCTCAGCATGGATCAACTTTTATCAACATCCCGTTTTCTCATTATTTTTATTAAATATTATTATTTGATTATTTAAATGAGCATTTAACTTTTAAATGATTTTAACTAATGAATAAGTTAACACACTGCTTTATGTAAGAATGTTCAGTGCATTTGCCTGTCTCTTTGTAACTATTTTCAGGAGCCACCAAACTAGGTCAGAGGTCACTGAGACCTCGAGTGAAACTGAAGGGCTGAGAACTGGAACCAACTGTTTCTATTGTTATTTCTATGAGTTAATACTATCTAAAATGTCTAAAGTGATTTAGCTATTTTTACAGTTAATTCTTTTAAAGTGATTCTACTTTTTATTCAAGATAGACTTTGTCAAGTAAAGATATAACTGCTTGAATGTAGATTATACTGGTTTGTAACAATAAAGATGGCTGAGAGTACACACAGTCTTGGGTAAAAAACAGATTGTACTTTAAGTGTGTGTGTTCTATTTGACTGTGGATCTGTTTCACAGGTCTGGAGTCAGCTCTGAACAGTCTAGTGGATGTCTGACTTTTATGCTTAAGATATTACATGCATGCACCCACGTGGAAGTCTATCTGTGTTTTAACCAATCAGGTTAGAACACCTCTATGTATGATGCAGTTAATGACGTTATGTGAGAGTATATTTTGTTATTGATTTGTGATTGTAAGCAGAGCGGCCTAGGAACTCTTTGCGAGTGTTGAAGCTGGCTTCTGCTGATGAAACTGCAAACTATCTTCAGTAAATGTTATTTATTTATTTGAATCTCTGACTCCGGCTCTTCTTCATCTGACTGGTCATTCTTTGGGTTAAAACTGTAAATTATCCCTATACTACAAGTAGCTCAAACTTGCTCATTCAGAGGAGAGAAGCGTGGACGTGCAACAACTTTAATCATAAGGTAAAAACAAATCAAAAGTCTCCATCTGGAGCTTCTTCAAGCGACTCGACACGAAACTTGTAATCAATCGATCCATCGGGCTCGCGGTTCTCAGCATCGCCCACGCTTGTCACCACTACCAAGCAGAGTAATCACAGAGCTTGCGCTACACGTCTTTGCGACGTGTAGTTACAGTTTTTTGATAAGTGCGCGTCAACGTCAGCCACGGTGAGGGCATACATGTGCGCTTGATGCAGAAGTATAAATCAGCCTTTAAGGTGCTGCAGCAACAAGTATTTGAAGTGGTCATTTTAAAACCAAAGCTAATAAAAATATACAGTATGTTATTCTGACCTGTCAACCTTAATTAACAGTCACAGTCTGGGGACTGCCTTTGATTGCCAGTTGATGGGAATGAAAGGAATAAAACGAAGCTGACAAATAGACTAACTACACATGTAACAACATAGGCATGAAACAATGTGATAAAAATATATGGTATAGAAAATTACATATTGATAATGTGAAACAAACATTTAAAAGTGACAAACAAAAACCACTGATCGTCACACTGTAAAAGAAATGCAGGTTTCCACACTTTTCATTCATTGTCCCAAGACAAATCGATTAACGTAACAAATTGGATTGAACATAAAACAATTAAGTTGTCCCAAAACAATCTCAAGAATATAGTTTGAACAAGCAGGAAAAATAAAAATAAACATTTTGTGTACTATTTTCCTTTTTGTCTGTTTAGTAGCTAAGTTCAATTGTACATAAATTGACATTTTAAAAAGGAGGCATAGCATCGAACCCCACCACTACACCCAACAATCATTGGGAAATAAGCAAATAATACTAAATTGTACAAATTCTCACAAATTATAGCTGCTAAATCCAAAAAGTTATGAATTGCCGATATTGTTGTATATTACATGGTTTAGACCAGAAAAAAAATGTCTGGAATAAACTTTTTAAATTTCTGACTTTACTAATTACTATTTACTATATAGTATTTACTATATTATTATATCATGCTATGATTAGCAATTACCATGTTTTTTTAACAGCATTCCCCAACACACAACTGAGATACTCCACATAGTAGGACATGTAGTATGATTGAAAACCATGACATAAACAAATAAATGTACTCCACTTGAGCGTCTATACGAAGACAAGGAGTTTTAAGCAGCGTTATTGTTTCTCCTTCAGAGAGATAAGCTATCAGATCCCTCAGATGCATCGACGCGCCGCCTCATTACGAGCCCAAGACTTCATACTCATCAAAATGCATTAGGAGACAAGCATCTGACACGGCCATTAAAACGGCTCTCGTGCAAATTGAATTTGACTACTCTGGTGAGGGGCCGATTTGCTCGCGGGAGCACTTTGCTTTTGCTCCACGTCTCTAGACTCGCTCCCTCTCTCTCCCTCTCTATAGATGTCAGCATGGCCCTCCATTTGTCTGGAGAAAATACAAAAATCAATAATTTAATTTCACTTTTCAATTAAGTGAACTAACAGAGGTTAGTCCCCGTGTTCTTTGACCACAAATTTGTCCCGTGCCATCTGTCTGAATTAGCGCTCATTGAAAATAATGACCGGCTCCAGCATGTCATGTATTATCTGGAAACGTATAAGGACCCATAGGTAGGTAACAACGTTTGACTTCTGCTAATTAATAGCATGCAGTAGATTTAATGGGCCCTTCCCCGTCTTTGTTTATCTGGTGATTTATTCCAGGTTAACGGGGGGCTCAGCGTTGCATTCCATTATCAATTTAATTACTGTTTCCGTAAGACGTATAAATATTTTTTTCATCGCAGATGCGCGGTATTGACAAGCGCACCAAGGTCAATCATGTTACATTATTCTGTTAATAGATCAGAAGGCAACGGTGAATAATATTAATTGTGTAAAAAAAAGCTGGTCTAGTGTAGTCTATGAAAAAAAATGCGGTTCAGATTATTTTTTTTAACAACCTTGAGCTTATGAAATATTTTACAGTGCAGAGTGGTTGAAAAGTATTTATAGAGCTGATCTGTTTAACTGAGAGTAAGTAAATCAGCATAAATCAAATTCAGATTATTGGTCAACTAGTTTTTCTTTCTTTCCTTCTTTCTTGCTAAATGCTATTTACAGTAACTAAACTTTAAAGAATATAATGTACTTGACAAGCAGTACAGCAAGTTTAAACTAAATCTAACAAACTGTAAAAGGAAACTACTTCCTGGAAAATCTAACCGTTTTAAAGCTATCTAGGGCATAAAACACAAATCTATGAGTACATCCAAGACAGACAGACAGACAGACAGACAGACAGATAGATAGATAGATTCCAGTTGTAAGAGCAACAAATAATAACTCGACTTCTAGTTGATCATTTGGGAAAAGTGGCAGAAGGTAGATTTTCCCGATTAATCATCTGTTGAACTGCATCCCAATCATCACAAATACTGCAGAAGACCTCGGAACTCGCATGGAACCAAGAATCTCAGAGAAACCAGTCAAGTTTGGTAAAGGAAAAGTCATGGTTTGGAGTTACATTCAATATGGGAGTGGTGAGAGATCTGCAGAGTGGATGGCAACATCAACAGCCTGAGGTATCAATACATCTGTGCTGCCCATTACATTACAAACCACAGGAGAGGGCAAAACTGAAAGCAAAGAATGTCAAGTTTCTCCAGGATTGGCCAGCCCAGTCACCAGGAATGAACAATATTGAGCAGGTCTGGGGTAAAATGAACGAGGAGACATTGAAGATGAATCCAAAGAATCTTGATGAACTCTGGGATTCCAGCAAAAAACGCCAAGCATTATTAATAGGTTGAGTCATTGCAGAGATGTGTGGATGCAGTCGTCCAAACTCATGGGAGTCATACACTATAATGAACCTTTTTCCACTGCACCATGACTTTATATTTTATTCTGCACATTATTTCTGTTAAGTGACAAGACTTTTGTCTAAGCATAGTCAAACTTTACTGTCCAAATTAAAGAATTAAAAATCAAGGCATGATCATATTTTATTTTCGCAAAATAAGTGTAATCTTATCTAGAGGCCTTTGCCTTTCATATAAGCCACTTCTGATACAAAATAAACAACTAGAAGTCAAGTTATTATTTATTGTTCCCAAAACTTGGATAGGCGACAAGACTTTTGTCAGGTAGTGTAGTTGCTAACATGGAAAATAGCCATTTCTGGGATATTAGGATATTTAAACATCTGAAAACAAACATGGTAATTATCATATATGTATTACAGACAATAGATGTCACAGCCACACAAGGACGACAAAGACGGACAAATCTTTAAGGGTATTTAATAGTGCAATGCAACAGATGCTGAGAGATAAAGCAGGTAAGTGGTGTAGCAGAGGGAGAGCGATCTCACACACAGTTCATATGGTAAGTTTCAGATCTTCAGTAATACATCATCAAAGCTTAGTCACTTCCCTTAAGCAGTTGTGTTTGCATCCACAGGAGAAGAAGAACATCCACAGAAAGAGTACGAGAGGAAGAGAAAAAGGGACAGTCGATCAGGAGAACCATCTGACGTCGATTCCAGCCGGTGAGTGAATGAAGGAGGTGAGTATATATAGTGCATGAGGATTGCAAGTGCAGGTAATAAGTAATCAGGTGACTGTTAACGGGTGTGGTGAGTGGTGGATGGTGAGGGAGAGTGGTGACTGGAGCTGCAGGAATGAGCCGAGAGTGTGACAATAGAGTTATAAAAAGTACAATAAAAATAGCCTGCAAAATGTTTACTTTTTTTCAGAATCATATAGTTTATGCTCACAATTGTACTTTCACAATAGACCCTTTTCACATTTCCGGGTTTCTCAGTAGCGGTAGGGCAAACAGAGTGCAGTGAATGTGAGAATATAACAAATAATTTTTTTTACAACCCTGATTGCTCAAATAATAAAAGAAAAACTCCATAATGATGTTATAAAGACTTTCAGAAAAATGAAAACAATTGTGTGAGACTGATGATGACAACCAGAAGAGAGAATAACGTCAAATTTACTCTCAGCCCCATAGACGCTGCATTGGAAACAACTTACACTAGCGATAATTAGTATTTTTGTCATTTGACGCAAAGATGACACACTACATACTGTACATAAATGCATTTAAATGTTCATACGATTTTTAAAAAATCTAAATATTAAAAACTTTCAAGGATTTAAGATTATGATGACCGACTAACAAGTTATGACAGCCTTGTGAAAAGGGGTTCATTGTACAAATTTAACAAACAATATAATGCAGTGACCTAACAGTTACGATCAAGAGTGTTACAACAGAGTATGTTTACAAAATGGATTAGTTTACAAATGATGTAAAGGTGTTTTGAGGTGATAACATATTATTGATTATTTGGTAATCTGACCAGTTATTATATTTTTCATTAAGGGGAAAAAATATGAATAATAATAAAAAGAAAATAGCAGTTTTATTTGTTCCTTGTTTTCATTTTAGCTGAAACTATAACAAATTGTGTATATAAGTATGGTTTTTGTAATATTTTGAATAAATGTTGTTAGAAAATGTTTTCCAATGTGCCTGCCTAGCATAATATAGTTACATTTTGTGTGATGAAAGGAAATACTTGATCTGTTCTCCATGGTTAAAGTGCTTCATATCAACTGGCTGTGATGTTCCAGACAGACTGATGATGCTGGTTTGACAGCTCAGTGTGTGGCCCCTCAATCCCAGTCCAGCACAGACATGAGTCCCACACACTCTCCGACGCCACGGGCCACACTGAAATGAGTCATGGGGGACCCAGAGAAAGAGAGAGAGAGAGAGAGAGAGAGCAGTGGATGAGATTCAAAATGAGCATCTGAAGCACAAAGTGTTTGCTCCTAGTTATAGAGTATTTTTGTTGTTTGAACTACATTATAAAACACTCTGTTCTTTACACACTGTTCATATAATGATCCTATAAAACCACAGAGAACAGAACAGGCCTTTTATAAGTTACAGTTACACAACTGCTCTGTTTTAATTCTTTCAAATAAGACATGTCTGGGATGATTAAAAGAAGACATTTTTTTTTTTTTTGTGAGTTGCATTATGGTAGTTTTCTCTCTGTTGAAAGATCTGAGATCCCATGACGCAATTTAAAAGCATAAATAATAATAAAAAAAAATAATAATAATAAAAAAATCCATCACCAAAAACAGAAAACTGTTTATTTCAATGTATTTTTTAGTGTAGTAAAAAATATCTTCCTGGAATAAATCTATAATAATTGCTATTGTAAATGGTTGTTTTATATTAATAAATAAAGACAAAAAATTAAAATAGCATTTCAAAATAGTAGTAAAATAATGCTCCATCATCATTCAGAGTAACAGATTTAGATGAAGAATTAACTTCTTACCTATAAATCTTTAAATAGTTAAGGTCCTATTTATCTAACCAATCTCCTGTCTCGCTACAATCCAACTCGTTCTTTAAGATCTCAAAACTCAGGGCTTCTGGTAGGCTTGGGCGCTATCCAAATTTTGATACCGTCAAACCTCCTCACTATTTTACCTCGGTATACGGTATTACCATGGATAATAAAAAAATTACGATGTACAGCTCAGACAGTCTCACCAAACTGTTGGCTTGTGCTTAAACCATTCAGAATCTGAATACCGTATATGCAACCTTAGGTTCGCGGTCACCTGTTTGTTGCACAATTTGCAAATTGTCTCGTTCATATTCGAAATCTGCGCAGGACTAAATTGTTTTTATTTTTATTTCGCAAACAGAAGAGCAAAACCAAAAACCACTCAGCTAGATGATACAGAGTCCAGACAGCCTACAACAAGTTGTCTGTATAAACACACACACACAAACACATACACACAGCACCACTCTCTCTCTCTTTCACACACATACACACATAAACAGCATCCATGGGGATGCGAGCGTGCTCGCTCACTCGGGAGCGATATTGTTAGACTGCCCACTCCCATTCAAATTACACCAGAGTTACCAACCGATTCCCCACTTTATTCGGAAAGAAATTCACCGCAAGAAATCTGGTCGGGTTCCGCGACTCCCGTGGTACAGCAGCGGGAATGTAGACCTCTAGTTCGAATTTACCACGTCTCCCCTCTCATTCGGTCAAAACCCGCAGTACTGCCAAACTGCAGAGGTTGTGTTCTTTTTCTAGACCAGGTCACTTGGTGCACGACTCGCCATCTTACCTCAACTCTCTCTCTCTCCTCCACACTGTCCCATGATGACAATGACGCATGTGAATTTTTAGGCATTAAAAAAAAGATATTTAATATTAAATACTAGTCTCCTATATAAGTGCATTGTTTTTATGATGGTATTGAAACTGACACCGTTGCTATTTTTAGATCCCGCGGTATACCATATTACTGTTTTACCGCCAAAGCCAAGCTTCTGGTAGTACCTAGAATAGCAAAGTCGAGTAAAGGAGGTCAAGCCTTCTCATTTATGACTCCTAAACTCTAGAAATAGCCTTCCTGATAATGTCCGAGGCTCAGACACACTCTCTCAGTTCAAAACTAGTTTAAAGACCTATCTGTTTAGTGAAGCATATACACAATGCATCATAACGGTATGATGCATGAGTGTGCTCCATGCAGGTGAGAGGGCTTGACAACCACCTGTAGAACACACTCCTCCTGTCTTAATGCACCAGACATTTTTGTAAAAAAAACTCTCATTTGCCTTACATGTTTGGTTCTATGGTTGTTTAAATAACTACTATTTTCATTTAACACTCCATTTTTGCATCTCGTTTAAATACACTATGAACAGCAGCTACGCTAATTATTGTTCTTTATTCTCCATTTCCACCTGGGGATACTAATCCCGAGGCCCCCAGAGATCATGCAGCACTTTGATGTGACCCAAGACCTATGAAGAAATTATGCCAAGGTATCCATAATCCTGAACCAGGCTGTATCCTAAGCTGATGCTGTGGTGTTCATGGAGGAGTGGAGAGCATGAGACTGATTCCTGAAAGACCCCTGTGACAGACAAGTCCCCGCATTGATCCTGTGGGACAGCCTGAACACCCGCTGGTGACCTACTCACACCTGCAGTTCTCCACGATGGACGTTCTTAAGCCTTCTGCGCGTTGACTGCAGCTCCACTCAGGAAGTTTGGCCAGAAGAAAATGGTCTTTATGGTCGTAATGGTCTTTAAATGGTTTTTTTTCTTTTGGTAAAGGTTTGTTTTCCTCGCCACTATCGCCACTAGCTTCCTTGAATTGGCATTTGTGGAGCTGCGCTTCGGTGGATTTGCTCTTCAGTGTTTGAACTTTCAGCAGTGAAATTTAAACCACACTGAACGGAACTAAACTGAACTTCAACACTGAAAACTGGACTTTACTAGAACTTCTGTTAAGCTGCTTTGATATAATCTACATTGTAAAAGTGCTATAGAAATAAACATGAATTGAAATGTAATTGAATTTACAAGAATTTTGGGATATAAACTTGTTACATTGGTAACACTTTAAAATAATGGTTAAAGTATTTATTAACTGTTAGTAATACATTTATTATTAATATTAAATTAAATATTAATATTATTATTATTTATTCATGTTTGTTAAAATTAGTTAATATTATATAAAGGGCACCTATTTTATCCCTTTTTCAAGATTTAAGATAAGTCTTTTGTGTCTCCAGAATGTCTCTAAAGTTTCACCTCAAAACACTCATTTTTTTATACCTTTAAGAAGTTTGCAGTTTTCAGCTCTGAGCATCTTGTAGCTGTTTTTCTTGCCTGTGCCTTTAATGCGAGTTCTCCCCACCCACCGTTCCCACGTGTCTGTCAGAGCATGCCTCCATCTCCACCTCGGCTGCGTCAGATAAACAGCACAGTGACAGACATGAAGGAAGCAGATCTCATGTAACGTTTGTGAGAAATACTACTGTGAGAACTTTACCAATGATTATTTGATGTATTTGTTGTTGTGGAGCTAATGAATCGATGAGTCACACACAATGTCATTACAAAGTTCATGCACACACACACAGACACCGCACGCATTTAACTTTGCACTGTTTTTGCACAGCATGTGACAGGATACACGTTAAAGATCCCCTACTCTTTCTACCGGGTGGGGGTAGAAATCAGGGATCATGCGATTTATTTCCAGAAGGAAGTTGAAATTGGGGGCACGTAATTAGAGCTGTAAAGGTTAACTTTTCGATTTTAGGTAAAACATCTAATCCACTGGAAACGTTCAATAGATTAATAGGTACCGAAAAACCCCACAGATAGGGGGGAGATCACCAGAATGGCAAAGTCCAAGAGTAAAGTGAGCAAATATGATGGTGTTATGAAATATGGAAAAACTGTCTTTACGCTGTTTTCATCTTTTTTATATTATCTGTTTTTATTTTATTTAAACTTGTTTATACTTTTATTGATGTTTATGCAAAGCACTTTGAAATGCCACAGTGTATGAAGTGTGCTATATAAATAAACTTGCTTGCCTAGCCTATTATGCATTAAAAAAGGTCATATTTTTGGTTTTGGGGGTCTCTAACAACAGGCTGATATGCAAGCAAGCTCAAAAAACACTTTCACTGTCTTCTAATTTGCATTTATTTTTACCTATTTATCCAAACGACTCTCATATGATTCGATCAGCAATTAATTTGTTTCCAAACCCCTCCTTAGCGCGATGCTAATCTGCGCTGATTGGTCCGATGACCCAGTCTACTGAGATTGGTCGACTGCGTTAAGTGTGAGACAGAGAAAAAGGCCCACCACGGCTTATCAACATTGTTGAAGTAGTCAGAGTGCAGAGTGTATGTGTGAGCCCAATGCAGGGGTGCATTAAAGCAATGCAGGCAAACACCAGCATATTAATCTATTCTTAACCATGACACACATTCAGTATTAATCCACACAGTGGCAAAAGTTAAACTATTTTGAAACCTGACTGCGGCATGTGTATAGGAACATCTGATGGTGGCCATAGCAACGACAAAGAGTGGTGGATCGCGAACTCACAAACGCATTTAAATCCATAAACAAAGTAGCATGTGTCGTGTTTTCAACGTCGCTTTAGACATAATATGTGATTATAAAGAGTTAACCAGATACAGTACAAGTCACGTGCAGCGGTTACAAGTAACAAAACACAATTAAATACATAATTTGCAAGCTAGAGAAAACAAGGAGGCAACCATTTTAATCCCACTTAAGTTGCTCACACTTGTGAAGTGGAGGAACTGATCCTTGAATTGTGTACTGTAAAGTTCCTGTCAAGCTCTGACAAAGTTCCATAAATCAAGTCTTTTCTGATCCTTCTTTTGACAAACGGCTGACGAATGCCCTGTAGTAAGCATGTAGATTGCTGAAGCACTCATCAGAAAAATGACAGGAACTCAGCACAAGGCTGGGGCTTCAATGCTGAGGTATTTTTGTAAAAATAAAACTTCAACCACTGACTCTTCACAGCCTCATCTTTGGGAAAGGAAAGTAACACTAACTTTCCCTCACACTTCAGAGCAGAGCATCTATGCGACATGATTGAACAGGGATCTGCTACAGGGTTTGTCTTTTTTTTTTCTTTCTTTTCTTTCTACAGTGCTTGTGGCCGTGGGGTTAAATTTTTCCAGGTCTGCGCGTGCAACAAATGGGCGGGGCTTGAGTTGCATATCGACATCACACCGACACGGCTAAAACCCTTGTTACCTTCACGATTCATTTGAACCACTATGAGTCGACTCTTTCATAGATGAATCAATTGTTTTAAACATGGCACGCTTTCAGATTTAAACTTTAGCTGGATATTTCACTTCACTTAGAGCCATGTTACACACTGCATAGAAGGTCAATTTCAAAAACCCATAATAGGGGCTCTTAAATATCCACTGCTGTATGGATATCGGCAATGATAATGTACAAAATAAACCTGATTTAACATCCACAAACCGGGATTGAAGTGTCTTCTTTTATAATTGTATTGATATGAGGCTGTGGTGATAAAGACAGTAAAATCGCTGTAATTCATTACAAACATGCGTTGTTTTTAAAACATTTTAAATGTAAAACTTATTCTTGATCACATTTGATGATGATTGATGATCACAGAGAGCCGAACAGATCTTTTAATTACAGTTGCTTTGCGCACGTCTGGCCTTGTTGATATGATTATATGCGTTACTACAGAGACATGTTAATAAACGGCTGTCAATCAAAGCGGTGGGTGGGGAAACGGCACTCCTACGTCTCAATATGGGAAGGATTTGGATCCTATTTGGAAAAAAAAAAAAAAAAAAAAAAAAAAAAAGATACTTATATTTATATCACCTCAATACAGGGGCATAGCAACCAGAAGGGACAGGGGGTGTTCGTCCACCTTACTCTTAGAGACAGATCATTTAGAAACAGGTGATTATTAATAAAATGAACCTAAAATTTTGGATCTCATTCAGCTGTTCCCCCACTTTTAAAATGTCTGCTATGCCCTTGCCCCAATATAACTGTGGACACACTATACCTACACACAGTCCTCTCCAAACAGCTTACAAAAGATGATTTTTATCATAGGTGCCCCTTTAAGTTAAATAATGTCCATGTTAGTTCATGCTAAGTCACAGTGCATTAACTAATGTTAACAAGCGCAACTTTGGATTTTAATAATGCATTAGTTAATGTTGAACTACGATTAATAAATGATTATTCATACCAAGATTATTCATACCTTGTTAGTAAATATACTAGTTAACATTAACTAATGGACCATTGTTCTAACTGTTACATTGAATAATATTAAATTCCCTGCGTCTTATTTTAATCATGGTAAAAAAAAAAAAAAAAAAAAAAGATTCGTTCATTTCAGGCGTTTTGTTTCGCTCAGAAAATGAATACAGAGACAAGTCCCTTTCTTATTGTATGTATGCTAAATAAATAAATAAATAAATAAATAAATAAATAAAAGCTGTAGTATTATTTTTTTGAAGTTCCCTGCATTATTCTTATAAAACATAGTGGGTTTTATTTAATAGACTTATTTATTATTAGTGTACAGTGATAGCCATGGAAACTTGATTGTGAGTCTAGTGTAGATTTGTTTATTAAAAAATAAACAAAGATGACGCACTGCAAGACATCACATATCATTCCTAATACACACATCACACCATGTTATTTGTTAACATGCTGGATTAATGGAGTACACTTTCTTTTTTCTTTAAATTAAAGCACTTGACTGGGGCAGAGCTGTGATAGATGTACAGCTCCTGTCATTACATACTAATTAAACAGTACTGCAGGCATGATTTTAAGTGTTGTCATTAATTTCCCATGCATTTATTAATGACCGCACAGAGAAAAGGGAAAGAGAGAGAGACAGAAGGGGGAGCAGGTTTTTGAGTGCTGCTTTATATGAACCCGCTTAGATGAGAGAGAGAGAGAGAGAGAGAGAGAGAGAGAGAGAGAGAGAGAGAGAGAGAGAGAGAGAGAGAGAGAGAGAGAGAGAGAGAGAGAGAGAGAGAGAGAGAGAGAGAGAAAGAGAACTTCAGTTATGCTGTTGCAGAATTACTATTATTTTTAATATTATTATTTAAAAAAATATTTAACTATTTTTTATACAATACAATAAAAAAAATTCAAATATGTATTTATTATTTCAAATGATTGTTTTGTATAATTAATTGTAATAATTTGTATTATGTACCTGTTCATTATTTTACAAATGTATTATTTTCGTATTATACAAGATATACTCCAAAAATATGTATTTATCACTTAAAGGGCACTTATGGTGAAAAATCTACTTATCAAGCTGTTTGGACAGAAATGTGTGCAAGTATAATGTATAAACTGTCATATTGGGGTGATATAAACACCTTTTTTTTTCTAATTTAAAACATAAAAACGGTGGACCAATTGGAGCGGTTTTCAGATCGACCGCAACTTTACGTAGGAGTGCGGTCCCCCCGCCCACCAATATTGATTGACAGCTGCGCGCATTAACATGTCCGGTAGTCACGTGTATAATCATATCATCAAAAGAGGACGAGCGCAAAGCATCCGGGAATAAAAGGTGTGTTCAGTTCGCTAGGATCATCAATCATCATCATCAAATGTGATCAAGAATGAGTTTCACAAGTTTAAAATGTTTTAAAACAGAGCATGTGTGTAATGAATTACAGCGATTCACTTCAGATTCACTTAATCAGCACAGCCGCATGTCAGAACAATTATAAAGGAAGACGCTTCAATCGCGGTTTGTGGACGTTAAATCAGGTTTATTTTGTACATTAACATAACAGATAACCATACAGCAGTGGATATTACCAGTATCATGTCACATATGCGTGCAAAACGAGTGCAAAGCTTAACGCGCTGTCTCTCTCTCTCTCTCTCTGTGTGTGTGTGTCTGCGTGTCTGAGCTATGTGTGTGTGTGTGTGTGTGTGTGTGTGTGTGTGTGTGTGTGTGTGTGTATGTATGTGTCTGCGCTATGTGTTTGTGTCCTTGCTGTGTGTGTGCGTGAACTTTGTAACGACATTGTGTGTGACTCATTGTTGCAAATCCACAAAAAAATGCATCAAATACTGATTGTTAAAGTTCTTACTGTAGTATTTCTCACACACGTTACATGAGATCTGCTTCCTGAGGCAGCCAAGGGCGGCGATTGCTGACAGGCACGTGGGAACGGTGGGCGGGGAGGACTAGCCTTAAAGGGCCAAAAAAAAAAAACAGCAAAACCTTTTTTCCAGCTATAATATAGACACTTCAAACAGCTATAATAAATAATCTGATGGGTGTTTTGAGCTGAAACTTTACAGACACATTCTGGGGACACATAAGACTTATATTAAATATGAAAAAAAGGAGTAACCTATGTGCCCTTAAATCATTTATTATTATGGTGGCTTGAGAAAGAATACTACATGAACTTATTATTCTTCCGTCTTCTTCTTCTTCTTAGACTATTTTGAGAACGCATCTTCTCCTAGACTGTTCATACTACAACCACCAAACTAACTCCAAACCTCCAAACTATACTGAATTAAGTTGCTATATCTTTTCTAACAGATCTGACTCACAGTTTTCTGAAAACTGTACCGGAAAATTTGGACTTTGTTAAGTCCCATTAACTTAACATTGGACCAAATTTTGTGACCTCATAACTTTGCGCCAGACTGTCATACAGACTTAAGGTTGGATTAATTTGAGTCAGACTACCAATCTGCCAATCAGTGATGACCTTTCAATTTACTAGTCACACCCTAGCAACCACTTATGGCACCCTGGCAACTGTCCCATAGACTTCTGTTGTAAAAACCTGCCATTAACTTTACATTGGACATACTAACAACATACCAATTCATGCTAAAAATATACTAACTAACATACTAGAAACATACCAACAAACATACTAACATACTAATCTATACTAGAAACATATTAAAGAGCCCATATTATGGGTTTTGAAAATGCCCTTCTATGTAGTGTGTAACACAGCTCTAAGTGAAGTGAAATGTCCAGCTAAGGCTTAAATCTGTAAGTGTACAGTGTTTAAAACTATTGATTCATCTATAAAAGAGTCGACTCATAGTGCTTCAAACGAGTCGTCTTGATAACGAGTCATTAGGTGTTTCGTGATGATGCGGCTATGAAACACAAGTAATTGCATGCGCAAACCCGGGAGATTTGAAACCTGCGGCCCCGCCCACTAACAGAAAAAAAGTCTCACACACACACAGAGAGAGAGAGACACCGGTGGAATGAAGTCACGCTGTGAAGATGGATTTTATTGACAGTCTAATCAAAGATGAAACATCAGCAATATAGCCCAGCCTTGAGCAGATCGAGTGCTTCTGGAAATTACATGCTTAAAAAGAAGACTTCATCAGTTTGTTAAAGGAAGGATCAGTAAAGACTGTCAGAACATGGATCAGTTTCTTCCCCCATTTCACCAGTGTAAGTATGTGCAATTAAACCTGTTGCCTCGATTACTCTATCTTGCAAATTATGTATTTAGTTGTGTTTTGTTACTTGTAACCGTGTGTACTGTATCAGGTTAACTCTTTATATTCTCATATCGCGTGTAAAGCCACGTTGAAAATGTGACGCGTGCCGATTTGTTTACGGATCGTCAGCTGTTGCTACACGCATGCAACGGTCAAGTTTCAAAATAGTTCAGCTCAGTTTTCGAGGTGAGGTGTATAAATTGCACCCAGAAAGCTGAACTGGCGCTCTAGGCGTGTGTGTCGTGTCCTCGGGGAGGATTGTAATGTGTGTCGTGTGTGTGTGTGTGTGTGTGTGTGTGTGTGTGTCTCCTCTGAGGGTAATGTGTGTGTGTGTCTTTTATATTGTTGATTAGCAGCTGGGCATTTCACTCTGCCTCGCGCTGAAGCCTTGTCCGTGTCGACCAATCGCAGCAGGCTGTCATCGGTCCAATCAGCGCAGATTAGCTTCGCGGTGAGGAGGGGTTTGGGAACAAATGAATCGCTGAACGATTCATATGGGAGTCGCTGGGATATTAGACTGTTGGAGACCCTTACAACCTAAATATGACCCTATTTCATGTATAATATGGGTTCTTTAACTACATACCAATCCATAATTACAATATACCAATTCATACTAAAAACATCCCAACAAACATACTAATCATACTAACAACATGCTAATTCATACTAAAGTCATGCTTACAACATGCTAGTTTATACTAGAAACATGCTAATTTATGTTAGCAACTGCCTAGCAACCACATAGCAACACCTTAGCAACAACCTAGAACATCTTAGCAACGCCTTAGCTACCACCTAGCAAAGCCTTTCAACCGCCTATCCACCTCTCAGAACACCCTAGCAACCACCCTACCTAGTACACCTTAGCAACCACCTAGCAACGCCTTAGGTACCACCTAGGAACACCTTAGCAACAACCTAGAACACCTTAGCAACCGCCTAGCAACACCTTAGCAAATGCCTAGCAACACCTTAACAACAACCTAGAACACATTAGCAACCACCTAGTAACGCCTTAGCAAATGCCTAGCAACCAACCAGAACACCCTAGCAACACCTTAGAATACCTTAGCAACCACCTAGCAATGCATTAGGAACCGCCTATCAACCCCTTAGAACACCTTAGCAATGACCCTAGCAACACCTTAGCAATGACCTAGAATATTTTAGCAACACCCTAGCAACAACCTAGTACACCTTAGTAACCACCTAAGAACACCTTAGCAACCGCCTAGCAACACCTTAGCAACCACCTAGCAACACCTTAGCAATGGCCTGGAACACCTTAGCAACCGTCTAGCAACACCTTAGTAACTGCCTAGCAACCAATCAGAGTAGATGCTTTATACACATAAATATTTCTGTATAAATGTTTATTACTAACTTTTCTATGAACATGGGTTGATTATAACTGCAGGTCCTTGACAGTGCGAAATAGTCTACTGTAACATTTGCAATTGTCCAAAATAAATAAATAAATGCAACATATATGAACACATACAGACCCTTACAGTCTCCGATATGTTACCAATTACAAAAAAAACTACACACAGCATACATTTAGTCCTTGTTTGGGTTCAGAAACAACATGAAATATAGCCCACAGTCAGTGCAAAGCAAACCTCTCATATGTCTCTTTAATATTCAGCAGCATATGAAACCTCTTGTCAGAAAATAATTCCATCATTCTGAGTTCATAATAGTCCAAAAGGTGATGATAATAGATAAACATGGCAGTTTGTTCACGTTTACTGAAAAAATTATTTGCTCCTTTTTTCCTGCTTTGTTTTTCGCGCTTCAGTCTTGCGTTTCTCAGTTTCTGACAGTATCGGGTTTCAAAAGCATGTCAATAATCAAGCGCACGTTATTATCAAGAGCTCAAGAAGTTTGTTATTTTAAATATAGACGCATACGCAAGAAAGAAAGCGAATCCACCCGCACTTTAGACTAGCTCATAAAAAACTACAGGGCACAGGTTAGAATCTGCTCTTCTTCTTGGCTTTGTGGCTGTTCATCAAGACGACAACAAGGTTTGTTTGAGCTGGGGTCGACCATGGCTCGTTTTTATATGTATATATTATTACGGTGTATCGTCTCAGCTGTGTATTTAAAACATGGAGATTTCTTTGTTTTTACTCTGGTCTGTTGTGCCAGCGAATGGCGTATCTCTGTAAACCAATAGCACTTAGATGCACATCTAGCTCTGCCTTTAAATACCCTTTACAAAGTGTGACCAAAAAGTGGTACGATACGGTTCGCATTTAGGTACCCTTTGACAATGGAAATGGCCATGAAAAGGTACCGAACCGTACCGCTCAGTGGAAATGGGCCATTATTTTCTTTGTCTTAATGTTTTCATTCTTTGCTGATTATTCATTGGACAACGCTTTGGCAATGCTGTTAAGTCATGCAATTAAAGCCCATATACTAGCCTTAAAATGTGTACACTATTCACATCATAAGAAATTCCACTGAACTAATTTGCCTTATTTTAAATCATCTAAACAGTTTCGCTGTATTACGATTAACATTCAAGTTACTGTCTGCTTTTGTTACTTTTTTTTGTCATTTATTTCTCATTATTGTATTTAGTTTATCACTTTGATGATGTAAATATATTCCATATTTTATACATAGTTAAATGCTTTGGCAATATTGCAAAAAATAAATGTCATGCCAAAAAAAAGAAAAGAAAAATGTGTGCAAGAGAGAACAAAAAAGAGAGATACACACCAGGTCACTGTTTATGCTTCAATGTGGTTGTTAGTGCAGAGGAAACTAGGTCAGTCTGGTGGATCCGTCAGGTGCGTGATAGCATGGATTTCAGTGTAAAGGCTCCAACAGACTTTGTTTGAGGTCGGAGGTAATTGGCCCTTTCCTCCTGCAAAAAAAAAAAAAAACAAAAAGAATAAAAAAATAAAATAAAAAAAAGAAAGATCAGCTAAATTTCTGTCAGCTCTTGTGAAAATCCAATGATGCGAGACCAAACCTGTTTTTCTTTTTTCCTGCTAGTGCCCTGCATCCAGCCAGAAGTGAAGCCAGTGTGGGTCCTCTTCACAGATTCAGGGTTAAACACAAACCACTGTCACATCTGTGTTGAATGAAAACAATCACGACTGTGACTTTGAAGTGTTGAATTGTATAATGTAGGAAAGCATATTACTTATATTTAATAGTTTATGAAAGCTTGCGTGCAACACACACCACACCAATTATATGAATGATGTGTAATTATGCAGCTCATTAAGAAGAGGGGATATATGACTTTTACAACCAAGAATGTCTGATGTTCATTTTATGAAAATAACAAAAACAGAGGTTTTGTGCTTTAAAATATTAAAAACCTTTGTAACAAACATTGTAGTGTACAACAATGTTACCGTTCTAAACCAAATGTAATATTTACATTCACAACATAAAAATTTATTTGCATGACCTATAATAACAGAAAAACAGACTGCTGTTGTATCGCACACCAAGACAAAAAAAAAAAAAAAAAAGCCACAAACAATATTTTAACAGATAGTCTGTGGTTGCTTTTAACTAAATCAATTGCTGGTTGACAAGCAGAAAAAAAAGAAAAAAAAAATATATAAAATAGTTTAACCATACAAAGGCAAAACAATGCAATAATTTTTTTTTTTTTTTTTGCATTTTTATCAAATGGAAAGCCAAAAAAATAATAAATAAATGGGTGGGCTTGTCTTCTATTGTTTTTACATTTTCATTAATAAAACTGAAAATGCAATTCTGTTATCCTTATGCTAACTTTTATCTGAAAACGAATAAGTAAATAAAAATGTAAAACTACAATAAATAAATAAACCACTGGTGTTATTTTTCATTATGGGATAGTTCACCAAAAAATATTTACTCGCTATTTTCTCACCCTCAATTGGTTTCAAATCATTATGAGTCTCTTTATTCTGTTGAACGCAAAGATATTCTGAAGAAACCTGAAAACCTGTAACCATTGACTGACATATTGGGAAATACAACTACTATGGAAGTCAATAGTTACATGTTTCCTGCTTTCTTCAGAATAGCCTCATTTGTGTTCATCAGAAGAAATGATGTCAAACTGGTTTAATACAAGTGAAATATGAGTAAATGCAGAAAGAGTTTTCAGTTTTGGGTGAACTACCCCTTTAATGATCTGACAAACTGACTTAACTGTCAATTTGACTGAACCCAAAAATGAAGACTACATAACTTATGCAAAACAAATAACAAGCAAATCATAATTCACAAAAATCATAATTAATTTGAGTAGGGGTTTCAAAAATGCTAATGTTTAAAAGTATAAATAACGTATCTCACAGAAAGAAAAAAAAAAGAAAAAAAAAAACAACAACAATCCAATTAAGACAATTACATTGTAATTATATAAACACTGTTGTTTTTGCACATTGTTGACAAACTCAGCTTTGGTGAACAAAAAATAAATGAATAAAAATAACTCAAAATATGTTCAACTTTGATAATTTCTTTGATAGTCTCTGGAATGTTTTTAAGAAACTTCTTAAGACTCATTTTTTTCAGAATTGCTTTTACTTATTCATTTTACACTGCAAAAAAAAAGATTTTCTTACTTCGATTTGTTCCCTCGTTTCTAGTCCAAATCCCTAAAAATTCTTAAATCAAGAAGAATTTTCTAGACAAGCAAAACATGTCTTGTTTTAAGAAATAATATGTAAAAATTAAGTGAGTTTTTCCTTTAAACAAGCAAAATAATCTGCCAAAAGGGTAAGCAAAATAATCTTGTTTTTCTCTTTGACATAAGATTATTTTGCTTACCCCATTGGCAGATTATTTTGCTTGTTTTAAGGAAAAACTCACTTAACTTAGACATTATTTCTTAAAATAAGACATTATGTTTGATTGTCTAGAAAATTTCTCGATTGAAGAATTTTTAGGTATTTGGACTAGAAGACAAAAAAAAAAAAAAAAATAGAGGTAAGAAAATATTTTTTTGCTGTGTATTTTTATTGTTGTAATGTTTTACTGTTTTCTTCAGTTTTAATTTTTTTTTTGCCTTGTAGTACTTTGAGTCTGAGAAAGGCACATAAAAATTAACACTATTATTATTATTATTATTATTATTATGCTTTAGATGCAAGGTGAGGTCCAAAAAAAATCATTGTAATTTCATTTGAAACATCAGAAACCAGCATGGAACCTCACATTTGTATTGTTTTAACAATACAGCAGATGTTCTTACTTGCAGTCCCTTTTCTTCTGAAATAAACCAAGTGAACTGTACACAACAAGAAGAAGAAAAAAAAACAAGAACATTAGTTAACAGCAGAATGTGCAGCTGCTACATATATAGGGTAAATTCAAGTAAACATCTCAATGTCAGAAAGTGTCCCAACTCACCTGCGTTCACCCTATTAAAATGCTGATGGTTCGCCAGCACTCATTAGTCAGAAAGAACAGTCGTGCTGTCATTGTGGTGCAGGAGTTGGTCTGTGTCACAGCTCCACCAAGCGGTGAAATAAAGAAAACAACAGAAGACATGGACCGTACAACACAACGAGCAACAATAACATTTAACGCGTCGAGGAATCTGCCGACCAATTAAGATCTGCTGTCGCGTTTTATGACGGCCAAATTTATGACGACATATGGAATGTAAAACGTCCAATCCCCGCAAGGAATAAAACACTTCAGATTGCAGAGGAAGATCAACCTTTATTTATTGAAACTGCTTGCATACAAAATATATTGCACTATAACCAAACAATGTCAACATAAAACCCAGTCTGTTCTGCTATTATGTACAAAGAAATTATTACCCAAAGTGCAGTAACATACAAGGTCAGTCTACCTCGGTTCAGTATCTACAGTATTTCATGTTTTTTTTGAATGTTTTTTTTTCCTTTTCAGCTCTTTATTCAAATCACAATAGCCTAACGATGTGTGCAAGAGATGGTTTTACAATTTATCATTTTTCATTTACATTCCAAAAAATAAATAACTAGAAAACAGTCTGTTTGGCAACACTTCAAAGTTTTTATTTATTTTTTTATCATTATTTTTTCTTAACAGACTGGTGGACTCCGCCATCTTGCCAGTTTACTGCCTGCCGCAGACGTGCAGGTTTTTTTTAAAATACTGAGCGTAAACCATTTTAACACCTTATTTCCAAATAAAGGCTAAATTTTAAAAGGGGGCCGGACGCAGCCAGGACGCCCCGTTCCGAGTGGTTTATCATTCCCATCCCACAGAGCTGCAAATCCTCTGCCAGTCACAGGTTCTTTTTACATTTCACGTGAAACGTAGCCCCTTCCGTTTGGTTTTCACAGGACACTGATCCAAGCAAAACCACTTTGAAACTGGTGTAAGCTTAACAGGTAGAGCTGGATATTTGACTAGCGAGCATAAAAAGAAAAAGAGTCGTTAAGAAAAAGGAGCAAAGAGGATACAACCGACTGGTTTTCTTGCTGTACAGTCAAAAGGAAAGCAGAAACAAACAACAAAAAAAACTACCATGTTTACCGTCACAGTAGATTTCGAAATAATCGTGGGTTCAGAACAGCATTGCGTCTTCTCAAAAATGTAAACTAAAGTTTAATGCACAAGCACTAATCGGATAAGACAGACGGTTTTTTTTTCTTCTCATATCAAAGTTAACGTTGTGTTTCCTGCCAAATCTCGTCCCTCTCGAAGCTGCAAAAGTACAGTAGACTCAAAATTAGCGAAGAGATCTAAACTTCAGTTTAGTTATGTTGACAGCATACATGTGATTCACCTGCTGAAGAAGTCTTATCACATTCTAGTTTATTATAGGTTTATAGATTATAAAGTACTTGCAGAGTAACACAAACATGATAAGTGCACATTTAAAGTTCAATCTAAAAAGAACAGCAACAATCTCTTAACGGATGACGTAATATACAGTATGCAACCCCACAGTTCAACATTTTCAGTCTATGATGAGCCATTGTTAGGACAAAGACAATGGTACAGAGATAATCTGATATAAGTGCTTCACACCTGATGCTGAAAAATACAGCAGGAAAGATGGCAGTTTACTGTGGCCAGCATGAACAAAAAAACAACTACAAAGAAAAAAATAATAAAATTGAGCATTTCCACCCTGTTTGTGAGAAAACATCTGAGCAAATTCACCTTTAGATCATGATGGAGGTAAAACAAGTAAAAAACAAAAGACATTTTGTTTAAAGGAAACTGCTTTGCTACCTCTATTGAAAACAACAAAAAAAACAATTGTTCTAGAATGCAAAGATATGCTTTACGTCAAATTAATCTTCAGTAATGCTTTAATCGTTGAATAAGCGTTGATATTCATCACTGGGTGGTTGGTTACAAATGATGACTTCCACAGTTGACTAGTTTAGTTAGGTTAATACCTTTACTACTCACAATTCAGCTATGGCAAAATCGATTTCCAATCCTGCTTTTCAGACATACAAAATGTTTGTGAAATACATGCAGCACAGAAAATAAAAGAAACACCTTTTTTTTTTTGTTTGTTTTGAAAGTTGTCGGCTGAGATTGCAACAAACTCTGCTCAGGTGACAGGTGTTGTTCACGTCTTCTTCCCTGATTTAAACATCCAAATTATGATTCTATCCACACTAGTTAAAGGCACAGATCCAGACAGGAGCATTTTTTTTTTATGTTTTACTTTTTTTTGTTGTTTTTTTTTCTTTGTTTTTTTGCTAATGATGTGGTTAAGATCTCACATCAGAATGGGCTCGAGTAACCATGGACACCAAAGCGCATAAAAACAATGTATGCCATGAGATGTGGCATAAACTTGGGCGCAGAGCGCTTGAGTTCATCCTCCAATGTGTTTCTTTCCCTTTTTTGGACATTGTGGAAAACAAACTTTAAAAACCAATTTCTTGGAAAAAGCTCTTTTCGTTTTTTATTCCATTTTTGAGAGACATTTTATCCACAGCTTCTTTAGGTAGTTATTTAGAAAGTCAATTAGAAAACCTGTAGCTTCAGTTGAGATTTAGAGACCGGTCTCTCTAATCCGTGAAGACTACCAAATTCAACACACTGTACACCAAGAGACCTCGTCTTTTAACCCCGCTAACAATTACAAAGTGTGCTTTATGTCATGTCTTGCGACAGCCCTACTGACCTGGTTCTCTTTGGCCTAATGTGTCTCTAATGAAGAAGCATCTGGATTGGTGGAGCTGAGTGGGAGAATGAGGGGTAGGGGGGCGCATTATTCTCTACGAAACGCCATTCACTACGGCCTGGCTGTCGGAGCCGTCCTGCTTTTCTTTTTTCATCGCTCGTTCCTTTATGGGTCTCTGTCTATTCCCTCCGCTGTCTCCTGCCATAGCTTGAGAGCTTCGGCTGGTGTGGATGCTCCTCTCGTTATTGCTGTCGATGCGGATCTGCAAAACCAACAGATTAGATGGGTTATACACAGTTGAAGGCAAAATTTGGTCACGCTTTATTTTGATGGTCTGTTTGTTGAATTTAAGTCACATTGCATCTACATGCCGACCTATTCTCATTAGATTATAAGTAGACTGTTAGGTTAGGGTTAGTGTAAGTTGACATGTACTTGTAACGTTTCTTATAGTCCGTTAAATGTCTGTTTAGTAGCAGTATCAACAGAAATTAAGCAGACAGTCTAATACTCAAATGGACCATCAAAATAAAGTGTTCTTTAAAATTAAGATCTCTCCTGTAAAATTGGTTCTTTCAAATTTTGTTCAAATACCATTTACAGAACAATGTTTTTTTATTCAGGGGTCGCCACAACAGAATGAACCGCCAATTACCCGGGCATATGTTTTACGCTGATAAATCAGGGACTACGCCGAAGGAAAATGAATGAATAACGTTTTTATTCAACACATCTTTAAACATAATAGTTAGAAAATAATTGATATGACAGAGATTTATATTTTATTGCCATTTCAGCTTCTCTGGCTATTTAATGGCAAAAATATTAATAAATAATAATCAATAAACATAATTAATAAAACATTATCAAAACACTTTTCTATAATAAAATGATTTCTAACCATAAATAGACATTAACAACAATAAGTAATAAATAAGATAAAAATATAAAACAGGTTTAAGATTAAGTTTAAGATACTTTTGCTGGGTTCACTTTTAAAAACAATTCTAATTTGAAAACAAAATTCATTTAAACACTTTAGATAAAAATTATTGTCTGATAACATTAAAAACGGAGCATTTCATCAAGCTAGGGCTGGGCCATATTGCAAAATAAATTATCGCGATATCATGTTTCATATCATTCAATATCGATAATTATTCAATATTTTCTGACAATACATTTAGGAATATTAGGATTTTTTTTATTTAACCACTTTATTTTAATTTACCAACATTACTAAGGCAAATAGTTTTAATAGTCAAAAACAAAAATATTTAAACAAAATATCTGATCTCTTTATTATAAAATAAACATAAGAGACTCTAAACATAAGAGACTTAAAGACACTCTTAAACTTGACAAATAAAATGTTACAAAGTGTGTGCAATGGTAGAGGTAGATCAACATCTTAAGGGTGGGGAAAATAATGATACAGTAAACCTTAAACTCTGTAAACAAAACAAATTATGATAGTCAAATCTGAGCTTTCAAGTAAAGGAACTACTTTTAATAAAAAGGAACACATTTTTAATAAAACTATAGAATTCATACCAAAACTTCATAATGAACTTTTTTTTTTTTTAAATCGATATTGACAATAGTGTTCGATCAATAAAATCGTTACTGATTTTAATCGCCCAGCCCTACATCAAGCATTGCTGAACTTAATTGTGAATCCGTTGGAATGAAAGGAAGTTGGAAATTTCTCAGGTTTTCAAGCACCAACGTAAGCACCAGCCAATCAGATCGCTTTATGCAAATACCCTAGCTCATACAGTAGCCGATTGCGGACTAATTTAATTGGCTGATGCTGCTATGATGGTCGTGTCAGCGCCAAATTCAGACATGCCTCCGTCAAGTGTTGACGCTGAAGCCCTGTGTGAATCCGGTGTTAGGTTGCTGTTACAACATTGACTTTTTGGTGCCTGACTTTAACTAATTTCTTTTGTGCTTTGCTGTGGTGACAGTACTTAATATTTTATTAATTATTTTGCAAGACACTAGTATTCACCTTAAAATGCAATTAAAAGGCTTAACTAGCTTAATTAGGTTAACTAGGAAAGTTAATTAGGCAAGTCACTGAACAACAGCCAATCAAAAAGAAAAAGGAAGAATTTATTAAGGGGCAATAATAATAGTGTTAATTATAATTAATAATATTTACCTTACTTTTTAATAATTAGAAATTGCTTTTATTCCAGCCAATCGAAAAGAAATGAGACTTTCTACTCAAGAAAGAATCTACGATTAGTTCTTAAACATCACTTGACAAATATTTGAAAAAGAATTCATTTCATCATTTGGTTTAATCCTTCTGTCTTCATCTGTACAAGATGAGAGCTTGAGCAGAGCTAAAGGAGAACAACACTTTTGAATGAAGTCATTTCAACCAAATCGGGCCACAACAAATTTGTTTACAGGTCAGAGCATTTTGCCAAAGCAAACTTGGAACAGTTTGCTCTAGCTAGAAACATCTTCAAACTTTGACGATTATGTAATGGTTAAATCTGATCTGTGGTTCAGTCTTCTTTAACTTTAAAATATTTTCCGGTCATTTCATGTTAAATGTAAAGCTGCTAGTTTCAATCAACTCAAATTGCTAAATAAATAAATATGACTTAAAGGTGCAAGATTATTAAAAAATAATATTAATAAAAACCAACAAATCACCCCTTCAAAAAAAAACTAAACCTAAAAAAAAAAAAAACTATTAAAAAAAAAACGTTTTGGTCTCATGCTTTTGTACAAATTATATAACAAAAACATAATATTTAATATTTTTCTGGTTTGCTTTCAATTTCCGAATATTTGATACACTTGAAATTACCTGAAAAACTTGATTTTACTTAATGCACTTACAGTAATTGTAGTCATTGTTGTATTGTTTTTATTTGTGCTCTGGTGTTTTATTTGTTCTTTGCAACAACATATATGCGATTAAATGCTATTTTTTAAATATTTGTATAATTATTTTTTATGATTATTATTATTTGGACTATGACTTTGAGAAATATTTAATGTCCTGCAGCGTTTCAATATAGTGACAGGTAGAGTAGAATTTGATTTATGCAGATAAATTATTCATTTTTGAAACTATTAGTCTAAATAATTTGCAGAGTATATTTCCTGTACTTTAACCACATTTAGATGATAGCTATTGACTACCAACATATATTTAAAAAAATATTTTTTATTCATTCATAAAATATGCTAAATAGAATAAAGATTTTGTGAGACCTGCAGTGACTCTTCCTGGGGTCGTAGCTTGGAGTCTCTGGAACTACGGGAGCGGGAATCATTCCAGTGCATGTCCTCAGCTTATGAGAAAGAAAAACAAATACCATTTTAAAAAAAGGCCAAACTATGTTGAACACTTGACATTAACAAACATATACAGTTGAAGAGAGAGAGAGAAAAAAAAAAGATTAGCCCTCCTGTTCATTTTCAAATATTTCCCAAGTGTGTTTTTTTTTTTTTTTTAACAGAGAGATATATACATTATAATAATGTTTATTAATTATAAACACATTGTAAACATAATAGTTTTTATAACTACTTTCTATTTTGTACTTTGTATTTTGTATTATTTTGTATTTCCCATAAATTACAGTAGATAATTCTATACTAGTTATTTTGTAAGATACTAGTATTTAGCTTTTAAAGTGCAGTTTTAAAGGCTTACCTAGTCGAGTTAGGCTAGTTAGGCAATTATCATTGGATAACATTGGTTTGTTCTGTAGAACAAAAAACCTAAGGGGGCTAATAATATTGACCTAAACTTTTTTATCAGCTTTTATTATAGCCAAACTCACAGAAATAAGACTTTTTTTCCTGAAGAAAAAATATAACAGGAAATACTATGAACACTTTCTTGTTCTGTTAAAAAAAAATAATAATAAATAAACATTTCATAGGAGGGCTAATAATTCAACTACATATAGACACACATGTAAATATGGTAAGAAACAAAGTAAATGGCCTTTAGAGCGTTAACAGCTTCAGAAACTTACTTTTGTATCCTCCTCTTCCTCTCCCCCCACGACCGCGGGGCCCCCCACCCCTTTTGCGTCCATCAGGGGCCCTTTTGGGATAACCCATAGACTCCTCATCTGTGGGGGCCAGAGACCAGTCACTGAGCTCATCTCTGTGGTCCGATTCGGTCTCAGATGCATTAGACGCCTCTGAGTTGGTGCCTTAGACAACACAAAAAAAAACAACAGTTCACAATGAATAAACTGATTAACACAAATTATTAGGGATGGGACACTCAATTTATACGGCAAATTTCTTGCAATGTTTATGACCGCAAGACAATATTGATAGTGTGGCACTAAGTATCAATACTAGCGCTGGGTAAAAAAATAAATAAATCACGTCCAAAATAAAGTTTGTTATGACAATTTAAGTGTGTGTACGGTGTATATTTATTATGTATACAGTTGAAGTCACAATTATTAGCCCTCCTGTGATTTTTTTTTTTTCTATCATTAAAAGAGCAAGTAATTTTCACAGTATTTCCTATAATTTTTTTCTTCTGGAGAAAGTCTAATTTGTTTTATTTCGTATAGATTAAAAGCATCTTTATAATAATAATAATAATAATAATAATAATAATAATGATAATAATGATAATAATAATAATAATAATAATAAAATATTTTTAAGGTCAATATTATTAGCCCTCTTTAGCAATATTGTTATTCGATTGTCTACAGAAAAAACAAGTTATACAATGACTTGCCTAATTACCCTAATTAACCTAGTTAAGCCTTTAAATGTCACTTTAAGCTGAATACTAGTGCCTTGAAAAATATCTAGTAAACTATTATTGATCATCATGTTAAAGATAAAATAAATCAGTTATTAGAAATGAGTTATTAAAACTATTATGTTTACAAAGGAGTTGAAAAAAATATATAAGGGGCTAATAATTCAGGAGAGCTAATAATTCTGACTTTAACTGTACATAAATACACACAGGCTTGCGCGGTTTTGAGAAAATGTTTCTTTATACTTAAGATATAAAATATATGATACAAATTATACATAAACGTAAATATCTATTTAACAACATTGTTAAATATAGTTTTGTTTCTATGTATGTGTGTGTATCATCTACATAATAAATATATATGACAAAACTAACTTTTGTTTTGGATGTGATAAATGATGATTAATCTTTGCCCAGCACTGATCAATACGTTACACCAATTCATTCATGTTTTCATGCCATATCAGCAGCATTGCCTATATTCATGGCAACACTTTCACCAACTACTAAATTCTTAATAATCAGTTCTCTATAAAAGTTCTCTAATATAATTTAAAAATATATATTTATTATAATAAAAATAAAAAAAAAGAATAAAAAAAAAAAAAAATTAATGCTAATGCTAATGTTAACAATTGGCTAAATAACAGTTATTTTTTACTAGCAGGGTGATTGATTTGAAAGCTTAGAGTAAGTTTAGAGCAGATATATCTGACTCGTCCCCTCTTGAAAAGACTGATAGCACAGTGAGGGCTCTATTCCAGTTTATAGCAGTGGATACGATTCGGCATTTCACACACCACACTGTAAAAAATGCAGGGCTCCACACAATTTATTCATGTTGTCCCAACACAAACTGATTAAGTAAACTTAACACTTTTACTTTTCAAGTTTTCGAGTCGGTGTTATTAGTTTAATCAGCTGTTATCAGAGTTGTTATCAACAACCTAACCTCGGAATGTTGTGACTGACTAATCAGAATCATGTATTAAAGAGAACCAAGTAATAAAAGTATTTATCAGGGGCAAAATATCACTATTTTAATCGCATTGTGAGTTAACATGTAACACCCACCCCTACATGCCACATTTCCAAAAAGAAAAGCTGCCAAATAAACACTATTTATAGATGCCTGCAAGTATGATCAAATTTAAACACTTACAAATTTTGGGAGCCAGCACATATAGATACAGCGAACCGACCACATTTAGTCTGTTCAAAAAACATCTAAAGAACTGGTTTAAAACACATTCGACATCTCATCACTCTTACTAGCATGCACCTCCTCCTATTCTTATCATGCTGCGACTTGTCTAACTCTTGTCTCCTTTACATTTTGTTGTTTTTTTAGTTTGTTTTGTCTAATATATATATATATATATATATATATATATATATATATATATATATATATATATATATATATATATATATAAATACACATTTATCAGGATTTGTATAGCTATATCCATTTTATTGCTCTGTTAATTGTTGAATTTCTGTATTGATTTTATGGAGACAATTTACCCTCTTTTCAGGGACAACGGAAATGAAATCGCATTTTGGCTAATTCTGGTATATTTATGTTAATGTACACTGTTCCTGCAAATTAAACAATCAAACAAATAAATATAGCAAGTTGTAATATTAATCAGGCATGTGATTGGCCGAGGACAAAAAAGGAAGACTTTCCCTTTCTTTCGGCGTAGTCCCTGCCTTTTAGTAGGCATATACATATACAAATTTACACAAATATAATTTATAATTGATTAAACAATTATAAATTATATTTGTATAAATTTGTATTATCCTCTAAACAATTTCATGACTATTTCAGGTATTATTCAGGTGCTAGGCTGTAGCTCTGAATAAACGAAGACATAAGGACAGATGTCTTGCAGAGGATAATAACAAAAGTGCATCCTGGCTTTATTATTTATGTACATAGAGCGCACATGGTCGTGACATCCAAATGTGAGCGCAGAAAAAGTGCACAGCTGCGCACGCATTCAAAGCGATTTCATAATGTTGCGGCTCCATCATACACGAACATTAAAGGATACACAATATCATTATACCTGAATGACATCTGGAATGAAGCAGTTACTGCTCCTTGTGCAAGATGATGAACAATGAAGGCGCAAACCATCAATCCTTTGCTTTGATGACAATGAACCTCACTGAGACACCCCTCCCAAAAAAAAAAACTTTGGATTTATGCAAATTACAGGGGTCACCCCGTTGAGCTCAGAAAATACGGAAATTCGTATTTATACGGAAGAATCACATCCCTGATTAATTTGAGGCCATTTCTACCTGATGCCAGCGTTGGGCCTCGTCTCCCTCGTCCTCCTCGACCAAAGGGTTTGCCTCCACCTCGCGAGGGTCCCATTCCATTATCAGCCATGAAGGGTTTTTCTTTCTCGGGTCGTCCCGGCAGAGCTCTGGGTCCTCCACCGATCTGTCTAAGCTGCTCATCGATCTGCAGTCTCTCCATTCGTAGCTGATCAACCTCCTGAACAAGACAAGGAAACTCAAAGGCTAAATAAGAGCAGTGAACAGCATGTTATTAAGCATGCCATAATGAACAATTTCTGCTTTGTAATGAGCATTAACAAAACCCTGTAAACCATGGGTCTCAAACTCAATTCCTGGAGGGCCGCAGCTCTGCACACTTTTGCACTAACCCTGATCAAACACAGCTGATCCAACTTAAACACCTCGATTATTTGGATCAGTTGTGTTTGATAAGGTTTGAGCAAAACTGTGCAGAGCTGCGGCCCTACAAGAACTGTGCAAGACTATGCGTCCATGCTTTTTTATGCTTTCATCTGTTATGTAATTCTTTGCTAATGAATGCTACAGAACACTGTAATATAGTAAACTGATAAACTGTAATAAATAACTTAAGCGTAAACTGGTGCATTACAGCGTAGAACAATGAAGCCTATTGAATAATTTGTTTAAAACTACAGTTGTGTTGTACCACAGCAAAAAAATAATTACTACTACAGTTTAATTCAAGTAATTATCTCTAGTATGCCTCCAAACACTATAGTTTTTTTCTATGTAACGTAATTATACAGTATGTACCGCATCAATGACATTTCAATATATTTTAGTTCAGTAGAGATCTCTGTCCTTTTCATGATATAAGGATGATGCCCAACATGTGGATAATTTATATTTATATCTCCTTTGAAATATGGTATAAATCACAAAAATCCATTCCATTCAGATTTTTACTTTCTGCTCTCTTTCTGAATTTCGTGCATCACCAGAAACATGTGATAGTGTGACAGCTACATGTTTATATGATCGTCATCTTCACTGTATGCATATTTATAACAAAACAGAGCCTATAACATTACTGCCTCCTTTAATTTTCATTGAAAATATGAAACATGCCCTCTCTTTTGCTGAATATGAGTTTTAATAATCAATAATGGCTATTATAAAAGTATAACGTACAATAAGTTTATACATCATAGAAAGTAAATGCAAGCAATCAGTCAATTGTGCAGAATCAGTGTACGTGGTTACATTCATATATTAACCTATCTTTGCGCTCAGCCAAAACAAGTTACCTGAGAACAAGTTATAGATTTAAAAGAAAAATTCGGGGAAGATATGGACAACAAGATGTTGCGTTTAACAAATATAGTGAGATTAGATCCAGCTGTAGATCCTTGATGAACAGTCCTACGTGCACAGCTCTCATCTGGGAATATGTGCTCAAAGTACCTGCTGACTGCCTGGAGCTCAAATGCTTGCATACGCTGCAGGGCATGCCATAGTGTGTGTGTGGTCACGTGATTGAGTTTTCAGTGGTATAATGTGGACAGAGATCTGTTCAAAAACACTATGTGAAACGCCAGTGTTGACGTATTTCGTTTTCATTCTAAAACATTGTTTTAAAACTAAAACGTATTAGTGTAAACGGGGCCTTAGTCATTCCTTCAACACAAGTAAGTTTTTTTGGGGGGGCGGGGGTCATTACAAAGCAGGGAGTCATATTAAATGCCGTTCAACATAGCAACCTAACGTGGGTCTTACCTTTAAATAGTTCAGATGGTAGTCCAGCAGAATACGTGCATTAGAAATGCTCTCCTTTGTCCCCACAAACACAAATGGCACCATACCCTGCAGTTATGAGATATTGTATATTAGACCATTTTACATACACAAAAAAAGCTTCTTTGTTTCCCTATTCCTAAATGGCATGTAGAGAGCATTGGAATATCCTCAAAAATAAAATGCTCAAAAAAATTTATTAGTTGGCTATAACACAGTCCCCACCAATTACTATAAATTAATGCATTTTCTAAGCATCATCACTTTTGCCATCCATAAATACAGCAACGCCTGTGCTCAGCCACCCACTCACTGACCTCCTCTAATGGAGAAGGCTTTTTGTCATTTTCAGGTTCCACTCGTACTCTGACAACACCCGATTTATCCACAACCTCTTGAATCAGCTTCCCACTCTTGCCAATGACTTTTCCTGTAGAAAATAATTTAACGAATCGCATTAACCATCAGGTTCAGCATGTGAAGGAGAAAGCTGTTCATTTTATTTGTCCTCACCGACTAAATTCCTAGGAACTTTGATAACATCTTCTGAAATTCCAGGTAGCTTCGGGCCTTCCGTACAGCCTCCTGGTCCTAGAGTTCAAAGAGGAGTGCAAAAATCTCAGATGTCTGTAATCAGGCTTACATATTTTGATTGCAGTCCCATTTATGTATAGCAGAAAGTCACAGATAAAGAGGTTACCTCTCCGTAGATGTGAAACGTGCAGGTCTCTTCATCGAGATCGATGGTTGTGACTCCAGGAATCTTTCTGGCTTGCTGGATGTTTGCTCCATGGGTGCCAATGGCCAATCCCATGAGGTCGTCCCGCACCACAAACTGTTCATGAAACCTTGAGGCCAGCTGCCGAGAGCTCTGATGGAGAAAAAAAAATTCAGTTTTTAATATTCTGGTATTCCATTCTGGGTTTATATCTATATAGTTTTGCTTTGTGTTTCAATATGCATATGTTGTGCTTGATAATGCCATACAATGATTTGTAATGTTTTTTGTTTTCTTTAGTGTGTAAGGTGTGTCATTTGTGCTTGTATGATATTTGCTAAACTGTAAATGCTTATGGTTTCCTTTTAAAAGAATTTACACAATCTATTAAAGACCACTGCATCAGACTATTCTAAAACAAAATCTAGAACTTGTCAGTCTTATGTGCAAATCTGGCTTAAATTGTTTTTCTTGAGTACCTGCATTAATTTGAACTGATAAATCTAGTGAATTATCAGCATTTTGTTTAACTGACTGTATTTATAATTGCTTTTGAAGTTGCTTTTTAAGTTCGTACAACCTATAATGCTTCGCGTGAATTATGAAAGTACGATGTGTCATTCTCCTCACATTTCATCCATTAAAAACTTAGTCAACTTATTAGAATTAAGAAAGTACTTTCAGCAGACCATAAATAACCCCCCCAAAAATCTACTTTGCCCAGCAATCCTATGGATTTAGGAAACACAAAGAGAAGATAATAACAGAAGTATTTTAATGAGAGACAAATAAGAGCAGAAAGTGAGAGGACAAACACAAGCCTGAGGCATTCAGCCAATCACAATGCTCTTGGTCATCTGGCAAATCAAAGCACTTTTTGCTTGAAACAGAGGTGCTGCAATAATGAACAATATGTGAAAAATATATATTTTTATTATTATTATTATTATTATTATTATTATTACTACAATAATAGAGGATGTTATCCTAGTCTTATAGGGTCTATAATGTGAAATATTGGCATATACAGATATCTACAGATAACACACGCTTACATAAAACTCAACAATGAGTTGAAATGCCTTCAGCGATGAAGCACCAGGCAAACAAACCATCTTTTAGTCCAGTTCCAGAAGCAGTGCAAAATAATATCCAGCACTGCATCCATATTAAATATTTTTATGCAAAAAAAAAAAAAAAAAGCAATTTTGTTAACTATGGGCTTAAAATGTTTTGGGAACACAAGTTATTTATTACATTTTTTCACTCAAAGAAGAGGTCTTTTAGAAGCATAACATCACACTTAATTTAATAAAACACTATAGCTTAAATCACTATTTACCATTATAAAATTAGTCAACTATTAGAACTGATTATTAAACCGTTTTAGAATTGAACATGTAACAGAACTTGAACAGAAATTTAACTATTCCAGTGATTTCAAAGCTGATTTTTTAGCACCATTACTCCAGTTTCATGATTCAATAAATAAATTTAAATGAAAACTTTTTGAATTTTGTTTTAATATAAATATGCTTTAATATAAATAAAATATGCTTTAAGTCATTTAAAAGTGACAATAAAGAATTCTCTATTTCCAATAAAGGCTGTTCTTTTGAACTTTTCCAAACAAAGTTGATAAAGTTTTCAACATTAATAATAATAATAATAATAATAATAGATGTTTTAGCAGCAAATCAGCATATTATAATGATATCTGAAGGATCATGTCACTGGTGTAAAGATGGTAAAAATTCAGTTTTGAAATGACAGGAATAAATAACCGTTTACATGTGTATACATGTATAGTAAAAAAAAAAAAAAAAAACCCGCTGACATTTCCATACAGTGATCTGAATAGCTTCATAAAATACTAAACTAAATAAATAGCAATATCCATTTAAGGTTAATGATTAATGATTTGCGAACTAGTCACTGCAATAATAAAGTACACTTTTCTTTTTTAATTGGTGTATTTGGCGTTTCAATTTGTGCTACATTCCCACAATTTCGTCAAATATAAAATGACTGTAATTTAATAAAGATTCTGTGATTATGACAAATAAAGTATTACCCAAAATAAGAAAAATAAATACTGGAATAATGCAATAGTAATGTTAAATAAGAGCAGTAAAACAACATTTGATTTAACTTAATTACAGCACTACCACTCATCTCTCAATTGAGTGGTTCCCAAACTTTTTTTTGCCTGGGACCCCCTATTCCCCAGAAAATATTGTAAGGCCCACCTCCACATTTAATGAGATTTTCGCTCATATAAGTTTGCAGTAGGTATGACAAAAAATGTTGTTTTCAAATAAATAGTGCGTTTATTACTATAACTAGATATGCTATGCACAAATAAGTCTTTTGTAAAATATGAAAGCAACTCTTTGGGACTCTTCACTTCGAGAATTTGGAGTAGTTACCACAGTTCAGGTAACTATTTTGGTATTTCCTGCATTTCGTGTTTCCAGTATTGCTGGTGCTGTGACCCGAAACGTTTGGAGCTCCCTTGTGGGCCAAGACCCCAATGTTGGGGACAGCTGTCTTAATTTTTGAAATATATAAACATGAAAAATGTTGTTTTTATTATGAAACTTCTGCTGCATATACAGCTTACAACATCACATATCATATTATACTTCAGTATTGCATATAGTCTGCTTTTTTAAGTATGTAATCTAAACAATTTGATTAATTTCCATTTTAAAGTGCAACGTTTGCATTCATTTGACTAAAACAACTTGCAACTAAAAAGTATTAGCACAGATTTAGAGCAACACATTTAAAGAGTTCAAACAATACCTATATGGAGTCGATGCATCTGTAAATATAGCTCTGCATATCAACAGGGTATCATATTATGCAGGAGCAGGAGTATGGGCCATCACAGCTGTGCATATGCACGTAATACCCTTTTACACCTGTTAAATTTAGACCATCTCCACCACCACTGAAACACTGCAAGACATACTAAATGTAAAAAATAAATGACTAAATTTATGATAATAAACCATCACCCTTTTCTGGAATTAATGATTTCACATAAAAAATATATATGTATATTTATATATAGAGTTGAAGTCAGACTTATTAACCCTATTGTTAAAATTTTATTCTCTCATATTTCTTCCCTAAGTTCTGTTTAACAAAGAGAAGATTTTATAACATATTTCTAAACACAATAGCTTTAATAACTAATTTATAATCACTAATTTCTTTCATCTTTGCCATGATGACAGTAGTTTACTGGATATTTTTGAAGATGTTTAAGTATTAAGTTTTCAGCTTAAAGTGCAATTTAAAGGCTAAACTACGTAATTGGGTTAATTAGGAAAGTCAATGTATAACAGTAGTTTGTTCTAATAATAATAGGGGCTAATAATATTGACCTCAAAATGGTTTTAAACAAAATAAAAACTGTTTTAATTCCAGGCAAAATAAAACAAATAAGACTTTCTCCAGAAGAAAAAATACCCTAAAAATTTCCTTGCTCTGTTAAACATAATTTGTGAAATATTTGAAAAATAAACAACAATTCACAAGATGGCTAATCATTTTGATTTCAACTGTATATTTCATTAAACAACTAATTTTCTGCAGGTGTCATCAAATCAAACTTAAGACTTTTAAAGACCTTTCGAACACCATTATTAATGAAATAGAAGACCTACTGAACATCATTTGTAGGCCCAACCACAACGGCAGTATTGCTGAACCCGGAAGTAAGGACATCCACAAATTAGTATTTTTTTGTCATTATTACAAATCTTTACGACAAACAAACACATATTTAATATATTCATAACCGCATTCGTCTTTTACCATCATTCTTTAAAAATAAGGCTAAAATAAAAACCGCTAAATTTTGCTATTTATAATCCACAATATTAACTCCTATACAGCAGTCCCACAACATTCCGTCACTCGATAACACACGAATACCCCATTAAAAAAGACTAGTGGGTGTGAATGAGCTTTTTACAGTGTCTGCTATAATGTTAGAGTTGTTCTTGGTGTGTTTACATAGATGAATATGGCCACTGTGTTGAATACACAGTATTACCATCTTATTGCCACATTAGATCGTTATGATAACATAATATATGCCTTCAGTGATTTCTTAAAGATAAATACTAAAAAATAAAGCAACTGGAATAACTACAGCAGTCGTGATCGTCTGATCTCATATGAAGCATGAGATCGCGATGACAAATGATGATGTGTGCAGGTGCTGTCCCAATTCTTAGGAGTAAATTTTGAAGCCCTTCCCCTTCACACTTGGTTTTAAGGGCCAAGGGAAAGGGGAAAAGGTAGGGGTACAAAAACAGAATTGGGATTGGGCCGTAGTCTTAATACAGCAAACTGCAGTGAAATAAAATCTACATTTTCAATCTAAATTGAATTCTCAATTTTAAATTTAAGTTGCTGTTAAATAATTTTTATGAATATTACAGGTAATGTTATGTGGACAGAGGGGTACATTGTTTAAAATTAGGGCCCAGAACACAATAATTTAGTGATTAGTTAATTTTAAGTCTTACATTTTAATAATGTTTTTTATTATTATTTATTCTTAACTTTTTTTTTTGACTTTCGAAGACCCCTTAAAAGCAATGAAAAAAAAAGTCTTAAGAGTATTAGCTTTAGATTTTTGCTGACCAGCTGTAAATGAGTGGATTTAACTTAACACTAAACATCCAAAGCCGTACCTCCAGCTGTCTGGTTGCTTCCTCATTCCTCAGCATCAGCGCCAGCTTTGTGCGCAGACTCCTGAAGTGCATGTCACTCAACATGGATATTCGCTTTGCTGTAACCTCATTAACAGACTAAAAAGAAAGTAGACAATGAAACTTAAAAACCTAAGTGAAAATTAAAAAGCGCATCAAAAGTGTATTGTAAACATTGCAAATTACCAAAATAACCAACTGCTTTTCTTCCGAGTCGTAAGTGACATTAAACGCTCCAATAGCTTTTTTGAAGTCTTTATGTGCTGAGTCTTTTGCACACCTAAAGAAATAAAGAATAAGTTATTGTTACGGACACATCTGTCAGAAACATTTTTCAAAATATTGTTTTCATTGGCGTTTTTAATTTTTTGTATTTTTTTTTTAAACCTTTTTTTAGTAGTAAATAAAAGAAAAAAAAAAGAAATTAGGAGCTGTATGAAAAAAAATTTGGTTAATCTTGTTAATACTAAAACATGAAAGAAGCAATGCGAAATTATTCGATAAAATAAAGATTTAATTATCAATAATAAATTATTATACTGAACTGACTATTAGTAATATCTGTCTTTTTTGGGTTCTATTATTACCTTCTGACCTACGTCATTCAAATTTCTTTCAACTACAATGAATACAATGAAAACAAAAGCGCCATCAAAAGCAGATCAAGCTTAACATTGGTTTGTAACTGTACGTTAGTGTGTACATGATATACATTCTCTAAATGTGACCCTGAACCACCAGTCTTAAGTTGAAGTTATATTTTTAGCAATAGCCAAAAATACATTTTATGGCAATCATAGATTTTTATTTCATGCAAAATAGGGCTGTACAATAAATCGTTTCAGTATCGATATCGCAATGTGTGCATCCACAATAATCACAGTGCAAGATATGCAATGTTGAGTAGGGCTGGGCGATTTGGCCTAAAATCAAAATCTCAATTAATTGAACATTTTAACTCTATTACGATTAATGAAATATTATTTTAATTATTTACTTATTTAAGTTTTATATGTTGTCTAAAGGCATCTCTGGTGCAGCTTCCAATTATTGCCAACGTAGTGCGAAGTAAGTAATAATCGATTATAGGTCCTGAATGTCGATTTCGATTACTTTTTGATTAATCGCCCAGCACTAATGTTACGTCTGAAATATAGTTGACTAGGAGCTACAGAACACATCTTATTTGTAAAGTCACTGGTAAGTTTAACCAACATAGAGTGAAACTTTATAATGTGCATGCTATAATGAACATTTGTGCACAAAAAAAGTATGACGTTTGGAGGTATAACAAGTATTAATTGTATTTAATTATTTACATTTGATTAATGTAAAAAAATTTTGTTTTTTTCTTACTTAGAATTTGTCTCTCGCTTCTAGTCCAAATATCTACACTTTAAAGGTAAATTAAGTGATTTTAATTACTCCATTTGCAGATAATTTTGCTTGTTTTAAGGGAAAAAATTATTTTGACATAAGTGATATTTTTACTTTAGCTAAGAATTTTAGATATTTGGATTAGAAATGAGAGAAGGCAAAGAAAAGCATGTTACTCCTCAGAAAACCTATTCAAACCATCTTGTGAAACTGTATTAATATAGCAACATTTATTGCAGAAAACAAAATATCTCAATATCACATTTTTTCAATATTGTTCAAAACATGAATCAAATAATAAGTAAAAAAAAAAAAGTTCCATGATTTTCTTTTTTCTAATCTTATACAGTTTTCTTTACTATTAACAGGTATTTAAAAGCAATAAATTAAAAATAGTTTAAAATAATTTTTTATAAGTATTTAGACTTTTTGAAATGTCAGATTCCAGGTTTCAAATTGTTGTATCTGGGCTAAATATTGTTCTAACCTAACAAATTACACATCAATGAAAAGTTTACTTATTTGGCTTTAAGTGGACATATAAATCATAGTTTTTTTTTTTTAAATGACATTCATGACATTAAACCGTAATGTCATACGGTTAAACCATAAAAAATGTCATAAAGGGTTTCTAAACAGCTCTGGAGAAAAGTTCACATTATGTCATTGCAGTTTAATATTAACATACACTATTCTGCTTTGTGGTTTGATTAAGTTGACAACTCTGCTTTTGATTTATCATCCAAAATTGGCCAAACTCCACGACATTCTGCATTAGGTAATTTTTTTTTTTTATGACTGAATTTTTCAATTTAATGTCCAATGCTGCAGAAATCCCAACTAAAAAAAACGAAAAAGCTACAAACTTACATCTGTCTCAAGTCTTCAGGAATATCTAGTCTGGTTTTGAGAAAGGTGTTCTTTGACGCTGCTTTGTTGGGGTTCACAGGTCGTAGCCTCTCTAATGTGACGATTTCATTTAGGGTGGCATCACAGGCTGCATATTCTATCACGTAAAACTAAAAGAGCAAGTGAAAACAAATAATTAGTAAACACATAAATTAGCATTCAACTTGATGCAAGCATATGACAAATTTGTATCAATTTAAAGTTTAATGTTTCATATTTACTGCACTCAAAAAAACTGGCTTGTTCAAACTACTTATTTAAAACAAATAAAAAAAATCTTGATTTTTTTTGGGACAACTTAATTGTTTTATGTTCAATCAACTTAAATTTACCAAAAAAAAGTTAACCTTAAACTTAAAGAGTTAACTTAATCGGTTTGTGTTGGGACAACAAAAATAAATAGTGTGGACCCCTCCATTTTTTACAGGGAACACTCAAAAAAAAACTGCTTGATCAAACTACTTGTTTAAAATTAGTTGAAATACAATTTTTGATATTTGTTTTGGGACAACTTAATTGTTTTATGTTCAATCAACTTAAATTTACCAAAAAAAAGTTAACCTTAAACTTAAAGAGTTAACTTAATCGGTTTGTGTTGGGACAACAAAAATAAATAGTGTGGACCCCTCCATTTTTTACAGGGAACACTCAAAAAAAAACTGCTTGATCAAACTACTTGTTTAAAATTAGTTGAAATACAATTTTTGATATTTGTTTTGGGACAACGTAATTGTTTCATGTTCAATCAACTTAAATTTGGCAAAAAAAAAAATAGAAAGAGAGAGTTAACTTAATCGATTTGTGTTGGGACAACATGAATAAATAGTGTGGATCCCTCCATTTTTTACAGGAACACTAAAAAAAAAATTCAAACTACTTATTTAAAATGAGTTGAAACAACACACCTTTTGAGATTTGTTTTGGGACAACTAAATTGTTTCATGTTCAATCAACTTAAATTTGAAAAAAAAAAAAAAGAAAAAAAAGGGTTAACTTTATCGATTGTGAATAAATACAGTGGAAGCCTCCTTTATTTTTTTTACAATAAACACTTAAAAAATTGCTTGTTTACACTACTTATTTAAAATGAGCTGAAACAACACAATTCTTGAGATTTGTTTTGGGACAACTTAACTGTTTTATGTTAAATTCATTAAAATGTGTTAACTAAATCGATTTGTGTTGGGACAACATGAATGAATTGTGTGAAACCCTGCATTTTTTTCTTGCAGTGTACCAATGCAATATTTTACTTCTGTTGAAGTGAATCCCGTTTATATCACTTACTTCTCCTTTCACCATGCGAACTTTGGCTAGCCACCATCCACAGGGTTCCTTATCGTTAGCCCTGGAGTACACCTGCGGAAGAGAAAGGTTAAAAACTTCAGTGCATTTGTTTAACATTTGGTTAAGGATTAAAGAAGCTGTGATATCACATACCTCCACTTCATCGCTCTCATTTATTTCTTTCTGAAAGCCGGTTGGAGGTGGAAACCGAACATCCTGGAAAGAAATCTGTCGTTCTGGCTGCCAACTACACAGCGATAAAATATGGGAATATATTTTACCTTTTTATTAGGGCTGAGCGAGTGTAAAATATATAAACAAATGTGGTCAATTCAATGTACGCTATGCAATATTCTTATATATTACACATTTAGACTACTCTACTAATGTGTACATAAAATAAGAAGAGCTTAATATACAGGTCTGTAGCTCATCATTTATTTAATTCAACATTTGTAGTGTCGCTCACCACTCATTTTTATTTTTTAATATCTAGACTCCTTAAATTGAATAAACAATTGCGGAAAAAAAAATAAGAATAGAATTAAGGCATCTGAATTTATACAGAGGCCTATTTTTTATATAGAGGTTAAGTTGGTTTTATATTAGGATATTGAGACATTCTCCTTAACATCATTTCAGATGCATATTCTTTGCAAATTCTAAATAGGGAAATCATTTAAGCAGCCAATGACTATCAAAGTACAACATTGTTCACAGTCAATTAGACAGTGTTAATGTTGTTTTGAAGTCATATGTGCATGCTAAATCCGATCGAATATTTTAAGTATCATGGTAAACAATATAGAGATGTCTAAATGAACGAATGTTTGAATATAAAACCAACTTTACCTTTATATTTTTTTATTTATGTATATTTATATCATATTAAAGGGAAATTAAGTAAATGGCATATTAGAAGTTTGCAAAGTACTTACTTGTTCTCAAAAGCCACTGTGACAGTACTCTCATGAACATCCTTAATATAAGCCTGCAAAAAATTATGAAGTATTAATAACTCAAATGCTGGACAGCATTTACTGTGCATCATGGGAGCATATGATTCAGCGCTGACTGTTTATATCTACAGAACTCTAACATTCATTCTGAACAATAATTCAGTTGACTTTTACATTATTATTTTAGCAGTACATGAATACAGACAAGTCAATTTCTAGATGATGATTATAAAAATAATATAGAGCAGAATGTGACGAAGAAAAAACACTAATTAAAATAATACAAACTATTCAATAATATCAAACAAACAAAAAGCAAACAAATAAATAAAAAGACAAAAAAGAAAATAAAATGACAAAAAGTATACACCCCTCTTATTTTTTTTACCCTGAATTGTGGTTTACAGAATATGCGTGTTAAAAGATGACTCAGTCCAGTAATAGTAAATAAACATAATAATAATAATTCTGACACAGCAAGAACCATTTGCTAACATATTTGAGATGGAATATTTTACACTTCATCACTATCGTTGAACCTATAAGGTTAACCATGTGTCAGCAAAAATATTATAATTTAAAACATTATAAAGCATCAACACTTAATAATAAACAAGAATAATAAATGTTTTGTTGTATGATTGGTACATAATTATGTCAGATCCGCTGAATGATGAGAAAACATTTCTGTACAACTTTGACATTTTTTGCAAAACATTATATGAAACCATTTAAATTTGATACGCATTGTATGCATAAATGTATAGATATGCATATTTTACAATTTAGACTTTGTAGACTTATTCATTTTCTTCCGGTTGACTTTGAACATGAAAAAAAAAAAAAAGATTTATGAACACTTATACCATTTATATTACCAAATCATTGTCCTAAATTTTATATTTTACAGCACTCAGACTTAAGAGATATATACTATTATAGGAAACGTATATGCAATACTATATTAACATTACTATTGATGCTGACAACGAGTTATGCTAAAAATGTATCTAAGCTATACAGATGTTATACATTTATATCAATTATAGCCCAAAAGTGGAGCATTCATTGAACCACACATAGATCCAACCAGAACCGAACCAGCTCGCTGACCGATCCTGGTACCAACACAGCTGATAAACATTGATAATATGTATGATATCAGATTATTCCGATGAATCTTTAAAGCCTGATCATTCAAACACACCGTCGAATAGGCCTTGTGTTTTAGGCAGAGCAGGCCTACTGCACCATCCTACATTATCAACTGCGTTCTTGACGGACTCAAACGCATTTCCAAACACCGTTTTCCTCGTTCGGTTACCAAGACACAAACGGACGGCTTTTAAATGACCAAAAGTGAAGCCCACCTTGTAGAAAGCTCCACTCGCTCCTCGCACTTCCACCGCGAGCTCGTCCATGATGCCAGTAATTTAATACACAACCGATCACAGCTGCAGCAGGCGCGCGCTCTGTTTCACGCAGCGGTGTTGTGCTCGGACGGGGTCGGAACTACCGTGTCTGCCGATTCGCAAGCTCGTTTTCAAGGAAATGAAAGCAAAACATTGATGAGTAGACGGTCTGCAGCGGCCGCTGTTGAATGCATTGATGTAAACACAAGAGCCTCCCTATTTCCCCCGTCACGTGACACGGGCCCGCTTCCCTTCACTCGAGAAGACACGCCCCCCGTCACGTGACTGTTTTCGGCTTCTGCTTCTGTTCTGGTACGCGGCCACTTTTCTGCGTCTTTGTAAATAAAATACATGTGGGCCATTCCTGGGGTTGGGTAATATTTCAGCCCCCTTAGCATTTAAAGTGGCTGTTGACTGATATTAAAATATCAAAAGCATTAATTATTATTCCCCGTTTATTTTTCCCAAATCTCTGTTTAACGGAGAGAAGATTTTATTGTAGTTTTTAATAACTCATTTCTAATAACTGATTTATTTTATCTTTGCCATGATGAGAGTAAATAATATTTTACTAGATATTTTTCCTGACACTTCTATACAGCTTAATGTGACATTTAAAGGCATAACTAGGTTAATTGGGTTTAATAGGCAGATTAGGGGTAATTAGGCATTTTATTGTATAATGATGGTTTGTTTTGTAGACTATCGAAAAAATATATAGCTTAAAGGGGCTAATAATTTTGACCTTAACATGGTTTAAAAAAAGTAAAAACTGCTTTTATTCTAGCCAAAATAAAACAAATAAGACTTTCTCCAGAAGAAAAAATATTATCAGACATACTGTGAAAATTTCCTTGCTCTGTTAAACATCATTTGGGAAATATAAAAAAATAAAATTAAAATCAAAGGGGGGCTAATAATTCTGACTTCAACTGTGTGATTGTGATTTATTAAAATAATTATGTAAATCCGACCAAAACTTTTGTGAGATTTTACATGTACACTACAGTTGAAATCAGAATTATTAGCCCTGCGGTGAAGTTTTTTCCTAGCCTCTGTCGCCACTCTGCTTGCATAGTTCGGGAATTGTAGAGCTGCGCATCGATGGATTGCTCTTCAGTGTTTGGACTCTCAGCAGTGAATACTAAACCACACTAAACTGAACTGAACTAATCTAAACTAAACTGAACTTAAACTCTGAAAACTGAAGTGACACTGTTTCAATTCACATGAAGCTGCTTTGACACAATCTATATTGTAAAAGCGCTATAGAAATGAAGATGAATTGAATTGAATTGAATTGAAGTATTAGCCCCCCTGTTTATTTTTCCCCCAATTTCTGTTTAACGGAGAGAAGATTTTTTCAGCACATTTCTAAACATAATAGTTTTTATAACTCATTTCTAATAATAAAAGATTTATTTTATCTTTGTCATGATGACAGTAAATAATATTTTACTAGACATTTTTCAAGACACTTCTATAGAGCTTAAAGTGACATTTAAAGGCTTAACTAGGTTAATTAAGTTAACTAGGCAGGTTAGGGTAATAAGGCAAGTTATTGTATAGTGATGGTTTGTTCTGTTAACTAGAATTTTGCTTAAAGGGGCTAATAATTTTAACCTTAAAATAAATTTTTAAAAAATTAAAAACTGCTTTTATCCTAGTCAAAATAAAACAAACAAGACTTTCTCCAGAAGAAAATATATTATCAGACATACTGTGAAAATTTCCTTGCTCTGTTAAACATCATTTGGGAAATATTCAAACAAGAAAAAAAAATTAAAGAGGGGTTAAAAAAAACTGTAAAAAACATATGAGTCAAATTTTCCTCACTTTCCTGACAGAATTTTGAGATAAACGCATTGACCGGATATATTTTGTGTAGATTTTTAAAGTTTTTTTTTTTTTTGCTTTGTTTAGGATTGCATATTTATATGAGAGAACCCATGTTCTTTTACAATGAATATTTTGTATTAACGCTGACCAATATGATTTCCTTCTTGGAGTGATTTTTTTTTTTTTTTGTTGGAGAATTCGAAGAATAAGTTTGTTGTTGCATTTTTTATCATATATATCAATACCTTCTAATAATAATGAGGGTTCTATGGTTCTTTTATAATTCTTTTGGAATATCATTTACAATAATATTACATTTCTTATATGGGACAGGAAATCAATGAATTTTCATAAATAGTTTTAAAGTTAACAAGTTCCCCAAGTCACAATTCTTCACCCATAATAGTTTCAACTCCATCCCAGTGACATCATTCAGCTCTCTTCAACATCATGGTGCAGAAAGAGGTAACTTATATCTTAATTTAATACAATTTTTAGGTATATGATAATACATCTCAACCAACTCTAGTGTGAAACTAAGATGGAATATGAGTATATAAAATATATAATAATATATAATTAGATAATAATTAGAATTCATAACAATATAAAATTAACTTGTTTAGTAGCTGCTGTGTGTGTCCAGTCTTTGAATAAATCTGGACTGTTGCTATATGGAGAATGAGGGAGCTCTCAGATTAAATATATCAATTTATGTTTTGAAGACAGTGTTCTGAACTGTTCGTTTGTGTAATAAAGGTGTCGGTGGGTTGCAGAAACAGCAGCCGAAGAATCTCCTCAATCAAAAGAACTTGAAGAGTTTTGTTTTGATGTTCCAGAAAAAAGTTGTAGACATGACTTTACCTGTTGTACTAATAAAAAGTTCTGATTAGCCATATTTGTGTTAACATACAGACCTATATCAGCATGTTTGAAAGTTTCCAGTTGCTTGCAGCAGATTGCTTGGTTAAAATCTTACTGTAAAATAAAAAACTGTGTTTAGGAGATGCAATTTCACATGAATTAATACAAATTAATGGTGAAAGTAAAGTGTCCCCTCAACCCTGTTGAAGTCTTCAACCCCATCACACTATTCTCAACCCTGTAACATTCATATTTTTGAAAAATAAAATAAGGAAGGCATTTAAAAATGAAAGCATTTCTTACCGACTACAGTGCACTATGTTAAGGGCTAACACTGTAAAGTTAATTTATTATTATTTTTTTAAATATAAAGATTGATTTTAAAATATAAAAATAAAGAGACCAGAAACATAATGTGTTTATCTTAATCACATAAAAAAATGTAAAATTATCATTATCAGATGTAAATTTTTTAGTTATTAAATAGTTGTGAGGGGCACATGAGCAGTGGGGTGATATTGGTTTTATTTATGTAAAATCCTGTTTAGAACAACTTTATTTTGCTCTGTTTTGTCCATTATGAGATTGAGAATAAAATGTGTCTAAATAACAACAGAAAACAATAAAAGGGCTTTAGGTGTGAAAATATTATTTTTTTTAAAGATTGCCTAACTATATTATCTATTTAAAATATAATCAATATTTTTAAAAATTGGGTTTGCCCAAGTTGACATTTTACAGACTGCCAGAAATGAGCCATGTACATTAAACTAAATTACACATTAAACCCATTGAAACATCCAATGATTTCATTGTTATATGTACATACTGAACTGTGATTGGCCAACATCTCTACTCAGTGTTTGTAAAGCAATGCATAATACTTTAATAGCTGACAATATCTGACCATCGCCTTTCTTTCATGGTTTCCTGACATTTTACCCTATCAGTCAGATTATGCTACCAACACTGTGTTTGAATGGTTATGAGGTTGGGGTAAGGGATTGTGGTAGGTTATGGTTATTATACAGGCTCATATCAAACCACCCCACATCAAAATTTATGCTGGTAGCACAATGTGAAAGGTAGTAACAGTGGTTTCCAAAGTGGGAGTCGAACCCCCTGGGGGTTCACAGAATAATGAGAAGGGGTCCCTTTGTGATTTCCAAAAATCTTATCAATTTTAATAAACTATTAAAATGAATATATTTTATCCATAACTTGCAGAAGACAAAAATAGTTATATTAAAAATACAACATGCAAATAAAAAGACATCAGTTTTTTTCCCCACATTGGATTGGATCCTGATTGGATTGATTTTTACGGCACCAGCCTAAACTTTCTGACACCTTTATGGCACTCACAGGTGACTGAACATGGATGATGGAAGATGATCTCCAAGTGGCAGTCTCCAAAATTAAACCGGGAATAGACTTGTGCTGTAAACATTGTGCCAACCAATCTCATTAGGCGAGGTTAATATTAAATTAAACAAATGAATTAATGACTATAAAAATATATATAGTTATTATACTGTTCCACTTTTTTTGTGTTGTCAATATGCTTATGTTTATATAAGCCTATTGATGTGTGTGAGCCATTGCATTCAACATTTGTATGTTTATAACCACCTCGTGAGTCAATACCATTATTATTTTGGGGGTCGTGGCCTGAAATTTTTGGAAACCCCTGGAATATAACACCGGCCTTAAAATGAACAAAGTTCTCTGGAGATTGGAACGAAGGTAATTAATAACATAATAAAAAAAAATGATAGTAGTTTAGGTTTAAAAAATTCTTTAATGCTTTGCTGTCTGATGGGGCTCATTGTCTTCGAAGAAATTGAACAGGGAAGCAACCACACGACAATCAAGCTCCAAACTTCAGCTTCTGGAAACATCCTCTAAACCAGATTTACTCAACTGGGAGTTTGCAGACCCCTAGTGGTCAAAAGAGCATTTGCAGGGGATCCTTAATCCTTACAAAAATGTTTCAAACATTTTATAATACCACATAGTTCATAATTGTTTGCAAATTGTGCTATTACTGTTCTATACTGAAACCACAGACTGGGGAAAGGGGACAGTCAGTTTCACAAATCAGAATTCAGACAGTTTTTTAAACACTAAACAATCAAAGTTTTTATTTTGTTAAAGGACCATTCATGCTATGTGTAGTTTGGATTATGATTGCAATGCATTATTTGCCTCTAATTTCAGATACGTCTACATGTTGGTTAAGACCAGAGTTCTTTATTTCTTTTTGGCAGGTTTTCTATAACTTAATTCTTAGTGCTACCAAGAACAAAAAAGAGATAATTTTGCACTATATAGGACGATAACCGTTTTCAAGGTATACCGTGGTTTGGAAAAGTCAAGGTTTTAAAACCGAATTTTTTTTTTTATGTAATACTGTTCCTACGGTATGTGGCCAGACGGAATCTGCTGACATTTTTTGCTATTTCCGCAGAGAATTTTGGTAAATATCCGCAGATATCTGCGGAATTATTTTGGGAGAATCATAACTAAAACCTTAATATGTGAAATAAAAAACAATACCTTTTTAACTTTTATTTAATGTTTAAAATGCAAATCCAATTAGATCCACTTTATTTGGTAAACAAAGCAAGTCTCTCATATATCTACTAAAAGACAAAAATATTACTGTACAAACTGTATTGTACATAAATCAGATGAACATTTTCATATTAGTCAATAATATTACTGTAATTAATTTAAAAACTGAATAAATATAGATTTACACACATTTACTTAAGTAAATAAACAGAATTAATGATGGGCTAGAAATCTGCGGATTTCTGCGCACGCAGATTCCGTGTGGGCCTAGGTATGTGTAATATTTTTATTTACTTTTTTTTTTAGGAAAACCGTATCTCCAACAGAAAAGATATCCAAAGATGCCATTTTAAGTCTGTGTTTAACTAATGAAGACAGCAGAAGTCAATGATTCATCCTGACATGTTAACTGCTCCAAATATTTTAAATGTTTCTTAAAATAAAATATATTGTGTTCAAAAGGGAAAAACATTGTTTTTTTACTTAGACATTTAAAAAGAATATGTTTTAAAGCAGTGATCACAATACCGTCAAATCGTGAAACCGTGTTATTTTTATCCAAGGTTATCATACCGTCAACATTTTATAGCGGCCCATGCCTATTTTGCACTCTGTGTATTTTTGTGGGGCATGCATTCAAAACCTGGCAACTGATCTTGAAAATGTCTTGATATAGTCAGGAATGGAAGTAGAGGGGGACCACGAAATATGGTCCAGTACACCCAAATGTATGAGAACCATTGCTTTAAATGATCAGTTAACCCAAAAACGAAAATGTACTAACTCTTTATCCACCCTAACCCTGTTTTTTTTTTTTTTTTAAGATCTTTTAAGAACAAGGTAGTCACTGACTTCCAAAACAGGAAAAACAGATACTATATGAAAATGAAGGGTTACCATTTCCATTGTGTTTGTATTCAGCAGGGTAAACAAATGATAACAGTGTTTGAACCCTTTAAGGCCAACATACTTGCGTTATATGTGTTAATTGCAGACTATTTAAAATGTTAAAGACGTTAAACTGTCTGCTTCCTGTGTAAGTAACTGGGCAGGTTTTTTTTTTTTGGCTTATTTACCTGCAATTATATATTAAACCACTGGATGTCAGTATTGTATAATGACTTTTTCATGAGCGCAATCAGTATTACGCAATTCATTGCTCCGTTTATGTGCGCAGGTCATTCAAACATAAACTAGCTTACACAAATACCAAGTTTCTATCATTTTAACACTCAGTTGTTAAACATGCTATATTTAGGTCCAAAAGATTGAATGTTTTTTTTTTTTTTTTACCTTGCATAAATAGCAAATGCATTACTCCTGTCCCATTTGATCAGATCACACTTACTTGGTTGTTTAGCTTCAACACAATCACAACACAATCTACTCATGTTAGCTCGCACTGTTGTCTCACTTCCATTAGTCTGCTGGTGTTTTTGCTGGACACATGAGAACATGAAGTGGACTGCGTCGCTCTACATTAAGCTGAATGACTCAGGCTGGAGGAGAAACATGTGGCCGGTGTGAGTGACAGATCTCAGGCCTGCTGAAAGTGATCACATCAGTTGAGTTTGCTCTTGTCTCTGCTGGACTGCTGGTAAGTGTAAACTGAAGCTCTCCGTGGAGTCATAGCAGGACGCCTGACACTGTGCAGCACACAATCAGGAGCTCTATCAGTGAAAGAAACACACACAGAACTGTTGATAAGTTCAAAACAGACCCCATATGAACAACCACTGCAGGGAAATTAAAAGCTGGGTTTAAAACAGGATTTATAAAAATGGGTTATATATTACAAAGTATATATATGGCAGTATATTTGGCAGTGGAAATGCAAGCCTGATAAAGGTGACCCGTACCAAGCCATACTATACCGTATCGTACCACTCAGTGCAAACAGGCAGCACATTAAGCTCTGTCAGTCACCATAGAAAACACCTGTGAACCACAAACGGACACAGATTAATTAACAGATATTTTTACAGTGTAAATCATGTTTAGAAAAAACTCTATTGCACATTCTCCCTCATTAAATCCAACCATTATTCACTTCTTACCACCGCCAAACAGCAAATTTAATGCTTCTTTATTAATCCCGACAAGCATCAATCAAGCATTTCAAAACCAGAAATTGACACGATTGTCACCTTGACAGACAGACAGACTTCAGAAACATGGCAGAGACACCCGGGGACAAAGAGAGCACTTCTAACAGTGCAGAAAGTGACGGCCAGTGTCTAATTTAGCTGACTTGTCCATCAGTAAACTGTGATCAGGGCAACGCGGGGCCAAGGCCTTGTCATTTTTGCTTTTGTTGTCTGTCTGAGTAGGTTTATACAGCCTGTCTGGCACTGTCACACATGTACAATTGAACCCTGTGAAAAACCTGTCTGACAACGTAAAAGAAGTCAATGCTTCTCATATATAGCTCTCCGGGTGACTGAATGTGTTTTGGTTGAAGTGCAACTGCTCAAAGCTATTTTCAGCCATTTTTGAAGGTGAAGAACTTTTGGATCTGCTGGGGATCAATAAAGAGCGGAGCAGAATGGATATCGACGGGAAAAGTTATTTTGAAGCTGAGAATATCAGAAAACGGGCAAATATCTGGAGAGGGGTATTTATGTGTGCACACATACACACTTACACCAAAGCCTTATATATTGTATTTACACAAAGATGAAAAGCCTGAAGCTAGTTGTGCGCAACTGACCTCTAAAAATGTGTAAACACTGCTAGAAATCCAAAAAGCATAGGCTTACTGCACAGTTTAAGAGTGAGAAGCTTACATAAAATATCATTAAAACCATCATTTTGCCTTCTGTCTAGGATGGAATAAAAATTTAAATATATTTATGCAAGGCTGAATGCTTGATTTAGATTGATTGATGAAGGTTATAAGCTGCACAGTATTTCAGGTAAATACAGAGAAAAGGAGCTACAAGTACGTGGCAAGAATTGCTGTTCTTACTTACAATTTTTGTCTTGATTCTAGTCCAATTCTCAAAAAAATCATTAAGCAAAATAATCCTGTTTTCACTTTGAAATAAAAATATTTTACTTACTTTTTTCTTTTACTTGAAAATCTCACTTAATTTTGACACATAATAAAAAAAACTAGACAATATTTTTTGCTTGTCTGGAAGTTTTTGATATTAGGCCTAGTAACTTTTTAGTTGAGTATTTTTTTTCCATGAGTAACTTTTTTACTGTTGTGAGTGACATATAAGATACTTTTACTTCAGTAAAAATTTCCTCATGTACTTTTTACTTTTACTTCTTGTACTTTTACTACAGTATACATTTAGCATACTCCAAAATCTATACCCACATCTTATCTCGCAGGGTGCAAAAGCATGAAGGGCATGTCCAAATCCACTTTATCTATTTTAAGGATGGAAAAATACGGTTTGCGCCCTGGCGCATGGTCTAACAGGGTTGGGGTTGCTCTCTTAATGAGTTATGGGTGTGTTTTGAGCACAATGTGCGCAAAGATTTGTTTCAAAACTATTTCTAAATTAAATTTTAATTTCCAGAAAATTTATAAATAAACTATAATAATGAGGTGTGGTCAAAAAACTGAGTTATATCCAAACCCACATACTATACTTATGCCCCATATGGTGATGCAAACATCTCTAAAACCCAACAGGAGGACAAATCTAAACTTTTTTTCGTTAAAACAAATATAAATATGCATATATATATTATACAAAAGCAAATTGTCTTGAATAAACTGAAAAAAAAGCCCCCCGAGATGAAGGCATGGAGCTAGTGGTTTTTACATTTATGTAGAAAGTAATCATATTTGTAATATTTTAATTATAGGTGGGCATATATAATTTTTTAAAATCTAGATTAATCTAGATTAATCTAGATTAAAATGGCTCATTCGAATTCTGCCGAAGGCATTCAGAATATGTGTGCTACCCAAATAATAAGTCTTTGAGAACGGGTTTCTCGAGCCAGGTGACGCATTAGACCAGGGGCTCATCTCCTATTTCAAAAATGCATCACAAACTGCTTGAGAAACTGTTCTACTATGATATTTGGTGATGAAAATAAATTATGTTCAATAAGATGTACTTGTGTTTACTAACTGTTTATTCAGTTAAACATGAATGTTTAGTTAAACAGAAATGGAATTAAGACATGTGGAGTATGCATATATTAGTGGCATTACTGAGTGGCAACACTGCAATCCAACTATTACCGTCATGTAGAACTTTTCGCCATATTTTCCGACAAGATCCAAGACACGGGCGGCTGTCAGTAAAGGACCGCACACAAAACACACACACACACACAAACGCGTGCGTGCACACGCCGCAAAATGCGGAAGTTTTTTCTTTTTTACGTTTGGCGAGCGTTATTACATTCCATAACCCTCTCACCAGTCCTTACCCCTTATTTGCGTCCAATACCCCAGTTTGTCACGACGGCATGACTGAAATATTCATGAGTTAAAGTGAAACTGCCGATTCTGCCGAAAGTCAGGCATCCTGCTGGTTTTGATTCAGAAGGGCAATTTGTTTGTCAGACGGCTCACCGGTCAGGTATACATCCGCTCTAAACTATCAAGGTCAAAGTCATCATAGCTTGCCTAGAATAGACCCAGCTCCCAACACAACTTTGAGAATAGATTAACGGCGATATTTTTTTATCGCGCGATAAGAGTCTCGCGTTAACGCAGCCATTAACGCCGATAACGGCCCAGCACTAATTTTAATCCTTTAATTCTTTTTCAATTGTAAAGATGTTTGTGTATTGCTGTACATCCTGTATGTATTAAGCAATGTGTAGGTGTTTAAGGAGCACAACTAACATGCTCAGCACTGTTCTTTAGACCTGCGTTCAGTTGGTCAATTGCGCAGTCAATTTTAGCTTCTCAAAATAGCGACGTGCCAACAATGTGCCTTAACACACCTCCTTTTTAGACTGGAACACCTATGAGTCCACAAAGCGGCGCAAATATATTTGCTATTTAAGCAACATGGCGCAAAAGGGGAAAATTGAGGTTGCGTTGATCTGAAAATAGGAACAAATTGTGCCAAACACGTCTTGCGCCTTATTGCGCCGGGTGTAAGATAGGCCCCTTAATGTCTCTCACACCTGGGCTGCTATAGTTTTGAATGAAATAATATAATTAAAAAACAAAAAATATATTTTTTCTGTTATATATATCACTGGTAATTTGAATCTAGATTATATAAATTTATATTTCCACATCAGCTATTAGAACATTTGCTCAAAAAAAAAATAAAAATAAAAATAAAAAAGAAAACTTGGCCTGTTTTTTTAAGTTATGGTTTTCACTAAATGATGCAAATACAAATTACCTAATTTAAATATGTTCATAAATTTCGTTGTGGCCCAGCATACAAATTAGATCTGAAACATTCATTCATTTTCTTTTCAGCTGAGTATTTTTATTAATCCAGGGTCGCTTCAGTGGAATGAACCGCCAACTTATCCAACACATGTTTTAAGCAGTGGATGCCTTTTCAGCCGCAACCCATCTCTGGGAAACATCCATGCACACTCACTCACACTCATACACTATGGACAATTTAGCTTACCCAATTCACCTGTGCCGCTAGTCTTTGGACTGTGGGGTAAACCGGAGCACCCGGAGGAAACCCCATACGAACGCAGGGAGAACATGCAAACTCCACACAGAAACACCAACTGACCCAGCCGAGGCTCAAACCAGCGACCTTCTTGCTGTGAGGTGACAGAACTACCTACTGCACCACTGCGTCGCTTGATCTGATACATTTCAATTAAATCTATGCCAGGAAAATCTATGCCATGAAAAAAACACACAGATATAACAAAGGATTTATATCCAGCATTGAAGACTCTGCAATTACAAAATGTCTTAATATGTAATCTTAAATTTAAGTTAAACCATGACTACACTTAATTTTTTGCTTGAAATCAAGGTAAATAAAGTTATATTGCGGTATTTGATTTCTGATGCAATGCCATTGAGTTTTTTAGTACATTGTTTTTTTTTTAATACAGTTAAATGAATGTACATCTGAAATTTCAAACCAGCACGCAGATGTTTCAACCATTCCGGGAAAAATAACATCTACAAACATTATGCATACTAACTAATAAAAAAGAGGCTGGTATTTTACCTGAGGCAAAACATGATCTATCAGATATAATAAGCATTCAGACATAATGCTGTTGTCAGCATTCAATGAACACATTTTTTGGAGATATAAGCATACATTATTAAGGTAAACTTTGATTTATAATTGAAATGAACAATGCATTACGAATGCAGTGTGCTGTTATCCATGTTTTGCAAGTAGCAGCCTGGAGCTAAATCAATTACTGTGCAGGAGACATTATGATGTGGATTACCGCAGTGAAGCATAGTGCTTGACCACTGTCCATATTTATGCCAGCACAAATTCAATCACAGAATAGAATACCAAGTCTAGTTTATCCCAAGGCTTGCATGGGATCTTCAGCTGCAGGATTTTCACAGTGTTCAACCAATTATGCTCAAGAAAGCTGCACATCCTCCTTCCTTAGGCATGTCTCTGTTAAAAATCTTGGCTATAGGAGCAGTTTGGCTTCAACGTCATCTTGAAGGGCAACACAGAGAACTAATTCATCATGGGTTCGCTTTGAAATGTCTAATGGGTTTGTAGAGTACTGGATTTTGATGTATGAGGAAAATAAAGTCTGCGGTTTAAATGACTTGACAAAACTTTTAGATTGCATAGGATAACATTGGCAAATCCATCTAAAATGAATCATAACCTTCATGTCACACCAGGCCGAGTACGAAGATAAAGGGCGGCAATGGAGATTCAATTGGTTTTGCTTTTTATTAAACAAAACTCAAGTCAGAAAAACAAAACCAAAAAAGTTTGGTATGAAGCTAACATCAGAAAAAAAGTAGAACAAATTGAAGGTCAGAAATACAATAATGCAGGATTGATGCTAGAACCTGGATGAAATATTCTTTATGAGTTCCCTTGAGATTATTCTATTGTATTTCATAACAGAAATGTTCAAAAAGTAAAATAAGGTCTTGTGTTAAACTTACTGTAACTTAACAATACTTGTTTTTTAACCCGGTCTCATTTTGAAAACATACCACTATATACATTTCTCGAAAGCGCCGGATATGTCCCAGGAGGTATGTTTTTTGCAGTTTTTGTCTTTGTGAATCTACCAGAGGTTACTGTGTATGTTTATTTAGATCTCAAATTTCTCTCGCGAGTGCCATTCGAGCCTGCTGTTCTTGCATAAATCCACCAGAGGCCACTGTGTACGCTTATTGAGGTCTTAGATTTCTCTCGCGAGTACCATTTACACATGCTGTTCTCATGTAAATCCACCATTCTGGAACTGTTCTTCACAGCACTTGAAGCCTGTCGCCATGGTTAACTCCTCTCTTCATCTCAAGTCAGCTGACATAAATGGCGAGCTACTGGACAAATTGGTAACATCGGGAAAGCCATCCATACAGAGGTAAGGGGTCAGCTGGTAAGCAAGAAAAGAAACGCCATCATACCGATCTGTAGCGTTCATTTTAAAGACGGAATGCAGCCATACGTACTTCTGGCTACATAATCCATGATCTTCAGAAACGTATATAGGACTACGTTTTCAGAATGAGCCTATGCTTTTTGTTTTACAATAAAATCTCGCACCCCAAACTACAAACAAATCCACTTAGATAATTAGAAACATACATTACATTTTGCAAATACAAGACATAGCAACTTCATAATCTGTAGTCTTAATATTGTAGTGCTGATTTATGTTGGAATAATTTATAATAAAATAGTTCTAAATATTAAGTTATGTTTACTACAGTTACATGAAAATTTTAAAGTGCAATAATGTCATTAAAAAAAACTGATTTAGTACATTTAAGTCCATGAAAACTAAGGACACTGTGTCTATCCTCATTTATTTTTATATTTTCAGTATTCCTCACTACTATCACCTTTTGTTTACTATACAAACATATTGGGCCCTATCATACACCCAGCGCAATAAGGCACAAGACATGTTTGGTGCTTTTTGTTGCTATTTAAAAAAAAATAAAGAATTAAAATGTTATAAAATATTATTATTCACTATTGTGGCGAATCATCCGATACCACGTTGCCATGGTCCCTGTTTGAAACAAATCTTTGCGTTTAACAAACTAAATTAAATAGGCTAATGGATGTCTTCAGTTGAGTGAATTTCCACCATTTCTTTAAAGGAGTAAAGTAAAGAGAAAGTAAAGAGGCCAAATGGAGGAGGCTTGTTCTTTATCCTCGTACTGCATCTGTTTAACTGTTTTCTCGCTAGTGAAATGTTCAGTTTTCACTTACAAAGTCCGCTATATAAATAGCAAATGCGCCATGGTACGACGCAACTGACTCTTAAAGGGAATGGGAGATGAGACTCTGATTGGTGTAATGCATGTTATGCTCAAAACACACCCATAACTAGTTAAGAGAATAAGCACAGCCCTTTAAGACCATGTGCCGGGGCGCATACCATACTTTTCCATCCTTAAAATAACAAAAGTGCATTCGGACATGCCCTTAATGCTTTTGCACCATGTGCTTTAGACTTTGCGCCTAGATTGTTTAAAATAGAGCCTACTAACCTGAGAATGAAAATAGATAAAAATAACAGCTTACTATATGAAAGTTTAAACTGAAAATATTTATAAAAGGACTTAAAAAATTTGTTTACGGGGCCATATTGTTGTAAAAAAAAATCAAGGACAGGCATAGAGTCATTGAGACAGGGATCTTACAATGATAATCAATAGAAAGGGCAGAAGGGTCAGGACAGGCAGCTCAATATCACAATGAGTTGAACAGGCAGAAGGTCAGGGCAGACAGCTAACAATCAACAGTACATAAGGGATAGTATACAATCCAGGAATAACACCCAGAAACGATCCCTGGGGTGAATCAAGACTTTGGAAAGACTGATCGAAAGTGATGTGTGTGTGATGTGGTGCAGATGTCTGTGTAATCAGTTCCAGGTATGAGGCCTTCTGGGAAATGTCTGAATCAGTAAGTGTCAAAGTACAGGTGAAGATTCTCTCTAGTTATGCCTAGGAGGTGAAGTGGGATTCTCACTTGTAACACCTACTGTACAGTAGGCTGGATCTCAAATCAACCACAGTTGTGTCCAAAACCATAAAGTTGATGTTATGAATTGCATGTAATCAATCTCACAATGCACTGCAATACAACCAATGGACAGGGAACACCAATAATGCACTGTGAGAGTTGAATGAATGAACATGATGAATGAATTTTCGCATCTGACCACAAGGTGACATTCACAGCAGAATCCTGTCGATGTAAGTTTCACATTTGTATACATGGTAGAAATTAAAATACATAGTTTCATTACTAATAGATAGCTCTCTAAGACCAAGAAGTTGAAAATCTAACTGGTCTCACTTGTTTTTAATATCTCCTTTAAGTGGACTAATGCAAAGAATAATGAATGAGGGTGTACAGGGCAGTTTGGGAAACAGCCATATTATAGATTTTTGAAAGTTTGGGTGCTTTTACAACTGTGGTTTGTATAATTTGGTTCAGATCAAGGGGAACAAATGATACGTTATAGCATTTCTCTACAGTTTTGATTTCGCTTGTTTGGTCCACTTTTTGATGCGCACTGGAGTATGATTGCTGCCTTCACATCAAATGGGAAAGTAAAGTGTGTAACCCGTGTGTGCTGTTAGGGATGTTTTCATCCACTCTGGGGTGATTGTAAGTCTTAATTTGGCCACAACTTTCTCTGTGTTTCAGCAAGTGGAATAGTTTTAGTGACAAATCTTACTTTGACAGATATTTTGGGAAAATGCTTTGGAGGGAAAAAAACCCCTCAACAATACACTCTGGGCAAATTTACTACCCTTTTGTTTAGTTTGTGGTTTTTTTTTTTTTTGCCTCATTGCCTTTCTATTATAATGACACTTTTTGATTGCAATGCCCTGACACCATATTATTATGTATTATTGATTGTTGGTGGTTTTCCCTATTAGGAAGTTTATGTATGAGAAAGAGACCTTTGCGCACTTACCTTGATATGTCTGATGAGAAAATCAAAATAAGCAGCTCAGGTCTCAGAAGATAGTAAACACAGTAAGTGTATTTATGCTCGCACACTATAATTTGTTTTTATGCTCCACAGATCTCCACATAAAAACCTGAAACTTGTTTGTACAGGCCTATCTAAAGGGTTATTAGTGCCAACTGATGATCAACAGTAAAAATTAAAAACTGTACCAACAGAGAAAATCACCAACAACTAAGAATGCATGGCTTTGCAATCCAAAATGTCATTATAATGGAAGTCAATACACAAGGGGTAATGAAACTTTAAGGGGCCGGTCACACCGAACATGCCTTTTACATTAAAATATGTCTTATTGGAATGATTTACTAATGGCCATGAATGTTTTGCACGCTGCTTATGTGCCCTGCGCACCTCGCGTTTTAACTGCCTGCTGTGCTTCGCGTTCTTGCCATTACGTGCTGTGCGCTCACAGTGACAGCAGTGTTTATGCTGTCAAGACCACTACGGAGACTTTTAAAGATAAAGGAGAGACTAGTGGTTACTCTTTTGAGTTATCCAGAGCTGAATGACTTCACAAGTCTTGAACATCACAATATTATTAAATATTAAAATTATACCAATATCAACAGCAGCACTCGCGCACAACAAACATCTGATTCAGTCGTTGCCTAGTGACATCAAAAGCGCACTGCACTTATTTTTTGGGTATTCAGAAATGTGCCTCGCGTTTTTGGAACGAATCCCTAAGTGAATTAAAACTAGAATTATTTTTTAGCCTAAATGTGTACCATGTATGGAATTATTGTCTCTCAAAACAAAGAGTAATATAAACGAGTAATTTTTAAAATGAATTACAAGGTACTTCATGTTGCCTTCAACATGAAACATTAGCAGATTGCTCACCCACTTGTTACACACACAGCCTTGGGAAAACTTAATACTTAAGTACTCATTTTATTGATTACTCTTAAAGCAGCCTATTTTAAATGTGTACATTGTGGTTTTCGCAGGGTCTGCTATTAAAGGAAGGTTCATCAGCAATTCTGGACGCTTGCTCCATGTTGTCTATTCATACACTGTATTGAATCTTCAACACTTCATAAACCATAATTTAATAATAGTGATGGGTGTTCCATCTCTGACATGCTCTGCATGCAATAGACCAATCACAAAAGGCTGGGCCACAGAAATAAATGTACATTATAAGAGAGCAAATGTGTTTTTTTTTTAACCTTGCAAGCATGTAAACCTGTAAATGGGACCCACCAAACCAAAATATGAACCTTTTTATAATGCATAATAATAATTGAATATGTAATTACATCCACTTTCTACATATTTATTTACACATGCTGTTAACAATTTCCTGTGGAATCAACAGTAACTTAATGGCAGCAGTTTGCCAAAAACTTACTGTAAATCGTTTCATCAAGAAATACTGTACTTACATTTACCGCACCATTTATCTTGCTGTGTACGTATTTCCAGTATTGTATATCTTTACTGTAACATATGCAGTGATTTTCACAATGCAGCACTAAAATACAGTAACATACTGCATAACTGTCCTACAGTAAAATACAATTCTTATTACAGTTTAATACTGTGTAATTTACAAAAAAAAAAAATACACAGTACATGCTTTCACATTCTCAGTACCAGTATAAGCCCCATGACATTAAAACATTTTTGTTGAAATTAACCAGCTACAGTCATTCTGATGTGATAAATTTTCTCAGGAGTTTACTTGGAACAGCACAGCACTTAGATCCGACTGAATGACTACCAGAAATGCTTTGCTTAGCCCAATGACAAGTATACAAACAAGAACTACTGTGGGCCACAGGTATTTTGAGTCATTCATTCATTCATTTATTCATTCATTTTCTTTTCAGCTTAGTCCCTTTATTAATCTGGGGTCGCCACAGCAGAATGAACTGCCAACTTATCCAGCATATGTTTTTTACGCAGCGCATGCCCTTCTAGCTGCAACCCATCACTGGGAAACGTCCATTCAGACTCATTCACACACATGCACTACGGACACTTTAGCTTACCCAATTCACCTCTACCACATGTCTTAAGCCTAGTTCACACTACAGGATTTTAAGCCTGATTTGAGCCCGATTTCGAAGTTAATGAGCTCGCCGACAGATCGGGAAGAAATCTGCGGGTGCACAGCGCTCACCAGTCTTTATGTGTGAACTACTGAACAACGCGTCAAAGAGGCTCGCTGAAGCGTTGCTGACACCTCGCAGATGGAAATCCAATATCTAGCATGCTGAATATTCCAGAAAAGTCGGCCGACTCGACCCCACGTGCAGTCAGATGTAGTGACGAGCTGCAGCCAATGAGAGAGCATATCAGCTTGAGCTAAATGGCTGTGTGCTAATATTAAAATTAAGCTCTGAATGTCTGTCATCATATTTGATGACAACATTACCCTAAAAATATTATCTTTTTTGGTAATACAACCTATAAATATGTAGTTAAGATACTAGAACACGCAAAGGTCTGGGGCTCGCTTTTATTTTCACTTTCAAACAGGAGCTATTTCCTGTCACAGAATATGCTGTTTTGAAAAATATATCTGAAGTAAATTTATATTTTGCTCTCAGAAAGTTTTGTTTATGTTAGCAGGAAGTTGCTAAGCAAAAAATGTGTGCACATTTAAAGTCACAGTGAAAAGTGGCAGACATGCATGCAGTCATGTTGACCAATATGATAATTAAAGGTAGAAATGCTCAGTTCTTTACTGTTTTGTAATTTAAAAAATAACAATGTTAGCAAGAAATACACAGATATTTAGGAAACGTCAGGGTGTTATAAATATGTTAGTTTTATTTCAAAGGGTTCTTAAATTACAAAAATTTAAAACTCTCTGAACCTTGCAGATGAGCAATTGATCCGCTGATGCATCAGCTGATTGACGATGTTTTTAAATGCTTTCTTGAAAGATTGAAACGCTGTCAGAGATGTCATCAGCACACAAGCAGTGTTCAGCCTTTTCTGACGACTCCTTCCTCAACATTTTATTGGCTGTGGTTTGGTAGCTTGACTGAGCTGAGTTGTTGTCAGATCTTGTAGTGTGTGACCCCCCTCTTGTGGATCATTTACGTAGTATCACGTAGTGTGAACACCACAGAGATTAAAAGACACAAAATCAAGTTACTGTATGTACTGTGAACAGCACAGCGATCTGCCAATGTTTAAAATCCTGTAGTGTGAACTAGGCTTTAGGACTTGTGGGGAAAACCGGAGGAAACCCACACGAACACGAGGAGAACATGCAAACTCCACACAGAAATGCCAACTGACCCAGCCGAGGCTCAAACCAGCAACCTTCTTGCTGTGAGGCGAATGTGCTACCCAATGCGCCACCCTGCAGGCCCTTATTTTAAGTCAAGTTAGTATAATTTAACTAGCTGTTTTTGCTATGGACTTCGCTGTAATGCAGAAAGTTTGCAGTCTCAACTTCGTATTTAAAAGTTTAATTAAAATATTTTAAAGAAACATAAAAATGTTAATAAAATACAGAAAAAGAATGTACAAAATAAAAAAATGTAAATACAATTTTTAAGGCTCTAACACACCAAAACTCAAGCCAAAATTGAACCATCAGCCAGTGTGTTCTGCACCACTGGCACCAGTCGAACCCTGTCGGTCACTTATTGGAGATCGAGCATATTGAATCATGTTCAGCAGTCAGTATGAGAGATCACTTCAACTGGCTGTGCAGCTTAATAAACCAGAGCAGAACCAGAGCAGAGGAAAAACAAACAAATAAACAAACAAACAAACAAAATACGCAAATAAACAAATAGACATCTTGAAGATTGAAGACAAGTAAATGTCAACGTCAAGAGGGCACAAACAGAATGTTCTTCTAAAACTCCTACCAGAGCATTTCAGTACATGACCAATTTCATGACTACATGGCTGACAGAAGGCCATCTAATCAGCATAATTTATATTCTTGATTTAATTTAACTCTGCTTTATTTACTTGTACACTACACATATAGCGATATTCAATAATTCAGAATTTCATGATAATGAACATCTACAATATTGACATTGTGGGCACTTTACAATACAGTGAATAATTATTAAATTATTATTTCTAATTAACTTTTAGAGTGCTTTTTAAGAATATTCAGATTGTTGTACTGGCAGTGGTTGTTCATCACAGACCCAAATGCTTGAAGACTTTAGGTTATTGCACAATGAATCCAAAATTTTTGTCTGTAATTATGATTTTAATGACTGATGATGACTGTAAAAATTAATTAAATAAAAAAAAATTACCTCATATTGTGTAAATTGTATTGACAATCGTACAATCTTAATGCCTCTGAAACTTTCGTATGACATAATAAAAAATTGTTCGGGTTATTTTTTTCTGTTTTCCTAATTAGAAAAGGCATTTCAAGAGGTGTTTTGACAAATCAGGGTCACCGTACAAGTAAAAGGCAAAATCCAAAATGCCGCTGGAGAAACTAATATATTATAATACAAAAGTTCTGTGCTTCATCGTGTGCTAGTTTGTGATCATGGTTTGGTGTGTGTGTCTGTTTTAAGGATCAATAATTAACTGTATACTGGTGGTCTTCTTTTTAACATGTGGTTCCAGTATCGCTAGCAAAGTATCACATTTAGCCACTTACATTCTGAAGTAAACTTTGAATTGCTCTGGATAATTCTGTAGCTCTTTGATAGGGAGGTGGAACTCTCCTTCATCTCTCTGCAATCTAAGAATGAAATGGACCCAATGTTTCCTCTTCATTTCTTTTTTTTGTTAAGCAGGGAGAAGACAACAAAATCATCTTCACTACTCAAAACAATATTGTTTTGTGAATTCTTTCACAACAGATTGATCAATACGCATCGGACTCGGTGTGCAAGGTTGATGCATTTTTAAAATTTAAATAAAATAATTTTGATAAAATTTGCTTACAAAATTTCTGACTTCAGTGTGCAAAGCTTTAATAAACCTTTAATAAGCAATTTATTTTTAGCCATGAACATTTTCATATGTTAATCTGACCTATGACATTGAAAATTCTTTGACAATTTATAGGTCTTTTACTTAATAAGTCTGTAGACCAATGGTTCTCAATTCTGGCCCTCTTGACCCCAAACCCTGTATTTGTATGTGCCTTTTTTACACACAAGGATTGGATGGGCAGATCAATTGGGCAGTTTTGAATTTGTGGGTAAAAAACGGCATTGGCGAGTTGACAAAAAAGTAAATTTTATATGCAAGTTATCTAACAAAACATAAACATAACTTTGTGCTCCTACCCCATTCAGTTAATAGTGACCAGTGCATAGCCAAACTCACAGCAGTTTATCATACTTTTATCGATAATTTTTTCCCACAACTGACAGCAAGAAACAAACAGAAGCGTTGTCTCTGATTGACAAGCAGGACCTAATTATGTTCAAAAGAATTTTGAACCATTTCTAAATTAAAACAAATTCTAATATGTAATGTAATTACACAACATTAAGTGCAGGGTGTGGGTGAGAGGGGTCAGTGTTTCGATGTAATCTGGTTTTGGTTCCGGTTGTGGTTCTGTGACTGCTGGTTTTCATTGCTGTATGGTTAAAAACGATGACAGTAAAAGGTGCTGTAGTTAAGTTCTTGACTCTTCTAAAGCATAAACATACCATAATTGTCACGGATTGGCCAGGCTCTCTCACCAGTATCACGCAACGAGCATCATCACCTGAGTACTAGTCACACACAGCTGCACCCAATCACTCCAACTCACTATAAAAGCACACACCTCACTTCACTCATTGTCTGGGCTCGTTCATACGAAGCGGACTCATAGAGTACCTCCTGGTATTCACTATCATTTAGACTCGTCTCTTGTACTTACCTGATCTCTGTTTCCTTCCAGTCTGTCCAGCGTTCCCGGTGTCCTGTCAGAGTTGTGTGTTTCGTCAGTCTGTCTTCCCCTCAAGCCCTCTGGTGTGTGCATTCGGTCTTCCTCAGTGTCTGTCAGCCATCCTGCTCCAAAGAAGGACTATCAGCTCAATCCAAACTTCATTCACTCTACTATTGTTATCCTTGTGTGGCTCTGCTGTCACAATAAACATCGCTCTTCATTTACACACCCTGTTTGTCAGTCTGCTTCCCTAACAGAAGCCCGGACCAGTATACAGTAACAGCATGAGCACTCACGATCCCATTCAGGAGTTGGTGGACTCGCTGAAGAGAGTCCTACTACCATCTGCACCTCTTCCCGAAGCACCACCAGCACCGAGCACTTCTTCACCGTTCACCCACTCATCCAGTCCCATGGCTTGATCAGCACCCTACTCTAGCGGGGCAGAGGAGTGCAATGGATTTCTATTACAATGTTCTCTGGTATTCACAATGCAACGTGATTTATATCCCACAGATCAGTCCAAAATTGCGTTCATCATCTCCCTTCTCTCTGGGTCGGCTCTCCGGTGGGCTGAGACCATCTGGCAACAAGCTGGGCCGGTAACAAATTCCATTCATACATTTACCAAGTATTTTAAGGAGGTCTCTGGTCGTGCGGATGAAGAAGTAGCAGCCGGAGAACAATTATACCACCTCAAACAGGGAGCCATGTCCACACAGGATTATGCGCTCCGGTTTCGCACTCTGGCTGCTGCTAGTGGATGGAATGAGCGATCTCTCCTCACAACTTACCGGCTCGGATTGGAGCCCAACCTTAGATTACAGCTGGCAGCCCTCGACGATACCATGGGGTTGTAAAAATTCATCCAACAATCTCTTCGATGTTCTGATCGTCTGAAGGTCTACCAGCATGATCTTCCACCAGTATCTCAAGCACTCCTCCATCCGCCAGAGCCAGTCGTCCTTCCAGAACCAATGATCGTTGAATCTGGTAGACTCACGATCACTGAGCGACAGAGGAGGCTGACCCGGGGTCTGTGTATGTACTGTGGTGCCAAAGGACATGTCAGGCTGGACTGTCCCATTCGTCCAGTACGCTCCTTGGTGAGTGTGTTCAGTTCTCCCATTGAAAAAATGCACCCTCTCACCACTAATGTTCAGTCATCTACCCATTCTGTCTCTGTTTCAGTCACGGCCCTTATCGACTCCGGGTCAGCTGGAAATTTCATCTTGCACGCCCTCTGTCGCCACCTCCAGCTCCACACCGGAGCCTCAATGCACGTCTACCAGATTCAACCTATAACTAGGCATGTGCCGGTATCAAATTTTCATGCTGCGATTAATTGATTGAGCTTTTATCACGGTATACGGTATTATCACGATATTGTAATTTTACTAGAGAAACAGGTAAAAAAAAAAAACTTCAGTTTCGTCAACTTAGTAACTTTAATAACTTTTTAATAAACTAAAAGTACTTCAAACATTTAAATACAAATAAATATAAATAAAACAATACACAATATAAAAGTAAACTTGAGCAATTATATCAAAGTGAATGTGCAAAGAGAAACCGTCTTCGATCAGCAATCCCTCTGCATTTTTTTGGAACCCAAAATATTTCCAAACCTCTGACTTTTTTTTTGAAGGGGGATAAATTGTCGGCAGCGTTCCTCCTTCCGCCATGCTTCTTCTTTGTGTGAGGATTAGAGAGCGGTGGCAGCGGCGGCGCGCCCTGCGTGCACACAGTGCTTCTACATGCGGGGATTGTTTACATCAGAGTGCGCATCAGTTCTGCGCAGCATATACAGAGTGTTTCTTCAAGCGGTTGATGGAAAATAAGCTGAAGGGGGATAAATTGTCGGCAGCGTTCCTCCGTCCGCCATGCTTCTTCTTCGTGTGAGCAGGGCTGGACTGGGGCAAAAAATCGGCCCTGGCATTTTGGGCCAGAGCGGCCCACTAAATTCAATCAAAATGCTATCTATCTATGCATGTCCAATATTTTTATCAACTCATATTCTATAAAACACAAAAGCTATATATATGAAAAAAATAAATAAATAAATACAAACTTCAATCTCAATTTAATTTTTGTATACTGTCCATAAAGATATTTGTTGAGTTCTAAAAAATACACTATTCATTCATTTATTTTTCTTCGCATAAGTCCCTTATTTATCAGGGGTTGCCACAGTGGAATGAACTGCCAACTATTCCAGCATGTTTTATGCAGCAGATGCCTTTCCAGCCACAACCTAATATTGGAAATCACCCATACACACTCATTCACACACACTCATACACTACAGCCAATTTAGCTTATTCAATACACTATTCACTCAGCCTATATTCAATAATAAACATAACAAAAACTGCCTGCTAATGCATGGGTAAATCTTCAAAGGGAACAGTGTAACATTTTAACCTCTTTCACCTCATCCTGCTTGCTGTTTCACTATCTAAACAATGAAAACATAATATAAGTCAAATTTGTTTCATTTTGATATTATGATTAACAGACACCAAACAGCCTCGTGTAGCTGCATATTTTTATGAGCATCATCTTCACACTGCATATTTATAACAAAACAGGGCTTAAATATAACTGTCTCCTTTCATTTCCATTGAAAAGAATGAACTTTACTAGTTAACTACTAATGAACTAGTGGCTGCAGTTCTGGGCAGAGAGTGTGTGGTCACGTGATTTGCGTTTTTAGCCGTGTACTAGAATGAACAGAGAACTTTTCAGAATCGCTAAATGAAACGCCGGTGTATTTCCCGCGATTTCTCTGCGCCTCCCTTGCGTTTCTTCTCTCTGACTCTCGCTTATTTTGACAAATACACACAGACGACGCACGCTCACACGGAGTCCAAAATAGGAGTTTGTGATTGGGCCAGCCCAATGTCAATACCGAAAAGAGCCAATGGGCTGCAGAGTGTCACATGGACCAGCCCGGTCTGTCTGTCCGGGAAAAAAAGCATCTACTTTCAGAGAGTCACAGATCACAGCATCGTCAATCAATAAGGCAGAAAAAAACGATAGGCTGCTAAGCCTTTTATGGGCCGATCAAATCATAAGACGATGATCAGCCCGGCCCAAAAAGTACGTCGGCCCACCGGGAAAGTGCCCGGTCTGTGTGAGGATTATAGTGTGGTGGCAGCGGCGGCGCGCTCTGCCTGCACACAGGGCTTCTACATGTGGGGATTGTTTACATCAGAGTGCGCATCAGTTCTGCGCAGCATATACGCAGTGTTTCTTCAAGCGGTTGATGGAAAATAAGCTAAGGTGCGTTCTAAGAATATAAATTCGGATCTATTATTTTTCATGGTATTTTGAAGTGCCCGCGATAACAATATCGTGCATATTCATTACCGTGATTTATCGCATTACCGAATACCGGCAAAAGCCTACCTATAACCAACGATATCCATTCCCAGGCACGTATCCATTGTAAATGTGAACCCGTCAATCTCCAAGTGGGATTACTTCACAAAGAAAAGATTAAATTTCTGGTTCTGGAGGGTGCCTCAATGGATATGGTGAAGCACAATCCTATCCTCTCTTGGGGCACAGGAGAAATCAAAAGATGGGGTGAAGAATGCATATCCAGCTTTTTTCCCAACCTACCCTTGCAGATTCAGAGACCCCTAACCGTCTAAGTCACATCTGTCGAAAGCACAGTCGAGAAACGATCCATCCAGATCCCGAAGATCTACTCCTCAAACGAGGACGTATTTTGCCCCAAGAGAGCTTCCCAGCTACCTCCACATCGGCCATGGGACTGCACCATAGACCTGCTTCCAGATGCTCCAATGCCCAGAGGTAGGATCTACCCGTTGTCCCTTCCAGGAAACTAAGGCCATGGAGGAGTACATTCAGGAGGCTCTGAGTCAGGGGTATATCCGCCCATCCATGTCACCCGCTGCCTCAAGCTTCTTCTTCGTGGCTAAGAAGGATGGAGGGTTGCGGCCATGTATCGACTATAGAATACTGAATCAAGGAACAGTCATGTTCCGTTATCCCCTTCCTCTCGTCCCTGCGGCCCTAGAACAACTCCGATCAGCCAAAATCTTCACCAAGTTGGACCTCCGCAGCGCATACAACCTGGTAAGAATACGTGAGGGGGACGAATGGAAGATGGCGTTTGTGACCCCTACTGGGCACTACGAGTACCTGGTCATGCCCTATGGTCTGGTCAACGCCCCCTCCGTATTCCAAAACTTCATCCACGAAGTCCTCCGGGAGTTCCTCCATCTTTCTGTCATAGTCTACATTGATGATATCCTGATTTACTCCCGGAGTGAGGCCGAACACCGCCACCACGTTGCGGAGGTCCTACAAACCCTCAGGAAACACAAATTGTACCTCAAGGCAGAGAAATGCTCATTCCACTTACCATCTGTTCAGTTCCTGGGGTACATCATCGATCAAAAAGGGGTTCGCATGGACGAGGGGAAGGTCACTTCCGTCATCTCCTGGCCAGAACCCAAAACCATTAAAGAATTCCAACGATTCCTAGGATTTGCCAATTTCTATCGACGTTTCATCCACAACTACAGTCTCATCACTGCTCCACTTACCAACCTACTCAAAAATCAACCCAAAACCCTATTTTGGCCTTCCGAAGCCGCCGCAGCCTTCCAATACCTCAAGAAATTCTTCACTCAAGCTCCGCTCCTGACTCACCCTGATCCTGACTTGCCTTTCGTGGTCGAGGTAGATGCATCGACCACTGGAGTGGGAGCCATCTTATCGCAGTCCCACAGTACTCCCGCACTACTCCATCCATGAGCCTATTACTCCAGGAAGCTCAGCCCGGCGGAAAAGAACTATGACATCGGGAACCGAGAACTTCTGGCTATCAAGCTCGCCCTGGAGGAGTGGCAACACTGGCTGGAGGGGGCCAAACATCCATTCCAGGTGATCACAGATCACAAAAACTTACAATACCTCAAAGATGCTGAAAGACTCTGTCCTCGTCAGGCCCGGTGGTCCTTGTTCTTCTCCCGATTTCAATTTTCCATATCATATCGACCAGGATCAAAAAACATCCGAGCAGACGCACTTTCCAGAATCTATGATCAGCAGGAAATCATTGAAACCCCAGCCAAGGTCCTTCCGGATCAGATCACTGTCTGTCCCATCACATGGTCGGCTCCTACAGTCGTCGCCACTCCAGAATCCAGGATTCCGCCGGGCTGTCCCCCCAATCGACGCTTTATCCCTGAAAATCAACGGGTAGATTTCATTCACTCCAGCCATACATCTCTGGGCACAGGGCATCCCGGGGCCAACAACACCCTCTAGCTGCTATCCCAATGCTTTTCGTGGCCGAATATGGCAAGGGATGTGAGGACATACTTCCAAGGCTGTAGAAAATGCGCTATGTCAAAGAGTCCTCGCCATCTACCTGCAGGTAAACTCCATCCCTTGCCCATCCCGAACCGCCCCTGGTCACACCTAGGAGTTGACTTCATGATGGATTATCCATCATCATTTGGAGGTAATACCTGCATTTTAGTCATTGTACATCGATTCTCAAAATTCAGTTGTTTGATTCCTTTGAAGGGTCTGCCCACAGCCCTAGAGACAGCTGAAAACCTATTCAACCATGTCTTTCGATGTTTTGGGTTACCTGAAGATATAGTCTCGGACCAAGGACCCCAATTCATCTCCAGACTCTGGAAAGCCTTCTTCAGACTCCTAGGTGTGACCGTCAGCCTCTTGTCTGGCTATCATCCACAGACCAACGGCCAGACAGAGATGAAAATTCAAGAAGTGGGGCGGTTCCTCAGGACCTTCTGTCATGGTCATCAAAACTCCTGGAGCCAGTTTCTGGGCTGGGCGGAATATGCCCAGAATGCCCTGCGGCAACCTACCACCGGACTTACTCAATTCCAGTGCATTCTGGGATTCCAACCTCCACTCTTTTCCTGGGATGGCGAACCTTCTGATGTCCCCGCAGTGGATTACTGGTTCCGGGAGAGCGAGAGGGTCTGGGACGATGCTCATCACCATCTCCAGAGGGCAGTTCGCAGAGCAAAGGAGGTGTCCGACAAGAGGAGGATTCCAGGTCCTATCTATACTCCGGGGCAGAAAGTCTGGCTCTCCACCAGAGACATCCGCTTGCGACTGCCCTCCCGAAAATGTAGTCCCAGATTTGTTGGTCCCTTCACCATCCTGAAACAGGTCAACCCAGTCACTTATAAGTTACAGTTACCACCACAATACAGAATCCACCCCACATTCCACGTATCAGTCCTCAAACCCTTTCACGACCCTCTGATTCCCTCCACAGAACCTGGCCACGAAGAGGAACCCCCTCCCCCACTGATGTCGGAAGAAGGGTCCATCTATAAAGTCAAGGACATTCTACGGTCCCAGCGTCGTGGTGGTCATCTGGAATACCTCGTCGACTGGGAAGGATATGGACCAGAGGAGAGGTCTTGGGTCCCCAGATCCAATATATTAGATCCCGCACTTATAGAGGAGTTCCACTCCAATCACCCCGAGTTCCCAGCACCTCGTGGACGAGGTAGACCACCACGGCGCCGGAGGTTTAGGCCCTCAGGAGCGGGCCCTGGGGAGGGGGGTAATGTCACGGATTGGCCAGGCTCTTCCACCTGTATCACGCAACGAGCATCATCATCTGAGTACTAATCACACACAGCTGCACCCAATCACTCCAACTCACTATAAAAGCACACACCTCACTTCACTCATTGTCCAGGCTCGTTCATATAAAGCGGACTCATAGAGAGTACCTCCTGGTATTCACTATCATTTAGACTCGTCTCTTGTACTTACCTGATCTCTGTTTCCTTCCAGTCTGTCCAGCGTTCCCGGTGTCCTGTCAGAGTTGTGTGTTTCGTCAGTCTGTCTTCCCCTCAAGCCCTCTGGTGTGTGCAATCGGTCTTCCTCAGTGTCTGTCAGCCATCCTGCTCCAAAGAAGGACTATCAGCTCAATCCAAACTTATGTATGACAGTGCATGTCATAACGTGTTACATGACGAGATTTGCAGTGATAAGCAATTTGGCTGTTTGCACCAGACGAAACACAACAGTAATTTAAATACAGCCATTCAGAAGCACAGCATATGCACTCACTTACTCACAAATGGTAATATTTATAATCTAATTAATACATATTATACCTTTTTAACATTATTAAATGTAGATGCTGATTCACTGATACAGTATGTGTTGGTTCGTATTATTTCAAACGGTTTATTTTACTTTCAAGAACTGAGGTAAACTATGCTGCTGCTTTCAGTAGTATGGCAATGCATGTAATGTAAAAAGACATTCAAAGTTGCATTATTAGCATTTAACAATGAAAAAAGCACATGACGTGTTCATTGTCAGTTTTGTCTGTTGTTCACCTGTGAGAAATAGATGCCGTTTCTAATATATCAATTTGAGGTGTTGGATAGGACAAAAACTTATTTTAATATGGAAAATATTCCTTCTATTGCATGCCGTTGCTTTTATTTATAACAAGGTTTAAATCAGCAACCTGCGCTTGTGTTTGTTTTGATCCAGAAATGCTATACCTAGTTCAACCACTGGGTGTCAAACTTACAAACTGCACCTTTAAAGTAACTAGGTTAATTTCGATTTAAATCAATTAAAATTCAATAAAACATGAATCTAATATTTTGGGTTTTGGACAGCTAGGGCTGGAAAAGTCTGCTATATCAGGCAGCACTGCAGGGTGGGTCTGAGGACCGGAATTGAGAACCACTGCTGTAAAGTAAGATCAGTTAATTTAACTAAATGAATGTAATTGCGACTGCAAAAGCATTTAATAATCTTAGATGAATTTAATTTCTTTGTTAATGCCTAATAATGCATTAAAATCCAAATTTGCAACCATGGAATTAGTAGCTAATGAAATTATGTTGTGTTTAAATTTAACGTATAAAACTAATACAGCTGTTTCTCATTTTTGGTTTCTAATGCATATTAACTAACATTCGCTAATGAGACTTTATTGTAAGGTGTTGCCTATTATACCTTCTCATCATTCTGTAATTCAATTAGTTTAAACCTTTCTTTACTCCTAACATGTACATACAATAACGCAGTACACTAAGTACTTTTGGTTTGTTGATTATAAATTAACCTTTTTAGCACAATAAAAATACCACGATAAAAGCTTCAGCAATTAATCGCAACAAGAAAATTTGATATCAACTGAAGCTTACTATACACAGAAATACAATAGTATCATCTCATTCAATAACAGAGCATATACGTGCTATTTGGCTTTTGACTGTAGTCTTGGCTTTGTGAAAGATCCACTTTTTGATGCTGGAGACACGAGACGACAGCAGAGTTGCCTCTCATCACCACATGTTCTCTGATGTAGGGTTGGTGTGTCACTAGCATAATTGACATCTCTGGGTTGGGAGGAAAAATTTAGGTCTTGAGGTGAAAAGAGGGGGAGGCTTCAGGGGCAGAGGTAGACCTAAAACTGTGGCCGTTGTTGAGTCTGAGGGGCTGAAATCAAAGGCAGGGTTACTTGGGCAGACATAGCGAATGTATGAGTGGCTTCAGCAGTGAACTCAGGGACAGTCTTCAAAACAGGACTCAACGAGAGGAGCCTCCATCAAAAAAACTTAGATCAGAAGTAGAACTTGAAGAGTAAAGCACTTCTAGACAAGTCTTGTGACTTTACACTTGGCAGGGGTCTTTTGAGCTGATTTTAGATGGGAGATTGCAGTTCTTCTCTAGTACAAACAAAAGTAAAAAGTATTGACTGATAAATTGCTCGGGCCAAACACAGAAAGCGTTATTGTTTTAGCTTTATTTTAATGTTGAATCACTGTTCGGACAATAACACACATATTTGGGCATTCAAGTTGTGAACTAAACATTTTAATTGACAGTACTATAATGCATCTGAATGCTTCATTAGTAACTTACTGTGATCAGTTGCTACATTATTTAGCTTGGTTTTAATCAGGCATATGAATTTAGTAATTCAGCTAGTCATTAACTGGAGACTCAAGGCATACTCACACAGCTGCCTCGAACCATGCCGAAGCACACTTGTCCCCCCTCTCCTCTGTCTCGATGGCCTGCACTTACATTGCATCCGAGCCAGAGCAAGCTTATGTCATCGATGATGCGGCTGTTCAGTTTACCAGAGAAGGTCAGGAAAGTGGGTGAGTCCAGCTTTGTTTAGGTGGGAGTGTTCAGCAGCGAAAGAGGGAAGGATTTGCATGAAAAGGGGAGTTTCATTATGTGCGTCTGGCAATCCAAACACAGACGCATGAGAGATGGAAAATGATTCGGAAAGCAGTGTTTACAGCGTATCTGAGAGCTGTGTAAAAAAAGTGGAGGATTTCTCACCACCAGAATCCCCTCAGTCACATTATCTGGTTGATGAAAGTGCAGGTCCACTGCCTATCATGTTTAACCTTTCAACTCAAACATGCCTGTGAATGCAGGAGAAAGTGAAGATGCTCCTGACAAAATGATTATGGAAGTCTTGCAACTGTATTTTTTTAAATAAACAAATAGCTAATAAATACACCGTTGTGCCTGCCAGAAATACTGCACTGTCTGCACTAAAAAAAAGTGGACTGTTGTAATCTTAATTGTCTCTGTTGTAATCTTAGCATGCTACATCTTTTGTAAAAACAGATCTTCTGCCACTCCTCCTCACATGCACTGTTGTATAACCATTTAAAAAGACACAGAACAAAGCATTTTCAGTCCATAATATTGTAGTAATATTACTGTAAACTGCTTAGTAACCTCATTCATTTCACCAAGTAATGTCTTTAAAAACTGAAAGAGTACTGCTGGCAATACTAACTAACTTTGCCATCTGAATAAACATAAACGAACATTGATCACGCACTTTCCAGACTCGTAGAGACAGGGCAATCAACACGAACTGGAACTGCATCTTTTTTTAAAAGGAGATGAGTGGCAAATCCGGATTTCACCATTTCCAGATTTGAAAAGCTCTCAGGTAAAAATGTTTCTTACAAACATATTTTTGTAGCGTGTTAGCAGACCACTGTAATCCAACTGCTTGTAATCTCATCATGGGAAAATGGAAACAAAATTTTGCTTTGACACATTTAAAAACAACAAAGACGATCCATGTCTTCTTCCACTTGTTTTAAGTGAAGTTTCATAAACTAATTTCGAGAGGAGCACGTGATATGATTGAGCATGACCGACCGCTCATCTGTAATCAGTAATAATCCAATCAGAAGGATCCTAGTTTACTATAAATGGATCATTTTCTTCCTACTGCTCTATCTTCGTTTGGAAGAATCACGCCTTCCACCCCATCTCCTCCTTTTCCTCTTTTTTTCTAAAGGGGGAGCTCTCGAGACCTACCTGATCTCGGATCTCCTGATATGCTTATTGACCGGGCGGGAGCCCTGGGCTCAAATATCCCCGAGCTCAGGGTTCTCTGCCGGGACAGCATGCCAAACCTGCTTTAAATGCCAAGCATATCTAAGTGGGAACTCTTGAATTACGTTGGCAACACACTGTGGCATCTCTCTGAACATTGTAGAAGGTAAAAACAGTCTTCAGAGCTATATCATGCATGTTAATGAAGTTGCATCTCATTCACAATAGAGCGCACTGATTGGTTGGAATCAAGTCTTTCTCATGAATTTATATACAGATGTGCAGAAAACTCAAAGACGTCACTTTGTACCTGCTGGTACAGACAGCCAATCTCCACATTGGAATTTACACAATGATCTCATCGTGATGCAGCTTCAAAAAAAAAAAATTCAAACCGGAAGAACGAATTTGCTCTAAAGAACTTAAAAACAAACAATTTTCTGTTTTTAGTGAAACATATGTGTCCTAATAGTATTTTTAGCAAAAGGGGGCGTATATATGACTGTCATGTGTTTTGGTGTTTCGTGACCCTTTAGCTTGCGACTCACTTACTGCATCCGAAATCGCCTACTACTCAGTATGTACTACATTTGAATTAAAATTTACGAAAAGTATGTTCTATACAGTATGAATGTGAGTAGTATTAATGGAACTCAGACGAATGGAACTACATTATCATGTGACCTACCTGCGTCATTTGCTTCACTCCTATTTATAATTTTCTTGCGGGGCTTCATGGGATAGCATAGAGTCCATCAGATGCACACTTCATTATCTTGTGTGAAGTAATAGGTCATCTGGGTACTTCTTGCATACTGTTTTTTGAATAGTATGAATTCAGACGTACTACTCCGCTCGTATTGTGTATTTACTGAACTATGTAGTATGGATAATAAACTCAAGCGTTTAGAACAGATATTAGACATTCTGCTTCATATAGGCATTTGATTAAGTGGGCACATTTGAAACATCTGTATTAAAATTCATAAAAAGGTAGGACATAAGATTACAGCGTGTAGGAATTTTTAAGTTTGATTTGCTACAACACTTTTGTCTAAAAAAAGCACTAAAATTTAAAAACTAAAAAAAGCATCTAAAAATTTCATCCAAATTTCAGTCGATTTGGTGGATGAATCATTCAAGAGAAAAAGTCCATTTGCATAAACTAAATTTGAAGTATTGGGATCCATATTCTGTCTTCATCTGCTGGAGACATGGAGACATCTTCTGATTGGATCATTTGAATCACTGGGTCATTAACTATAGAGATGCTCTCTGAATGGATCGTTTGAATCAGTAAACTGTCAAATGGAGACTGACAATTACTAAATCATTTGAATCAGTGTATTGTTAACCACAGGAGACCTGCTTTAACTGGATCATTAAAATTAGCAAAAAGGACAATATGTGCAATATTATGCTTTGAAACTTAGTGTCAACTAAATAGTTTCAAAAATAATAATACTTAAAAATGCAGACACTGAAAAAAATTGAAGAGTTCAGATGCAAAACCCGCTAAACACCACTTTCACAAAAAACAAGCTAATGACATTGCGTGAATGCTTTAGGCACGTAGTACATCTTCAACAAATAATTTCGCTTCAAATCATCCAAATTCCAGCGTCAGCGCATTCAGAAAAAACTGTTGGCAAAAGCCTCTATACGCCACTTGCCTTTGATAGCAAAATCTGCTATGTCCCAAGAACCAATCAGAAGGCATGAATCGAATCATATGTTTTCAATGTAACGACATGCTGATACGCCGGCTTTTATGAGGAGACTGATTTATTCCTCTTCCAATTTAGATAAAAAAAATGGAGTTTGATGAACTGGATGAGCCTGTCCGACTGTCACTGAATGGCAAATTAAAAAGTCCCTTACCTCAAAAGTCTGTGCATTATAAGTAAAAGAAAACACACTGTACAGTCGTTAATGTATCCATGCATTTATAACATCTGTTTGCGCAGCGACACTACTTTGAGTCTGATTTACTATACAATAAACGGCAACTCATTTCTCGAAAGATGAAGTTAAGATGAAGTTAAGAACCATTCTTTTATCCCACATGCATGCTATGAGGATAAACAAGAGGCAAAAAAGAGACCAAGACTTTGATTATGGTGAGAATGAATGAAATACACTTCTAAAAGTGTCTGAGAGACATCCCCTATTTGCCCAGTAGGCGTACCTTGTATTTTATTTGCTAAGCTTTTTTAAGATAAATATAATGTATAAAACAATACATATATATATATATATATATATATATATATATATATATATATATATATATATATATATATATATAACTTCATATTATCTATACGACTGATAAGCTAATTAATTTAATGGACAATAACCAGATATTGACGTTTCACAATGTTTTTTATTGAATCTATAAATTATTTGCAATGTTTAAATTGTTCAACTTTAAATCTAAATCCAAATCCAAATATCCAAAAATATAAAATATCCGAAATGACAACAGATTAAGATTTAAATAAAGTCAATTTTTATGTTATTGAATAATGCATGAGCAACAGCAACCGTCGGTGACCAGGTGGGCGTGGAGAGCGATGCGACAAAGTTGAGGATACTTCAACTTTATGCAAATGAAGAGCAACTTTCTAAAGCGACAGCCAATAGGAGCACCAGTAGAGCTCACATGATCCTCTCTCTGCTTGCTCAGAGGCCGGTTCTATTCGAGCTGTATATACCTACACACACCTGCGTTACAGCAGATCACCGCCCAGAATGACAGACAGCTACAAAGTCGCTGCAAGTCTGAATGAGGCTTTAGTCCCTGGTTTATCAGGGGTTACCACAGAGGAATGAACCACCACTTACTAGACAGAATTTTAGGTGGTTTGTGCAATGTGTTTTATGTTTGGTAAAATAATTTTTTATGCATTTTTTGTGATTTTTCAACTAATTACAGTGTCTTGTCCCAATAGGTGGATTTAGAGAGTTTTGCAAAAATGAAAAAATGAAACTTCTGAACCAAATCAGAGGAGCCTGATAGAAAATGCTCATTTACAATAAAAGGAGGTCTGATGGATTTAGAGGGTTTTGCATCTGAAATCTTCATATACATATACACTGATAACAGAATCATAAATATATTGTGTAACTGTCCACCACTGCATAATAGCCACTCAGTCATAGAAAGAAGTTAATAAACTTGACTAATGACCGTTCCATGCATTCTGGTCCATTTAATCCCATTAAATGTCTTTGAGGGAATTCAAATGCTAAGAAACAAAAGTCACCACATTATCATCAATGGAAAGGCACTTCATTGCTGGGTTCATAATTAGTGAAGTACTCCGTAAACTGGCTTCAGTAAAGATAATGGAGAGAACCTAATTGCAGGGCAGTTGAGCAAAAGCAAAATTAGCTAAATTTCTATGGCCATAATGACCTTTGCTGCTGGTTACAATAGGCTGATTGTGACAACAAAAATTGTGTTGTATCCAAACCCGAAACATGAGGGAATCTTTTAATTGAGCAACAAACCAGGGGTCAAACATTACATCCGTCTGCTGTCTCAAGTTAATAGATAATGCCTTGCAGACCTTGTTTGACCACTGAGGCTCTGGCCTTTGAAGGGTCACTGCAGGGAAATCATTAAAGCGTCTCCCAAGGTGAAACAAAATGGATTTGATTATCACGCCGTGCCACTGGACTGTTTAGATCAGGGCTGACTTGTCCTCCTCTTTTTAATGCCTGTTTTTAATCCAGGGTCCCGCGGATGAAGACAGAATGTGGATCCTAATACTTCAAATTCAGTTTATGTAAATGGACTTTTTTCTTGAATTATTCATCCACTGAATCGACTGAAATTTAGGCGAATTGTGCTTTTTTAGACAAAAGTGTTGTATGCTAATCAAACTTAAAAATTCTCACAAGCTGTGAGGTTATTATGTCCTACATTTTTATGAATTTTAATACAGATGTTCAAATGCGCCCACTTAATCAAATGCCTATATGAAGCAGAATGTCTAATATCAATTCTAAACGCTAGAGTTTATTTTAGACGGCTGAGCAATTGTCTTACAATGAACAATTTGCCTCGAGGAGCAGCAATAATCTGAAATCATTCTCTTTGTTTTCCTACAGTCTTCCCCAATGGTGATTCAACACACCTGCAGTTTAGCATCGCAGCATGTGCAATCAGAAAACACAGCTATTAAACGCATGCCCTAATCAGTACAGGATCGTCAAAGCGTTGATTTTAAAGTGCTGTTGAGTTGAGAAGAGTGGCCTACGCACTGCAGACCTCAGCGTTTGATGTATTTGTAGTGACTGCGGTTAATAGTGGTCGGAACATATCCGAGTTCATAATGTTAGATGCTATTTAAGGTTACTTTAGCTTTAATTCTCTGTCCTTACAGTAAGCTCTCTTAGGCCTTTGGGGTGTGAAGGCCCTCTTGATGGTTCGTTGCTTGTCTAATTAAAACCGTTGGTGCAGGGTCCTCTGCTCCATGGGAAGAAAGAGACTCAAAGATTAGCTGTGTAAAAATTTGATTAGGCTAAACTTGGTGGAATGTCATTTATTATGCATCAAAGGTGCTAAGTTATTCACAATTTAGAGCAAATCTATGTGATAGTAATAATAAATTGATACTGTGCTACTAAAAAAGCAACACATATACACATACCAAGGGTTTTTCATTTTTTTGTGGAAAGATGTATATCAGGGTTATTCAATTAGTTTGTCATGGGGGGGGGGGGATCGGTTCATTAAAAGCATCCCAAATAAGGGGCCAGAGAGATATGGCTTGCAAGAGCCCATATGTTGGATTTTTGCTCCTTTAAACACCCACAATGGCTTTTTCTTCATAAAAATGTTAATATGCTATCATTATTGTGCATTATTATCATGCATTATCATGCATAATGCATTATCAGTGCATTGTACAATAGGCTTTTTTTTTACAAACAAATTCAAATGTATTTCTAAGTACAACATTCATATGTTATGCTTTGAACTGCATAACAGTTAACGAAGCAAAGATTATAGATTTTGGTTGTAGGATTATAGTCTGAAGAATATCATGGTTTCACGTTTATCACATCTAATTAAAGCTTTATATTAGCTAAGTATTTCAATTAAGTGTTGTTATCATCTGCATTCATACACACATAATCATTTTAATAATAATTCGTCTAACATATCTTTTGTTTACATTGCACTGAAAGCCACGCACAACTCTTACCACTACAGCATGAGATGTTTCTACTGGGTGCACACGGAAAGCCATGAGCGCGTTACTCCGCTTGCGAGCGCGTGCATATTGGCAAATATACTTTCATTAGAAATAACATAGAAAAGACATGATATGTGAAAGGCCCGCTGCTATAGTTAAGCCAGTGTGTGCGTATTAGCTTCGGTGTACAAGCTCGGAACTTTAAACTAGTGCACAGTTGGCATAACTTTGTTTAGTTGCAGCAGTTTTGCTCCATTCAACCGAAATGCGGCATTGAGAAAACTTTACGATTAATTAACCAGGTCGAATTAAAGTGCAGTTAATAGTGAAATTGGCTAATGGTGCATCCTGATAACGATACCATTGCATTGTACAAAAGGCCTTTTCTATAAACACACCCAATGTTTTCAGCTGCTCGTGCTACTCGTTTAATGTCACATGACACCACTCTGAGCAGCCTTCAAACTGCAACTCGTGCTGTATTGAACAGACGCACATCACTTCATAACTATAGCGGCCGTTTTTCATCGACTGAACTAAATTTTTTTTGTCTTGTTCATACTAATTGGAGGGCCAGAACAAATTGCCTCAGGGGCCAAGATGGCCCATGGCCACCAATTGAATAGCTCTGATGTATATGTACTGCTTACACAATTTCATAGCAAACAGCCATACGCAGAAGTGTTTTTATAAACTATTCTGAGAATAATAAACAATGCTTAATTAAATCATTATATTTCTTTGGCAGCACCAAATGAAAAAAGTGATGTGTTCAAGCTGCTTTCCTGATTGGTTTTAGATTGATTGCCAGCGTCAACAAATACAGTGTTCGGTTGGATTTTGGTTGCATTACATCCCTAGTCAATTTCTCTTTCATGTCTGAAGTAGTGTGAGTGTATTGAGTACAACAGGCATCACGTCTTGAGCCATACCTGTCAACATTGGGATGTGAAAATAAGGGATACCCATTCATCTGGAGCGGTTTCATTGTAAATAAACAGTTGAAAGGGTCAGTAGTATGTTTTTTATTATTGTTTACAAAGGATAGAATGCATATTATACATTAGCAAAGCTGCAATAAATCAGCAAACAGTTTAGCCTATTAAAATTAATAGCTATTATAAAAAAATTGAATGATCAAATCTCGTTTACCTTTTTTTCCATTTAAACATTCTGATTAAAAAGCAGTGAATGAATCGTCTTATATAGATTTTGTCATTTGATTACATTAAATAATAGAGGTGTCACTTTAAAAATGCACATCTATAATAAAAAAACATTTGATTGCTTTTCTAACTTTTTATGCTCATTTAGACTAAATTTGTTGTGTTTAAAATAAAGTCCACCACAATCGACCTGTTTAGATATTATTATTATTATTATTATTATTATTATTATTATTATTATTATTTTATATCATCCCCCAATGATTGTTGGGTTTAGGGGCAGGGTTAGGTGCCATGCTCCTTTTTAAAATCGTACAATTTAATTCGTACGAATTAGCCACTAAACTGACAAAACGTAAAATACGTACGTTTTCTCGTGAGATCAGGCTGGTCTGACAGTCACGCATCTGCTACATGAACTGACTGTTCTGAGGACTGCATAAGAAGGGCAATGGCTCCTGTAATGGAAAGGAAGGGAATTGCACCGTTTTTATATTTATTTCAGTGTTTTCATGCCTAAATAAAATTAAAGCACAGAACAGATTTACAATTAAGAGCAAGGGGCATCCCCTGGTGGCTCGGCGGTATGGTTGTGTATAGGGAGGGTTGACTCTTTAATGTTTATTGCCACCCTTTAGAGAAAGACTGAAAATATGGGAGAAATACGGGAAAATACGTTTACGGGATGATAGCGGGACAGAACTGTAAAATATGGGAAAATCCCAGGAAAAATTAGTTAATCCCAGGGTTGACAGGTATCTTGAGTATTATTGAGCATGTCATTTGTACGTCAGTAAAATATTAGATGCAGGGAAGCGTTCTTTCTTAAATTGTTACATGTTTTATAATTTCAGTCTAATTGGAAAAACTCTGAGTTGAGTAACTCTGAGATGGGAAACTTCTTGTTTTGGGTCTCAGATCTGCTGAAAAGAGTTAGTTCAGTCAACTTCGAGTAGGCTAATTCTGAGTTAAGTGCGTTCACTATCGCAACAACAGCCCCTGACAAAAACGTGTGCATACAGGACAATAGTTTAATTAGAAGAACTATCAGAATGGTAAGTTATTAAACCATAGGCTTTTTTCATTTCATGGTCTCCAATGAGCAAAAAAAGTAATAAATAAATACATTAAAGTTAAGTTTACCAGTTATGGGTTGTGTGGGTTGCACAGATTAATAAAGGGACTAAGCCGAAAAAAAAATTAATAAATAAATTAAAGTTAAGAATATTTTAATACTAAGAACATTAGGAATTCATTAACAATATTTTGTAGTATCACACTGGCAGATCATTTTACTTAAGTAAAATACACCTAATACACTTTGCTAGAAGTTCCATCTTGTTTTAAAAATGTTTAAATATTTATATCAAATATGATAAACAATAATACACATTGTTGCATGAAAGTGCATGAAATTGTGCACACTTTAAAAAGGGAGAGGAGAATGAAAGAAACTCTGGGTTTACTGAAAAATTTGCTCCTGACCAGGGGTGTGTTTCCCAAACAACGACATACAGTAACCAGTGGCTGAACTATCATAGTACGATGCATCATTTGGGAAATGAACGTAGGGGTGTTTGCCAAAACGGTAGTTGCTCTGTCGCAGATCCATCGTTTGAACCAGTTATAACGTAAAACACCCATAATGATGCTTTAAACAGGGTGGAGTAACTACTTCTTTAGAGAAGAACATCCTTTTTTTTTTTTTTTTGTGCAAATTATATTGTTTTACACACACACACATTTAAAAAAAATTCCAATATTAGTTTTGGTATATATTAATTGAAATATATGTAAACGGCACTTATAGGACCAATGTTTCCTTTACAAATATTATTGAACATTCCACATTCTATTCTAAAACATAAAATCACTTACAAAAATCGTACACATACTCTAATTTCAAATATAAATCATATAAATAAATAAATAATGAGGCTATTTATTAAGAAATTAAATGTATTATTTATTAGGAAATGAAAAAAAAAAAGATTATTATTATTATTATTAAGTAATATAATGTTTATTTATTTTTCATTTTTTGAAAAGTCTACTTTTACAATTTGACACATTCAAGCCACTGCAGAAATGTTCTAACCAACAGGCCCTTGTCATATACAGTACAGATACTTATTATAAATTACCTACTATAATTTAAAAGCATTAACATAACATAACGTAAATTCTGCTTTCAAATAATAGATCACCTACAGCTTTCGTCATGAGCCACGGCTGTGTTCAAAATGGCATAAATGTATTCAAAGTGCACTATGAAGGCAATGCAATTGTCAAAATGAAGATCACTAAAATTGAACTGTAAAAATATTTTGAAAGCAAATTACAAGTGAGATTACCTTAATGTTGTTTTTTAAAAACCTTTCAGAGTTTAAGTGGTGTAGTTGCAAACGTACAAGTTTGCGACACAGTTTGCAAATGTTCATTGGAATGATGGATTAGGGAAACGGCAAATCAATGATGTAACGATGCAACTTGCGACCTTAATTGGCTAACGATGGTTTTCAGAAACACACTCCAGGTTAGGTTCATAGAGTAGAGTTACTATGGTAACTGACTCAGATTAGAAGTTACCTTCATTTTAGAAACTGTCAAATTATTTAGGTTTGACACCTCCCATTCTGAAATGGAAAACCCAGATTGTCTCTCATTTTAGGGTTAACATACTCAGATTTTTCACTTAACCTCTTTTATGAAACATGCCCTAGTCTTTAAACCACACTCAAACTTGCAGGTAAATACAGAATGGTTTAACACAGGCATTTTATTGATAATTTTTTCCACAGACGACACTAAGAAGGAAGATAGAAACATTGTCTGATTAACAAGCAGCAGCTGAATGTGTCTGGACAAAGGATTGAAAGGCTTTTATTTTCATAAACAGCATATACAGTATGTGAAAGGGCTGTGCTTATTCTCTTAATGAGTTATGGATGTGTTTTGAGCATAATGTGCATTAAACCAATCAAAATCCTGTCTCCCATTCCCTTTAAGAGTCGGTTGCGTCATGGCACATTTGCTATTTACAATGCGGATTTTGTAAGTGGAAAAACTGAATGCTTCACTAGCCAGAAAACCGTTAAACAGACTGCAGCACAAGTATATAGAACGAGCCTCCTCTATTCAGCCTCTTTACTTTTTCTTTACTTTAATTTTACTCTTTATTCCTTTACTTTACTTTCGTGGATAACTGAAGACATTCAGTAGCCTGCACATAAAATTTAGTTTGTTAAGCGCAAATAGTTATTTCAAAACTATTTCTAATTTCAGTTCTAATTTCCAGCAAACTAATAAATGAACAATTAAAGCAAAGTGTGGTCAAAAAAACCGAGTTATATGGTGATGCAAACGTCTCCAAAACCCGACAGGTGAACAAATCTAAACTTGTTTTTATTAAAATGAATATACATATGCATATAATAAATAATACAAATAATAATACTAACATTATACAAATTGTCATGAATAAACATGGCATGGAGGTAGTGGTTTTTATATTTATGTAGAAAATAATAATTTTTTTAACATTTTAATCCTTAATTTTTTTTTCATTTGTAAAGATATTTCAGTTGGTCAATTGTGCAGTCTATTTTAGTTCCTCAAAATAGCAACGTGTCAGCAATGCGCCTTAACACACCTCCTTTATAAACCGGCATGAGTCCACAAAGTGGCGTAAATGGATTTGCTATTTGAACAAAGTGGTGCCAAACACATCTTGGCAATTTTGCACTGGGTGTATGACAGGGCCCATAATTTGCATTATATATAAGGCATACAAGTCTTAAGACCCAGGGTTAACATGCCTAGATCTTGTTTATTTCAAAATAAACATTCTGACTTGTTAAACAATGTGTTTTACAGGAGGTTTATTACATCAGTTGGTAATGTTCCATCATTTTGCAATGGTATTATATTGACATTTAGAAAATACAGATACGTTTGCACAATCTAATAAAGGGAAGCAGGCTATTGTTATTACCCAATGTCTTGAATGTGAAACACCAATAAAACAAAAACAAGAAAATAGCCTTAATTATGGTATGTATGTGTGTTTTCAAAAAACAAACACCCAAACAAACAAAACATTATCAACAACAACAACAAAAATAAATAAATAAAAATAAAGAAAAACTCTTGCTTACTTTATAAGCAGTCCTTAGAGAACATAATAAATGCTCTCATGTAATATTTGCAGATGATATGCCATATACCATATCCTGTAATTTTAATAACATCTTTTTGGCTCATTTGTGTAAAGAGTGATGTTTGTTAAGGCTGTGACCCAATCTTAAGTCAAAGTGTTTGTTTTCGTCCACTACTAATGCTAATTATCTTAGTTACAAGCACAAAACATATATTATTCCTCCTAAAAGTTTGGGGATAACATTTTTATCCCTTACACAACAGATGTTTTAATGAACTACATCAATTTTTTTGTGTTACAGAAATATTAGGCACTCGGGACCCAAAGAAAAGCTGGGAGTAGGACACAGTTTAAAGTAGGACAGAGTTTCTTTGAAATGTACCAAACATAATATAAAATTCACACTGAAGATTACAGTATATAGCGATTACTAATATACTTAAACTTTAGGCAACCCCAGGCAAATACATGAGGAAAAAGAGAGGAAAGTAGTGGAAAAAGTAAAAAAGCACATGAGGAGCCCAGATTTCCCCCTTCTATAGAGTGGTGCCAGTTTCCTATGAAAATTCTTGAGCCCAAGAGACTTCAGCATTACATATTTATCTGCTGTTCAAAGTAGTCCATAATCAAAAGATGTAGATAGTCAAGTGGCAAAAAAAGCATACTGTGTACATATTTGACTGAAGCGTATGTCTATTCTATTATCCAGAGTATCCTGTGGCGTACAACATTCAACGCCACTGCAGGAAAGAGGTCAAAGTTTTACTAGTTAGCATATCTCTGCTGTTATCCCCTGTTGACTACTACACCATCTGGTAAGAAAGAGAGAGAGAGAGAGAGAGAGAGAGAGAGAGAGAGAGAGAGAGAGAGAGAGAGAGAGAGAGAGAGAGAGAGAGAGAGTTTCATGGTCGTTCAGAATGAATTAATGTATATATGCATTGAGTTTGTTTGTTGGTATATATCAGTCATTCATACATACACATCTGTTCAAAGCTTCGGGGTCATTTTTGTTTGTTTATTTATTTATGAATGTGTGTATGTACAGTATGTGTGCATGAGTTTTGATGCAAAGTCTAAAAAGTGCTATCTGAAATTAATTTTTTTTTTCAAACATTTTTCTCTGTGTTCAGTTATTTCACGATAACGAAACGATTCTATTCTTTGCCTTAAACTGTAAAAAGACTGAACCTACACACAGAAGTCTCATTTCTGAGAAAATTGTATTTATCTATCAGTCATTCATACTCCTTCATTAAAAGCTTCAGGGTCAGTTTTTGTTATTTATTTATGAATGTGTGTATGTATCTATGCATGTATCTATCTATCAATAATTTATACAGCTCCATTCAAAAATTCAAAGCTTCAGTTTTTTTTCATAAAAGTATGCCACAAATATCATTTTGTATGCGACACAGTGGCGCAGTAGGTACTGGTGTGGTACAGGTGAATTGGGAAGGCTAAATTGTCCGTAGTGAATGAGTGTGTATGGTTGTTTCCCAGAGATGAGTTGTGGCTGGAAGGGCATCCTCTGTGTAAAAATGTGCTGGATAAGTTAGCGGTTCATTCCACTGTGGGGACCCTGGATTAATAAAGGGACTAAGCCGAAAATGAATGAATGAATATATCATTTTGTATCTTTACTCTCTCAATATGAGCTTTCTTTTGAGAGATAACATGCATTCTTTTTTTTTTCATTTACAAGACACTACAACCCAAGAAATGTAAAAAAAAAAAGCATATTTTGGGCATTTTCAATATCTAACCGACCCCAAAAATTAAAACTGTTGTTTCTTTTGTTCCCCTTTTTTTCTTTTCCTATTCATAATTTGTCCCATCGTTGGGGTTTATGCAAACAGTTACCCCTGTTGGGCGTAACAGTGTTCCAAAGTAACAGGTAAAGTAATGCATTACTTTTAAAAATACGTCATATTATTTGAGTTACTTTTAAAATAAATGTTGTGGAATAAAAATGACCTTAGTCAGGTTAAACCGCACACTCAATAAGAGAGCATGCAGCGAGGGAACATACAGTCGACTCGCACTCATCACCATCATCAGGTCTTTTTTTCACAGCAGATGAGTCAGTGTACTGTCCTAGTAACTGAATAGCTCAGGGTATTGGTTTATTTAAAGTTAGAGGGGGTATCCGGTATGTTCTGAAGTTGCAAACCGTTTCACAACAACTTGTGCAATTTGTACAATTTAATAAACTGGATCAACTGGTTCACTTAGAACAGGGATCACCAAACTTGTTCCTGGAGGGCCAGTGTCCTGCAGATTTCAGCTCCAACCCTAATCAAACACACCTGAACAAGCCAATCAAGGTCTTACTAGGTATATTTGAAACACCCAGGCAGGTGTGTTGAGGCAAGTTGGAGCTAAACCCTGCAGGGACACCAGCCCTCCAGGACCGAGATTGGTGACCCCTGACATAGAAGATCCAGTTAAAACAAATAATTCAATTGCGAATCCCCTGTCATCTCTACAGACAGAAACATAAACAATGGCAGACCAAAGACTTACACTTTTGCAATGGATTCTTGTTATGTTAAACTCATCGAAGAAAAGGAGTGGATTGTTGTTAAGTGTAAATTATGTCTAAGTAAAACTTTGAAAACTGCAAGAAACACGTGTAAATTAGACTCAGAGGGTTGTGGATCCATTTGCTAGCTTTATTCAATAATTGCCAAAAAAAGCAATACAAAAGTGGCAGTGATTTGAGCGTGGTCAGGCAGAGCAATGGTCAAGGCAACACAGAGAGGTATCGTAATCAGAATATCAGGCAAAGGTCTAGGCAGGTAGCTAAGGATCTTAAGCGATGAGACAGGCTAGGTTCGGGGCAGGCAGAAAACACTCACAGTTAAAGATACAGGCAGGTTGTAACAGGTAAACAGTCTGAAAGTGATAAAAATGCTCAGAATTGTCTGCAGGCAAAACAAGATTTTACACAGAACCAGTGTTGCCAGATTGGGCAGTTTTGAATTTTTTTTGTGGGTAAAAAATTACATAGGCGGGTAGGGAAAATTTGGGCGGTTTTGCAACGGCGTGCCCGCCAACCCCTGTGTGCCCTTATTAACCTGTTTTGATCTCCCAAAGAGATGCCATAACCCCCGTTCTTCGCATACATACACTTAAAACTGTGTAAAAACGCTTGTAATCTCACTCCCTGACACGACATCTCAATCACTCCCCCGCCCCCTTGCTCCTCAGCCTCAAGACAGGTTATTATAGTCTACTGATTGTTGGGTGGCGCTTTTTGGTTTTCAGCGGTTTTTCAACAGTTTTTGGGCTGGAATCTGTCAGCTACTTCTGGCAACACTGCACAGAACTGATGTTGGGAGTCTGTATATATGTGCGAGTGGGTATTGTGATCAGATGTTGGATGATGAACCCCCAAATGGGATTATGGGACTTGGAGTCCAGTGAATCTCTAGTACTCCGGGGCGATGATACCCTCTTTTGGTTATTAGAGGGAATAGCCGGGACAGAGATGGTGACAACATGACATCAAAAAAAAAAAAAAAAAACTGTATACTGTAAAAAACCCCAGTGTATACTTCCACCTAAACAACAAATGATTGACATCAGTTCACGGTCTGCAGGTAAAACAATTAATTTAACTAAACTAAAAAAAAAATTTTGTTGTTTTATTGTTGAGGAGATGCAGCCACTGTCTAACGTTACTATCAAAGCGACTGCGTTTTGTAATATAGTTAGATTTTTTTTCTTTTGGCAAACAATTTACACATTTGTCAAGGCAACATGAAGCAATTTATTCATTGTATAAAACTCGAAGGTTTATTTAGTTTTGGGGATTTTTTTATCGTCTGTTCATTTTGTATTAAACATTTTAAAGGTTTAAAATCTGTTTCTGTCTTAAGATAAATTATTTCTTGTTAATACTCTTAGGCTTTATTGCTGTCTTTATCTCAATGGACAGTGAATTTACTAATAACACAAAACATACAAAGTAGCAAACACATTACTTTATATGCTTTCACTAATCTGTATATACAGCATGTATATTCTGGGCTCAGAAAGTTCTCAAAATATAATTTTATCCTACATTTTTTAAAAGAAAATGAAGGTGTAGGTGTGGTAAGGGGGTGGGGCAGAGAGCTGTGGGAACAGAATGAGGTCTCTGCATAAGTGAATACAACTGTGCACACACCGGCCTCGAATCCCATGGAAGGAGCTTGGGACTATAAGAGGAGAAAACAATGGCTGAGGAAGCAGAGAGAGGGTCCAGGCCTGTACAGTTACATTCTGTTTGTTTGGTTTAGACGGCAGTCTCCATGAGGAGCTGCCGTCCCTTTTATTAATAAATACCTTTTAAGCTTCATCGTTCTCCGCCTCCTCCTTCTTGGCAGCCAGGTGGCCGTGAACTTTGTTACAGTGGTGCCGAAAAAAATGGGAAAAGGAGGGACACTTTGTCCAGACACCCTCGCCGCTGAGAGGGATGAGTATTCGGGAGTGAACCCAAGTGGGAAAGAAACCAGTCCTTCTACCGAGAGCGCCGGGGCGGCCAGGGGTAAGTCTGCCTGCTGCCGACTCCCACATGGGGAGGAGCAGGGGACGCGGGGCTCACCACCGCATGGGAAAGACCTAAAAAGAGCCAACATAGGAAGACGGGGGAGTCGCTGCGATTTGTAAAGATGCCCAAGGCTGCTGCCGGCCACCGAATCGGGAGCGAAGCAGGAGACCGGGAATGCCCCCACCCGGAAGAGCCACCACCAGACGCCAAAAGACAGGTGGGTGGATAGATTCCTTCCCATGGACCCAGCACATCACCAATCCTCTCAGCTGGTGGAGGACCAGGAGACAACGTGTCAGGAGAACCGAGCCAATAATTAAAAAAAAAGTTTTTTCCTTTGCTTCTCTTCCCTCTCTCATATAGTTCTCGTGGGTGCTGTGGCGCCAAGACAGTATTACAGTAGGTCATATAGGTGGTTGTTAAATGCAAAGCTTCTCTATAAAAAAGTTCTGAAAGAGATCAACCTCAGCTAGCTAAGGAAAAATAATGCAAAGGTAACTCAAAAGTAATATAACACATTACTTTCCATAAAAAGAAAAACTAAGTAAAAAGTAAAAACTAAGTAAAACTTACTTTTTGGGGGGAGTAACTTAATATTGTAATGCAATACTTTTAAAAGTAACTTTCCCCAACACTGCTTTGTCCACAACAACATGCAAATTAAAGTCTAGCTTTAAGTCAACAAGATGCAAATTACATACAGTATGGGTGTTGTGATGCACTTTATTGCTAATAGGCTTTGGGAGTTTGGCTGTAAACAGAAGAGATGTTCTGTGAATAAAGAAAACAATGACAGTCCTAATATGCTGAGGCAAGCACTTTGATGGGGGTCAGAGGAGGAGGCTGTATGTCCGGTCATGCCTGTAGGCACCAAGAGCCCATTGGGTTGCTTGTTCACTAACATTAATCAACATTACATCAGCAGATCATGAACTTTGTTTTGTTTTGTTTTGTTTTTTCGCTTGAAAACACAAGGTTACTGGCCACTCAGCGATTTCACTCCAGAACAGAAAGGTACTGCCATGCATTAGTGAAATATAGTTATCATACTTACAGTATGTGCACAGTTCAGCCTGGCACTGGATATGGGGAATTGTTTCTTAATTACCGGTGTGGAATTTTTAATTCCTCATCCTAAAGCAAGAAGAATTCAATTCATGTTTATTTTCTATAGCACTTTTACAATGTAGATTGTGTCAAAGCAGCTTGACATAGAAGTTCTAATAAATTGAAACAGTGTCTGTCCAGTTTTCAGAGTTGAAGTTCAGTTTAGTTCAGTTCAGTGTGGTTTAATTTTCATTGCTAAAAGTCCAAACACTGAAGAGCAAATCAACTGATGTGCAGCTCTACAAGTCAAAACCAAACAAGCCAGTGGTTGACAGCGGCGATGAAATTGATGAAAGTGAAAGAAAAAAACATGAAGAGAAACCATGAATGACCATTTTTCATCTGGCCAAACTTCTTGTGTAGAGCTGAAGTCTAGGCACAGGAGAACGCTAGACATCCATCATGGAGAAGTTCCAGGTGTGGGTAGGGAGGTGTACAGGCAGGGCCCATGTGATTAATACGGAGACTTGTCTGACCTGGGGTCTTTCAGTCTCAGTCTCAAGCACTCCACTCCTTTATGACCACCACAGCATCTACTCAGGATATGGCCTGGTCCAGGATAATGGAGACCTTTAGGAGTCCTCTATGGTTGACATCATCTCTTTGTATGTGTTGTCCTTGAGGTTCTTGATGGTTTGACATTATCAAGAGCAGTGTGTAAGTGCGTGTGTGTCATTTTTATAAACGTTAGATGTATGGTCATAAATATAGTAGTGCACTTTCTCTGTAGCACAGAAAAAAAATTGAATGACACAAAAAAATACACACTGCCCCCGTTTACACTATTCGTCTAAAATGGCATTTAGAACAAATAAGATCCACATCCACACTAGCATTTCATATAGCATTTCTGAACAGCCCTGTCCCCACACTATACTGCTGAAAATGCACATCACGTGACAACACACACACGCACACTCTGTCATGCACTGCAGGTCTAAGCTTCAGCAGTCCAGCCCAGAGAGCAGTAACACGTCAGATAGTTTATCAAGGATTACTGCTCTATCGCATCTCATTGTTAAAGGTGATATTTAATTAATCTTGTCTCTAATCTAAACGACTCTTCTGTCTTTTGATTCTATCAGGTAATGTGTCACAGTGTCAGTACTCTGCTTCAAACTTTCGCTTTCAACCCTTGTACTTAGTAATTTTAGCAAAAACCTCAGATACTGTTGGTTGGTTGCTGTTGGTTGTGCAACCTTTTTACCAACCAAGTTTGTTGACCCCACTATAACGACACAGATCACTCTGCCTATGCACGCATTCAGTCCTGCAGAAAAAGTGATTGACAGGTGGTAATCTTTATTTATTACGATTTGGCTATTGGTAAAACAAAGACCATGCGGGTCAGGTAGTTGAAACAGTAGACTACAATAATCAATTTGTGATATATAATGAACTATTCATAAATATGAATACGCCGACAATGCCTTCGTCCATCTCAATGTTTTACATTAGACATCATACGATGCCAATTAGTCGACATCACCCAACCCTAATTTTTCTAAATTGTTGTATACCTACACATATATTTATTGAAGTTTTGAACTCGCTGTGTATTCACAGTTTGCTACTGTTAACTTAAAGTATACTTTTATACTTGTAAACTAAAAAGTGGGCCAATTTACTCCCATGTGTTAGACTTGCTACTAGGATATTGATATAAGCATACTTAGTACATAAATATACTTAAAATATACATAAAGTTTACTTAAGCATGCTTAATAAATTGTCTTGAAGTATATTTTGCTAAGGGTAGGCTCTGTGATGTAAACAGACACATAAAGGAGTTTTTGCTGAAGCAGAGCTCAAGTCTGTGAGAAATGAGATATTGGTGTACGCTAAAGATGGAGGACTTAATTAGGGGTATCAAAACAAATGCCATGATGTAGCACAAAAATAAGAATGTTTGGCCTAGAAAAAAAAAATCAAAAAACAAACAGGAGGCAATCACTTCCACACTGCCATTAACCATAAACTGTTTTGAATTATGCAAAGAAAGGAGCATAATTAGTTCCTCTGGTGCGAAAGCACAGACAGAGGTGGATATACTGTCCCACATCTTCGCAAACAGAAAAATAACTGCTCGTAAAAATAGACTGCTTTCATGTCTATGTGTGTGTGTGTGTGTGTGTGTGTGTGTGCAAATATACAGCAGTTTTCTAGTGCACCAAGAACAATAAGACTTTTTTTTTTTCTGGTTAGATCAAGGGGAATCATTTTTTAAGAAGCCTTACTTCATATACCGCTTCCTCTGATACATTAGTCATTGTACAAAGATCCCCAACCCTTCATGTTTTGAAACAAAAGCTCCACCAGCTTAACCCAGAAAAAGGATGACAAGCATTAAGTTCTTTTATTTGAATAGAGAACAATGGTTTGTTTGCCAGACTTGCAGATGGTTGCATCAGTTTTTGTTATGCCATCTGCAGTTCTCACCCTTTGTAAACCTCAAGGGTGAGGCCTTGATAGTCAGATCAGCGTTTGGAAACTGTTTCACTTTGATGAGACCTCATTCCATGCTCATAACACCCAAGCCTTATCAAACTTCACTGTTATAAAGGGTACATATCCAGAAAAATCTGACATTTTCCGTGTTTAAATTCAACTATCCAATCCCTGATGCATCTACCAACCCTGACAATGTGAAAAAGGACTTTGTAACTTTGTTTTACGTCTGCAAATGTGGAAAATATTTAAAAAATAAATATCACGGTCCCCTAGTGATGTAGGAAATGGATCTTATTACATACCACTTTATCTACACATTTCCACCCATGGTGCTACTCTAGCAGTTTGCTGTTATAGTTTACTTGCTGTATCAACTATGTTACGACCTTTTTAGGTCTAGGGATATGACCGTAACATAAAATGAATGATTGGTGGTGGGTGATGTGCAATGGCTGGAAAAAGAGAGATTGATTACTCATCTCCTCAAACAGAATTCCTAGAGACTTAAACACAAGGTCAAATCAAGAAAAGAAGTTTTTACATACCAAAATATAACAAAGAAAACAGGGTATTAATTCAGAAGGGGGCAAGGCCAAAACAAGCTAACTCCTAATATGAACTCTTGCTAATCTGAAATAAAAAGAAACAACAATACATAAACTAACTCCCTCTACTAACATAAACAGGAGAAAACTGATTCAAAACAAAATGGCACCCACCTTCTTACCTAACCCTCAAAATAACAAGCAAAGAAATCAACCAACCAGACTCACTTCTCTTTGGGTGAATTCTTAGATGTTAACAACAAGCACTAGGGATGGCTGACGTGAAACTGACGTTTCAACACTGTGTCGAGATCCCGAAGCGCAAGTGTTTCGAAACACACTGCACGAAGCATGATCCGAAACACCCAGGTTACGTGACTAAAGTGTTTCGAAACACCTGGTCACGTGACTAAAGCGATTCAAAGCATCGATCAATTCAGAAGCATTTCAAGACTTGGAGAATCTGCATTTGACTGAGAGGGTCAAACTGACGCTTATGTCACGTAGTGGACTGTGCGTGTGCATGTTGTAACAGACTTCATATGACTTTTGGGTTCGAATCCCGACTTGTACAAATACTCCAAAATCGTGATTTTATGTATTTTAATCATGTTACTGTTTATGTTGTAGTCTAGATTTGATACAGCTGCTGATACGCCATCAATTTAGCAACATTTTTGTAACTGTAAAACAATAATTAATATTTTACAGTACTGTGATGGTTGGGTTTAGAGTTGTGGTAGACGTTAATAAAATACAATAAATGGGAAATTTAATGAATATATAAATAATTCTTGTTAACTTCTGTCCACAACTGTATCTATCTAGCAACAACCCTGTTTTGTGACCGAAACATGCTATATTTATTCACAAAGTGTTTATTCGGATGTCAGACCAATGTTGAAACACAAGCAAAGCATCTCAAACTGATATTAAAGCATTTCAAAATAACTGTATCAGCCTGGATTCGAACCAACAATCTCCACATGGAAATCAGGAACCCTAACCACTCCACTATATCACTTGAGGATTCTATCTTACAAAGTGGGGTTTAATACCTCAATTTGCTCAACTGTTATTTGCTGAAACTGTTCCAGTGCAATACATAAAAAATGACCACTAGGTGTCACCGTAGAGTGGGGTTTCGAAACGTTTCGAAGCTTCGACACATTTGTTTCAACTGTTTCAGTGTTTCACGAAGCCTCGCTTTGCCCACCACTAAAGATCACTGAAAGTAGAAGTCTGACTTAAATAGCTTCACCACACTGTAAATATTGAAGTCAAATCAAATTTTGAAAGCTCTAACAAACACAAGGTCTGTATGTGGAGAAAAGTTCAGCCACTGCACAATCTAGTCACCACCGTGCTGTGCGCTCACAGTGACAGCAGTGTTTATGCTGTCAAGACCACTACGGAGACTTTTAAAGATAAAGGAGAGACTAGTGGTTACTCTTTTGAGTTATCCAGAGCTGAATGACTTCACAAGTCTTGAACATCACAATATTATTAAATATTAAAATTATACCAATATCAACAGCAGCACTCGCGCACAACAAACATCTGATTCAGTCGTTGCCTAGTGACATCAAAAGCGCACTGCACTTATTTTTTGGGTATTCAGAAATGTGCCTCGCGTTTTTGGAACGAATCCCTAAGTGAATTAAAACTAGAATTATTTTTTAGCCTAAATGTGTACCATGTATGGAATTATTGTCTCTCAAAAACAGAGTAATATAAACGAGTAATTTTTAAAATGAATTACAAGGTACTTCATGTTGCCTTCAACATGAAACATTAGCAGATTGCTCACCCACTTGTTACACACACAGCCTTGGGAAAACTTAATACTTAAGTACTCATTTTATTGATTACTCTTAAAGCAGCCTATTTTAAATGTGTACATTGTGGTTTTCGCAGGGTCTGCTATTAAAGGAAGGTTCATCAGCAATTCTGGACGCTTGCTCCATGTTGTCTATTCATACACTGTATTGAATCTTCAACACTTCATAAACCATAATTTAATAATAGTGATGGGTGTTCCATCTCTGACATGCTCTGCATGCAATAGACCAATCACAAAAGGCTGGGCCACAGAAATAAATGTACATTATAGAGAGCAAATGTGTTTTTTTTTTAACCTTGCAAGCATGTAAACCTGTAAATGGGACCCACCAAACCAAAATATGAACCTTTTTTAATGCATAATAATAATTGAATATGTAATTACATCCACTTTCTACATATTTATTTACACATGCTGTTAACAATTTCCTGTGGAATCAACAGTAACTTAATGGCAGCAGTTTGCCAAAAACTTACTGTAAATCGTTTCATCAAGAAATACTGTACTTACATTTACCGCACCATTTATCTTGCTGTGTACGTATTTCCAGTATTGTATATCTTTACTGTAACATATGCAGTGATTTTCACAATGCAGCACTAAAATACAGTAACATACTGCATAACTGTCCTACAGTAAAATACAATTCTTATTACAGTTTAATACTGTGTAATTTACAAAAAAAAAAAATACACAGTACATGCTTTCACATTCTCAGTACCAGTATAAGCCCCATGACATTAAAACATTTTTGTTGAAATTAACCAGCTACAGTCATTCTGATGTGATAAATTTTCTCAGGAGTTTACTTGGAACAGCACAGCACTTAGATCCGACTGAATGACTACCAGAAATGCTTTGCTTAGCCCAATGACAAGTATACAAACAAGAACTACTGTGGGCCACAGGTATTTTGAGTCATTCATTCATTCATTTATTCATTCATTTTCTTTTCAGCTTAGTCCCTTTATTAATCTGGGGTCGCCACAGCAGAATGAACTGCCAACTTATCCAGCATATGTTTTTTACGCAGCGCATGCCCTTCTAGCTGCAACCCATCACTGGGAAACGTCCATTCAGACTCATTCACACACATGCACTACGGACACTTTAGCTTACCCAATTCACCTCTACCACATGTCTTAAGCCTAGTTCACACTACAGGATTTTAAGCCTGATTTGAGCCCGATTTCGAAGTTAATGAGCTCGCCGACAGATCGGGAAGAAATCTGCGGGTGCACAGCGCTCACCAGTCTTTATGTGTGAACTACTGAACAACGCGTCAAAGAGGCTCGCTGAAGCGTTGCTGACACCTCGCAGATGGAAATCCAATATCTAGCATGCTGAATATTCCAGAAAAGTCGGCCGACTCGACCCCACGTGCAGTCAGATGTAGTGACGAGCTGCAGCCAATGAGAGAGCATATCAGCTTGAGCTAAATGGCTGTGTGCTAATATTAAAATTAAGCTCTGAATGTCTGTCATCATATTTGATGACAACATTACCCTAAAAATATTATCTTTTTTGGTAATACAACCTATAAATATGTAGTTAAGATACTAGAACACGCAAAGGTCTGGGGCTCGCTTTTATTTTCACTTTCAAACAGGAGCTATTTCCTGTCACAGAATATGCTGTTTTGAAAAATATATCTGAAGTAAATTTATATTTTGCTCTCAGAAAGTTTTGTTTATGTTAGCAGGAAGTTGCTAAGCAAAAAATGTGTGCACATTTAAAGTCACAGTGAAAAGTGGCAGACATGCATGCAGTCATGTTGACCAATATGATAATTAAAGGTAGAAATGCTCAGTTCTTTACTGTTTTGTAATTTAAAAAATAACAATGTTAGCAAGAAATACACAGATATTTAGGAAACGTCAGGGTGTTATAAATATGTTAGTTTTATTTCAAAGGGTTCTTAAATTACAAAAATTTAAAACTCTCTGAACCTTGCAGATGAGCAATTGATCCGCTGATGCATCAGCTGATTGACGATGTTTTTAAATGCTTTCTTGAAAGATTGAAACGCTGTCAGAGATGTCATCAGCACACAAGCAGTGTTCAGCCTTTTCTGACGACTCCTTCCTCAACATTTTATTGGCTGTGGTTTGGTAGCTTGACTGAGCTGAGTTGTTGTCAGATCTTGTAGTGTGTGACCCCCCTCTTGTGGATCATTTACGTAGTATCACGTAGTGTGAACACCACAGAGATTAAAAGACACAAAATCAAGTTACTGTATGTACTGTGAACAGCACAGCGATCTGCCAAGTTTAAAATCCTGTAGTGTGAACTAGGCTTTAGGACTTGTGGGGAAAACCGGAGGAAACCCACACGACACACGAGGAGAACATGCAAACTCCACACAGAAATGCCAACTGACCCAGCCGAGGCTAAACCAGCAACCTTCTTGCTGTGAGGCGAATGTGCTACCCAATGCGCCACCCTGCAGGCCCTTATTTTAAGTCAAGTTAGTATAATTTAACTAGCTGTTTTGCTATGGACTTCGCTGTAATGCAGAACGTTTGCAGTCTCAACTTCGTATTTAAAAGTTTAATTAAAATATTTTAAAGAAACATAAAAATGTTTAATAAAATACAGAAAAAGAATGTACAAAATAAAAAAATGTAAATACACTTTTTAAGGCTCTAACACACCAAAACTCAAGCCAAATTGAACCATCAGCCAGTGTGTTCTGCACCACTGGCACCAGTCGAACCCTGTCGGTCACTTATTGGAGATCGAGCATATTGAATCATGTTCAGCAGTCAGTATGAGAGATCACTTCAACTGGCTGTGCAGCTTAATAAACCAGAGCAGAACCAGAGCAGAGGAAAAACAAACAAATAAACAAACAAACAAACAAATACGCAAATAAACAAATAGACATCTTGAAGATTGAAGACCAAGTAAATGTCAACGTCAAGAGGGCACAAACAGAATGTTCTTCTAAAACTCCTACCAGAGCATTTCAGTACATGACCAATTTCATGACTACATGGCTGACAGAAGGCCATCTAATCAGCATAATTTATATTCTTGATTTAATTTAACTCTGCTGTATTTACTTGTACACTACACATATAGCGATATTCAATAATTCAGAATTTCATGATAATGAACATCTACAATATTGACATTGTGGGCACTTTACAATACAGTGAATAATTATTAAATTATTATTTCTAATTAACTTTTAGAGTGCTTTTTAAGAATATTCAGATTGTTGTACTGGCAGTGGTTGTTCATCACAGACCCAAATGCTTGAAGACTTTAGGTTATTGCACAATGAATCCAAAATTTTTGTCTGTAATTATGATTTTAATGACTGATGATGACTGTAAAATTAATTAAATAAAAAAAAATTACCTCATATTGTGTAAATTGTATGACAATCGTACAATCTTAATGCCTCTGAACTTTCGTATGACATAATAAAAAAATTGTTCGGGTTATTTTTTTCTGTTTTCCTAATTAGAAAAGGCATTTCAAGAGGTGTTTTGACAAATCAGGGTCACCGTATACAAGTAAAAGGCAAAATCCAAATTGCCGCTGGAGAAACTAATATATTATAATACAAAAGTTCTGTGCTTCATCGTGTGCTAGTTTGTGATCATGGTTTGGTGTGTGTGTCTGTTTTAAGGATCAATAATTAACTGTATACTGGTGGTCTTCTTTTTAACATGTGGTTCCAGTATCGCTAGCAAAGTATCACATTTAGCCACTTACATTCTGAAGTAAACTTTGAATTGCTCTGGATAATTCTGTAGCTCTTTGATAGGGAGGTGGAACTCTCCTTCATCTCTCTGCAATCTAAGAATGAAATGGACCCAATGTTTCCTCTTCATTTCTTTTTTTTGTAAGCAGGGAGAAGACAACAAAATCATCTTCACTACTCAAAACAATATGTTTTGTGAATTCTTTCACAACAGATTGATCAATACGCATCGGACTCGGTGTGCAAGGTTGATGCATTTTTAAAATTTAAATAAATAATTTTGATAAAATTTGCTTACAAAATTTCTGACTTCAGTGTGCAAAGCTTTAATAAACCTTTAATAAGCAATTTATTTTTAGCCATGAACATTTTCATATGTTAATCTGACCTATGACATTGAAAATTCTTTGACAATTTATAGGTCTTTTACTTAATAAGTCTGTAGACCAATGGTTCTCAATTCTGGCCCTCTTGACCCCCAAACCCTGTATTTGTAGTGCCTTTTTTACACACAAGGATTGGATGGGCAGATCAATTGGGCAGTTTTGAATTGTGGGTAAAAAACGGCATTGGCGAGTTGACAAAAAAGTAAATTTTATATGCAAGTTATCTAACAAAACATAAAACATAACTTTGTGCTCCTACCCCATTCAGTTAATAGTGACCAGTGCATAGCCAAACTCACAGCAGTTTATCATACTTTTATCGATAATTTTTTCCCACAACTGACAGCAAGAAACAAACAGAAGCGTTGTCTCTGATTGACAAGCAGGACCTAATTATGTTCAAAAGAATTTTGAACCATTTCTAAATTAAAACAAATTCTAATATGTAATGTAATTACACAACATTAAGTGCAGGGTGTGGGTGAGAGGGGTCAGTGTTTCGATGTAATCTGGTTTTGGTTCCGGTTTGTGGTTCTGTGACTGCTGGTTTTCATTGCTGTATGGTTAAAAACGATGACAGTAAAAGGTGCTGTAGTTAAGTTCTTGACTCTTCTAAAGCATAAACATACCATAATTGTCACGGATTGGCCAGGCTCTCTCACCAGTATCACGCAACGAGCATCATCACCTGAGTACTAGTCACACAACAGCTGCACCCAATCACTCCAACTCACTATAAAAGCACACACCTCACTTCACTCATTGTCTGGGCTCGTTCATACGAAGCGGACTCATAGAGTACCTCCTGGTATTCACTATCATTAGACTCGTCTCTTGTACTTACCTGATCTCTGTTTCCTTCCAGGTCTGTCCCGCGTTCCCGGTGTCCTGTCAGAGTTGTGTGTTTCGTCAGTCTGTCTTCCCCTCAAGCCTCTGGTGTGTGCATTCGGTCTTCCTCCGTGTCTGTCCAGCCATCCTGCTCCAAAGAAGGACTATCAGCTCATCCAAACTTCATTCACTCTACTATTGTTATCCTTGTGTGGCTCTGCTGCTTCACAATAAACATCGCTCTTCATTTACACACCCTGTTTGTCAGTCTGCTTCCCTAACAGAGCCCGGACCAGTATACAGTAACAGCATGAGCACTCACGATCCCATTCAGGAGTTGGTGGGACTCGCTGAAGAGAGTCCTACTACCATCTGCACCTCTTTCCCGAAGCACCACCAGCACCGAGCACTTCTTCACCGTTCACCCACTCATCCAGTCCCATGGCTTGATCAGCACCCTACTCTAGCGGGGCAGAGGAGTGCAATGGATTTCTATTACAATGTTCTCTGGTATTCACAATGCAACGTGATTTATATCCCACAGATCAGTCCAAAATTGCGTTCATCATCTCCCTTCTCTCTGGGTCGGCTCTCCGGTGGGCTGAGACCATCTGGCAACAAGCTGGGCCGGTAACAAATTCCATTCATACATTTACCAAGTATTTTAAGGAGGTCTCTGGTCGTGCGGATGAAGAAGTAGCAGCCGGAGAACAATTATACCACCTCAAACAGGGAGCCATGTCCACACAGGATTATGCGCTCCGGTTTCGCACTCTGGCTGCTGCTAGTGGATGGAATGAGCGATCTCTCCTCACAACTTACCGGCTCGGATTGGAGCCCAACCTTAGATTACAGCTGGCAGCCCTCGACGATACCATGGGGTTGTAAAAATTCATCCAACAATCTCTTCGATGTTCTGATCGTCTGAAGGTCTACCAGCATGATCTTCCACCAGTATCTCAAGCACTCCTCCATCCGCCAGAGCCAGTCGTCCTTCCAGAACCAATGATCGTTGAATCTGGTAGACTCACGATCACTGAGCGACAGAGGAGGCTGACCCGGGGTCTGTGTATGTACTGTGGTGCCAAAGGACATGTCAGGCTGGACTGTCCCATTCGTCCAGTACGCTCCTTGGTGAGTGTGTTCAGTTCTCCCATTGAAAAAATGCACCCTCTCACCACTAATGTTCAGTCATCTACCCATTCTGTCTCTGTTTCAGTCACGGCCCTTATCGACTCCGGGTCAGCTGGAAATTTCATCTTGCACGCCCTCTGTCGCCACCTCCAGCTCCACACCGGAGCCTCAATGCACGTCTACCAGATTCAACCTATAACTAGGCATGTGCCGGTATCAAATTTTCATGCTGCGATTAATTGATTGAGCTTTTATCACGGTATACGGTATTATCACGATATTGTAATTTTACTAGAGAAACAGGTAAAAAAAAAAAACTTCAGTTTCGTCAACTTAGTAACTTTAATAACTTTTTAATAAACTAAAAGTACTTCAAACATTTAAATACAAATAAATATAAATAAAACAATACACAATATAAAAGTAAACTTGAGCAATTATATCAAGTGAATGTGCAAAGAGAAACCGTCTTCGATCAGCAATCCCTCTGCATTTTTTTGGAACCCAAAATATTTCCAAACCTCTGACTTTTTTTTTGAAGGGGGATAAATTGTCGGCAGCGTTCCTCCTTCCGCCATGCTTCTTCTTTGTGTGAGGATTAGAGAGCGGTGGCAGCGGCGGCGCGCCCTGCGTGCACACAGTGCTTCTACATGCGGGGATTGTTTACATCAGAGTGCGCATCAGTTCTGCGCAGCATATACAGAGTGTTTCTTCAAGCGGTTGATGGAAAATAAGCTGAAGGGGGATAAATTGTCGGCAGCGTTCCTCCGTCCGCCATGCTTCTTCTTCGTGTGAGCAGGGCTGGACTGGGGCAAAAAATCGGCCCTGGCATTTTGGGCCAGAGCGGCCCACTAAATTCAATCAAAATGCTATCTATCTATGCATGTCCAATATTTTTATCAACTCATATTCTATAAAACACAAAAGCTATATATATGAAAAAAATAAATAAATAAATACAAACTTCAATCTCAATTTAATTTTTGTATACTGTCCATAAAGATATTTGTTGAGTTCTAAAAAATACACTATTCATTCATTTATTTTTCTTCGCATAAGTCCCTTATTTATCAGGGGTTGCCACAGTGGAATGAACTGCCAACTATTCCAGCATGTTTTATGCAGCAGATGCCTTTCCAGCCACAACCTAATATTGGAAATCACCCATACACACTCATTCACACACACTCATACACTACAGCCAATTTAGCTTATTCAATACACTATTCACTCAGCCTATATTCAATAATAAACATAACAAAAACTGCCTGCTAATGCATGGGTAAATCTTCAAAGGGAACAGTGTAACATTTTAACCTCTTTCACCTCATCCTGCTTGCTGTTTCACTATCTAAACAATGAAAACATAATATAAGTCAAATTTGTTTCATTTTGATATTATGATTAACAGACACCAAACAGCCTCGTGTAGCTGCATATTTTTATGAGAATTATCTTCACACTGCATATTTATAACAAAACAGGGCTTAAATATAACTGTCTCCTTTTATTTCCATTGAAAAGAATGAACTTTACTAGTGAACTACTAATGAACTAGTGGCTGCAGCTCTGGGCAGAGAGTGTGTGGTCACGTGATTTGCGTTTTTAGCCGTGTACTAGAATGAACAGAAAACTTTTCAGAATCGCTAAATGAAGCCGGTGTATGTCTCCCGCGATTTCTCTGCGCCTTCCCTTGCGTTTCTTCTCTCTGACTCTCGCTTATTTGACAATACACACAGACGACGCACGCTCACACGGAGCTCAAATAGGGAGTTTGTGATGGGCCCGCCCAATGTCCAATACCGTGAAAAGAGCCAATTGTCTGCAGAGTGTCACATGGACCAGCCCGGTCTGTCTGGTCCGGGAAAAAAAAAGCATCTACTTTCAGAGAGTCACAGATCCACAGCATCGTCAATCAATAAGGCAGAACAAAAACGATAGGCTGCTAAGCCTTTTATGGGCCGATCAAATCATAAGACGATGATCAGCCCGGCCCAAAAAGTACGTCGGCCCACCGGGAAAGTGCCCGGTCTGTGTGAGGATTATAGTGCGGTGGCAGCGGCGGCGCGCTCTGCCTGCACACAGGGCTTCTACATGTGGGGATTGTTTACATCAGAGTGCGCATCAGTTCTGCGCAGCATATACGCAGTGTTTCTTCAATGCGGTTGATGGAAATAAGCTAAGGTGCGTTCTAAGAATATAAAATTCGGATCTATTATTTTTCATGGTATTTTGAAGTGCCCGCGATAACAATATCGTGCATATTCATTACCGTGATTTATCGCATTACCGAATACCGGCAAAAAGCCTACCTATAACCAACGATATCCATTCCCAGGCACGTATCCATTCGTAAATGTGAACCCGTCAATCTCCAAGTGGGATTACTTCACAAAGAAAAGATTAAATTTCTGGTTCTGGAGGGTGCCTCAATGGATATGGTGAAGCACAATCCTATCCTCCTCTTGGGGCACAGGAGAAATCAAAGATGGGGTGAAGAATGCATATCCAGCTTTTTTCCCAACCTACCCTTGCAGATTCAGAGACCCCTAACCGTCTAAGTCACATCTGTCGGAAAGCACAGTCGAGAACGATCCATCCAGATCGGAAGATCTACTCCTCAAACGAGGACGTATTTTTGCCCCAAGAGAGCTTCCAGCTACCTCCCATCGGCCATGGGACTGCACCATAGACCTGCTTCCAGATGCTCCAATGCCCAGAGGTAGGATCTACCGTTGTCCCTTCCAGGAAACTAAGGCCATGGAGGAGTACATTCAGGAGGCTCTGAGTCAGGGGTATATCCGCCCATCCATGTCACCCGCTGCCCTCAAGCTCTTCTTCGTGGCTAAGAAGGATGGAGGGTTGCGGGCCATGTATCGACTATAGAATACTGAATCAAGGAACAGTCCATGTTCCGTTATCCCCCTTCCTCTCGTCCCTGCGGCCCTAGAACAACTCCGATCAGCCAAATCTTCAACCAAGTTGGACCTCCGCAGCGCATACAAACCTGGTAAGAATACGTGAGGGGGACGAATGGAAGATGGCGTTTGTGACCCCTACTGGGCATACGAGTACCTGGTCATGCCCTATGGTCTGGTCAACGCCCCCTCCGTATTCCAAAACTTCATCCACGAAGTCCTCCGGGAGTTCCTCCATCTTTCTGTCATAGTCTACATTGATGATATCCTGATTTACTCCCGGAGTGAGGCCGAAACAACCGCCACCGACGTTGCGGAGGTCCTACAAACCCTCAGGAAACACAAATTGTACCTCAATGGCAGAGAAATGCTCATTCCACTTACCATCTGTTCAGTTCTGGGGTACATCATCGATCAAAAAGGGGTTCGCATGGACGAGGGGAAGGTCATTCCGTCATCTTCCTGGCCAGAACCCAAAACCATTAAAGAATTCCAACGATTCCTAGGATTTTGCCAATTTCTATCGACGTTTCATCCACAACTACAGTCTCATCACTGCTCCACTTACCAACCTACTCAAAAAATCAACCCAAAACCCTATTTTGGCCTTCCGAAGCCGCCGCAGCCTTCCCAATACCTCAAGAAATTCTTCACTCAAGCTCCGCTCCTGACTCACCCTGATCCTGACTTGCCTTTCGTGGTCGAGGTAGATGCATCGACCACTGGAGTGGGAGCCATCTTATCGCAGTCCCACAGTACTCCCGCACTACTCCATCCATGAGCCTATTACTCCAGGAAGCTCAGCCCGGCGGAAAAGAACTATGACATCGGGAACCGAGAACTTCTGGCTATCAAGCTCGCCCTGGAGGAGTGGCAACACTGGCTGGAGGGGGCCAAACATCCATTCCAGGTGATCACAGATCACAAAAACTTACAATACCTCAAAGATGCTGAAAGACTCTGTCCTCGTCAGGCCCGGTGGTCCTTGTTCTTCTCCCGATTTCAATTTTCCATATCATATCGACCAGGATCAAAAAACATCCGAGCAGACGCACTTTCCAGAATCTATGATCAGCAGGAAATCATTGAAACCCCAGCCAAGGTCCTTCCGGATCAGATCACTGTCTGTCCCATCACATGGTCGGCTCCTACAGTCGTCGCCACTCCAGAATCCAGGATTCCGCCGGGCTGTCCCCCCAATCGACGCTTTATCCCTGAAAATCAACGGGTAGATTTCATTCACTCCAGCCATACATCTCTGGGCACAGGGCATCCCGGGGCCAACAACACCCTCTAGCTGCTATCCCAATGCTTTTCGTGGCCGAATATGGCAAGGGATGTGAGGACATACTTCCAAGGCTGTAGAAAATGCGCTATGTCAAAGAGTCCTCGCCATCTACCTGCAGGTAAACTCCATCCCTTGCCCATCCCGAACCGCCCCTGGTCACACCTAGGAGTTGACTTCATGATGGATTATCCATCATCATTTGGAGGTAATACCTGCATTTTAGTCATTGTACATCGATTCTCAAAATTCAGTTGTTTGATTCCTTTGAAGGGTCTGCCCACAGCCCTAGAGACAGCTGAAAACCTATTCACCATGTCTTTCGATGTTTTGGGTTACCTGAAGATATAGTCTCGGACCAAGGACCCCAATTCATCTCCAGACTCTGGAAAGCCTTCTTCAGACTCCTAGGTGTGACCGTCAGCCTCTTGTCTGGCTATCATCCACAGACCAACGGCCAGACAGAGATGAAAATTCAAGAAGTGGGGCGGTTCCTCAGGACCTTCTGTCATGGTCATCAAAACTCCTGGAGCCAGTTTCTGGGCTGGGCGGAATATGCCCAGAATGCCCTGCGGCAACCTACCACCGGACTTACTCAATTCCAGTGCATTCTGGGGATTCCAACCTCCACTCTTTTCCTGGGATGGCGAACCTTCTGATTGTCCCCGCAGTGGATTACTGGTTCCGGGAGAGCGAGAGGGTCTGGGACGATGCTCATCACCATCTCCAGAGGGCAGTTCGCAGAGCAAAGGAGGTGTCCGACAAGAGGAGGATTCCAGGTCCTATCTATACTCCGGGGCAGAAAGTCTGGCTCTCCACCAGAGACATCCGCTTGCGACTGCCCTCCCGAAAATGTAGTCCCAGATTTGTTGGTCCCTTCACCATCCTGAAACAGGTCAACCCAGTCACTTATAAGTTACAGTTACCACCACAATACAGAATCCACCCCACATTCCACGTATCAGTCCTCAAACCCTTTCACGACCCTCTGATTCCCTCCACAGAACCTGGCCACGAAGAGGAACCCCCTCCCCCACTGATGTCGGAAGAAGGGTCCATCTATAAAGTCAAGGACATTCTACGGTCCCAGCGTCGTGGTGGTCATCTGGAATACCTCGTCGACTGGGAAGGATATGGACCAGAGGAGAGGTCTTGGGTCCCCAGATCCAATATATTAGATCCCGCAACTTATAGAGGAGTTCCACTCCAATCACCCCGAGTTCCCAGCACCTCGTGGACGAGGTAGACCACCACGGCGCCGGAGGTTTAGGCCCTCAGGAGCGGGCCCTGGGGAGGGGGGTAATGTCACGGATTGGCCAGGCTCTTCCACCTGTATCACGCAACGAGCATCATCATCTGAGTACTAATCACACACAGCTGCACCCAATCACTCCAACTCACTATAAAAGCACACACCTCACTTCACTCATTGTCCAGGCTCGTTCATATAAAGCGGACTCATAGAGAGTACCTCCTGGTATTCACTATCATTTAGACTCGTCTCTTGTACTTACCTGATCTCTGTTTCCTTCCAGTCTGTCCCGCGTTCCCGGTGTCCTGTCAGAGTTGTGTGTTTCGTCAGTCTGTCTTCCCCTCAAGCCCTCTGGTGTGTGCAATCGGTCTTCCTCAGTGTCTGTCAGCCATCCTGCTCCAAAGAAGGACTATCAGCTCAATCCAAACTTATGTATGACAGTGCATGTCATAACGTGTTTACATGACGAGATTTGCAGTGATAAGCAATTTGGCTGTTTGCACCAGACGAAACACAACAGTAATTTAAATACAGCATTCAGAAGCACAGCATATGCACTCACTTACTCACAAATGGTAATATTTATAATCTAATTAATACATATTATACCTTTTTAACATTATTAAATGTAGATGCTGATTCACTGATACAGTATGTGTTGGTTCGTATTATTTCAAACGGTTTATTTTACTTTCAAGAACTGAGGTAAAACTATGCTGCTGCTTTCAGTAGTATGGCAATGCATGTAATGTAAAAAGACATTCAAAGTTGCATTATTAGCATTTAACAATGAAAAAAGCACATGACGTGTTCATTGTCAGTTTTGTCTGTTGTTCACCTGTGAGAAATAGATGCCGTTTCTAATATATCAATTTGAGGTGTTGGATAGGACAAAAACTTATTTTAATATGGAAAATATTCCTTCTATTGCATGCCGTTGCTTTTATTTATAACAAGGTTTAAATCAGCAACCTGCGCTTGTGTTTGTTTTGATCCAGAAATGCTATACCTAGTTCAACCACTGGGTGTCAAACTTACAAACTGCACCTTTAAAGTAACTAGGTTAATTTCGATTTAAATCAATTAAAATTCAATAAAACATGAATCTAATATTTTGGGTTTTGGACAGCTAGGGCTGGAAAAAGTCTGCTATATCAGGCAGCACTGCAGGGTGGGTCTGAGGACCGGAATTGAGAACCACTGCTGTAAAGTAAGATCAGTTAATTTAACTAAATGAATGTAATTGCGACTGCAAAAGCATTTAATAATCTTAGATGAATTTAATTTCTTTGTTAATGCCTAATAATGCATTAAAATCCAAATTTGCAACCATGGAATTAGTAGCTAATGAAATTATGTTGTGTTTAAATTTAACGTATAAAACTAATACAGCTGTTTCTCATTTTTGGTTTCTAATGCATATTAACTAACATTCGCTAATGAGACTTTATTGTAAGGTGTTGCCTATTATACCTTCTCATCATTCTGTAATTCAATTAGTTTAAACCTTTCTTTACTCCTAACATGTACATACAATACGCAGTACACTAAGTACTTTTGGTTTGTTGATTATAAATTAACCTTTTTAGCACAATAAAAATACCACGATAAAAGCTTCAGCAATTAATCGCAACAAGAAAATTTGATATCAACTGAAGCTTACTATACACAGAAATACAATAGTATCATCTCATTCAATAACAGAGCATATACGTGCTATTTGGCTTTTGACTGTAGTCTTGGCTTTGTGAAAGATCCACTTTTTGATGCTGGAGACACGAGACGACAGCAGAGTTGCCTCTCATCACCACATGTTCTCTGATGTAGGGTTGGTGTGTCACTAGCATAATTGACATCTCTGGGTTGGGAGGAAAAATTTAGGTCTTGAGGTGAAAAGAGGGGGAGGCTTCAGGGGCAGAGGTAGACCTAAAACTGTGGCCGTTGTTGAGTCTGAGGGGCTGAAATCAAAGGCAGGGTTACTTGGGCAGACATAGCGAATGTATGAGTGGCTTCAGCAGTGAACTCAGGGACAGTCTTCAAAACAGGACTCAACGAGAGGAGCCTCCATCAAAAAAACTTAGATCAGAAGTAGAACTTGAAGAGTAAAGCACTTCTAGACAAGTCTTGTGACTTTACACTTGGCAGGGGTCTTTTGAGCTGATTTTAGATGGGAGATTGCAGTTCTTCTCTAGTACAAACAAAAGTAAAAAGTATTGACTGATAAATTGCTCGGGCCAAACACAGAAAGCGTTATTGTTTTAGCTTTATTTTAATGTTGAATCACTGTTCGGACAATAACACACATATTTGGGCATTCAAGTTGTGAACTAAACATTTTAATTGACAGTACTATAATGCATCTGAATGCTTCATTAGTAACTTACTGTGATCAGTTGCTACATTATTTAGCTTGGTTTTAATCAGGCATATGAATTTAGTAATTCAGCTAGTCATTAACTGGAGACTCAAGGCATACTCACACAGCTGCCTCGAACCATGCCGAAGCACACTTGTCCCCCCTCTCCTCTGTCTCGATGGCCTGCACTTACATTGCATCCGAGCCAGAGCAAGCTTATGTCATCGATGATGCGGCTGTTCAGTTTACCAGAGAAGGTCAGGAAAGTGGGTGAGTCCAGCTTTGTTTAGGTGGGAGTGTTCAGCAGCGAAAGAGGGAAGGATTTGCATGAAAAGGGGAGTTTCATTATGTGCGTCTGGCAATCCAAACACAGACGCATGAGAGATGGAAAATGATTCGGAAAGCAGTGTTTACAGCGTATCTGAGAGCTGTGTAAAAAAAGTGGAGGATTTCTCACCACCAGAATCCCCTCAGTCACATTATCTGGTTGATGAAAGTGCAGGTCCACTGCCTATCATGTTTAACCTTTCAACTCAAACATGCCTGTGAATGCAGGAGAAAGTGAAGATGCTCCTGACAAAATGATTATGGAAGTCTTGCAACTGTATTTTTTTAAATAAACAAATAGCTAATAAATACACCGTTGTGCCTGCCAGAAATACTGCACTGTCTGCACTAAAAAAAAGTGGACTGTTGTAATCTTAATTGTCTCTGTTGTAATCTTAGCATGCTACATCTTTTGTAAAAACAGATCTTCTGCCACTCCTCCTCACATGCACTGTTGTATAACCATTTAAAAAGACACAGAACAAAGCATTTTCAGTCCATAATATTGTAGTAATATTACTGTAAACTGCTTAGTAACCTCATTCATTTCACCAAGTAATGTCTTTAAAAACTGAAAGAGTACTGCTGGCAATACTAACTAACTTTGCCATCTGAATAAACATAAACGAACATTGATCACGCACTTTCCAGACTCGTAGAGACAGGGCAATCAACACGAACTGGAACTGCATCTTTTTTTAAAAGGAGATGAGTGGCAAATCCGGATTTCACCATTTCCAGATTTGAAAAGCTCTCAGGTAAAAATGTTTCTTACAAACATATTTTTGTAGCGTGTTAGCAGACCATTGTAATCCAACTGCTTGTAATCTCATCATGGGAAAATGGAAACAAAATTTTGCTTTGACACATTTAAAAACAACAAGACGATCCATGTCTTCTTCCACTTGTTTTAAGTGAAGTTTCATAAACTAATTTCGAGAGGAGCACGTGATATGATTGAGCATGACCGACCGCTCATCTGTAATCAGTAATATCCAATCAGAAGGATCCTAGTTTACTATAAATGGATCATTTTCTTCCTACTGCTCTATCTTCGTTTGGAAGAATCACGCCTTCCACCCCATCTCCTCCTTTTCCTCCTCTTTTTTCTAAAGGGGGAGCTCTCGAGACCTACCTGATCTCGGATCTCCTGATATGCTTATTGACCGGGCGGGAGCCCTGGGCTCAAATATCCCCGAGCTCAGGGTTCTCTGCCGGGACAGCATGCCAAACCTGCTTTAAATGCCAAGCATATCTAAGTGGGAACTCTTGAATTACGTTGGCAACACACTGTGGCATCTCTCTGAACATTGTAGAAGGTAAAAACAGTCTTCAGAGCTATATCATGCATGTTAATGAAGTTGCATCTCATTCACAATAGAGCGCACTGATTGGTTGGAATCAAGTCTTTCTCATGAATTTATATACAGATGTGCAGAAAACTCAAAGACGTCACTTTGTACCTGCTGGTACAGACAGCCAATCTCCACATTGGAATTTACACAATGATCTCATCGTGATGCAGCTTCAAAAAAAAAAAAATTCAAACCGGAAGAACGAATTTGCTCTAAAGAACTTAAAAACAAACAATTTTCTGTTTTAGTGAAACATATGTGTCCTAATAGTATTTTTAGCAAAAGGGGGCGTATATATGACTGTCATGTGTTTTGGTGTTTCGTGACCCTTTAGCTTGCGACTCACTTACTGCATCCGAAATCGCCTACTACTCAGTATGTACTACATTTGAATTAAAATTTACGAAAAGTATGTTCTATACAGTATGAATGTGAGTAGTATTAATGGAACTCAGACGAATGGAACTACATTATCATGTGACCTACCTGCGTCATTTGCTTCACTCCTATTTATAATTTTCTTGCGGGGCTTCATGGGATAGCATAGAGTCCATCAGATGCACACTTCATTATCTTGTGTGAAGTAATAGGTCATCTGGGTACTTCTTGCATACTGTTTTTTTGAATAGTATGAATTCAGACGTACTACTCCGCTCGTATTGTGTATTTACTGAACTATGTAGTATGGATAATAAACTCAAGCGTTTAGAACAGATATTAGACATTCTGCTTCATATAGGCATTTGATTAAGTGGGCACATTTGAACATCTGTATTAAAATTCATAAAAAGGTAGGACATAAGATTACAGCGTGTAGGAATTTTTAAGTTTGATTTGCTACAACACTTTTGTCTAAAAAAAGCACTAAAATTTAAAAACTAAAAAAAGCATCTAAAAATTTCATCCAAATTTCAGTCGATTTGGTGGATGAATCATTCAAGAGAAAAAGTCCATTTGCATAAACTAAATTTGAAGTATTGGGATCCATATTCTGTCTTCATCTGCTGGAGACATGGAGACATCTTCTGATTGGATCATTTGAATCACTGGGTCATTAACTATAGAGATGCTCTCTGAATGGATCGTTTGAATCAGTAAACTGTCAAATGGAGACTGACAATTACTAAATCATTTGAATCAGTGTATTGTTAACCACAGGAGACCTGCTTTAACTGGATCATTAAAATTAGCAAAAAGGACAATATGTGCAATATTATGCTTTGAAACTTAGTGTCAACTAAATAGTTTCAAAAATAATAATACTTAAAAATGCAGACACTGAAAAAAATTGAAGAGTTCAGATGCAAAACCCGCTAAACACCACTTTCACAAAAAACAAGCTAATGACATTGCGTGAATGCTTTAGGCACGTAGTACATCTTCAACAAATAATTTCGCTTCAAATCATCCAAATTCCAGCGTCAGCGCATTCAGAAAAAAACTGTTGGCAAAAGCCTCTATACGCCACTTGCCTTTGATAGCAAAATCTGCTATGTCCCAAGAACCAATCAGAAGGCATGAATCGAATCATATGTTTTCAATGTAACGACATGCTGATACGCCGGCTTTTATGAGGAGACTGATTTATTCCTCTTCCAATTTAGATAAAAAAAATGGAGTTTGATGAACTGGATGAGCCTGTCCGACTGTCACTGAATGGCAAATTAAAAAGTCCCTTACCTCAAAAGTCTGTGCATTATAAGTAAAAGAAAACACACTGTACAGTCGTTAATGTATCCATGCATTTATAACATCTGTTTGCGCAGCGACACTACTTTGAGTCTGATTTACTATACAATAAACGGCAACTCCATTTCTCGAAAGATGAAGTTAAGATGAAGTTAAGAACCATTCTTTTATCCCACATGCATGCTATGAGGATAAACAAGAGGCAAAAAAGAGACCAAGACTTTGATTATGGTGAGAATGAATGAAATACACTTCTAAAAGTGTCTGAGAGACATCCCCTATTTGCCCAGTAGGCGTACCTTGTATTTTATTTGCTAAGCTTTTTTAAAGATAAATATAATGTATAAAACAATACATATATATATATATATATATATATATATATATATATATATATATATATATATATATATATATATATATAACTTCATATTATCTATACGACTGATAAGCTAATTAATTTAATGGACAATAACCAGATATTGACGTTTCACAATGTTTTTTATTTGAATCTATAAATTATTTGCAATGTTTAAATTGTTCAACTTTAAATCTAAATCCAAATCCAAATATCCAAAAATATAAAATATCCGAAATGACAACAGATTAAGATTTAAATAAAGTCAATTTTTATGTTATTGAATAATGCATGAGCAACAGCAACCGTCGGTGACCAGGTGGGCGTGGAGAGCGATGCGACAAAGTTGAGGATACTTCAACTTTATGCAAATGAAGAGCAACTTTCTAAAGCGACAGCCAATAGGAGCACCAGTAGAGCTCACATGATCCTCTCTCTGCTTGCTCAGAGGCCGGTTCTATTCGAGCTGTATATACCTACACACACCTGCGTTTACAGCAGATCACCGCCCAGAATGACAGACAGCTACAAAGTCGCTGCAAGTCTGAATGAGGCTTTAGTCCCTGGTTTATCAGGGGTTACCACAGAGGAATGAACCACCACTTACTAGACAGAATTTTAGGTGGTTTGTGCAATGTGTTTTATGTTTGGTAAAATAATTTTTTATTGCATTTTTTGTGATTTTTCAACTAATTACAGTGTCTTGTCCCAATAGGTGGATTTAGAGAGTTTTGCAAAAATGAAAAAATGAAACTTCTGAACCAAATCAGAGGAGCCTGATAGAAAATGCTCATTTACAATAAAAGGAGGTCTGATGGATTTAGAGGGTTTTGCATCTGAAATCTTCATATACATATACACTGATAACAGAATCATAAATATATTGTGTAACTGTCCACCACTGCATAATAGCCACTCAGTCATAGAAAGAAGTTAATAAACTTGACTAATGACCGTTCCATGCATTCTGGTCCATTTAATCCCATTAAATGTCTTTGAGGGAATTCAAATGCTAAGAAACAAAAAGTCACCACATTATCATCAATGGAAAGGCACTTCATTGCTGGGTTCATAATTAGTGAAGTACTCCGTAAACTGGCTTCAGTAAAGATAATGGAGAGAACCTAATTGCAGGGCAGTTGAGCAAAAGCAAAATTAGCTAAATTTCTATGGCCATAATGACCTTTGCTGCTGGTTACAATAGGCTGATTGTGACAACAAAAATTGTGTTGTATCCAAACCCGAAACATGAGGGAATCTTTTAATTGAGCAACAAACCAGGGGTCAAACATTACATCCGTCTGCTGTCTCAAGTTAATAGATAATGCCTTGCAGACCTTGTTTGACCACTGAGGCTCTGGCCTTTGAAGGGTCACTGCAGGGAAATCATTAAAGCGTCTCCCAAGGTGAAACAAAATGGATTTGATTATCACGCCGTGCCACTGGACTGTTTAGATCAGGGCTGACTTGTCCTCCTCTTTTTTAATGCCTGTTTTTAATCCAGGGTCCCGCGGATGAAGACAGAATGTGGATCCTAATACTTCAAATTCAGTTTATGTAAATGGACTTTTTTCTTGAATTATTCATCCACTGAATCGACTGAAATTTAGGCGAATTGTGCTTTTTTAGACAAAAGTGTTGTATGCTAATCAAACTTAAAATTCTCACAAGCTGTGAGGTTATTATGTCCTACATTTTTATGAATTTTAATACAGATGTTCAAATGCGCCCACTTAATCAAATGCCTATATGAAGCAGAATGTCTAATATCAATTCTAAACGCTAGAGTTTATTTTAGACGGCTGAGCAATTGTCTTACAATGAACAATTTGCCTCGAGGAGCAGCAATAATCTGAAATCATTCTCTTTGTTTTCCTACAGTCTTCCCCAATGGTGATTCAACACACCTGCAGTTTAGCATCGCAGCATGTGCAATCAGAAAACACAGCTATTAAACGCATGCCCTAATCAGTACAGGATCGTCAAAGCGTTGATTTTAAAGTGCTGTTGAGTTGAGAAGAGTGGCCTACGCACTGCAGACCTCAGCGTTTGATGTATTTGTAGTGACTGCGGTTAATAGTGGTCGGAACATATCCGAGTTCATAATGTTAGATGCTATTTAAGGTTACTTTAGCTTTAATTCTCTGTCCTTACAGTAAGCTCTCTTAGGCCTTTGGGGTGTGAAGGCCCTCTTGATGGTTCGTTGCTTGTCTAATTAAAACCGTTGGTGCAGGGTCCTCTGCTCCATGGGAAGAAAGAGACTCAAAGATTAGCTGTGTAAAAATTTGATTAGGCTAAACTTGGTGGAATGTCATTTATTATGCATCAAAGGTGCTAAGTTATTCACAATTTAGAGCAAATCTATGTGATAGTAATAATAAATTGATACTGTGCTACTAAAAAAGCAACACATATACACATACCAAGGGTTTTTCATTTTTTTGTGGAAAGATGTATATCAGGGTTATTCAATTAGTTTGTCATGGGGGGGGGGGATCGGTTCATTAAAAGCATCCCAAATAAGGGGCCAGAGAGATATGGCTTGCAAGAGCCCATATGTTGGATTTTTGCTCCTTTAAACACCCACAATGGCTTTTTCTTCATAAAAATGTTAATATGCTATCATTATTGTGCATTATTATCATGCATTATCATGCATAATGCATTATCAGTGCATTGTACAATAGGCTTTTTTTTTACAAACAAATTCAAATGTATTTCTAAGTACAACATTCATATGTTATGCTTTGAACTGCATAACAGTTAACGAAGCAAAGATTATAGATTTTGGTTGTAGGATTATAGTCTGAAGAATAATCATGGTTTCACGTTTATCACATCTAATTAAAGCTTTATATTAGCTAAGTATTTCAATTAAGTGTTGTTATCATCTGCATTCATACACACATAATCATTTTAATAATAATTCGTCTAACATATCTTTTGTTTACATTGCACTGAAAGCCACGCACAACTCTTACCACTACAGCATGAGATGTTTTCTACTGGGTGCACACGGAAAGCCATGAGCGCGTTACTCCGCTTGCGAGCGCGTGCATATTGGCAAATATACTTTCATTAGAAATAACATAGAAAAGACATGATATGTGAAAGGCCCGCTGCTATAGTTAAGCCAGTGTGTGCGTATTAGCTTCGGTGTACAAGCTCGGAACTTTAAACTAGTGCACAGTTGGCATAACTTTGTTTAGTTGCAGCAGTTTTGCTCCATTCAACCGAAATGCGGCATTGAGAAAACTTTACGATTAATTAACCAGGTCGAATTAAAGTGCAGTTAATAGTGAAATTGGCTAATGGTTGCATCCTGATAACGATACCAGTGCATTGTACAAAAGGCCTTTTCTATAAACACACCCAAATGTTTTCAGCTGCTCGTGCTACTCGTTTAATGTCACATGACACACTCTGAGCAGCCTTCAACTGCAACTCGTGCTGTATTGAACAGACGCACATCACTTCATAACTATAGCGGCCGTTTTTCGACTGAACTAAATTTTTTTTTGTCTTGTTCATACTAATTGGAGGGCCAGAACAAATTGCCTCAGGGGCCAAGATTGGCCCATGGGCCACCAATTGAATAGCTCTGATGTATATGTACTGCTTACACAATTTCATAGCAAACAGCCATACGCAGAAGTGTTTTTATAAACTATTCTGAGAATAATAAACAATGCTTAATTAAATCATTATATTTCTTTGGCAGCACCAAATGAAAAAAGTGATGTGTTCAAGCTGCTTTCCTGATTGGTTTTAGATTGATTTGCCAGCGTCAACAAATACAGTGTTCGGTTGGATTTTGTTGCATTACATCCCTAGTCAATTTCTCTTTCATGTCTGAAGTAGTGTGAGTGTATTGAGTACAACAGGCATCACGTCTTGAGCCATACCTGTCAACATTGGGATGTGAAAATAAGGGATACCCATTCATCTGGAGCGGTTTCATTGTAAATAAACAGTTGAAAGGGTCAGTAGTATGTTTTTATTATTGTTTACAAAGGATAGAATGCATATTATACATTAGCAAAGCTGCAAATAAATCAGCAAACAGTTTAGCCTATTAAAATTAATAGCTATTATAAAAAAATTGAATGATCAAATCTCGTTTACCTTTTTTTCCATTTAAACATTCTGATTAAAAAGCAGTGAATGAATCTCTTATATAGATTTTGTCATTTGATTACATTAAATAATAGAGGTGTCACTTTAAAAATGCACATCTATAATAAAAAAACATTTGATTGCTTTTCTAACTTTTTATGCTCATTTAAGACTAAATTTGTTGTGTTTAAAATAAAGTCCACCACAATCGACATGTTTAGATATTATTATTATTATTATTATTATTATTATTATTATTATTATTATTATCATCCCCCAATGATTGTTGGGTTTAGGGGCAGGGTTAGGTGCCATGCCTCCTTTTTAAAATCGTACAATTTAATTCGTACGAATTAGCCACTAAACTGACAAAACGTAAAATACGTACGTTTTCTCGTGAGATCAGGCTGGTCTGACAGTCACGCATCTGCTACATGAACTGACTGTTCTGAGGACTGCATAAGAAGGGCAATGGCTCCTGTAATGGAAAGGAAGGGAATTGCACCGTTTTTATATTTATTTCAGTGTTTTCATGCCTAAATAAAATTAAAGCACAGAACAGATTTACAATTAAGAGCAAGGGGCATCCCCTGGTGGCTCGGCGGTATGGTTGTGTATAGGGAGGGTTGACTCTTTAATGTTTATTGCCACCCTTTAGAGAAAGACTGAAAATATGGGAGAAATACGGGAAAATACGTTTACGGGATGATAGCGGGACAGAACTGTAAAATATGGGAAAATCCCAGGAAAAATTAGTTAATCCCAGGGTTGACAGGTATCTTGAGTATTATTGAGCATGTCATTTGTACGTCAGTAAAATATTAGATGCAGGGAAGCGTTCTTTCTTAAATTGTTACATGTTTTATAATTTCAGTCTAATTGGAAAAACTCTGAGTTGAGTAACTCTGAGATGGGAAACTTCTTGTTTTGGGTCTCAGATCTGCTGAAAAGAGTTAGTTCAGTCAACTTCGAGTAGGCTAATTCTGAGTTAAGTGCGTTCACTATCGCAACAACAGCCCCTGACAAAAACGTGTGCATACAGGACAATAGTTTAATTAGAAGAACTATCAGAATGGTAAGTTATTAAACCATAGGCTTTTTTCATTTCATGGTCTCCAATGAGCAAAAAAAGTAATAAATAAATACATTAAAGTTAAGTTTACCAGTTATGGGTTGTGTGGGTTGCACAGATTAATAAAGGGACTAAGCCGAAAAAAAATTAATAAATAAATTAAAGTTAAGAATATTTTAATACTAAGAACATTAGGAATTCATTAACAATATTTTGTAGTATCACACTGGCAGATCATTTTACTTAAGTAAAATACACCTAATACACTTTGCTAGAAGTTCCATCTTGTTTTAAAAATGTTTAAATATTTATATCAAATATGATAAACAATAATACACATTGTTGCATGAAAGTGCATGAAATTGTGCACACTTTAAAAAGGGAGAGGAGAATGAAAGAAACTCTGGGTTTACTGAAAAATTTGCTCCTGACCAGGGGTGTGTTTCCCAAACAACGACATACAGTAACCAGTGGCTGAACTATCATAGTACGATGCATCATTTGGGAAATGAACGTAGGGGTGTTTGCCAAAACGGTAGTTGCTCTGTCGCAGATCCATCGTTTGAACCAGTTATAACGTAAAACACCCATAATGATGCTTTAAACAGGGTGGAGTAACTACTTCTTTAGAGAAGAACATCCTTTTTTTTTTTTTTTTTGTGCAAATTATATTGTTTTACACACACACACATTTAAAAAAAATTCCAATATTAGTTTTGGTATATATTAATTGAAATATATGTAAACGGCACTTATAGGACCAATGTTTCCTTTACAAATATTATTGAACATTCCACATTCTATTCTAAAACATAAAATCACTTACAAAAATCGTACACATACTCTAATTTCAAATATAAATCATATAAATAAATAAATAATGAGGCTATTTATTAAGAAATTAAATGTATTATTTATTAGGAAATGAAAAAAAAAAGATTATTATTATTATTATTAAGTAATATAATGTTTATTTATTTTTCATTTTTTGAAAAGTCTACTTTTACAATTTGACACATTCAAGCCACTGCAGAAATGTTCTAACCAACAGGCCCTTGTCATATACAGTACAGATACTTATTATAAATTACCTACTATAATTTAAAAGCATTAACATAACATAACGTAAATTCTGCTTTCAAATAATAGATCACCTACAGCTTTCGTCATGAGCCACGGCTGTGTTCAAAATGGCATAAATGTATTCAAAGTGCACTATGAAGGCAATGCAATTGTCAAAATGAAGATCACTAAAATTGAACTGTAAAAATATTTTGAAAGCAAATTACAAGTGAGATTACCTTAATGTTGTTTTTTAAAAACCTTTCAGAGTTTAAGTGGTGTAGTTGCAAACGTACAAGTTTGCGACACAGTTTGCAAATGTTCATTGGAATGATGGATTAGGGAAACGGCAAATCAATGATGTAACGATGCAACTTGCGACCTTAATTGGCTAACGATGGTTTTCAGAAACACACTCCAGGTTAGGTTCATAGAGTAGAGTTACTATGGTAACTGACTCAGATTAGAAGTTACCTTCATTTTAGAAACTGTCAAATTATTTAGGTTTGACACCTCCCATTCTGAAATGGAAAACCCAGATTGTCTCTCATTTTAGGGTTAACATACTCAGATTTTTCACTTAACCTCTTTTATGAAACATGCCCTAGTCTTTAAACCACACTCAAACTTGCAGGTAAATACAGAATGGTTTAACACAGGCATTTTATTGATAATTTTTTCCACAGACGACACTAAGAAGGAAGATAGAAACATTGTCTGATTAACAAGCAGCAGCTGAATGTGTCTGGACAAAGGATTGAAAGGCTTTTATTTTCATAAACAGCATATACAGTATGTGAAAGGGCTGTGCTTATTCTCTTAATGAGTTATGGATGTGTTTTGAGCATAATGTGCATTAAACCAATCAAAATCCTGTCTCCCATTCCCTTTAAGAGTCGGTTGCGTCATGGCACATTTGCTATTTACAATGCGGATTTTGTAAGTGGAAAAACTGAATGCTTCACTAGCCAGAAAAACCGTTAAACAGACTGCAGCACAAGTATATAGAACGAGCCTCCTCTATTCAGCCTCTTTACTTTTTCTTTACTTTAATTTTACTCTTTATTCCTTTACTTTACTTTCGTGGATAACTGAAGACATTCAGTAGCCTGCACATAAAATTTAGTTTGTTAAGCGCAAATAGTTATTTCAAAACTATTTCTAATTTCAGTTCTAATTTCCAGCAAACTAATAAATGAACAATTAAAGCAAAGTGTGGTCAAAAAAACCGAGTTATATGGTGATGCAAACGTCTCCAAAACCCGACAGGTGAACAAATCTAAACTTGTTTTTATTAAAATGAATATACATATGCATATAATAAATAATACAAATAATAATACTAACATTATACAAATTGTCATGAATAAACATGGCATGGAGGTAGTGGTTTTTATATTTATGTAGAAAATAATAATTTTTTTAACATTTTAATCCTTAATTTTTTTTTCATTTGTAAAGATATTTCAGTTGGTCAATTGTGCAGTCTATTTTAGTTCCTCAAAATAGCAACGTGTCAGCAATGCGCCTTAACACACCTCCTTTATAAACCGGCATGAGTCCACAAAGTGGCGTAAATGGATTTGCTATTTGAACAAAGTGGTGCCAAACACATCTTGGCAATTTTGCACTGGGTGTATGACAGGGCCCATAATTTGCATTATATATAAGGCATACAAGTCTTAAGACCCAGGGTTAACATGCCTAGATCTTGTTTATTTCAAAATAAACATTCTGACTTGTTAAACAATGTGTTTTACAGGAGGTTTATTACATCAGTTGGTAATGTTCCATCATTTTGCAATGGTATTATATTGACATTTAGAAAATACAGATACGTTTGCACAATCTAATAAAGGGAAGCAGGCTATTGTTATTACCCAATGTCTTGAATGTGAAACACCAATAAAACAAAAACAAGAAAATAGCCTTAATTATGGTATGTATGTGTGTTTTCAAAAACAAACACCCAAACAAACAAAACATTATCAACAACAACAACAAAAATAAATAAATAAAAATAAAGAAAAACTCTTGCTTACTTTATAAGCAGTCCTTAGAGAACATAATAAATGCTCTCATGTAATATTTGCAGATGATATGCCATATACCATATCCTGTAATTTTAATAACATCTTTTTGGCTCATTTGTGTAAAGAGTGATGTTTGTTAAGGCTGTGACCCAATCTTAAGTCAAAGTGTTTGTTTTCGTCCACTACTAATGCTAATTATCTTAGTTACAAGCACAAAACATATATTATTCCTCCTAAAAGTTTGGGGATAACATTTTTATCCCTTACACAACAGATGTTTTAATGAACTACATCAATTTTTTTTGTGTTACAGAAATATTAGGCACTCGGGACCCAAAGAAAAGCTGGGAGTAGGACACAGTTTAAAGTAGGACAGAGTTTCTTTGAAATGTACCAAACATAATATAAAATTCACACTGAAGATTACAGTATATAGCGATTACTAATATACTTAAACTTTAGGCAACCCCAGGCAAATACATGAGGAAAAAGAGAGGAAAGTAGTGGAAAAAGTAAAAAGCACATGAGGAGCCCAGATTTCCCCCTTCTATAGAGTGGTGCCAGTTTCCTATGAAAATTCTTGAGCCCAAGAGACTTCAGCATTACATATTTATCTGCTGTTCAAAGTAGTCCATAATCAAAAGATGTAGATAGTCAAGTGGCAAAAAAAGCATACTGTGTACATATTTGACTGAAGCGTATGTCTATTCTATTATCCAGAGTATCCTGTGGCGTACAACATTCAACGCCACTGCAGGAAAGAGGTCAAAGTTTTACTAGTTAGCATATCTCTGCTGTTATCCCCTGTTGACTACTACACCATCTGGTAAGAAAGAGAGAGAGAGAGAGAGAGAGAGAGAGAGAGAGAGAGAGAGAGAGAGAGAGAGAGAGAGAGAGAGAGAGAGAGAGAGAGAGAGAGTTTCATGGTCGTTCAGAATGAATTAATGTATATATGCATTGAGTTTGTTTGTTGGTATATATCAGTCATTCATACATACACATCTGTTCAAAGCTTCGGGGTCATTTTTTGTTTGTTTATTTATTTATGAATGTGTGTATGTACAGTATGTGTGCATGAGTTTTGATGCAAAGTCTAAAAAGTGCTATCTGAAATTAATTTTTTTTTTCAAACATTTTTCTCTGTGTTCAGTTATTTCACGATAACGAAACGATTCTATTCTTTGCCTTAAACTGTAAAAAGACTGAACCTACACACAGAAGTCTCATTTCTGAGAAAATTGTATTTATCTATCAGTCATTCATACTCCTTCATTAAAAGCTTCAGGGTCAGTTTTTGTTATTTATTTATGAATGTGTGTATGTATCTATGCATGTATCTATCTATCAATAATTTATACAGCTCCATTCAAAAATTCAAAGCTTCAGTTTTTTTTCATAAAAGTATGCCACAAATATCATTTTGTATGCGACACAGTGGCGCAGTAGGTACTGGTGTGGTACAGGTGAATTGGGAAGGCTAAATTGTCCGTAGTGAATGAGTGTGTATGGTTGTTTCCCAGAGATGAGTTGTGGCTGGAAGGGCATCCTCTGTGTAAAAATGTGCTGGATAAGTTAGCGGTTCATTCCACTGTGGGGACCCTGGATTAATAAAGGGACTAAGCCGAAAATGAATGAATGAATATATCATTTTGTATCTTTACTCTCTCAATATGAGCTTTCTTTTGAGAGATAACATGCATTCTTTTTTTTTTCATTTACAAGACACTACAACCCAAGAAATGTAAAAAAAAAAAGCATATTTTGGGCATTTTCAATATCTAACCGACCCCAAAAATTAAAACTGTTGTTTCTTTTGTTCCCCTTTTTTTCTTTTCCTATTCATAATTTGTCCCATCGTTGGGGTTTATGCAAACAGTTACCCCTGTTGGGCGTAACAGTGTTCCAAAGTAACAGGTAAAGTAATGCATTACTTTTAAAAATACGTCATATTATTTGAGTTACTTTTAAAATAAATGTTGTGGAATAAAAATGACCTTAGTCAGGTTAAACCGCACACTCAATAAGAGAGCATGCAGCGAGGGAACATACAGTCGACTCGCACTCATCACCATCATCAGGTCTTTTTTTCACAGCAGATGAGTCAGTGTACTGTCCTAGTAACTGAATAGCTCAGGGTATTGGTTTATTTAAAGTTAGAGGGGGTATCCGGTATGTTCTGAAGTTGCAAACCGTTTCACAACAACTTGTGCAATTTGTACAATTTAATAAACTGGATCAACTGGTTCACTTAGAACAGGGATCACCAAACTTGTTCCTGGAGGGCCAGTGTCCTGCAGATTTCAGCTCCAACCCTAATCAAACACACCTGAACAAGCCAATCAAGGTCTTACTAGGTATATTTGAAACACCCAGGCAGGTGTGTTGAGGCAAGTTGGAGCTAAACCCTGCAGGGACACCAGCCCTCCAGGACCGAGATTGGTGACCCCTGACATAGAAGATCCAGTTAAAACAAATAATTCAATTGCGAATCCCCTGTCATCTCTACAGACAGAAACATAAACAATGGCAGACCAAAGACTTACACTTTTGCAATGGATTCTTGTTATGTTAAACTCATCGAAGAAAAGGAGTGGATTGTTGTTAAGTGTAAATTATGTCTAAGTAAAACTTTGAAAACTGCAAGAAACACGTGTAAATTAGACTCAGAGGGTTGTGGATCCATTTGCTAGCTTTATTCAATAATTGCCAAAAAAAGCAATACAAAAGTGGCAGTGATTTGAGCGTGGTCAGGCAGAGCAATGGTCAAGGCAACACAGAGAGGTATCGTAATCAGAATATCAGGCAAAGGTCTAGGCAGGTAGCTAAGGATCTTAAGCGATGAGACAGGCTAGGTTCGGGGCAGGCAGAAAACACTCACAGTTAAAGATACAGGCAGGTTGTAACAGGTAAACAGTCTGAAAGTGATAAAAATGCTCAGAATTGTCTGCAGGCAAAACAAGATTTTACACAGAACCAGTGTTGCCAGATTGGGCAGTTTTGAATTTTTTTTGTGGGTAAAAAATTACATAGGCGGGTAGGGAAAATTTGGGCGGTTTTGCAACGGCGTGCCCGCCAACCCCTGTGTGCCCTTATTAACCTGTTTTGATCTCCCAAAGAGATGCCATAACCCCCGTTCTTCGCATACATACACTTAAAACTGTGTAAAAACGCTTGTAATCTCACTCCCTGACACGACATCTCAATCACTCCCCCGCCCCCTTGCTCCTCAGCCTCAAGACAGGTTATTATAGTCTACTGATTGTTGGGTGGCGCTTTTTGGTTTTCAGCGGTTTTTCAACAGTTTTTGGGCTGGAATCTGTCAGCTACTTCTGGCAACACTGCACAGAACTGATGTTGGGAGTCTGTATATATGTGCGAGTGGGTATTGTGATCAGATGTTGGATGATGAACCCCCAAATGGGATTATGGGACTTGGAGTCCAGTGAATCTCTAGTACTCGGGCGATGATACCCTCTTTTGGTTATTAGAGGGAATAGCCGGGACAGAGATGGTGACAACATGACATCAAAAAAAAAAAAAAAAACTGTATACTGTAAAAACCCCAGTGTATACTTCCACCTAAACAACAAATGATTGACATCAGTTCACGGTCTGCAGGTAAAACAATTAATTTAACTAAACTAAAAAAAAAAATTTTGTTGTTTTATTGTTGAGGAGATGCAGCCACTGTCTAACGTTACTATCAAAGCGACTGCGTTTTGTAATATAGTTAGATTTTTTTTCTTTTGGCAAACAATTTACACATTTGTCAAGGCAACATGAAGCAATTTATTCATTGTATAAAACTCGAAGGTTTATTTAGTTTTGGGGATTTTTTTATCGTCTGTTCATTTTGTTATTAAACATTTTAAAGGTTTAAAATCTGTTTCTGTCTTAAGATAAATTATTTCTTGTTAATACTCTTAGGCTTTATTGCTGTCTTTATCTCAATGGACAGTGAATTTACTAATAACACAAAACATACAAAAGTAGCAAACACATTACTTTATATGCTTTCACTAATCTGTATATACAGCATGTATAGTTCTGGGCTCAGAAAGTTCTCAAAATATAATTTTATCCTACATTTTTTAAAAAGAAAATGAAGGTGTAGGTGTGGTAAGGGGGTGGGGCAGAGAGCTGTGGGAACAGAATGAGGTCTCTGCATAAGTGAATACAACTGTGCACACACCGGCCTCGAATCCCATGGAAGGAGCTTGGGACTATAAGAGGAGAAACAATGGCTGAGGAAGCAGAGAGAGGTCCAGGCCTGTACAGTTACATTCTGTTTGTTTTGGTTTAGACGGCAGTCTCCATGAGGAGCTGCCGTCCCTTTTATTAATAAATACCTTTTAAGCTTCATCGGTTCTCCGCCTCCTCCTTCTTGGCAGCCAGGTGGCCGTGAACTTTGTTACAGTGGTGCCGAAAAAATGGGAAAAGGAGGGACACTTTGTCCAGACACCCTCGCCGCTGAGAGGGATGAGTATTCGGGAGTGAACCCAAGTGGGAAAGAAACCAGTCCTTCTACCGAGAGCGCCGGGGCGGCCAGGGGTAAGTCTGCCTGCTGCCGACTCCCAACATGGGGAGGAGCAGGGGACGCGGGGCTCACCACCGCATGGGAAAGACCTAAAAAGAGCCAACATAGGAAGACGGGGGAGTCGCTGCGATTTGTAAAGATGCCCAAGGCTGCTGCCGGCCACCGAATCGGGAGCGAAGCAGGAGACCGGGAATGCCCCCACCCGGAAGAGCCACCACCAGACGCCAAAAGACAGGTGGGTGGATAGATTCCTTCCCATGGACCCAGCACATCACCAATCTCTCAGCTGGTGGAGGACCAGGAGACAACGTGTCAGGAGAACCGAGCCAATAATTAAAAAAAAAGTTTTTTCCTTTGCTTCTCTTCCCTCTCTCATATAGTTCTCGTGGGTGCTGTGGCGCCAAGACAGTATTACAGTAGGTCATATAGGTGGTTGTTAAATGCAAAGCTTCTCTATAAAAAAGTTCTGAAAGAGATCAAACCTCAGCTAGCTAAGGAAAAATAATGCAAAGGTAACTCAAAAGTAATATAACACATTACTTTCCATAAAAAGAAAAACTAAGTAAAAAGTAAAAACTAAGTAAAACTTACTTTTTGGGGGGAGTAACTTAATATTGTAATGCAATACTTTTAAAAGTAACTTTCCCCAACACTGCTTTGTCCACAACAACATGCAAATTAAAGTCTAGCTTTAAGTCAACAAGATGCAAATTACATACAGTATGGGTGTTGTGATGCACTTTATTGCTAATAGGCTTTGGGAGTTTGGCTGTAAACAGAAGAGATGTTCTGTGAATAAAGAAAACAATGACAGTCCTAATATGCTGAGGCAAGCACTTTGATGGGGGTCAGAGGAGGAGGCTGTATGTCCGGTCATGCCTGTAGGCACCAAGAGCCCATTGGGTTGCTTGTTCACTAACATTAATCAACATTACATCAGCAGATCATGAACTTTGTTTTGTTTTGTTTTGTTTTTTCGCTTGAAAACACAAGGTTACTGGCCACTCAGCGATTTCACTCCAGAACAGAAAGGTACTGCCATGCATTAGTGAAATATAGTTATCATACTTACAGTATGTGCACAGTTCAGCCTGGCACTGGATATGGGGAATTGTTTCTTAATTACCGGTGTGGAATTTTTAATTCCTCATCCTAAAGCAAGAAGAATTCAATTCATGTTTATTTCTATAGCACTTTTACAATGTAGATTGTGTCAAAGCAGCTTGACATAGAAGTTCTAATAAATTGAAACAGTGTCTGTCCAGTTTTCAGAGTTGAAGTTCAGTTTAGTTCAGTTCAGTGTGGTTTAATTTTCATTGCTAAAAGTCCAAACACTGAAGAGCAAATCAACTGATGTGCAGCTCTACAAGTCAAAACCAAACAAGCCAGTGGTGACAGCGGCGATGAAATTGATGAAAGTGAAAGAAAAAAAACATGAAGAGAAACCATGAATGACCATTTTTCATCTGGCCAAACTTCTTGTGTAGAGCTGAAGTCTAGGCACAGGAGAACGCTAGACATCCATCATGGAGAAGTTCCAGGTGTGGGTAGGGAGGTGTACAGGCAGGCCCATGTGATTAATACGGAGACTTGTCTGACACTGGGGTCTTTCAGTCTCAGTCTCAAGCACTCCACTCCTTTATGACCACCACAGCATCTACTCAGGATATGGCCTGGTCCAGGATAATGGAGACCTTTAGGAGTCCTCTATGGTTGACATCATCTCTTTGTATGTGTTGTCCTTGAGGTTCTTGATGGTTTGACATTATCAAGAGCAGTGTGTAAGTGCGTGTGTGTCATTTTTATAAACGTTAGATGTATGGTCATAAATATAGTAGTGCACTTTCTCTGTAGCACAGAAAAAAAATTGAATGACACAAAAAAATACACACTGCCCCGTTTACACTATTCGTCTAAAATGGCATTTTAGAACAAATAAGATCCACATCCACACTAGCATTTCATCTAGCATTTCTGAAAAGCCCTCCTTCCACACTATACTACTGAAAACGCACATCACCTGACCACACACACACGCACACTCTGTCATGCACTGCAGGTCTAAGCTTCAGCAGTCAGCCCAGAGAGCAGTACACGTCAGATAGTTTATCAAGGATTACTGCTCTATCGCATCTCATTGTTAAAGGTGATATTTAATTAATCTTGTCTCTAATCTAACGACTCTTCTGTCTTTTGATTCTATCAGGTAATGTGTCACAGTGTCAGTACTCTGCTTCAAACTTTCGCTTTCACCCTTGTACTTAGTAATTTTAGCAAAAACCTCAGATACTGTTGGTTGGTTGCTGTTGGTTGTGCAACCTTTTTACCAACCAAGTTTGTTGACCCCACTATAACGACACAGATCACTCTGCCTATTCACGCATTCAGTCCTGCAGAAAAAGTGATTGACAGGTGGTAATCTTTATTTATTTACGATTTGGCTATTGGTAAAACAAAGACCATGCGGGTCAGGTAGTTGAAACAGTAGACTACAAATAATCAATTTGTGATAATATAATGAACTATTCATAAATATGAATACGCCGACAATGCCTTCGTCCATCTCAATGTTTTACATTAGACATCATACGATGCCAAATTAGTCGACATCACCCAACCCTAATTTTTCTAAATTGTTGTATACCTACACATATATTTATTGAAGTTTTGAACTCGCTGTGTATTCACAGTTTGCTACTGTTAAACTTAAAGTATACTTTTATACTTGTAAACTAAAAAGTGGGCCAATTTACTCCCATGTGTTAGACTTGCTACTAGGATATTGATATAAGCATACTTAGTACATAAATATACTTAAAATATACATAAAGTTTACTTAAGCATGCTTAATAAATTGTCTTGAAGTATATTTTGCTAAGGGTAGGCTCTGTGATGTAAACAGACACATAAAGGAGTTTTTGCTGAAGCAGAGCTCAAGTCTGTGAGAAATGAGATATTGGTGTACGCTAAAGATGGAGGACTTAATTAGGGGTATCAAAACAAATGCCATGATGTAGCACAAAAATAAGAATGTTTGGCCTAGAAAAAAAAAATCAAAAAACAAAACAGGAGGCAATCACTTCCACACTGCCATTACCATAAACTGTTTTGAATTATGCAAAGAAAGGAGCATAATTAGTTCCTCTGGTGCGAAAGCACAGACAGAGGTGGATATACTGTCCCACATCTTCGCAAACAGAAAAATAACTGCTCGTAAAAATAGACTGCTTTCATGTCTATGTGTGTGTGTGTGTGTGTGTGTGTGTGTGCAATATACAGCAGTTTTCTAGTGCACCAAGAACAATAAGACTTTTTTTTTTTCTGGTTAGATCAAGGGGAATCATTTTTTAAGAAGCCTTACTTCATATACCGCTTCCTCTGATACATTAGTCATTGTACAAAGATCCCCAACCCTTCATGTTTTGAAACAAAAGCTCCACCAGCTTAACCCAGAAAAAGGATGACAAGCATTAAGTTCTTTTATTTGAATAGAGAACAATGGTTTGTTTGCCAGACTTGCAGATGGTTGCATCAGTTTTTGTTATGCCATCTGCAGTTCTCACCCTTTGTAAACCTCAAGGGTGAGGCCTTGATAGTCAGATCAGCGTTTGGAAACTGTTTCACTTTGATGAGACCTCATTCCATGCTCATAACACCCAAGCCTTATCAAACTTCACTGTTATAAAGGGTACATATCCAGAAAAATCTGACATTTTCCGTGTTTAAATTCAACTATCCAATCCCTGATGCATCTACCAACCCTGACAATGTGAAAAAGGACTTTGTAACTTTGTTTTACGTCTGCAAATGTGGAAAATATTTAAAAAATAAATATCACGGTCCCCTAGTGATGTAGGAAATGGATCTTATTACATACCACTTTATCTACACATTTCCACCCATGGTGCTACTCTAGCAGTTTGCTGTTATAGTTTACTTGCTGTATCAACTATGTTACGACCTTTTTAGGTCTAGGGATATGACCGTAACATAAAATGAATGATTGGTGGTGGGTGATGTGCAATGGCTGGAAAAAGAGAGATTGATTACTCATCTCCTCAAACAGAATTCCTAGAGACTTAAACACAAGGTCAAATCAAGAAAAGAAGTTTTTACATACCAAAATATAACAAAGAAAACAGGGTATTAATTCAGAAGGGGGCAAGGCCAAAACAAGCTAACTCCTAATATGAACTCTTGCTAATCTGAAATAAAAAGAAACAACAATACATAAACTAACTCCCTCTACTAACATAAACAGGAGAAAACTGATTCAAAACAAAATGGCACCCACCTTCTTACCTAACCCTCAAAATAAACAAGCAAAGAAATCAACCAGACTCACTTCTCTTTGGGTGAATTCTTAGATGTTAACAACAAGATCACTAGGGATGGCTGACGTGAAACTGACGTTTCAACACTGTGTCGAGATCCCGAAGCGCAAGTGTTTCGAAACACTGCACCGAAGCATGATCCGAAACACCCAGGTTACGTGACTAAAGTGTTTCGAAACACCTGGTCACGTGACTAAAGCGATTCAAAGCATCGATCAATTCAGAAGCATTTCAAGACTTGGAGAATCTGCATTTGACTGAGAGGGTCAAACTGACGCTTATGTCACGTAGTGGACTGTGCGTGTGCATGTTGTAACAGACTTCATATGACTTTTGGGTTCGAATCCCGACTTGTACAAATACTCCAAAATCGTGATTTTATGTATTTTAATCATGTTACTGTTTATGTTGTAGTCTAGATTTGATACAGCTGCTGATACGCCATCAATTTAGCAACATTTTTGTAACTGTAAAACAATAATTAATATTTTACAGTACTGTGATGGTTGGGTTTAGAGTTGTGGTAGACGTTAATAAAATACAATAAATGGGAAATTTAATGAATAATATAAATAATTCTTGTTAACTTCTGTCCACAACTGTATCTAATCTAGCAACAACCCTGTTTTGTGACCGAAACATGCTATATTTATTCACAAAGTGTTTATTCGGATGTCAGACCAATGTTGAAACACAAGCAAAGCATCTCAAACTGATATTAAAGCATTTCAAAATAACTGTATCAGCCTGGATTCGAACCAACAATCTCCACATGGAAATCAGGAACCCTAACCACTCCACTATATCACTTGAGGATTCTATCTTACAAAGTGGGGTTTAATACCTCAATTTGCTCAACTGTTATTTGCTGAAACTGTTCCAGTGCAATACATAAAAAATGACCACTAGGTGTCACCGTAGAGTGGGGTTTCGAAACGTTTCGAAGCTTCGACACATTTGTTTCAACTGTTTCAGTGTTTCACGAAGCCTCGCTTTGCCCACCACTAAAGATCACTGAAAGTAGAAGTCTGACTTAAATAGCTTCACCACACTGTAAATATTGAAGTCAAATCAAATTTTGAAAGCTCTAACAAACACAAGGTCTGTATGTGGAGAAAAGTTCAGCCACTGCACAATCTAGTCACCACCAACAATGGTTTGAAGTGTAGATCAGGTTAAATACTCTCTCTCCTCTCCCAACAGCCAATCACTGGAAAGATCCAATGATCGCTACCAGGTTGACACAGTTACCTGCAGGGAGAGAGAGACACAGAAAGAGAGAGAAAAAAACACAAAAGCACATTGTGCACACAAAAAGATACATCTCAGGATGTAACAACTAGATATTTAGAATGTCTGTACCAAAAATCAAGCAAAAGATTACGTTCCGATGTAGGAGCAATAGACAAAAAAGTAATTGTACAGTAGGCTACTGAACACTTTGTAGTTTAAATTTGAATTTTAAAGTTAATTAAGAAGAATTATAATACGAAACAAAAATATTAATGCTCCCATTTTTTCATGAGATGAACTTAAAGATTGAAAACTTATTCTTTGTGCAAATTGGCAGATTGTTGATTGTGGTTTGTGGAATGTTGTCCACTCCTCTTCAAAGGCTGTATGAAGTTGCTGGATATTGGCAGGAACCGGAACATGCTGTCATATATGCCGATCTAGAGCATCCTAAGAATTCTAAATTGGTGACTTGAGTATTCTGGCCATGAAAAATTGAGATGTTTTCAGCTAACAAGAATTCTGCACATATTCTTGCAACATGAGGCCATGCATTATCATGCTGCAACATGAGGTGATGTTTGTGGATGAATGGATCTCGGCTTGGTATCTTTGTGCATTCTAGTAGCCATCAACAACATACAACTGTGTTCGCAACCAGGGGCGGACTGGGACAGCATTTTCACCCGGGAAAAAGTACTGTTATTCAGTATTCAAGAGCTGCTGTTTTTTGGGGGTAGTGAAGATCGGTAAGTGAAGAAAGCATGCAGATGAGCTTCCCTTAGATGTTTTCTGACTTTTTGAACAGAGATTCATCACTCAAAACTTGCGACATTTGTGGCATTTCGCTCCGTAATAACACTGCACATCTTGTAGTGGCCTTTTATTGTGACCAGCTTAAAGCCAGCCAATTCGAAAGTTATCACATGATTGAATAGGCATAGTCAGTGGTTATCAGTTGATGGATAAGGCCAATATGGGCCTTCTGCGCCTAATAGTAGGTTCAGAAGGTTGTTATCATACATCCACATGGTTAATCAGCCATAGATCACATACAGTTGCAGCCGGAAGTTAACGAAAATTATTTATATTATTTATCAAATTTCCCATTAATTGTATTTTATTAAATGGCACCTATGGTGAAAAATCTACTTTTCAAGCTGTTTGGACAAAAATGTGTGTAAGTATAGTGTATAAACTGTCATATTGGGGTGAAATAAACACACCCAGTCATTTTTTGTTCAAATTTAACAACAAAAAAACGGTAGACCAATTGGAGCTGTTTTCAGATCGACCGCAACTTTACGTAGGAGAGCGGTTTCCCCACCCACCAATATTGATTGACAGCTGCGAGCATTAACACGTCTGGTAGTCACGTGTATAATCATATAATCAAGACAGGATGAGCGCAAAGCAGCCAGGAATAAAAGGTGTGTTCAGTTCGCTAGGATCATTAATCATCATCAAACGTGATTAAGAGTGAGTTTTACAAGTTTAAAATGTTTTAAAACCGAGCATGTGTGTAATGAATTATAGCGATTCACTTCAGATTCACTTCATCAGCACAGCCGCGTGTCAGAACAATTATAAAGGAAGACGCGTCAATTGCGGTTTGTGGACGTTAAATTAGGTTTATTTTCTACATTAATGTAAGAGATATCCATACAGCAGTGGATATTACCAGTATCATGTCACATGCGTGCAAAACGAGTGCAAAGCTTAACGCGCTGTCTCTCTCTGTGTGTGTGTGTGTCTTCGTGTCTGAGCTGTGTGTGTGTCTGCGTGTCTGAGCCAAGTGTGTGTGTGTGTGTGTCTGAGCTGTGTGTGTGTGTATGTCTGCGCTACGTTTGTTTGTGTGTGTGTGTGTGTATGTGTGTGTGCTATGTGTTTGTGTCCTTGCTGTGTGTGCGTGAACTTTGTAATGACATTGTGTGTGACTCATTGTTGCAAATCCACAAAAATGCATCAAATACTGATTGTTAAAGTTCTTACTGTAGTATTTCTCACACATGTTATGTGAGATCTGCTTCCTGAGGCAGCCGAGGGCGGCGATTGCTGACAGGCACGTCAGAACGGTGGGCGGGGAGGACTAGCCTTAAGGGGCCAGTACAAAAAAACAGCAAAACCTTTTTTCCAGCTATAATAAAGACACTTCAAACAGCTATAATAAATATTCTGATGGGTGTTTTGAGCTGAAACTTTACAGACACATTTTGGGGACACAAAAGACTTATATTAAATATGAAAAAAGAGGTAACCTATGTGCCCTTTAACGTCTACCTCTACCCCAACCCTAAATCCAACCGTCACTGATCTGGAGTCTTCGCTATTAGTTTAGCTGATTAACCATGTGGATGGATTATAACAGCCTTCAGAGCCTACTAGTAGTCGCAGAAGGTCCCTACTGGCCCATATCTATCAGCTGATAATGCCTATTTAATCAAGTGATTAAATTCGAACATTCGAAGTGGGTGTTAAAGCTGCATTCAAACTGCATTTGAGCATGTGAAATTCTGTCACATGACACTGCAAAAACAAACAAAAAATAAACAAACAAACCAAAAAAAAAAGTACTTGTGGAAGCCTACAGACTGCTTATAGACTAAACACATTATACAGGATGACAACAATTATTTTAACACACCTGAATGTTTAACAAGTTTGAATTTTGAGGCTCCCAAATCTTAAATGAACTAAAAAAATATGTTACAAATTGAGTAAGTTTATTGTGTTGCAATACTTGTTTGTTCTTTCTTTTTCCCTCTCTTGCTCATTAGTGAGCATCAGGTGCAGCTGTGTGGTGGGCGTGGCCACTGGTGGACTATAAAACGATGCAGCATCATCTGCTTGGTGAGTTCCCTTTCCTGTTCCACTCGCTTCCATGCTTCCTGAGCTATATTTGGTTTAACCTCAACTGACAGTAGATGTTGTAGTTCCCACTGGTTTGCTGTGTGCTTTCCAGAGCTCTTATTGTCACTGGTTTTGCTATGTGCTTCCCAGTAATTACGGCATTGTGCTGACCTAGCGAAATTCTCCTTTGTTTTTAACGGTAATAGGATGGTGCCTAGGTTTTTTCTTTTCTTGTAGCTTACAGTGGATAGAGCTCCGAGTGACAAAAATGTCACTTTTTTTAAAAATGTCATCCTTACATGTTACGTTCAAAAGCTTGAGTCTTTGTATCATAACAAAGGTACATTTACATAAATCAATAAGGCTTTATTTTGATGGTCCCATTGCACATTTTGTTGACTAAAAGTTGCATTGCAACTACATGCCAATTCATTCTCATTTGAGTATTAGTAGACTGTTTAATATTTATTTATACTCCTCCTTCAACAGACATTTAACTGACTATAAGAAACTTTGCAAGTACATGTCAACTTACACTAACCCTAACCTTACAGTCTACTTGTAATCTAATGAAAATTAGTTGGCATGTAGATGCAATGTTACTTCAATTCAACAAAATTAAAGGGACCATCAAAATAAAGTTATACCCATAAATTTACCCTAAATCTTAACAGTTTATTTTTTCTGGTAGAAGGAAACGTCTTTTGTTTAAGGTTTATTTTATTTAAGGTTTCAAGTAGGTTTCAAGTTAGAAATACTTTGGTACAAAGTTCAGAATATTTTGAACTACTGTAGATTCCCTGTAAAAAGTTAACTGATGACTGGTGATACAAGATATTCAACCAAATCCAGTCTTTTGTGATAACTGACAAAGTATACAAACAAACTGCAGAAAAGTCTAATAGAGATTCAATTTGAAGACAAACTATATGGGACTGAAACCTCACAAAGATTCCTCTTTGGCTCTTTCTCATTGAAGTGAAACATCAACAGCCCAGCTGAACTCAGAGAAATATTAATTTTATTCCTGAAAAGGCCGAGTATATAGTTATTTGCCAACATTCAACACAAAGACTTATTGTGAAAAACACTGCACAGAACAAAGAAGTCATAATAATTTTTCTTTTGCAGGCAGAACAGTTCTTACTTGCACACTTTTGTCAGCAGCCATTCTAAAAAAAAAAAAAAAAAAAGCAATTATAAGAAACTTCCCACAGGGTCCAGTTTAATTTCCGTCAGTCATAGTTCCAAAATGAATTTCAGCAGTCTGCAACTCAGACATGACAAGCAGCCTGGCCAGCTGTGTTTATTAACGTTTATTAAATTGTGCCCGAAGGAGACTTACAGCTAATCTTTCTGACTAGTTGCGAGTTAATTTTATGTCTATTCCAACTGCTCCTAGTGCACCAATAACTAAATAAAGTGTAATAACACTTTTGCAGCAGTACGAACTAACTTCAGACAGATTAATAGAGCATCTGCGCTGTTGCTATTATTGGCACAATTATAGGTGCATAATCTCTTTTAGATCAGCAGGCAAAGAGAGAGGGAGAGAGAGAGAGAGAGAGAGAGGGCGAAGGAGAGAGAGGGAGAGAGGGACCTTTGAAGTTAAAGCTCTTTTATTTACAACAATTATAACTGAAACATAATAAAATAAATACTAGAGAAGTCCAGATTTAATCATGTGATCAGAAATCGAGCCCGATCACGCGGTTTCAGACTTTATCGGTTACCTACCGATCAGGACTCTAAATACATGTTCTCATTATTTTTTAACACATCTATTGTTATGCGGTGGAACAGAGTTAAATCTCTTTCTTGACTTCATGCAGAAACAGCAATGCGTGCAACATGACATCACTTTGTTGCAGAGACGCTATTGATTAAATGCTGGCAAAGTAGAACACGGAAGAAGCTTGAAGCGGAAAGTGCGAGTATGTCTGCGGTCTGGAGCTATTATAAAGTTGATGACGACAACATTGCCATAGCAAACTGTGAGATAAGTCTTGCCTGTCGGGTATTTTAAGTTGAGGTGCGCTTTGTTTTTATATTAGAGTTTTTATATATTTATTGTTGCAATAAAGTCTAAAAGTGAAGAATTTATGTTATTTATTACTTGATTGTACAAGCTACCTCACAGAAGTGCTCTGTTTGTTAACAGAGTTGTTGAATGTTAAAATAAGGTGAATTAAAAAAAAAAGAAACATTCTGGATCTGTTTCTTTGCTTTATTCTTTTTTTATGTATTATAGAAGTATAGGGTCAGGTTTTGGTATCAGTAGATACTCAAAATCATGGGCAAAAAAATCACTAAAAATACAAAATAAATAAATAAATAAAACAACTATTAAATCTATAAAAGTTATATAAAGACATACACATAAATCTATTTTGTCTCTGTCATTAAACATCATTTTAAATCCATCCAGATTTCTTCAATGAGAAAAAAGATCATTTACTAATTTATAATACGTTTACCCTAAAACTAACCTACTTCTTACCAAAGCCTTAAACATCTGTATTTTGTTCTTAAACAAACAAAAAATCTTTAAATAAATCAAAACCTAAAGGGTTGGTCCACTACGATATCATATTTTAAATTTTAGTTCATGTGTACTGTAGATGTGTGAACTTTTCTAAATGTAACACGCTTGAAGTTCAATGCTAAGGGAGACATTGGCTTTTACAGAGTTGGCTCAGCAAAGCCCACAGCGTTTGGGGACTACAAATAAATACATTAGTGAGATCACACTTCAGGTTACATGCATACACCATGCATATACACCCCGCACAGCATAGTGGCGTGGCCAGGTTGTAACATGTAATGTTATAGCAGAGAAACCTAAAATGCCGTCCAAATGCTGCTATTTCCACAGAGCTTGTTCTGTTTCTGTATCTGGACTTTCAAAGGACACAACACAAAGAGAGAAGTGCTTACAATTTAATTTTAATTATGTTCCAGAGAATTATAAAAAAGATATAACTAGTATTTGACAAGGGAGAACTTCCAAAATCTCTCCCAGTTCAGAGCTGGATTCGGCTAAAAGCTCCTTAAAAAAGGAGCAGCTCCAATCAGAAGCCGCTGTGGATTAAGAGCCAAAACCTGTAAGTATTTTTATTTGTTAAAATAAATCAATTACATGCATATTTTCTAGTGTTAATGGAATGCTGTAGCAAGGATGTAAACAATAAGAAATGCTGTTTGGCAATGTCAACAATTTAGCTCCAAATTCATATTTAAACTGTCAAACCCCTCTAAACACCCACAATCTTCACCAGTACTGCAGAGTCTCTCTACACGGCCGCTTTCCCTGTGTTCTACATATCAAATAAGGAACTCGCAAAAGGTAATGTTTCATATTACTTAAAGATGCAGTGTGACACACTGACACGACTACACCCAGCAAGCAATAGCCGTCATTTCACCGGCTAGGTGAAGTGTAGACCAGATCTAGCCCGGCTACGTGTAACCCAATTTTAGCCCGAATAACCTTAAATTTGGTTGCACGTTGTTTTTCTGCTAAATAAAGCTTGTGATACGTATGATACTTCGTCATGCAAGAAAGGTCAATAACAATTATGAGGTCCTGCAAGTAATAGACGTAGTTTCAGTTTCTCGGTGAAGTATAGACCCAATCTAGTCCGGCTATGTGTAACCCATCTCTAGCCCAAAAAAATTTAATTTGCTTACCTGTCTTTTTTTTGGCAAAATACCTTGTGATCTGTATGATATTCCTTCAAGTAAGGAAAGCCAATCGCATATAGGGTGTTTGGGCTTTTAAAAATATATGCTATTTTCATAGTCTGAGCGTAGCCTTGAATTAGCTCGTCATCCGGCTAAACTGATTGACTGTAGTATTTGGCCGTGCAGCGCGTGCATCACGCACACATTATCAGTAAGTGTTAAGGTGTAATTTCGTGACATGTTCTATTTGTAGCCATAATTTAGCTTTGAATTAGATGGGCTTTACCCACCTCGCAAAATTGACATAAAAAATTAATTGCAGACTTACTGCCTTTTTATTTTTAAGTAAAAATGAATATGGTATAATATATCTTATTTATAATATATTACATATATCTTACGGTAAAACAAGCCAGATCTAATCAGTTAAGAAAAATCAATGCAGTTCCGTACTCCACGCGATAGATGGCGATATTGCACGTTTGTCGAGTCGGCTCGGCTGAAATGGACCAACAAATCAAGAGGAAAAAGCTGTTGTGGTTTGAAATTTGTAGCGCGTTGGATTGCGAGCGCGAGTGGCCTGCAAGGTAAGTGTAATCTGCTTTAATATCATGTTGTTTGGCAATGTTTTTTATTATATGTGTTAGTTTTAATATAGTATTATGCTAATATCATTGCACAGGCACTCTTTATTCCAAAAATCTTAGACAAACATAAAAACGGTGTGAGGGAGTGTTACAACATTTAAACACACAAAATGAAACACTTATTAAGCAAAGTTCGGTGATTAAGAGCATTTAGTGTGTACATTGCGAGTCGTCTTAATTAAATTGCCTCATGAAGTCAATGGAAAAAGTCAGTCATGAGATTAAACTGCTGCAGTTCTGGCTTTTAAATCATATTTGCTTGTGATTTCATAACAAGAAACTTTTAAACACATGCCAAGTTAATTCTGTTTTTAGAAAATCTATTCGAGTTAATTTCTGATTTTTTTATTTATATTTTATAAATAAACCATATATAATACTATGTTATAGAAAATGTATTTTTTTTAGTAATATGAGTAACTGTATTTTGACTTGTCACAGTAAAATCTAAAGTAAGCTGTGATCTAAAGTAAAATCTAAAGTGAAATCTATGAAGTTATTATTATTATTATTATTATTGTTATTATTATTAATATTATTATAATGCTTCTCTAATATTTGTAATTATTTGTTTTTCCTCCAAAGATATTTAAGTGTGGTTTTGTGAAATGCCTAGTCAGTCTAGCAGGTATGAGTTGCTTAAACACTTTAGACTAAAACATTTACACTATGACCACATTTGCTGATTTCCCTGTCCATATGCAGATTGCCCATGTGCATTCACAAGCTGGATCAAGCTTTCGAGTCACATCAAACACACAGAATGAATATTAAACAATATTTATGCATTATCCATATAACTGCTGTTGACATAAAGAAACATTAAATATAACACATTGATACTAAAATAGTTAAAATAAGTGAATAAATAACTGAATTTAAATGTGTAAATAAGTAATCAGCTTTAAGCTGTAAACCTGTGGATAATTATTTTTTTATGTTAATAGATGTTTTTTTCTTCTAGTTTTAATACGTAACCATCAAGCGTGATTGTGTCCTGAAGACCTACCTCAATTGAAGAGTCTGTGCATCTACCTCAATGAAGACTTGTAATGGAATATGTGGTAAGTGTGTCAACCCATCTTCCTTTCATAAATGTATTTGTAAAACTCACAGTCACAGGACTGAGTTTGCAACACATCTCAGTATTTTCTCTCCTTTTTCTGCAGGACTGAAAGTGGCTGAATCTCAATGAACACACAACAGTGGAGATCTTTATCGTTTGGGCTGAGGATGTTGGTCCTGGGGACAGACCTACAGATGTTGGTGTAGAAGTTTTAAACCTGCTGAGTGTCACATAGATTGGATGGACTTTTTGGGTTCATGTACACTTAAAGGGTTTTTTTTAACCAGAAATGAAAACGTTTAATTATTCATTTCGTACCAAACATTGATTTGTCTTCGAAGTACAAATTAAGATACTTCAGGTGAAATCTGAGACAGCAATCTCATTCTCTATAGACAGCAATGGTCCCAACTTGTTTAAAGTCCAGATAAAAACCTAAAACATCCTCATAACAGACCACATGCTTTCAGTTGTTTAATCAGAATATTTTTAAGCTACAAGAATAATTTTGAGTGCATATAAAGCAAAAATAACAGCCTTTGAGTTTCTTTATTCTGTTGAACACAAGGTATTTTGAAGAAAGCTGAATACCTGTAACCATTAGTTTATAACCTGTACTTTCATGGTATGTTTTTTACAGGTTTTCAGCTTTCTTTAAAATATCTTCTGTGTTCAACAGGAAAAAAAGTCTTAGATTTTATCTTATTTGTTTTGTCATAACTTTGACATTTTTATATATATTTATTTTGTATTGTTTAATGTTTTTAATATTGTTAATGTTGCTTTCATTAATAAAAGCTTTGTTTAATTAGTTTGAATGGATTGCATTTTTGAGAAGCTGTTGATCAAAAATGTTTATATGTATATGTGTATTTTTGTTGTTTATTAAATGTACAAACATAATCATTCATTAGCTGAAATTTTGATGACTTGTTTATGCTTGGGCTGTACTTAGACGTCTATTAGATTTTCACTGACAGCCCAAATTCAGCCGTGATTTAGCCTAGACCAAATTTCACTGTCTAATAGATGTATATATGTAGCCGTCTAAACTTGGGCTATGCTTAGACGTCTATTAGATTTTCACTGACAGCCCAAATTTTGGCTTGATTTAGCCTAGACGTCTAGGCTATGTTTAGATGTCTAATAGACATCTTTTAGACCAAAAAAGGCTTGCTGGGCACTGACTGACAGTATTTACACATCAGCGGCACAACATATGCTAGTGACTGGACGTGACAATTCCTGGTGACGTGGAGCCGATCCGCGAATCACAGCACATTATGTTAGTTGACCAATTAGAGCCTTTTTGATGGGGGGCTTTCAAAGAAACTAGGAAATATGACTGTCACTTTCATGTTAGCTGAGTAGCAGTACATAATTAAAATAAGATATATGAAAAAAATAATGTGATTTTCTTTTACAAATGAAGCATGAGCACACATTGCTTTGATTCTTATAAACACAATCAAGCCTTTAAAATACACTCTGGACCACCCCTTTAAGGCTTAACTCACTTAATACAATAAAATTGTAGAGAGAGAGAGAGACTTTAATGCATTTTAAAAAGAATCAATTATAACCATTTATGAATTACAATACTGTAAGTTTAAAAAATGTCAAAAACACATTCTGCTGCAACACCAAATATTAGCAAGAGAGAGAGAAGCAAAGCCTGGCACAACTTCAAACTAAGAAAACTGGCATCACTGTGGTTCATTTTGATGCCACTTTAAATGCAAGTCAGGGGTGAATCAGAGGGCCCTCTCATAAACAGAGCAGTGTTTGTTTCACTTCTTCTGCCTGACCTTTGGAAAATCATTTCCGACAGCTAATTGAATAAAGCCTAAATACTTTGTATAGCCAAAGCCCCCAAATCCCCGTAGACAGCGCAATGCATTACCCTTAAATTATATTGAATACGTGCAGGGTTTTAGTGCAGTTCCATAGTTATATTAAAGGAAACCTGCTTATTTCAGTCTGTATAATAGGTTAAATCTGAACAGAGTTGCTTCCTTCTCAATAGCAGCAGCACTTGGTGACCTACACACCTTGTACAGAAATAACCTGCACGCTCCAGCAGAGGCTGTCAAAATGCATCTGGATCATGATAAACCCAATACAAGAGCGAATGTGTACTAGTGCACAAGCTGACAGATGGAGCACTTTGCATTTAAACAGCAGGTATTCCCTGTTAGTGATCATGCGACGGTGTTAAACAAGACTTTATGGATATTGTTTGGCCTAATAAGGAATTCCACAGAGGAAGTGGGAACAGGTTTGCTTATTAGTGGTCTTTTTTCTTTTATTGTTTGCAACAAACTTTAGCTGGCTCTATATTATTGGGCATTGTATGAGGTAAAACGCAAGGAAAATGCTTCTGTGGGGTTCTAAAGAAAGTCTGTTGTAGAAAGAGGTTAAGCACAAGGTCGATAATATTCTCTGAAAATCACAGAGGCACCATCTACAGCTGCATTTACTTACATTGAATCCATGCAGAGTTTCTATGCAATGCAGAGCTAGGAGGTTTGCAAAGATCAAAAAGGATACTGTCATACTCAGTTATGATTTATGGGACCCCTAAGGTCTATATGTCACAAGCAGAGCTAAGAAAATGTAGGCCAGTATCTTCAGAAGACTTGCTCTGCTTTTAGAATGACACATTTCCAAGGTTACAGTGCATTTTTGACAACAAATAAACAGCAAATGTTTGGAAATCTCATTGGATATTCTGGAAAACGACTTGGGAACTCTGAATAATGAGCAACAACAATGGCCCTCCTGTTTGCGTGCCTAAAACTTCCTTTCGGTTGAAAAAGATCAGTGACTGTGCACAATAAGTGATGACTTAGCCTCAATCTATGACACATGCTTTTGCATCCCATCAGTTTCTCCAATTTAAATCTGAGTTAGCATATGCCCTTCCTGCTTTCTGAACATCCTCTGATTCTGCTAAAAACGATTAGAGTGATGACAAAAGCTTACGATCTCCTGAATTAGACTTTTTGTTTTGTTTTGAGGCAGCATTACTCAGATGTTTGGCTCAGTGAGTGGCCCATAGGCTCATGGAACTTATCCAGTCAATGTCTCTCAGAGAATTGGATTTGGAGACTCGCACTGAACTGTGATTCGTTTTGACAATAGAGGAAGCGAAGAAATGTTGTTTGACATGTTTCTGAATCCTCTGCATAGCTTCCACCTGTACTAACAACAGCAGGCTCTGCAATTCAAAATTCTTGTCAGATGCTGTTACTAGTATATGGTTACATTGTAGAGGTGAAGTGTGAAAACTTGCCTATGTAGGGCAAATTTTATTTTGATGCTAATTAAGCAAATCTGACAATTATCAATTATTTGCTGCTGCTGTTGGTGCACACTATAGCTTGTTTTTATTTATTTATTTTTTCAGGATGGTGGCCTTTAAGGGTTTGACCCCATTTTTTGAGCAAGAAGGATACAATACATGTACAAGAGTTGTGTTCAAGACTGTAATTAGAGGGACACCTTCCAGCAGAGTTTAGTTAAAGGGGTTTCAGGTTTGTCCCTCAGGATTCACTTTCCTGTTGACTTCAATGCAAAGGATGCAGTGTTGGGGGGCTCCAGAAACATAGTTGTTCTAGGATATGTTCAACAGAAAGACTCTAATGCTGCATAATTCATTCAAAACTATTAGGGGTGCTTAACATCTAGAGTAAGTACTGATTGTTCAAACATAGGATCATTCTGAAAACGTACCCCTATATACACTACTGGAGATCGCAAATAATGTAGCCAGAGGAAAGTAAGGCTGCATTTTCTCTGTAAAACGAACTCTATGGAGCAGTATAACACCATTCATTTTCGCGCTTACCAGCTCACAACTTACCTCCATGTGGACGTTTTTTCACTGTTAGTAGTTTGTCCAGTCGCTCACTGTGTACGTCAAAGGAATTTGAGATGCAGAGCTTGACCGGGGTTTGAGTCCATTGAAGAACTGTTCCAGAAAGCAGGTAAGACAAAAACAAAAAATAAATAAACAGGTAAATATCGATGAGAATGTGGCAAAATCAGAAAACATTGTAAAAATCAGCCTGCCGTAAGGGCTTATTTTTCTGGATTGCTTTTAAAAAAACACTGTTGGTTTGGTTTAGGGAAGTAGGTGGGCACTTGTCAATCGGTGCTTTTTAAAACACTATCAGTTGGGTTTAGGGAAGGAGGAGGGTGGGTCAGTCAATCAGTCGACGGTGGCCTCTGGTGGATTTACATGAAAATAGCAGACGTGAATGGCACTCGTGAGCGGCCTCTGGCGGATTCACAAAAACAAAAACTGCAAAAAAAGCAGCCCCTGGGATGTATTTGGCACTCTCCAGAAATGTTTAAAGGGGTACGAAATCAGAATGAGCCTGAGTTGGATTTTTCAGCTGCGTTCCAGACACAGTTGGAGGTGAGAATTTAAGCAATGAAATGTTCCACTTTGACCTCAATGTGTTCCAGTGAATCATAAAACCACATACTTATTTTTACTACATGAAATGTGAATATTTATTTATTTATTTTTTGTGTCAAATGTTTCTGTGGCAATTATGACTAAAACCATAATAACAGAAATTGAAAGCTGCCTTCTGCACATCACAGTGGTGCAGTGGGTACATGATCGCCTCACAGCAAGAAGGTCACTGGTTCGAGCCCCGACTGGGTCAGTTGGCATTTCTGTGTGGAGTTTGCATGTTCTCCTCGTGTTCGCGTGGGTTTCCTCTGGGTGCTCCGGTTTCCCCCACAAGTCCAAAGACATGCAGTATGAATGAATTGGGTAAGCTAAAACTGGCCGTAGTGTATGTGTGTGAATGAAAGTGTATGGGTGTTTCCCAGTGATGGGCTGCAGCTGGAAGGACATCCCCTGCGTAAAACATATGCTGGATAAGTTGGTAGTTCATTCTGCTGTGGCGACCCCTGATTAATAAAGGGACTAAGCCGTAAAGAAATTAATGAATCAGCTTCTAAATACATCTGACAAAAAAACAAAATGAACATTTATGGCACTACAAATATAATATAAAAAAGTAGTTTTTTTTTTTATTAGTAGCGTTCCCAGTCATTCGGAGCTGTCAACATAGTTGAATGATTATTTATATGTTTTACATAAGAAAGCACTGCGGTAATATTGCAGAAGCAGAACTAATCACCATCTGTGAAGTAACGTTAAATCACGGATCCAACACAGGCTCATTGTGGTTACATACTCAGGTCTACATTTCTGGAGACCATAAAATACAGTATGTACCCAAAACAAATGCTATGGGGCTGTATGACGCTGCCAACAGCTTTTATTCCTTTTTGTGCTTACCTCCATATGGACAGCTTTTTCAGTGTTATTACAATCCCCAGCGATCTAACCCTCATAGATTGCTGAAGAACATTAACATTCACACGGACTACAATCCTTTCTCCATACGAACTACAAGTCCAAAACTTCCAGAAAAACCCTGTAACATGACAAAGCGTTCCCCAGTATAGTTTCCACGTGTTCCGACCATTGCTTTGTTTTATCATTTACCCTGTCTGCCACCTGTATCGACCATCTACGTTATCTGACGATAGCTCTGCATTTCCTTGTTTGTACCCATTTGCACCTGTTTTTGATCAATGCCTGTCTGACCACGATTCAGTAAAGCCTGCATAAGGACCCTCACTTCCTTGTCACTTGACTCCCTTGTGGTTACAGGTGTAATCAGTTTGGCCAGTAGCTTGCCACGTATGCCAGTGGACTTGGGATGTAAAGCAAAGTGGACTGCAATGGCCGGGTCAATTCTGAACAAGAATGAACAGGCTGAAAAAGTGGTACAATCTGAGAACTTTTATTTTCTAGATACCTTTTGAAAATATCGGTTGGGTTTAGCAAAGGGGGTGGGTGGGTCAGTCAGTCAGTCAGTCGACAGCAAGCTGGTCAGCTGAAATCCATATTGTGGCCTCTGGTGGACTTACACGAGAAGATGTGCAAATGGCACATTCGAGAAAAATTTGACAACAGCAAAAATGTACACAGCGGCCTCTGGTGGATTTGGAAAAACAAAAACTGCAAGCAGACACAACTATGGGTACGTATTTTGTGGTCCCCAGAAATGTAGACCAGGGTACATATCTACCATAAGCCTGGGTAGACTGGATCTCACTGAAGTCAGGTTTCTTAAGTCAGGTTTTCTTCAGATGTCTGACTTCTAAAAGTTTTTTCCAAATTAGGAAGTAGGAAAACTCCCAAGTTTACAGTTGATGATGCTGACATTCCACTCTATCCTCTCTATCACCACTAGCACCAGGTTGGTCCCTGTTTTTCCATCAGAGGTTGGATCCTTTGTCTCAGCCTTCGTCCTCAAGCTGAAAAATCCTGATCTGCAACATCAATATTTGCAGGGTCTACAATATATTTCCATACAACTGAAATGTTATTTATTGTAACTTTCTACCAACAAATAGTTCTTTATAGAATACATACAATGTTAACTCTAAATCTTTGAGGTAGAACTAGTTACTCTGATCCTGAAATACTGTCATTTGACAGATTCTGTTCTATGAATGCCTGTCAATATCAAATAACCCTGAATGCCTTGATTAGCCATCAGCTGAAAAGTGTAGGGGGCGTCACGGTGGCGCAGTGGTGCAATTAGCATGATCGCCACACAGCAAGAAGGTCTCTGGTTTGAGCCCCGGCCGGGTCAGTTGGTATTTCTGTGTGGAGTTTGCATGTTATTCCTGTGTTCGCGTGGGTTTCCTTAGAATACTCCAGTTTACCCCACAGTCCAAAATCATGCTAAACTGACCGTAATGCATGTGTGTGAATGCAATAGTATATGGGTGTTTCCCAGTGTTGGGTTGTGGCTGGAAGGGCAAAACAAAAAGTGTAAAACATATGCTGGTTAAGTTGGCGGTTCATTTCGCTGTAGTGACCCCTGATTAATAAAGAGACTACCTGCCTTTGGGTACCTGCCTTTCAGGAGCAGGGTTGGTGATCCCTACTCAAGTCAAAAGTGGCCCTTCAGGAGCAGGATTGGTGTGCAAAGTCACGAGTGCTATCAGCCACCTTTGCCAACAACTACCAGGAGACCTCGGGAAACTGTACTGTTTCTTTGCACACAGTGATGTCCTTGAAGACTTATAAAGGAAGGGATTCAAAATCCTGAGCCACCAAAAATGATGAGTTGTCAAATCAATCCTTTGGAACAGAAATCAAAAGTAGCGGCTATTTGACCAAAATCCCTGTAGCCAGCAGACCCTGCCCTTTTCTGTGATCAAAAAAACTTTGCCCTTCCTGACATTTACTATCCCTCATCATGGCAAAAGTACCATGCCCAATTTCATTTAAGTCATAATACTCCCCAAGGATGATTTATGTTTCCTTTTAAATATTTTGTGTTCAGTTTTATATTAAACAGAACATTCTCCAGGGTCTGACAACACATAAACTGTGACTATCTTTAGCCGCTTCTTACAAACTCTTGAATGAGAAACAAGACCTTTCATACCGAGGCATCATTACTCAGATGTTTGGCTCTGTCATGGGCCCATGGGCTCAGGGATCTTAGCCATTCACAATCTCTAGGAGCATAGGTTTGTAGATTCAAGCTGACAGAAGGGGAAGCAAACAAATGGATGTTTGGCATGTTTCCGAACCCTCTGCACAGCTTCTTCAACTATCACAGCCACTGCAGCCAGACATGTCCAAGATTCTTGTCAGTTGCCGTGGTTATTGTAGATGGGGGCCCTGCATAGGAAGAGGTTGACAGTGGATTGTACTAGTAGATGCATGGTGCATTGCAGCACAATATCAATGAGAGATTGGCTCTCTGCTTGTGTTCACTGCGACTGTCAGTAACAATGTGTTCTCATTCCTTCATGCTGTCAGTGCTTGATGCAGATGATTGAAAAAGCGTTGTTGTTAATATTCAGCAGCATTTCAGACTTTTGCCCTCAACTATGAGGACTTGGATACTAACATTTATTTGATTTGTTGAACAGAGTGAATTAAGTTGAAGCTGTACAATGCAAAATCTCCTTATCTAGCCAAGAGTAACTTAGTTCTAGAACAAAAACAAAAACAAAAAAACCTACATATTGGTAAAGTTTGAAGAATAAAATACGATGTAAGATCAAGTTGTGTAAGATTATTATGATTGTTTTAAGACTATTTATCTTTTACTATCTTACTTGCAAATTTAGCTTAGTTACAATCAAAGACATAACTTGTTTACTTACTAACTGTTTTAGGTTTACCCATTAAATAAATGCTTAATCATACTTATAGCTGTTTTTTAGAAACAAAATACATTCAGTTATGTTTTGTTGCATTAATCTTCATTATTTTGAGAAGCATCAAGTCATCATTTTGCATTGTAACTACTGATTGCATGCAATGAACAAATATGCGATAACCATGTGACATTAATTGTATGTGTGATTTTTGTATACAGAAACAGTTTGTGGATATTTTCGTGCAACCAAGAGTCTGCATTTTCAACATTAAAATGGTGTCATGCGGAAAAAACCTTTATGTCGACTAAGAAGAATGGAGATGCCGCTTGCTGTTGTCAGCTTCGAATGTTAAAAGGCTAATCCTCTGCATAAAAAAGGAGAGCCGACATGAACAAATGGAAGGACAGAGTAAAGAAGGCTTTGAAGGATGATGGGAAAGCATGTTTGAATCAAAGAGAAGACCAAAAACCAGGGAAAAATCCACTGAAAGAGGTGTTTGGAAGATCCATATATGTGATGTGATCTCTCTCTGAAGGCGCAGAGAAGCACTAAAAAGCACAAAAACATTTAACCTATCAAAATAAACTACATACCATATATAATAAAGCTTAATCAATTTCTCGCCAGTCCTGTGTAAACTACAGCAAGCAGAGTTTATTTGTTTAAATGTTTATTTATATCGTGAGATAGCAGAGTGCGTGAACAGTTTGAAGTAGTAGGCCATATACACAGGGGCGCTGCACCAGATTTTCTAAATTAACAACAATATTAGGGTATGATGTATTTCTGCATTGTATGTATTTATTGTTGTATTTGTTTCTCTACTTATTGTTTGTTAATAATTAATTGTTATTGTCTGTACTGTACGAAGGTCTATGTATTGTACATTTTAAATAATAATAATAATAAGAAGAAGAATAATAAACTTAAAAAGAAAAGCTTAATATTAACCTGTAGTTTCTGTTACTGTATTAAAACTAAGACAAAATAATCAGATCTTCAGTGGTTTAAAGTGATCTGATGAATTGGAGTTATTCTGTTGTTCCACACTAACTGGACATAAACGATTCTTCCACATTTGAGAAATATAAATCACATTAACTTTTGATTTTTGATACTGACACTGAAAAATATTATGTCCTTAGAATTGAGAAGCTTTTGTTGTCTATCTTCAAGTAAAATAAAAAAATATAAGATAGCGTTCACAATCCAAATGAAAAAAAATCTTATTAATTAAAATTTAAAAATATGGACTTAAATGGTTCTTCATCTCAAGGCCTCAATTGTCAAGTCTTAATTTATTCGGTTGTGGAAAATATGCATGTATGTATGATCCTGATTTAATTCATAAAATAGTAATATTGTCATAAGAGTAAATGCTTTGGCAGAATATATAATGTCAATTCTAAAATTAAAAGGATTTATCCACTTTACTAACTTAATGAAAATTGTAATAATAAAGCCCCGTTCAGATCACACGATTTTTATTGTTGGTTACAAAAGTCACTATGCTAGATTATGCGATTTTTATTTTTATTTTTGATAACATCTTGACTTGTTGTGGGTAACAAATGTGCCGGACTACACATTCCTTGACGGTCAGTCATCCTGTGACATCAACGACAAGCATTATTTCCCAAAGCAGTCACAAGTGCTGCTATACCGATATTTCTTATCTCAATTTCAATTTTTTAAAAGTTGACATGGATAAGATCAAACTTATGGTTCCTTTTTAATATTAAGATATTTCCTTTGAAATATAAATGTATATTTTCATGCCAGGGTGGCTTATTAAATACTCCCTCGCCTGAACTTGCAGCAAGTGACACGAAGAAAATGAAAGCACATCAGCAGCAAGGAATAATCAGATGCTCAAGACATAATCTTTAAAATAATGACACATTAAAAAATGTGCAAATATGTAACTGAGGTTTGTGATACAACAATCACAGTGAAGCATTCATTAAATCCTTATTTTCCACAGAGCAAAACAAATCATCACCCTGTATTGTTGAGTAGTGGAGGGTCACAGACAAAAATATAATTCATATATTTTTCTTGGAAAAAATATGTTTTATCTTTTAATATATTTTATCTTAATTTCAATGTATCTTTTGATGGTCAGTTATCTATAAACAAGAATAATGAATAATATTTAAGGTGAAGCACTTCAAAACAAGTCCGTTATATGCACCAAAACATAAATTGCATTGAGATTGTTTTGGTTTGTTAAATCAAATAATTATCTAGCCTAAATAAAATTAAAGTGAAATCTTCACAGTTTCAGAGAAGCCTATATTAAACTGTTTTCACTATTAATGATAAATTTGAATAATCAGGACATGCTTTTGCAATGTAGTCGCTGCACTGAACATGTTCCCAGATTACCTCAGTAGAACAAACTCTGTTGGAAGGCAGAGAGAACTCATTGTCTGCATATTTGCGCCCATCTGTCAGATATAATTGCTTAAAACACCTTAATATTTTAGAAAAGACAGTTAAAGTTTGCATAGCCAATGATTGATCTTATCCACACATGACCAACCCTAAATATACAGGCGCAATAACGGCAACACCCACTGAGATAACCAAGAAATTATGTGCTCCTTATTGCACAGTGTCACCCATGTGACGGAACTCATCGTGAAGAACGAGAAAAAAATTAAACATGCTAGATTTTCTGCGATGGTGTTGTGATACGTAGCAGCCATGGTATCGGTTGTGGTGAACTATGCCACATTACACGAGAAGAAATTATTGAATCTTGTGTCACAACTTTTGTCATTTACGAATCCCTACTACACCCTACGTCAAGGAAATCATGCCAAAATCTTGACAAATTCATGTGAACTGACTGGGGCTTAAGACATTCACACAAAATAAGAAATGCAAACAGTTTAAAGACAATTAGAGATACTTTTATAATTACTCGACTAAAATCAATGCTTGGAATAAGTTGTATAATCATACCTGTCAACATCTGGATGTGATAAGAAGGGATATACTGTAGGCAGTTCAACTGGCTGTGGCGACCCCTGATAAAGTAGGGAATAAGCTGAAGGAAAATGAGTGAGTGTGTGAAACAGTCTTATGAAACAGTCATTTAATGTAAATTTGTTCATAGCTAATACAATATGTATATAATGTTCATAGTACATCCAACTGTAAATATTACCATAGTTTTTCTATAACTGCACTTTATAACTTATACCTGTATCCTGCACTTGCTGCTATTGCACTGCTGGTTAGACCGAAACTGCATTTCGTTGCCTTGTACTTGTACATGTGTAATGACAATAAAGTTGAATCTAATCTAAAAAATCTAATCTAATGTCTTAAAGTTTTATGGTTAAAAAAATAAATGATCAATAAATGATCAAATCAAATTAATCTCTATTTCTATAGTGCTTTTTACAAAGTACAGTAGTAAATTGCATCAAAGCAGCTTAACATACATGCATGAGAGTAAAACCGTAATGCAGGGTGATTTAAAAAGAATACCCAAACTTTGAAAATCGAGAACTCTGCAAAGAAGAAAAGCAGAGGTAAGTTCTTTCACATTGAGGAACTAAAACAAAGAATAACTGCAGCTATCCAAACTGTTACGCCCAAAATGCTACAGAGAGTGTGGAACGAGTTCGAGTATCGTGTTGGTAACTGAAGGGGGTCATATTGAACATCTATGAACTTGTTTTCTTTTAAAAAAAAATCATTGCTAAGTACTCTTCAGATTGACTAATTACCCATGGTTCCATCATGTATCTTTGATTAAATACAGATTTTTAAAGTTGTAATATTCTTTCTGAATTACCCTGTTTTTCAAAGAGTTAAAACAGTTTAGTATGCAAATCTCTCAAAAAACGATTGCACTATTATTTTAAAATAGGTAAGGTGTACTTGAGTGTACAGATACTGGAATATTTCATGGTAATGGTAAGACGCATGTTATGAGTGAACACTATACAGTACATCTCAGTATAGTTTTCAATTTATTTGAGAAAATATACACCAATTTAAGCCAATCAATATGTATATTTCAATGTACACGTCAATGCATATAATATACAAGGACATACATGAATACCTTCAATGTGCATCACTAAATAAAAGAGGCAGAGTATAATATCTACCTTGGTATCCACACACGCGCGCACACACATAATAATACAAACCAATTCTAGTTTAATTGCTCTCCGTGGATGTTCCAAACGAACAAGGGCCCAATTGCACTACATAATTGGCTATTATGGATGACTTTCTTTGCAAATAAAGGCTCAAATGTGCAGGTACGCACCATGTTTCAAAGCAGTTCCACAACACAAATCAATATCAGCATGATTAGATCTGGCTTCAGTGTGGTGTGGTCCTCACACGCAGTAACGAGGGATGAGACTGTTTGCAAAGTTTATCTCTGCTTGGGTGTTCACCAACTTTTCCGGTCAACATTATAGTCGATGTAAAATAAAAATGATATTTTTATGTTGTTAGAGGCAGTGCATATGATGTTGCAGTATGTAAGCTGTTAATTAGTTTTTTTCTTTCTAGCTTAGGTAAAATGAGTGTGAAGAATTGCAAGGAATTAATTAAGTTCTGGTCTTTGATTCAAATGCTTCAGTGCTAAATTGCGAGGAGATGGTAAGGTGTTGCGTATAGGTCTAGTAGGAATTGTAATTCTATAATCTCAAGGAATGTGAATACAAAATATGTTGTGTGGCAGAAATAATGAAAGTTGAAGCAAGTTCATGAACTAGAAATGTTTAATTAAATAAATAAATAAACAAACAAACTTTTATGTTGAAAATATACATGTTTTTGCAGTTTAATTTCATTCAGTAAATGCTTTACGTTTTTAAAACAGCTAATAATATTTTACATAGTATTTGACCACTCATATATTCTATATACACTTTTAATTGTAATCCTTTTATATTTACAATTTTAAGCAAAACCTAACACACTCAAAATCTTAAAATATGCCTTATTGTACTGTTCAAAGACAATTTCCAATTATGATTTTTTACAGGTGTTTTTGTGTAGCTTTTTAATACCTGTTCTTATGCTTTAGGATTGAATCCATAAACTTAACCTTAAACCTGCAACCTGTCTGGATAGGACTGAGCATGTCTGTAGTTTTTATTACCTTCATTTATTAAAAATATATAAAAAAAAAAAATTATCAATTTTTTTTTTATCAAATATAGCTGCAAGCAGTAATTCTTAGGACCAAGCAGCCCAGTGGCCACATCATAAACAAGCAAGGCAACAAGCTACAGAGCAACTGGAAAATTCTTTAACTTGGTCTGTGCCAGATTTGATAGAAATTGGGCAAAATTTTTATGGAGAGTTCAAAACAACAGATTTTCAAACTAATTCAAGACGGTGGAAAGGAAGTTGTTTCAATTAGAGAGTAAATTATATCAATGTTCTTTGTGTGATAAAAGGAATCTGCAAGACCAGCCACATGACAATAGACAAAACCATTCAAAAGTCATTTGATACAATATGTATGATTTCTATTGATAGAATTTAATGTTTGTGGAGTTTGCATGTTCTCCCTGCGTTTGTGTGGGTTTCCTCCAGGTGCTCTGGTTTCCCCCACAGTCTAAAGACATGCGGTACAGGTGAATTGGGTAGGCTAAATTGTCCATAGTGTATGTATGTGTGCGAATGAGTGTGTATGGGTTTCCCAGTAATGGGTTGCGTCTGGAAGGGCATCCGCTCCGTAAAACAAATGCTGGATAAGTTGGTGGTTCATTCCGTTGTGGTGACCCCAGATTTATAAAGGGACTAAGCCGAAAAGAAAATGAATGAATGAATTAATGTTTATAAATTTTACCCAGAAGGTGGGCAAACTTATGTAGTTTGGTCAATGTCAGGTTTAGTTCACACCCTTTATGTTTGGTTTCAATACTTCAAATCATTGAAGTGATTCAGCCTGTAATGTCATCTGGCAGCAATATGTTGGTGCAGTAAACAAAAACCATTCTATCGACACAAATTCCATACTTTTTGTCAGCATAGCCTGAAGATGATCTGAGTCAAATTTGCTGCAAATCAGCCAAACGATGTAGGAGGAGTCAAAATTTTATTTATTTTTTTTACTTAAAGCTAGATAGCGGACAGTAAGGTAAGGCATAATTGGTATCAATATTTACAGGACAACCCAATGAATAAATCAAGACAAGTATCATAATAATAGACAAAATAAGTCAAAAGTTATTAGCATCTTTAGAAATATTGACCAATATTTGACCAAAAGGTGCTGCGATAAAACTTAACACACATACTGACTTTTATAACAATTCTCCTATGCGTCTGTAAAATATAGAAAGCTTTGACATAATTCAAAATAGCTGATAGTCAAAAAGGCTGACCTGGGAAAATCAGACAACATTCGACTCGGCATGTTCTGCCGGATGTAAAGAGACCAATTTTATGAATTTTGGACAAAGGGTTGAGAAGGTATTAGCAAAAATAAAAAAGCTCACTTCAGACCATGGTTGTGATAACACACACCAAGTTTGGTGTGAAGGTCAATTTTTGCAAGCTCTACGTTAAAATTTTTCGCAAGTTAATCGAAAATGGTTCGTCTAATCAACTTGAAAACTTTTGGTCAGCATGGGCTGTGGATCATGGGATTCAATTTTGGTGAAAATCGGACAAACGGCCTAGGACAAGTTTGTTCAATTTGGTTTTTACGAAGAAAAAAAATCATCATGAAGAATGACGTCATAGCATGTGTTTGAATCAGCTTGAGCCAAGGAATCAGAGGAAAAAAAAATTTTGACTGTAAAAGTTATAAGGATCAAAACATCCTGGCCATTAAAACATGCACAAATTACACAGTAATGCTTGCATATTCGGAACAAATAAAGATCTTTCTTTGTTTTGACAAGTCATTCAACCTCTGGTAATGCATAAATTCTTTTGTCAATTAAATATTCACTTCACTTTGCATTCCAATGATTAAAAAGCCCTGTTTTTTCTCATAGTTTAAAGTCTTATGAACAAAAGGACCTCTCTACTTCAATCTCAGTCGCTGTTATCAGTCCAAATGTGCAGGGATCACACGGTTGGCTCAATGAGATGTCAATCATTGCCAGTGAAAATTGCTCTGACATGCATGTCAAAAACATCTTAAAAATGCTGGTGATATGTATGAGTGATAAATATTCTGGTGTGCACAAGGTTTTCATTTGTTCTTTTACAGCATTTTCACTAGCTGATGGAAAGCCAAGATGCGCTTACATTTCGAAAATGTGCATAAAAAACGTATGAGCATAACTGAGTAGGATAAACTTTTTAATTCGATAAGAAAAGATGTGCATAAACTACGATGCAAACACTTTTACCAAACAAATTACAGTATGCACATAAAAAAAATTCATGTGATTTTGTTATAGGAGATCATGTTATGGTAAAAATGTGTGTAAATGGACAAACCAGCAGGTTGAGCACATTGTAAAGCATCTGTAATGTTTTGGTTATTCTAATACGCCAGTATTAGTCTTATTATATTAGTAATTACTTCCAGAATTGTTAAGAGCGTTAATTCAAAGGCCACCACATATTCATTGCGTGTCCTCTGAGGTGCTAGTCATTTATTAAATAAAGAAAAGATTCATGCAGCTTCTCCTACTGCAGCAAATTCCGTTTTTATTTTGATATTTAACGCCAGTTAATCTGAAAGTGAGGATTTTGTTCTCTTTGACTACTTGGATGGAAATGCTGCTTTAATTGCATGTCTTATATGTGATATTCCAGTTATGCGCATACGTTTTATATGCATCTTTGGATGGAAACATAGCTACTGTCGACATAAACTGAGGAAAAACTATCTTTGTGTGTATTTGGTTGTATACACTTGTCTATACTGGTCCATGTTTCATTCTTCTTGGATCACATAGAAGCCACCTGGGAAACAGCATGTCTTGTTTTGAATCAAACATATTCAATAGTCATGTTGTGTTACATCATTTGACTGATTTGGAGGTTTTATAAGAGCAAAAGTGAATCAGGAGTGCTTTAAAGTGAACAGAACGTAGAATAATGGTTCCAAATGCATTGGAAGGCAAAATGAAAAGCGAAACTAAAATTCTATCAATTACACAGCTTTAGCCATGAAATCGTCTTTGAGAGCAATAGCTTTATGCAGCTTGCTTTCTATACATACAGTAAGAACTGACACAGACCAGCAGAGTCATTTGTACTGACAGTATTTAAGATTCTGTGATTTGAGACTTACATGTGCTTTAAATTTAAAGTTTCTAAACATTTTTGAATTTCTGAAGCATAAAAATACCATCATGTGTTTGCAGATATTAAAGAAACATGCTAAGTGGACTAGTTTAGCTGAAACTAATGTGAAATTGTGCATCTGTATAACATTAAGGGTATTATAAATTAAGGGTATATAAAATTATACCGATTAAGGGTATAAATGGAGGTCTGTGCCAGTTCCAAATGGCTGGGATTTGAGCTCCAATGGACTGTACAAACCTGTTTTCATTTATTTAATGTCTTTTACATGTCTTTTACATGACATAGAGTTCAACCTATTGTGTTTTATGAATGTCTACACCTACATCTACCCCAACCTCGTAGTGACCGGTTGTGTTTTATTAAAGGGCACCAATTTTACCCCTTTTCAATATTTAAGATCTAAGATCTTTTGTGTTTCCAGAATGTGTCTGTAAAGTTTCAGCTCAAAACACTTGTCACATTATTTATTATACCTTTCAGAACATTCACATTTTCTGCTCTGAATACTATGTAGCTTTTTTGTTGTCTGTGACTTTAATGCTAGCTCTCCCCACACACCATTTCCACGTGCCTTTCAGAATGTGCTTCAATCTCTGCCTTGGCTGTGTCAGATAAACAGCACATTGACAGACATGAAGGAAGCAGATCTCATGTAACGTTTGTGAGAAACACTACAATAAGAACTTTACCAATCATTATTTGATGTATTTGTTGTGGAGTTAATTAGTTGATGAGAACAATGAGTCATGCACAATGTTGTTACAAAGTTTCAAGCACACAGACACAAACACACACACTGAGGACACACAGACGCATGTCAGGGCACGCATTTCAACTTTCCAATGTTTTTGTGTGCAAATGTGACAGGATACATATTAATATCCACTGCTGTATGGACATCCCTTATGTTAAAGTACAAAATAAACCTGATTTAACGTCCACAAACAGGGACTGAAGCATCGTCTTTTATAATTGTACTGACACGTGGCTGTGTTGATTAGCTGAAGTAAATCACTGTAATTCATTACAAACATGCAATGTTTTAAAAAAAACATTCTTGATCACATTTGATGATGATTGATGATCACAAAGAGCTGAACAGATCTTTAAATCCTGGTTGCTTTGTGCATGTCCTGTCTTGTTAATAAGATTATACGCGTTTCTACAAAGACATGTTAATACACCAATCAATTCGGTGGATGGGGAAACTGCACTCCTGCATCACGTTGCAGTTGGCCTCAAAATGAGACGGATTTGGATCCTATTTTAATGTCAGGAAATTACAGAAAATAAACTTATTGTGTTTTTAATCACTCCAATATGACTGTGGACACACTATACCTACATACAGTTCTGTCTAAACAGCTTCCAAAAGATGATTTTTATGATAGGTGCCCTGTTCATCTTCACCTACCACAATCCTAAACCCAACCTCACAGTAAACCGATGTTTTAATAATGTCTACTACACCTACAACAACCCTAAACCCAGCTCACTTGTGACGCAAGTCCCAACCACTTGGAGGTCACCCAGCCTACTTGCAGTGTAATCCCTCCCACTTGCAGTCTCCAGGTTGCAGCGATAGCTACTTGGGTTGCCTTGGTAAAAACAAAGTGTATTTAACTTCCATCATGAAGACTAAAGAAAGACTTAAAGTTATAAAAATCCATATAAGGAGATTTTTTTTTCAAAAAATAATTTCAAATATTATAAATTATCTGAGCATGTCTCATGAGTCATGACAGGGGCCGGATAAAAAAAACAATCCTTTATTATACTTTGAATTTGGACTGCAATACCCAATTCAACCAGTCAATCCTACATTCTGAAGTTTTATTCCTCACCACTGTTGCCACCGACTTGCGTCGTCCCGGCAACAACAGCTCTCGGATAAGATCACAGCCAGACTGGAAAGTACTGAGCAGGTGGTCGAAAGCCTATTGAGCCACCATGTTCCTCTTCAGGATGCCAGGAGTACTGCTCACCACCATCTTACAAAGCTCAGCAAACTGGATGACATAGAAACATACATATACACATTTGAGGTGAAAGCAACCAGAGAGCTGTGGGATAAAAAAGAATAGGCAAGAATCCTGGCTCCGTTTCTGACTGGTGAAGCGTAACATGCTTATTATTCACTAAAAACCCCACAAAATGAAGATTATGAAATAAAAGGAGAGATTTTAGCGAGGATTGGGCTTTTTCCCATCATTGCAGCCCAGCAGTTCTGGCAATGGTCGTACGATGAACAGCTCTCCCGACTGGCACATTTCTGGTTGCTATCGGGGAACATCACCGCCTCCCAGGTTGCTGAACGAGTGGTGATCGATCGCCTGCTTAGAGCTCTCCCCAGAAAACTCAGCCGACCCTTGAGTATGAGAAACCCTACCAGTCTGGCTAGCCTAGTGGAAGCCATTGAGCTGGCAGATGCATCGTTTGCAAGGGACACGGGAGAGTGAGCAGCTGCAAACCCCCGAAGGATCGGGATCGACGCTTGCCGGAGGGCACCTCACGTACAATGAGCAGGCCGACGGCCCCCTCCCACATCTATGAGCCCATGCCAACTGAAACACAGTCTCCAGGAGCCCACGCATGGATGGCTGGCTGCATCGTCCACCACACAGTGCCAACTGGAGCCCCACAGCGCATGGTGAAGGTGGGGGGAAAAGAGCTGATGGCGGTGTTGGACTCAGGATCATCCATCACACTGGTCCAACCACACATTGTCCCTCCATGAACTGATTTTAAAGCGACAATGCCAATCACCTGTGTACATGGAGAGACGTGCCACGTACCCACACGCCGAGTAACAGTGGCAGCTGGTCCAGGCGCCTGTCCGATGGAAGTAGGAATTGTGCGAGACTTACCGGTTCTAATCCTGTTGGGTAGGGACTGTCCCAGATTCCAACAGCTCCTATCCACCACGATGCAGCCAGCCGGGCCACGACAGAGGGGACGGTTTCATCCACGAAGGGGGCCGTCCAACCATCATGCTGGCCACAGACAGCGAGTGAGAGAGTGAGTGCACACTTTTAGGTCCTAACCCATTTTTTGATCTGTTTCAGAGAATAACCACAGGGGGAGAGTTCGGAAAAGAGAAACAGGAAGATGTCTAAAACATTGCTGGAAGCAAGTCCGAAAAAATAGATAGAGAAATCCATCGCGAAGGAGCTCTACCAGTTAGTCAGCAGAGTGGGAATTCCCATCTGAGATATTGACTGACCAGGGCACCCCCTTCATGTCTTGTCTGATGAATGACCTCTGCCGGTTACTCAGGGTAAAACAGCTTCGCACATCTGTTTACCATCCCCAGACAGATGGTCTGATGGAGCGGTTTAACCAGAGCCTAAAACAGATGTTGCGCTAAGTGGGACCTCATGCTCCCGTACGTGCTATTCGGAATAAGAGAGTTACCTCAAGTATCCACAGGCTTTTCTCCATTTGAATTATTGTTTGGGTGCTAGCCCCGTGGACTGCTGGATGTGGCCAGAGAGACATGGTAGCAGAAACCAGCTCCGCATCGCAACATTATAGAGCACGTGCAGGACATGCGGGAGTGCATAGACCATATAATGCCTCTGGTCCGAGAACATCTAGCGACCTCCCAGCACGCCCAACAAAGGATAGATAACCGGCCCACACAACCCGACAGTTCCAGCCTGGTGATAAAGCCCTGATACTCGTTCCCATCACCACAGTGAAGTTTATGGCATCCTGGCAAGAGCCGGGCACCATCATTAAAAAAGTCGGGCCGGTCAACTATAAGGTTCTTCAGCCAGACGTCGATGTGAGGAGAAGGTCTACCACATTAATCTTCTGAAGAAATGGGTAGCACCCCGAGAAGACATGGTGGCCTTCACCCAAAAGTAGGGTAGGCTACTATCGGTAGGTTCCCCACCAATAGTAGGTATGGCAGAACAGCTGTCGGCAGGTCAGAAGATCGAGCTGGAATCCCTGGTCAGTCAATTCCAGGATGTGTTCAGCGATCGACCCGGGCGGACAACCTTATTACAGCATACCATCCAGATTCCTCCAGACCAAATAGTCCAGCAGCGGCCCTATTGGGTACCAGAGGCCCGCCGACAGGCTATCGAGGATGAAATATCACGGATGAAGAAGTTGGGAATAATCAAACCATCTCAGAGTCCCTGATCCAGCCTGATAGTTATGGTACCGAAGTAAGATGGCACTCTCGGCTTCTGCAATGACTTCCGCAAGCTAAACGTCATCGCCAGCTTTGACGGATACCCAATGCCCAGAGTGGATGAGCTGCTAGACTGTCTCAGTGGGGCCAGGTTTATCTCGACACTGGACCTAACAAAGGGATATTGGCAGGTACCCCTAGCAGGAGAGGAAAAGGAGAAGACTGCTTTCAGCACACCATCTGACCACTGGCATTCAGGTCCTTCCCTTTGGGTTGCATGGGGCACCTGCCACGTTTCAGCGGCGGATGGACACCTTGTTCCGGCCCCACCAAGAATACCTCAATGATGTAATCATCCACTCTGATCGTTAGGAGGACCATCTGAACCAATTGCAGAGGGTGCTGATGAAGCTCTATTGGGCTGATCTAACCGCCAACCCCAAAAAGTGTCACCTGGCTCTAGGAGAAGCACATTACCTGCGTTTTCAAGTAGGACGGGGGTTGATCAAGCCACAGCCCAACAAAGTGGAAGCAGTACAGCGAGTGGAACGACCAAAGAATAAAACCCAGGTACGTTCATTCTTGGGGTTGGCTGAACACTACCGCTGTTTTATTACCAACTTTTCCTCGATAGCCTGTCCCCTGTCCGACCTGACAAAGACAAAGGGGCAGCCGGAATAGATTCAATGGTCTGCAGCGAGTCTATCATGTGTGCATATGTATAGTTTATCATGTGTGCATATGAATAGAGTGTATCATATGCGCATATGTATAGAGTGTATCATGTGTATATGAACAAGGTGTATCGTGTGCATATGTATGTTGACTCACCTTTCATGCCAGAGACCCAGGTTCTATCCCAGACCCTGACATGAGTCCATATGTATAGAGTGTATACGTACAGAGTGTGTCGTGTGTGTATACAGATGTTACTACTTCAATGTGTTCCTTTTGGCGCCATTCATACCGCGGCGACAGCGGTACTTGATGCGCCAGCAGCTTTTGACCGCTGGGTGGCAGTTTAATCACAGATATTCAGCTTTGCCACAGATATCACAGACTTTTCTGTGCGTACCTTATGTGATCAGATGTGTTCAATTAAAATATAATTTTGATTTAGTTTTCTTAGTAATAAACATGATCTTACCAGGGCTTAAAGTATTCCGGCACCAAAGATTTTCTTGATTTTGGTATAATGATAACTCCGCACCAAACTGAGGCTTTCAATTTATAGCTGATTACATTGTAATTATTGTAAGGGCTGTGACGGTCACCGTGATGACAATCACTCTAGAACACACGTTTTCTGTTTTGTTGCCAAGTAGCCTATACATTTATGAATATAACGTTAACTTAGACGTGATACAGCAAGTTCAAGTTCAGCAATGAACCTCGCTGGAAAACATATATTACTTATATTACTTATTATATTTGTGGCGAACGAGAAAGGCGAATCAATAATTAGGATGAAGCTATTTGTTGGGCTTGTTTAGAAAAATAAGTGTTAAATGGACAAACACGTCGAACCTCCAGAGCTGCGGTCATGTCACCCAGCCCATGAAATGCGGAGCCAGCTCCGGTGTCATCTACTGAACGCAAATGCCCAGCTAGTCCAGCCAGGTATGGCAGAGAGGCCTTTTCAAAAATGGCCAAATACAAAAGAGAAACTAATAAATAGTAGACGTTGATGAGAAATGGAGCAGCATATTTGGTAGTTGAGAACGCGCCGCTCCGCAATGTAGAGCTGGTTTCCGAGAAATGCAGGCGGCGGAGCAAGATACCCTCTTTGCCACGGTTGCGAAAAAGTATCTGCATGCGCTACAGGCACACCGTCTCAGTGCTGCTGGAAACATTGTAATCTCAAATAAGTCTCCGCTTAAACCGAACAAAGTCAACATGTTAGTTTTTCTGGCAAAGAATTTAAAATATGAATAGAAAACAAAAGGCGGAGAGACGCAGTTTTTTTTCAACATCTGACTTATGTTGTTACAAGCCTAGGCTAATATTTTTGTTCTTCGTTACTATTTATATTATTATTGATTAGTATTTGTGAAGTTTCTAAAATGTAACGTTTACTGTTTCAAGCAGTTAAAGTTATTTCTATTTAACTAGCCTACATTATTATAGGCTGTATTGTGTTGTTTTATCAACGAAAGTTAAACAACAAACATGTTCGTTTGTACGGATATTTAGCATAATACTTTGGTCTTTTTTGATTTCTTAATTTTTACATGAAATGTAAATTAACTTAGGTAGGCTACTTGGGTACAGGGGCGTAATTTGTTGGTAGTATACCGAGGAATGCTTAGACAGTGAATATTGTCATCATTATTTAAAAAATTATAAATAAATAAATAAATAAATAAATAAATAAAACACCTTACGGAAAGGATGAAATAAAGCAAAAGCATGCTCTTAATCATTCTTCATAATCTGATTCGTAGCTATACATGCAATAAACTTATATTGCGCCGACAAGAACAAGCTCTAAAAGGTAAAGTCTAAAGCCAGAGGAGTTATTGATATTAATGTTAGTTGTTAATATGACCGTAAACACTGCGTTGTATAATTAACGCCGTCATTGTGTTGTGTCTACGATTTTTTTTTTCTCGTTGAAGAACAGAAAATTCATGTTATCGCCGTCTTCCCAGCCAGGTTTTCATGCACAGTTTCCGTTTTTGTTTCTTCTCAAACAATAAAGTTTCGCTATAGCAGGCCCGGCGGCAGGATATCATAAATGAGGGCGCAAGGACGATGTTTTTATATGACGTGCTAAAATTGAAAAATGAAATTTACATGAAGAGCTTTATTAGTGAAAAGCTGCCGAGCGCAACGAAATGAGCTATATTTGCTCTTATGTGCTGAAATACTTAACACTTTCCTTAAGACCACAGAATAATATGCAACATCTAAATGTCATATAGCCAATAAGGAAAAATTAACATGTTTCAGGTCTCTCCAGTGCATTTGGACTGAATATTTGACTGTGTCTTTCTGGATGTCTCCAGTAACTCTGACACACATAGAGGCACAAGCAGACTGTAGGATTCATTCATTAATTCTTTCTTTTATTTATTTATTGTCAACCAAATATATATAAATTAATATGTGTGTGTGTGTGTGTGTGTGTGTGTGTGTGTGTGTGTATGTATGTGTGTCAGAGTCCAGAGGTGTGAGGGGAGGAGATGCGTGGGGAGGGAGCGGGGAGCAGAGCTGGGAGAGAGTTCAGCTTCCTGACAGCCTGATGATGAAGCTGTCTTTCAGTCTGTTGGTCCTGGCCTGGAGACTGCGCAGTCTCCTCCTTGATGACAGCAGACTGAAGAAGTTGTGCATTGGGTGGGTGGCATCTGCTGTTATGCAGAGGGCTTTACGGGTAAGACGTGTGCTGTAAATGTCCTGAAGGGAGGGGAGAGAGACACCAACGATCTTCTCAGCTGTTCTCACTATGCGTTGAAGTGTTTTCCTGCAGGATGCATTGCAGGTTCCAAACCACACAGTGATGTAGCTGGTCAGGATGCTCTCAATAGTGCCTCTGTAGAAGGTGTACATGATTGGGGCTGGTGCTCTTGCTCTTTTGAGTGGCAGCCTGTTTGAACATATCCCAGTCTGTGGTATTGAAGCAGTCTTGTAAAGCCTCTAAAGAACCTTCTGGCCACACCTGTATCTCCTTGCAAACCGGTTTGGTGACTTTAACGATCGGTCTGTAAGCAGGCATTAGCATGACAGTTAAGTGGTCCACCAAGGTGGGGGAGGGGGAAGGCTTTGTAAGCTCCTCTCTGTGTGATGTAAACAAAGTCCATTGTGTTATTGCCCCGTGTTGGAAAGTCTATGTGTTGTTGTATTTTTGAAACACACTCTTTAGGTCTGCATGGTTAAAGTCCCCTGCCAGTATGAGAAAAGCATCGGGGTGGGCTGTCTGCTGCTCACTAATGTGCAGTTTCCGTAAACACAAAAGCACAACAGTCCTTTACAGTCCTATGTGATGAACGAAGTAGACGGATGTAGTCCAGTTTGTTGTCTAGCGAGCGTACGTTCGCTAGAATGATGGAGGGGATAGCGGGTTTGTGGGGGTTAGCCGCTAGCCTTGTTCGGATAACCCCGCGCTTACCCCTCTTCTGCTTCCTCTCGCGCTGCTTGAAGCGCCTCCATTGTGGGCGAGGTGATGAGGTGGGGGTCGGAGGATGGGTAGGCATCCGGAGCAAGCCAAGATCTTGCAGCTCATCAGTGTCTGCGGAGTTTAACTTGTGAAGTTTGTTTCTACCGATGTCGAGCAGAAATGTTCGACTATATGCACGCTTAAGGACAGATAAACGTGACGTTGACGCACAATAACACGGCGACGTACAAGACGAAGAACACAAAAACACATTAATAACACATTAATAAATAATACCAAGTTTTTAAATCAATAAGCAAACTGACGCATCTCCGCGTGTGCGCAAAGAACAGGCGCGCCTCTTGCAGGCGCTGCTCTGAGAGTCCCGGTAGTGAACATGCACGCCAAAAAAGACGGCTACCTGCTTGTTACGCGCCGCTCATGCGTTGTAAAACCAGCATAACAGCTTTTTTGTGTTGCAAGTGGACAAAACTAAAGTTTAAACAATATGATGGTGATCTTACTAAGCATTCCTCCTGATAGATTTTTTGTATAAAGCAAAAAGGAGGGATGACGAGTCAGGGAGGTAAGACTTAACAAACCTAATTATCTGCCATGTGTCAAGTCTGTATTTATTTGAATTGTCAATAGAATTTTCATTAAAATGAAATTAATATTTATGCAAAAGTAATTTCTTAAATGATCTTAGCATCACTCCAGTTGTCTTAACATTGTTTTCCAGTTACATTTAAGATTATTTAGAAGAATAATAATATGTATATAAGAATAATAATATGTATATAAAAATAATGTATAATAATAAGAATACTTTTATTTATAATTTATAATTATTTTAAAGATTATGACTTGAGAATATGATTTTACCTCAGCGCTGCACTTTTCTCCTTTGCCCTCGCGCTGAGTTCAGGTGATGGAGTGTTGTGAAGTAGATAAACTATTCTCAGTTTAATTTACAGTGTCAAACTGGCACAGGAATATCAGTATAATAATATAGGCTTTGCTAAAAGGCTAGTCAAATGTGGGTCTTTTTTTACAGAAGCTAACAGACGCGCATGCTGCGACCTGTGATGAGTCAACACTCGCATATATTTTGACTTATTTAAAGTAGGCTATAGCATATAGTAATTTTGTGTAAAGACATTTATAAAAATATGTAGCTAATATATCACAGGGGTTTGTGTAGCAGCAATTACGGGAGCATTAATTAAATCCTTTTTCCCATGGAGCAAAACAAACACTGCACAGTGTAGCGGATGGAGACGCACAAAAATATATATTAATTATATATATTTTCGTCGGAAGAAAAATATTCTTTGAACGAATTTTGTTTTGTACAATTTGTATCTTAGTTTTTGTCGGTCAGTTATTTACAAAATAAACAAGAATAACTAATAAACTGAAGTGAAGCGATGTGCCTCAGGGCCCGCTATATGCCGCGGCCAAAACACAAACTGGTCTGTTAAATACAATCGTAATATAAATAAAATAAAAGTGAAATATTCAGTTTCGAATATTGAACATCAATGAAATAATACCTTTAATAAATAAAATATGTTCGTAAGAACGTGGTGGGCCAGTGATTCCGTCGCTTTCATCAGTGGTTTAATGAGCTCAGGAGAATTCTGCTTTGCATTTTTCTATGCATTACTAACATCACTAAACCAGACATTTGTTTTATAAGTTAACCAAATATTCGCAGAGATTCAGCAGTTTTTTTTTTTTTTTTGACGCGTTTGCCAGTCATGCCAGAAAAAAAGTAACCGTATTCCGTTAATTCCGTAATTCCGTATTCCGTAATTCCGTTAATTCCGTAAACCGTTAATATTCGTTTTTTCGTCAATCTGATGCAACTTTTTTATTTATACAGGATGTTAAAATGCAATTAAAAGTTTCAAATCAATTAAACTCAATTTATAAAAATGCTAGCCTATTTTATGCATTAAATATAACTAATTTCCTTTATTTCTGATTAGACCATGCATTTTAGACTATTTTACAATTGTAATATGTGCATATGCTTTTTTAAAATAACATTCGTTTAACAAATATTTTAGCACATCGAAAGTAATTAAGTGACCTGTTTTTTTTATTAAAACCTTTATGCAAAAGGATCAGAGGATAAATTATCGTAGGATAAACGTATCTTATGGAAAAACACCAATTGACGGGCTCTGCTTTCGGTTTTAAAAGAATCAAGCAGCTTTAAAAAATATAATTTGCTGAAGAGAAATGACAGGAAAAAAGAAAGAAAAAGATTTTGAAAAAAAGAAAGAAAAAGATTAAATATATAGGGACTGTTAAAAGATCATTTCTCTTTAATATATTCTTTCGACTCCGAAACATCAGCTAAGATTATGATGTATGACGGAGTTTCTCTATTGCCTGCTTCAGCAGTGCGTCCCGGTCCCGCTGGTTATGAACGAGGAGGCGGAGAGAATGCGCTGTTTAGTTTCGGCTTGATATATTTGAATAAAAACTAACACCGAACTGCTTTTAACGCTCAAAAAGTTAAATTAAAATGCACAACTCTTGTTGGTTGCACCCGCGGGATGCACAATGAACCAAACGCGCCATTATTTTAATTCTATATTCGTGAAGAATGAGCCATGAGATTGAGATTTTTGAAGGTGCTCTCTAGCGGCGAAGTTCCTGGCAGAGTAGCGAGTGAAAAAAATGTGCATAAAGAAATTGGACAAGAGGAATAACATTTTAAATTATATAACAAGCATCGTATTCTTTCTAATCCTCGCCCAGTTTTAATACAAGTTGTGTTTTTTTAATATTTGTGGCTGGGAAGTTTATTAAGAATATATTTATAATTATATATTATTAAATAATTACATAATTATATATATATATATATATATATATATATATATATATAGAGAGAGAGAGAGAGAGAGAGAGAGAGAGAGAGAGAGAGAGAGAGAGAGAGAGAGAGCAAAAAATTATTTTTATTATACTTTTAGTGATCTGCTTAAGGTAGGTCAATTTATTTATTTTTTTGCTTTTGATGAAGCAGCATTCAACTTAAGCTCTTTAGACCATGCCCCTGACCGTTTCTCAGTGTTTTGCCGCAATATCTTTAAATAAATTATTTATTTAGGCATATTTTCATTATTCATTTATTTTCATTATTCGTTTATTATTATGTACAATAATTCAGACATAAAATAAGATAGTAAAATATAATCAACAACGAAAATGTAAATAAAAACATAAATAAAAACATAAATGAAAAAGTCTTGTCTTAGTCCTATCAAAACGGCAAACACTAAAAGCAGGCTAAAAGACTGCTTTATTTATTTATTTAAGACTACTTATTTGTACTGAATGTGTGTGTCATGTTAGTTGTCTTTTATTTCTTCAATTCCAAAACGAGTCCTCTTTGCACTTAAAAAGTTTACAATAAAGTGTGTTAACAAATTTTAAATGATTAATGAAGGACTTATAATGCTTTGACCTATTGTTTAATATCATTTACAAGCACAGTAGCATATTTAAAGCTGCTGTAAAGGCTATTTCTTTCCGTTCGCATCCCGTCCCTTTGCGCCCCCTGGCGGCTTTTTCACAAACTGCGGTCCTACACTAAAAACAGAGCAGCAGTTATTTCAAACGGCGGCGGTATAAGGACCGGCGGTAATAGTCACTTTGAACTCTCACCTACTGTATGTATGGAGTGTATCATGTGTGCATATGTAAGTGTATTATATGTGTGTAGGTACAGAATGTATATGGAGTGTATCACGTTTGTCTAGATGTATAGTATGTATCATGTGTGTATATGCATATAGTGTATGTATCATGTTTGTCTAGATGTATAGAATGTATCATGTGTGCATGAGTATGGAGTGTATCATGTGTGCATATGTAGGAAGCTTATCTTATGTGTGTATATGTATAGAATGTGTCATGTGTACAAAGTGCATCAAGTGTGCATTTCTGTGGAGTGTATATCGTTCGTTGTATGGGTTCATCAACTCTGAGTATTATGTGTGCATATGTGTGGATGGTATCATGCGTCTATGTATGGGGTGTATCTTGTTTGCATATGTATGGAGTGTATCTTGTTTGCATATGTATGAAGTGTATCATGTGTGCATATGTAAGTGTATTATATGTATGTATAGTATGTATCATTTGTGTATTGAGTGTATCATGTTTGTCTAGATGTATAGAATGTATCATGTGTGCATGAGTATAGAGTGTATCATGTGTGCATATGTAGGGAGCGTATCTTATGTGTGTATATGTATAGAATGTGTCATGTGTGTATATGTATGAAGTGTATCGTTTGTTGTTCGTCAGCTCCCAGTAGCTCAGTGGTTCCATGTGTTTGTATGTGTAAATAATGTATCATGTGTGCATATGTATGTAGTGTATTATGTGTGCATATTTATGGAGTGTATCATGTGTCTATATGTATAGTGTATCATGTGTGCATACATATGGAGTGCATCATGTGTGCATATGTATGGAGTGTGTCATGTTTGATATGTATAGAGTGCATCACGCATGTATATATGTATACAATGTATTATGTGTGAATAAGTATAGAATGTATCATGTGTGCATATGTATGGAGTGTATCATGTGTATGTATATGTATAGAATGTATCGTGTGTAGGGAGTGTATCGTGTGTGTAGAGGTATAGAATGTATTATGGTTTGCATATGTATGGAGTGTATCGTTCGTCTCATGGGTTCATCAACCACTGTAGCACAGTGGTTACGTGACTCACCTTTCACGCCAGAGACCCAGGTTCTATCCCAGACCCTGACATGAGTGTATCATGAGTGCCAAGACCAACGACGAGATGATCCCAAGGTTTCCATATCCTGGACCTGGCCGAATCCTGAACAACTACTGCGATGGTCATGGAAGAGTGGAGAACATGAGACTGTTTCCTATGTCGCTCCAGAGAGAAACGAGTCTTCGCTGAGGCCAGCTTCCAGCCTCCGCCACTGAGACTGCAGCTCTGCACAAGACGTTTGGCCAGCGGAGAAATTAAAATGGTCGTGCCCAACTGAGCCTGGTTTCTCTCAAGGTTTTTTTTCTTCACTTCCGCCTTTAGTGAAGTTTTTTTTCCCTCTCCGCTGTCGCCACTGGCTTGCATGGTTCAGGATCTGTAGAGCTGCGCATCGTTGGATTTGCTCTTCAGTATTTGGACTCTCAGTAGTGATTATTAAACCACACTGAACTGAGCTAAACTGAACTGAACTTAAACACTACAAACTTAACTACACTGTTCCTATTTACTGTGACCTTTTATGTGAAGCTGCTTTGACACAATCTACATTGTATAAGCGCTATACAAATAAAGGTGAATTGAATTGAATTGAATTGCATATGTATGGAAAGTATCATGTGTACATATGTATGGAGTGTATCATGTGTGTATGTATAGTGTATCATGGATGTATATGTATAGAATGCATCATGTGTGCATATGTATGGATTGTATCATGTTTGTATATGTATAGAGTGTATCATGCATGTATATGTATACAATGTATCATGTGTGCTTATGTATAGAGTGTATCGTGTTTTTATGTGTATAGAATGTATTATGTGTGCATATGTATAAAGTGCATCAAGTGTGCATTTCTGTGAAGTGTATATCGTTCGTTGTATGGGTTCATCAACTCTGAGTAGCTCAGTGGTTACGTGACTCACCTTTCATGCCAAAGACCCAGGCTCTATTCCTGACCCTGACATGAGCGTATCATCAGTGCATATGTATGGAATGTATCATGTGTGTACATGTATAGAATGTAACATGTGTGCATATGCATGGAGTGTATCATGTGTTCAATTGTATAGAATGTATCATGTGTGCATATGTATTGAGTGTATCATGTGTGCATATATAAGGAGTGTATCTGTGTGCATATGTATGAAGTGTATCATGTGTGCATATGTAAAGAGTGTGTATAAGTATGTAATGTATCATATGTGTATGGAGTGTATCATGTGTGTGTAGATGTATAGAATGTACCATGTGTGTATATGTTCAGAATGTATCAAGTGTTTATATGTATGTAGTGTAACCTGTGCATGAGTATAGTGTATCATGTGTGCATATGTAGGGAGTGTGTGTAAATGTATAGAATGTATCGTGTGAGTATATGTATAGAGCGTATATGTTCAGAATGTATCATGTGTGCATATGTATAGAGTGTATTGTGTGTATATGTATAGAATGAATTATGTGTGCCTATGTATAGAGTGTATCATATGTGTGTATTTACAGAATGTATCATGTGTGCATATGTATGGATTGTATATCAGAATCAGAATGAGAATATGTATAGAGTGTATAGAGTGTATCATGTGTATAGAGTGTATCATGTGTGTATGGAGTGTATCTTGTGTGTAGATATATATAATTTATTATGTGTGCATATGTATGGAGTGTATCGTTCATTTTATGGGTTCCTCAACTCCCAGTTGCTCAATGGTTACGCGACTCACCTTTCATGCCAGAGACCCAGGTTCTATCCGAGACCCTGACATGAGCGTATCATGTGTGCATATGTATGGAGTGTCTCATGTTTGTATATGTACAGTGTGCGTATATGTATAGAGTGTATCATGTGTGTATATGTATAGAATGTATCATGTGTGCATATGTATGGAGTGTATCATGTGTCTTTATGTATAGAGTGTATCATGTGTGCATGAGTATAGGATGTGTATGTATAGAGTGTATCATGTGTGCATATGTATGGAGTGTATCATGTGTGTAGATGTATAGTATGTACCATGTGTGCGTGAGGTCACACTGTATGCACACATGACACAAACATGATACACTCTATACTCTATAAGATCAAACTTTTATGAAGTTTTTAAAATAAAATTAGTTGTACACTATAAAAATATACCATTTTGAAATATTTAAGTTTATCGGCTTATTTATATATATATATATATATATATATATATATATATATAATAACAACCAATCAGACATTATGAAATTAATATCTGTTTTCATTTTAACGTATCTCAACATCTTTTTAGATTGACTTTGAACAAGTCAAATGAGCACTATTTACCCAGTAGAGCGCAAAAAGAACCTGCTTTTCACCAGTTGATTTCATCAGCTGCTTTCAGTAAGATATTAAAGTATTTCTCATTCCCTACACAAACCTGTGCTGTCTTCACATTCCAGTACAATCTTTCCTCTTATAAATTCCTGCCTTCATTTCTGAAGCACTGAATTGCTCAACTGGATCATATAACTAAATGAGAAAGGAAAAACAGCTCTGTACCTAGAGGCTAAAAGCCAAAGCACTAACCCTGTCTGCTGCTCCACGAACAAGCTTGAATTATCAATGAAAGTCTGTGTGCTAGTCTGAACATTATGTAATACAACAGCATCTTCTGACATGACTTAAGCACCTAACTGCAATTCCTGCAAAGCATGCCTGAATATTGAAATGCACACCAACCAGCCAAGCAGAAACAGTTTATGAAATGCTCTTGGGTTTTGTGGGTGGAAAACCATATGTTGTTAAAGATAACCAATGTTTACAGCGCCTTTGTTCTTGTCTTGGGAAGCAGTTTAAATTGTTTTCCACAGAAATAATTATTTGCATGTTGTTTTAAAAGACTACTAAATAAAATCGTAAGGAGCTCCTTCAGTGTGCAAGTTATAGAGACTATCGAAGCTTCAAATATTTTAATGTTACTTTGTGTGATACAAATGCATGCTTCAGCAAACCAAAGTCATAGATTTCATTCAGTAACATCTCGTTTATTATAATGAGTGTATTCTGAAACATGGTTGCCTGATTTGCTATTTCAGCAGATGTGTGGTTCTCAAAGATTACCTATTTTTGAAAGAAATTATGACAAGTTTGCATTCCTGCACCAATAAATGAAAGACCATAAAAGTTTGCGCTTACTATTTTACTGTTTAACTTTCACGTAAGAGCATAGGTGTCTATTAAAATACAAACGTGTCTAATCTTCCAAAAACAAGTGCTCAGGGGTAGCTTAATTAATGTGTCGGTGCTCTTTGAGTAAGGAATTCATCAGAATTGTAACATACTGTACTGCTGAATATGTGCTGCATGGTTGAGCAATAGGTAGCGCTGTTCCCTCACAGCAAGAAGGTTGCTTGTTCGAGCACTGGCTGGGTCAGTTGGCATTTCTGTGTGGAATTTGCATGTTCTCGCCATGTTAAAGTGGGTTTCCCCCACAGATTCAAAACAAGCGCTATGGGGGTTGAGTGTTGGGCTAACTTGATGTGGCTAAATATCAACTTCTCCCATATTTTAAAGATCTATCCTGCTATCATCTCGTTAATGTATTTTCCTGTATTTCTTCCATATTTCCAGTCTTTCTCTGAAGGGTGGCAAAAACATTAAAGAGCCGATCCTCCCTATATAAAAGCCATAGCGCCGAACCACCCATTGCTCTTAAATGTGAGTCTGTCTGTGCTTTTATTTTGTTTAGTCATGAAAACACTGAAATAAATATAAAAACTGCAGGATTCCCTTTTCTTTTTATTCCAGGTGCCGTCATCCCTCCTATGCAATCCTCAAAGCAGTCATATAGCGGTGTGTGACTGTCCGCTGATGTGCTCCATAATGATAAATAGACACTGTTTCCCAAACAGATTCTGTACATGCGATTTGAAGCAGAGGTTTTGGGTGCATGTTTGAACAGACATATACACATAATTAATAATAAAAACATCTAACGATGTCGATCCTGGAGGGTTTTATTTTTCAAACACATCATATTCCGTTATTATGGTGAGCAAATCCCTTATTTTGACAGGTATGGTCATGAGACCCTAGTGTTCAAAAGAAACTCCAGAGGCAACCTGATCTCTGTTACCCTGATGAATGCAAGTGTTTGCTGCAAACTGGCTTAGCTTTAAGGAATAGTCATGTCAATAAAGGCTTTTAAATATTTTTTCCACCTTTTTCGAGTGCATTGGACTTACTTTTGCTGTTTATGCATCTAATCTTATTTAACTTTTAGGCTATATGTAGATACAAACACCTATTTCACAAGAAAAGTCTCTTGCGAACATTTGTGGTGTCAATCAGTGCTCTCCTAAATTAATATTTTCCCAAATAAACTGCATGGCATGATTGTGCATTTACAATGGTATGAACTATTATAAGAGTGGTATACAGCAGGGAAAATAAGTGTGACACATCAGCATATTTATCAGTTAGGGGCTTTCTAAGTGGGCTATTGACACAAAATCTCCACCACATGTAGCCATCAAGATAAATATTCATACAAAGAAATCAGAACATTTAAGTATACAAGTTGAGTCATAATAAATAAAGTGACACAGGGAATAAGTATTGAACATATGAAGATAACAAGGGGCACAATGGCATAGAAAGCCAGGAGATCACCTGGAATCTGTCAGTATTGAGAGAGAAACCCTGCAGTGTTCAATACTAATTGATATCAGCTGCTTTAGTCCTAACTGATGTGATGCCCTATAAAGGCTTGTCATTACCCAGGAGGCACACAGCAATAACTTCATGATGAGTAAAAGCAAATAACTCTCTCAAGATCATTGTTATCTTATGGTTGAAAAGCATTTTGATGGGAATGGTTATAGATTCCAGAATGCTGAATTTTCCTATGAGCACTGGGGGGCCATTATCTTGAAATGGAAAGAGCAGTTCACCATAAACTGGCCACGATCAGGTGCCTCACGTAAGATCCCTGTCTGAGGAGTCCAAAGAATAATCAGGAGAGTTCTCCAAGACCCAAGAACCACTCGAGCAGAATTTCAGAAAGAGCTTGCATCAGCAGGTACTGTTGTTTCAAAAAAAAAAAAAAAAAAAAAAAAACTATAAGTAATGGCACTGCCCACCACACCAAGAACACTATACCAACAGTTAAGTTTAAGAGTGGAAGCATTATGGTTTGGGAGTGCTCTTCCGACCTGAACGGTGTGAGATGGAGAAATTGAATTTTGTGAAGAATAGAATCCTTTCTAGTGAAGAGGCGCATGGATGGATTTTTGATGGTACACCCTGCAGCTTTAAAAGGATGGTCCCCACATCGCTAGTGGATGCATCCACCTCCAAGGTGAAGGGGAGTTCTGGATTGAGGTGAATCAGGAGGACAGCCTGGGAAAAATGCGTCCATTAGAGTGTTGAATGCTTGGACAGCTTTTTCGATCCATAATAAAGACTTGGGTTTACCTTAGAGGAGACTAGTAAAATGACAGGAAAAAATTACAAATATATTTACGATAGAAGTTTGCAAACCCAAGAAAACGCTGGCGTTCCTTGATGGTGTTTGGTTGTGGCCAAGAAGTGATGGATTCTACGGTCCCCTTGTCCATTTTGACTCCATGCTCATTGATAACGAAACCCAGAAATTATATGGTGGTTTATGAAAAGAACACTTCTCAGCTTTCAAGAACAGATTGTAGTCACAGAGCCATGATAGAATAACCACAACATGGAGGTGACGTTCAGCCATTTTTTGGGGAAAAGTCAAGGTCTTCATCAATATAGACCCAGAAACAGATCACCACATACCCAAATCAAAAGCCATGGATGAACAAGGAGGTGCGCCTCCTGCTGAAGGCACGCAACACTGGGGATGCACAGGCCTACAGCACTTCCAGGGCTAATCTGAAGAGGGGCATCAAAAAGGCCAAGCACTGTTACAAGCTAAAGCTAGAGGAGCACTTTTCCAACTCTGATCCTCGGCGCATGTGGCAGGGCATCCAGGCCATCAGCAACTACAAATCCAGCCAATCCACCCCCACAGCCACAAATGTCTCCTTCCTGAACGAGCTAAATGACTTTTATGCCCGCTTTGAAAGAGACAATACAGAACCCTACACCAGGAACACTACCACAATCGACCACTCACCTATCACACTCACCTCCTCAGAAGTCTAGACCGCACTGAGTCGGATCAATGTGCGTAAGGCTGCTGGACCAGACGGTATCCCTGGGTGCGTCCTAAAAGCATGTGCAGAACAGCATGCTGGGGTATTCACAGACATTTTCAACCTGTCGCTCAACCTAGCAACTGTGCCAACATGCTTTAAAACTACCTCTATTGTGCCGGTGCCCAAACACTCCAGCCCAAAATGCCTGAATGACTACCGCCCTGTAGCACTCACACCCATCATCATGAAGTGCTTCGAGCGGTTGGTCCTGGCACATCCGAAAGACTCTCTGCCATCCACACTGGACCCACATCAGTTTGCCTACCGTGGCAACAGGAGCACAGAAGATGCTGTCTCCATAGCACTGCACTCTGTCCTCACACACCTGGACAATAAAAACACTTATGCACGAATGCTGTTTGTTGACTTCAGCTCAGCATTTAACACTGTCATACCCTCTAAGCTAATGATCAAACTTAGAGACCTGGATATCAACACGTCTCTCTGCAACTGGGTTATGGACTTGTGACTAACAGACCTCAGAATGTTAGATCAGGCCAACCACCGTCACACTCAACACTGGTGTACCACAGGGCTGCGTGCTGAGCCCCTTCCTCTACTCCCTTTTTACCATCGACTGTAGGCCTGTGAACAGATCCAACACCATCATCAAATTTGCAGATGACACCACAGTGATTGGTCTAATCAGCAATAATGATGGGACTGCCTACAGGGAGGAGATACAGCATCTAGCCACCTGGTGCACTGACAATAATCTGCTCCTTAACACCAACAAGACCAAGGAGCTCATTGTGGACTTCAGGAAGGGACGAACAGGCTCACATGATCCCATCCACATTAATGGGATGGCCGTTGAGCCTGTCTCATCCTTCAAGTTCCTGGGGACCCACATCTCTAAGGACCCTTCCTGGACCACCAACACCTCCAGCCTGGTCAAGAAGGGTCACCAGCGCCTATTCTTCTTGAGGCAACTTAAGAAGAACCAGCTTTCATCAGCCGTCTTGGTGAACTTCTACCGCTGCACAATAGAAAGCATCCTGACCAACTGCGTCACAGTCTGTTATGGAAGCTGCTCTGTTGCTGAGCGTAAGGCACTGCAGCGGGTGGTGAAAACTGCCCAACGCATCACAGGGACTACACTGCCAGCCATTGAGGACATCCAGAAGAAACTCTGCGCAGAGCACGCAGTATTCTTAAGGACACCTCTCACCCTGCTCACAGACTGTTTTCTCTCCTGCCTTCCGGCAGGCGCTTCAGGCTCCCCCGGACAAAAACCAGCAGACTGAGGAACACCTTTTTCCCCAGAGCTGTCTCCCTTTTGAACTCTGCCCCTCACTGACTCTTTTGCCCCCCCCCCAATACACCCCCCACACTCCTCTAACTTATACTCCTCACAATCACTGCACTATTTAACATTTGCACATTTAAAGTTTGCACATATTTATTGCACTACATTGCACTGATTCACTTATCTGAACTGTACATACCCACTGCACATGGACATTTGTAATTGTTTATCTATCTGCACACTCCTGATTATTAATAGGATCCTGTACACATATTCATTTATTGTAAATCTGTTCATAGCTAATATAACCTGTATATAATGTTCATAGTACATCCATCTGTAAATATTACCATAGTTTTTCTATAACTGCACTTTATAACTTATACCTGTATCCTGCACTTGCTGCTATTGCACTGCTGGTTAGACCGAAACTGAATTTCGTTGCCTTGTACTTGTACATGTGTAATGACAATAAAGTTAAATCTAATATAATCTAAATATAGACCTGGGGAAAGGGGGGCTGTTGGGAGGGTATGGGGAACAGTGTGCCTGATGTGGTTACTTTGTTCCAAAAGTTTTTTTTTTTTTTTTTGCAGCAAAACAAGTGAATGTGGTGAAATATATTTTCTTAGAACAAAACCAAATTCCCATAATAGAAATGATTCATTATAGAGTCTAGTGATGTGAACTGTATGAACGGATTCTCAGGTGCTATTCCATAACTGGGATAAATTCTGATCTCCATGGTGTTCCCAAATACTGTCCAAGACAATATTCCCCAGTATTCCCAGGGTTTTCCCAAGTACTTGTTTAATTTTTTTTTAACTACGGCTGAATCTTTTACAACTTTTTTTGTGCTTTTGCTGTGCTAATAGTGACTGATGGCCCCTTCTGAGCACATGACCCATGTCCATCATGAATATGCATGAGCTCAGGACAGGCAGTGCCTCAGGAGTGGAGTCATAGGAAGCGAAAAACACAGGGATGGAATGATTGATGACCAAGTTTTAGTACATAACGTCAGTTGCGCTACTGAGCCACAACGATCCCCCCCACTAAACTAAAGGTCATGATTTGAAATCTGAGAAATCTAACACAGCCCTCTGACTCAATAAAAGCTGCAGTATGAAGCATTTCCCCTTCATCTCCTCTCTCTCTCTCTCTGCTTGTTTAAGGATGCTTGGACGAACAACATTTAATGCAAGCACAAACCCATATGGAATAGTTAAATGTCTTTCTATTTACAACATAAACAAATACTAATAATGTTTATGCAATAAAAATAAAGTGGATATAAAAATTAGACATGTTGTTATGATGTTTCAACAGAAATCGATTAAGTAAAATTAATTGTTTTTACAAATTTAAGTAGATTGAACATAAAATGAATAAGCTGTCCCAAAAAATATCAATAATTGTATTGATTCATTTTAACTAAGTAGTTTGAACAAGCAGCAATTTTGAGTGTAATGAATAATCCCTTTTCTTGATAATCTTGGTAATGATGATCTTTATCATTAAAAAATTTGAAGTTGTAAATGGATCGACCAATGCTAGTAGAACAGAGCTTTACAATTTAAGGGAATTCAACAAAAACTTGAGTTGTAAAGAACACAGTAATCGAAATCAAAAACTAACATTTCCAAATGTTATAGCAGTCAAAAATGAGCAGGACATTATTAGTCTTTGTTGTAATCTTGATCAGCTTTTCTTCCAGTCTCTTCCACAGTTCAGTGACAGTCATAGGTATGTTCAATCTAAAATTCCTATAGGGAATTGTCAATCAGGATTCTGGGCTGCTATATCAATCTTTTAATAACTGCTTTACTGTTTTGCTTTGTGAGGGGGCTCATTGACATGCATGATAACTGTTGTCTTGATTGGGTGATGAACCACATGTTGCTGAAGGAACTTCTGATAAACATTTGCATTCAATCTTTCATGAATCTGTCTGAGAAGCTCAAGCCCTGTGCAGAAAAACCTCCTTTAGGCGGAGACATTTCACCTCCACCTTTCATTTATTTCCTTAAGCCAGGGATTTAATTTATTCTGATTTTGAGCCAAATTTTGACTCGTTGTGAGACTCTTTTTTGAAAAATTTCAGCTTTGTCATGCTCATGAGGTGTACAGGAAGAATAAGAAAATTAATCTCTAACGATCTTACCTCTCAAAAGATTTTCTGACATGTTCGAAATTTTAGTTAGTCCTTATGAAGCAACCACACTGTTGAAACAGAGCTACGAACTGATTGAGTTGAACTCTGTGTTTGTGCCAATTCCATGCGTGTTCAATAAAAAAGATCAGGAGAGGGTTTTCTTCAGTGTCAAAAATCTTAATAATTTATTGCATACAAATGAATAATTCGATTCACAGAATTCTGTTATTCTCAATGCAATGAAAGAGTTACATTCAGGGGTGCGCAATAGTTTTTTTTCCTGACTTCAACTTATATAGGCAGCTGATATTGACAGGTGGAGTTTAGTGAAATTCCTCACTTGTCAATCATTATCCAGTTCTCTATTGGCCGCACCCATACATACGTCCTCTTTTTTTACGAATTCTCTGCACAACATTAAAAGCATAAGACTTTCTCAACTGCAAATATTTTGTGCTCACTGAAGTTTCACTGCAGTGCTCAAGTAATTTTAGACAATCAGCTTCATCTGCAAAAATGCTTCATTAGTATGTAAAACATATCACACACAACAGTAGACGTTCAGTTGATATATCACCTTTAAGCAATACAAATACAATTGTTTAATGAACAGAAAAAGACAAAAATAAAAAAATATATATTCCTTTTCACAACAATATCCAGATCTTAGTATTTTTTTAACTGTTAGGTATATATGTTTTGTATATAAGCCAAAAAAAAAATATTGCTTTTATTTTTTTCATTTCCACCTAAACTTTACACTCCTTCCATAAATAAACCATATGCTGGTTTGCTAACTGATGATTAAACCAAAAAAAAAAAAGAAAGAATAAGAGGGTGAAATGTGTTGTTCCAGTCAGTCCCAGCCAAAACCAGCTGTCCAGCTTAAACCAGGCTAATCATGTTGGTTTTAGCTGGTCATTTTCCAGCCTGACCAGCTAAGACCAGGCTGGAAATCAGCCTGGAAGTCGCCAAAACCCCTCTAAAACCAGGCTGGTCTACCAGCTAAAACCAGCCAACCAGCTTAGGCTGGTTTAAGCTGTTTCTTTAAGCTGTTTAACAGAAAGAAGATTTTATCAACACAACACATGTCTTTGCCATGATGACAGTTAATAATATTTTACTAGATATTTTTGAAGATACTAGTATTCAGCTTAGTGACATTTAAAGGCTTAACCAGATTAATTCAGCAAGTTAGTTTAATTAGGCAAATCATTAACGATAGTTCTGATGTTCTGTAGACAATAAAAAAAATATTGCTTATTAATATTAATTAACAATATTAAGTTTTTAACATTAAAAACTGCATTTATTTTTGCTGATATAAAACAAGAATATATGTATATATATATATATATATATATATATATATATATATATATATATATATATATATATATATATATATATATACATATACATACACACACAGTTGAAGTCAGAATTATTAGCCCCCCTTAATTATTAGCCCCCTTGTTTATTTTTTCCCCAATTTCTGTTTAATGGAGAGAAGATTTCTTCACACATTTCTTAACAGTTAAAAAGCTGTCTTTCCATGTAAGCACAGGCCCTATTGAGTTAACTTAAATAAAAGTAAAACTAAATTGTTGTAACTATCTTGATTGACTCTTTTTTCAGTATTAAAATTATTATATAAGCTACATACTGTGTACATACAGTAATCTCCGAGGCTGCTGGGTGGGGCTCTATTAGCTAAACATAAATCATTAAATAGGATTAGACTATTAGCATCTCCCTTTAAAACGAACAAATTTGTTTAATTTTTTTTTCTTCTTAAATGGGTAGTTTTCCCAAAAAAACGAAAACTGTCATCATTTACTCGACCTTTTCTTGTTCCAAACCGGTTTGTCTTTTTTTCCTTCTATTGAACACAAAACAAGATATTTAGAAGAAAGCTGGAAACCTGTAACCATTGACTTACATTGACATAGTATTTGTTTTTCCTTTCATTGTGGAAGTTAATAGTTACAGGTAACTGATGTAAAAAAAAAGAAATATATAGCTATATATGAATCAAAGAAACATTGACTTTCATTGATTCTTTGCCTACTTTCAATTAAAATTTGGGTCGGGTGTAATAGTACACCACCTTTTTTTAGGACTGCACCACTGGGAAAGATGTAACTTTTGTACAACCATTTAAAAAGACACCCAGCAAAGTATTTTCAGTCCATAATATTGCAGTAATATTACTGTAAACTACTTCGTAACTTCAGTAATTTCACTAAGGTATGTCTTTAAAAACATACTGTAGAGTACTGTTAATAGTATTAACTAACTTTGCCTGGAAAAAGAAATCTGCAGAAACATAAACAGCAAACACTGATCGCACACCAAATCCGTCGAGACAGAATAATCAACATGAACTGGAACCGCTCCTTTTTTTTTTTATCTGGATTTCACCACTTCCAGCTTCAAAAAGTTCTCAGGTAAAAAATGTTCACTACAAATATATTTTTGTTGTGTTAGCAGACCACTGTAATCCACAAATGTGGGTTCACACGCCAGCTGTGCTTTCATCGCAGGGGAATAGAAACAAAAGTTTCGTTTCGGCACATTTATAAATGCAACCCTGATAACCTATGTCTCCGTATAATTCTTCTTCTTCTTCTTCTACTTGTTTTAATTACGGTTGGTAACACCACGTGGCTTCTCTCTGAACACTGTAACAGGTAAAAACAAAGCTACAAAGCTATATCATGCAGAGAATATTAATGAAGTAGCATCTCTTTCACAATAAAGCGCGGTGATTGGTTCGAACCAAGTCTTTCTCACGTATTAATGCTGAAAACTCAAAGACGTCACTTTGTACCAGCCAGTACAGACATCCAGTCTCCACGCTGAAATTTACACAATAATCTCATCACCGTGATGCAGCTTCAAAATTAATTTTCAAACCAGAGGAACGAATTTACTCAAAACAATGCAAAAACAACCAATTATCACTTTTAGTGAAATATATGGGTTCTTATAATGTGTTTAGCAACGTGGGAAATATATATGACTGTCAACATCTAAAAAAAATGTGTTTTGGTGTTTCGTGACCCTTTAAATATTAAGTCTGCATAATATGCTTCTTTAGAAATTTTACAGGCTCATATGTTGTTTGTTCCAATGGTGGGTTTTGCGGGCTAACTAGAGTCTATTAACTGTGAAAGCACAAAAATCATCTACTTTGGCTTTACATTGGATGCGATATAGATATATTACTAATATATATATATATATATATATATATATATATATATATATATATATATATATATATATATATATATATATATATATATTGCTAAAAATCGCATGGAAATCACACTCCGTATGTTCAGCCTTACACATTTACGTTTCAGTTTCTTCCCCAGTTTGACAACAAACATACTGTAATGTGCCCCATTGGACAAAAATAAATTAAACTTGCTTTCATCACTAAAGTGAACTTTGGACCAGTTCTTTGTACACACAATATGCTTCTCATTAATGTTTAGTCATCTGTCATTGTGGATACATAAAAACATAAAAAATTTTATTAATAACAAATAATAACAATAATACAACAATAATAAATTACAATTCTGAAGAAAATGTTATACAGTATGTTATAAAGCATGTGCATTTAGTACACCTATTTTCAGTACCACTTTAGAGCTGTTTTGACCTTCAGCATTTTAATTGCATGAGTTCAAAACAAACCCAAACCTGAGTGCTTGAGGAATTTCAATTTAGCACTGGCTTACAAACAGTTTAATATTAAAAAAAGAAAGAAATATAATTTGAGATTGATTATTGTAATTACTGATATGTTGAGAGACTGAAGATCTGTGAATGCACTGAAGGAGTGTAAGCAGGAGGCAGTGCAGCGCTCAGTGTGCCATGAGCTGTGCATAGCAGGTGAGTTCCATCTGCATTCCCTCCTCATGTGCTCAGCACAGCAGCAATCTATTTACTTTTAATATCTCAGCAACACTTTCCAATATGAAACACATTAACATTCTTTACGCAGAGTCATTCTGGGCCACAAGCTGAGTGGTGCCTAACATATTCCCCAAACACACGGACATCAAGATAAATATATTATATGTTTGCTCAAGGTATAAAACTCTTTTCTTTTCTTTTCTGTCACAAAATACAGGTTTATTACACAGCTCTCTGAATGACATGACTGATAAGTTTCAGCATTCCTAAGTGCATTTTTTTCTCCAATAAATATCATTACAAAGGTGTAATGACTAAGGGTGATCATACATTCATTGTTATTTGTAAGAAATAATGCAGAAATACCCCTATGCAAATATACAGGAATTTAATTTATTTGTTGAAGCTTAAACAACATATTAATATTATTATATGCATGTTTAATACTTTCAGGCTGTATTTACAAAATGTGTGCATATTTCTTTCTAACATTGTTATAATATTAAAATGACAAAACACAAATGAGTTCTGAGTATTTCTGCCTTCAATTAGCATTACAATTAGCATTACAATGTCCACTACATTTACCTGTGCCTTTAAATGTGCGTGTTTCTGTTGCCTAGCAACTTCCTGCTAACAAAAACAACTTTTTTTAGCAAAAACTAATAAAAAATAACTTAATGTATTTCGAAACAACATATTCAGTTCAGTGGAAAAAAAAAATCCACTCCTACTTGGCAGCTAAAGTGAGATTTGCACCTTAGCAGGTGGTCTAATTAGTACATATTTATAGGCTGTGTTGCCAAAACGATTGTACATTTACAGAAATGACTTCATAAACTATGATGACAGACATTCAAAGCTTAATTCTAATAGCTTTGAATGTAAACCTGACATGACAATATGACCTGAGCTTTTCAGACCGCCTAGTTTTTCACGATTTGTTTTGTGATTTTGTTTTGTGATAAAAATGACAGATTTTGTGGTGGTAATTCTCAGAAATTTGAGGAAAATTTTGTGATTAAAAAAACATATATATAAATATAATAAATCTATCTTATTTATAATTTTAGGTAGCCTACTATGTTGGGTGTACAATCTGACAGATTGAAAAGGACGCAAATCATAAAAATAAAGCTTCTTTCTAGAAGATCTAAAAAGGTAGGGATTAATCCAAAGGAAGGCTGTACAGTATAACTCTAATTTTTGTCCGCATAATTTTTTCTCTCTTTCAGATTTCACTTCTGAAGCATCTGACATTTTGTGCTTCACAAATAGCAAATGAGTTAAGCTGTTTATACCAGACACGGCATGAGCGGATAAATCATGCTATTCACGCATAAATAGTCATGTGAACATTTTGAGTTTACTCGCTTCATTTTTGCGTCAAATCCGCTATATTTGTGCGTCAAATTCACTTCACAATAGAAGCGGATTCATGTCATGGGCAGGGCTTCTGTCTGCCCAGTGACTGTAGCTTTGTTGCTAAATGGCTAACATAGATTTTATTGAGAGAATAGTTGTGTTTATATGCTTTAGGAATACTGAAAAATAGCATTGATTCGTTTGGAGCCGTGTCTGAGTCCACTAGATCCATTCAGAGGTGCACCCAGCTCTGTGAGTTCATGAACACCTACAGAAACTATACCTGGATGATGGGAGCTTCCAGCAGTGCTTCTGACTGAGCCAAGCCCAGTTTGATCAATTGTTGTCAGTGTCGGCAGGAGGGTTTTGTCCCCTGGGACACAACAACAGGCGCTATGTCATAATCACACCCCTACACGACAAAGCTCATGATTGGTTAACGCGTTGCGAATGTCGCTAAAGTTCAGATTTTCCAACTCACAGCGCTTCATTTGTGCCAATCGCGTCATTTGTGCCGCCTCATTCTCGAGTATCATGCCGCAGGATGTCTATTCGCATCTTTGCATTGACTTATCATGTAAATGACTCGCGCTTGACGCTTCGTCTGGTGTGAACGCAGCATTAAGGCTTCTCCTACTGTAATACACCTAAAAAATACAAATTGTTGTAAAACTCATCGCAGGGAAGAGTTTTCTCTCATTAACTGCAGGAAAAGAGTTAAACTAAATAATTTATCAATTTCATGAACATCATGTCCTTCAATTTGGTCACGTCCAGTGGCCATCATCCTTGAACAAATCACCATCATTGTAAGCTTTTCTGTCTGTTCCACTGCTCTGTTTGCTATATGTTTGCTCACACTGTTTTGTTTTTTTGCAGTGTGAAGTGCGTCAAACGCACAAAACACCCAATTTGCACCACAGGATGTCTATCTGCATGATATCACATCTTTGCATTGCCTTCACATGTAAATCACTCGTGCTTCATCCGCCTCTGCTTACTGCACAAACTGCAAAACACCCCCCCTCCTCCATGTAATGTAATGATTGTGAGGGTGCAGATGAGATGCCATTTTTCACTCAAATACATCACGTGCACTGCGTATGCAACATGTTGAATAAGTCATGTTAAACAATTAATTGCAAACTGAGCTAAATATATGAAATTATTGTGTGAATTAATTTGCGACTTTTTGTTGATTTTACGTTGGATTCAGCGATCACATAATCGCAACAAAACTAGGGTGTCTAGGCTTTTACATCATCCTGTGAGGGTTGGTCCCGAGCCAGAGGAATATGTTCACCGCATTTGTCATAGACAATGAATTCAGTGTTTTCAATCAAACACTAATTTTACATTTAAGAGATTTAAATACATATTACTAACTAGCAAAACAACCATTTAAAGTTCTTAGACAAAATCGCATTTACTGACAAAGTGTCTGACACAAGCGAAAATAAATATTATTTACTTTATCCTAAATTCTCAGACTCAAACTGGTTCTCTCATATTAATCAATACATTAAGTATAATCTAACATCTGCTGAATAGTTAGATTAGTTTAAATGTTTAATGTATTTAATTAATGTCTTTAATAAACACGTGTTAAACATGAGCTTGTTCAAAACTGAGACGCTTATCCGAACTTTTTCCAGTACCTGGAAACTAACCTAATGTAAAATATATGTTTAGAGCTGATTAAGTTATGATTAATTATTAACAATTCCTTTTTGAGCTGAATTTCTAAGAGTAACTGAAATCAGCAGTATATGCTGTTTAAGGTCACTTCTTTCTTGTGGAATTCCTTAGAAGTGGATAGGAGTGAAATATTTCTCATTCTGGGCAACATCACTCAGACAGCAAAGGTGATAAAAGCCTTAAGTTAGTGTTGAGGCTTAGTGGAGTCATGTCGTTTATTAACTGGTCAGGAAGTTGGTGACACCTGCGACACACTTGACTTTATTCACCTTGAATTGCTACAGGGAAGATTTTCTTTAATAATAATCTTGCACTGCTGCTTCTTGCCAGGATGACTGTTTTGTACACTGTAATGGGGTTATAAGATAACAAATAGGATAAACCTTTAAAATTATCAACTCAATCCCATCTCAAATCAATATATCGTCAACATAAATAATTATTTACCCAAGAATGATCCTCACCATTTACTCACACTCAAATGTTTTGAAATCTGTAGTAATTTCTATATATAATAAATAAATAAATAAATAAATTGGCGAGAATATAGTTGTTTAGATTGCAGTTTATTTATAAGGATAGTGCCCATTTTAAATATTTATAATTTTGGAGATAGGCGGCCATCAGCCTGTCATACTGAGCAGAGCAAAGACGGTTGCGCCACAAGATGGCAACAGAGACTGCATAATAAGTCCTAAGGGGAGAAAAACTCAGTGTTTTATTTATGTATTTCAAACAGCTGATCAAGTCATTAAAAAAAAAAAAAAAGGTAAGTGACATTCTAAATCGATCTCTTTCTAATCTCTTGTATGTTGTAGTGCTGTATTTATACCATAGTAATCTGCTAATGCTTGCTTTGCTTTTTCTGTGTTAATTATTGTAATCACCCAATTGCAACAGAGAAATACAGAAGAATCTCTGTAAACTGATGGTATTCCATGCTGTTCAGCCTGATAATCTTAAAATGTGAGCAAAATAACCTGTAATCACTTTAGATATTACGTTTTCACTGACTGTGGGCTATATTTTGTGTTGTTTTGAACCTAAATACTGACAAAAAGTCTGCTATATGTAGTTCTTCTGTAGTTGGTAACATATCGGAGACTGTAAGGGGCTGTATGTGTTTATATATGTTCATTTATTTAGTTATTTAATATAATTACAGACGTTACAGTAGGCAGTTTTGCACTGTCATTGATCTGCAGTTATAATCAACTCATGTTCATTGAAAAGTTAGTAATAAACATTTCTACACAAGTATTTATGTGTATGAAGCATCTGTTTTGTAAGAAGTGCTTTTCATATGATATGTAAGTGACCCGTACAGCTTTATTGTAGACATTTCCTCGAGCGAGAATGACGTCGACTGAAACTTTCTGTCGTTCACCACGCCCACCAAAAGGGTACCCTTGTTAGTGGAAATGCAAGCCTGATAAAGGTGACCCGTACCAAACCGAACCGTACCGTACCGTACCAGTCAGTGGAAACGAGCCATTAAGTGATGTGTTTTTAAGTAATGGTTTCTGCTATTTTGACCATCAGCTGCAGATGAATGAATGGCAGAAGAAAGTAGTTGGATTTAATCATTAAAAATCATTAGCTTACAAATCATGAACTACTATCGTATTTTTTGGAGCTCAGGTAGAGGCACATTTTGTCCCTATGAGCCTAGCTTTGGATATAGCCATCTGCCGTCCTAGACATTTGATATGATGCCATTAGATTTCTAAAAAGTAACTGAAAGGAATGACACAATGCAGAGATATGATGCCTTTCAGTGCAATACAGCCATGAATATATAAAATCTAAATTTTTCCCAGAACAATAAGGCCTGTTCTTTTTGCTGTTCTGTTCAAAACACCACTTCCACTGTTTAAAAGACAGAACTGTATTTTCATTCCAATGACAGCCTGAAGACACATTTACTGAAAACTATCAACCACAAACCCATCTGTGCAAACCTCCGACCGCATTCAGAAATATATGCAATTGAATTCAGACTTTGCCATCAGATGGCACACCACCACAAATGCTTACATGAACTCCCATCACACACTCTGAGACACAATAAGCCCTTACTAAAAGGAGACGTTTTTTTCGTAGTGGCTTTTGAACATTTCAATATTACACTACTGTAATCTGCATAAATTACAGCATGCACAGGAGAAAGAATACACACGTTTTATAATGTTTATAATGTTTAGAATGCTTTTCTTTCTTTATTCTTTCTTTCATCTTCACTAAAAAAATTATGTTTGCTGTTTGTTTAAACTACTTATTTAAAATGAGCTGAAACAACCCAATTCTTGAGTTTTTGGTGGGGACAACTTAATTATTTTATGTTCAATCAACTTAAATTTGTAAAAACAAATATGTTTACTTAATTCCTTCATGTTGTCCCAACTCCCAACACCAATCAATCGTGTAAACCCAGCATTTTTTACATTGTTTCCTTCCTTCCTTCCTTCCTTCCTTCCTTCCTTCCTTCCTTCCTTCCTTTCTAAATAAATTCTCTGGTTTGGAATTAGTGTTTGATGAAATCCTCCAGTGTTTCAGGGTTAGACTTAAAGACATCACAAGAAACAGAGCTAAAAACAAACAAACTGCTCTTTGAAATTTGACATCTCCTTGCGTGTCCAGAGGGGATATTGGTAAAAAATTACTGTAAAAAAGCAAACTACCCACAGCGTGACTGTGTTTTTTTCTCCTATGAATATCAATATGTGTAGGCTAAAAGAAAGCACTTGTTCTTCTATCACCTGTCTTCAGTCATTTAGTGCACATGGAATATGTCAAAGCGAAAAGCTCTTTAAAAGAGATAATTAAATTCTTATGCTGATTCTATATGTCTCCCGTGTGGCCTGTTCGTCTGTTATGTCTAAATGTCTTACAGCCGCTGGCGCTTAGATCTCATTGAGTTTGATGACCTGCTCAGTCTTGATGAAGGGAAGATATGGATTGTTTTTTTTTTTTTTTTCTCTCCAATCTTTTCATTCGTACTAAGTGTTTATATCCAAGTGGAAACTCAATGACATATTGCAAACTCGGTGACCTGAACAATGCAGCAGTGGATGTCAATTAAGAGCACTGGACTCATGAGTCACCGTGCACCTGCATTAACACAGATAATGAGGCTGAGGCACTTAATGAACTGGACTGTACCGGGACTCTATTGTAACATTCATAATTGGACGATGTCTATTTTTGGAAGCTTTTAGCATATTGCAGGTTGGAAGAAGTCAGTTTGGTTATTTGCTTAGAACCATTTTACAGAGTGGGATGATTATTGACACTCTAATTCCCAAGTTTGTGATTCATTTGCAATTTACATTCCATTCAGATTGATAATGGTTTAATTTGGGGTCATTTTAGGGGCAGCACATTCATTCATTCATTCATTCATTCATTTTCTTTTCGTCTTAGTCCCTTTTTTAATCTGGGGTTGCCACAGTGGAATGAACTGTCAAATTATCCAGCTTATGTTTTACACAATGGTTGCCCTTCAAGCTGCAACCCATTATTAGGAAACACCCATACACTCTCATTCACACACATACACTATGGCCAATTTAGCTTAGCCAATTCACCTACAGCGCATGTCTTTGGACTTGTGGGGGAAACCGGAGCAGGGCAGCACATTATTATTCCAAATATATATTATCCTGTAAATTGTACAGTTGATATGTTAGTATTTTGTTGGTATGTAGTGTTGGGAAAAGTTACTTTTGAAAGTAATCCCTTACAATATTGGATTACTCCCCAAAAAATTTACTAGTTGTGTTACTTAGTTACTTTTTTATGGTAATGCATTACGTTACTTTTGAGTTACTTATGTGTTACATTTTATTACATAGACAACGCAGACTTTCAGAACTTGTTTTTTTTTTCTTTTTTTTTTAAATAGAGGAGTTCTGCAATCAACAATGCAAGTATAACCTACACCTACTGTACATTTACCTTTAAAAAAACACACACATAAAAAAAAAATAGGATAGTGTTATCTGAAAACTTCAGATAAACATGCTGAGTATACAGATTATTGAAAGTGTAAAGCAATGTGTTTGCTACTTTTGTACTATTTGTCTTAAGAAAAATCACTGTCCATTGAGACAATCCCCTTTACCTTTTCTTCGCTTCGTTCAAAATAATGAACACATTATCTCTATGACTTTATGATTCATTGTGACTACTTTTATTTTAATTCAGCGATTTATTTTTTAAAAGTTAATTAATTAAACTAAAAAGTAAATTGCATTACATAAAAAATAACTCAAATATTATTACTTATTTTTAAAAGGAATGCATTACTTTACTTGTTACTTAGAAAAGTAATATTTTTACTTACAACTCACGTTAATTGTATTGCGTTCCTCCCAACACTGTTGGTATGTGGATTAATCGTTAAAATAACTAAGTTGCATAGGCTGAACACCGAAATCTGTCCTAGTTGTTGTTGTTATTATATATTATATATTATTATACATACACACACACACACACACACATTAAATATATATAAAAATCAGTGGTGTAAAGTAACAAATTACAAATACTCAAACTACTGTGAGTTGTTTCTCGCAAGAATTGTAATTTACTAAGTAGTTTTAAAAATGTAAACTTTTACTTTGTCTTGAGTACATTTTTTGTGCAGAATGTCCAACGCCCAACCTAAAATCAACCAAATATCAACGTCTAAGGATGTTACAGCTTGACGTTGTGTGGACGTTACCACTATGATGTCTATCAGACGTTGGATTTTAATTGCCATATCTGACAAATAAATGTCAGTATTTGACATCAATATGATGCTTATTTAAGATGTTGTTTTTGGTCACTTTCTAATGCAACCTAAAATGAATCAAATATCAACATTATTGACATTTGATGTCGTTATTGGACATTAAAATAATGTTGTCCTTATAGACGCTGACTACACATTGAATTTTTGTCACCTGACATCACAACCTAAATCTAACCTAATATTAACGTCTTATGATGTTGTGTGCCTGCTGGGAAATAACTAAATGCACTACAAAATGTTACATTTACACACATCCACAAATGACATGTAAATGCATCAGCTTTTTACAGCGTAATACTCACTACTCTTGAGTACTTTTGAAAGGGCTACTTTTTTACTTATACTTTGAGTAATATTCAAAAAACTTTACTTGCACTACATTTTTGGGCAAGTAACGGTACTTTTACGGTACTTTTAGTATTTTTTTTTCAGTACTCTTTCCACCACTAATAAAAATACATATAGACATAAAGAAATAAATGCCATTCAATATTCACTCAATACGAACTGAAATAAACTCATGAAATAAACAAAATTTATGAAATGGAAAAGCGTGTATGGTATAATGGTAGCATTTGTGGCAGGGCATTTCTTCAAAAAAAGTAAAAAGGTGTAATGATTATTGACACATTTTAATCCCCATGCAAGTTTATGATTAATTAACAATGTCAATTTAATTTAGATTGATAATGGTTTAATTGTGGTATTTTTAGAAGCAGCACATGGCAAATATTACTAAAATTGATATTATTCAGTGAATTATGCAGTTGCTATGTTGATATCAATGTTAAAATAACTGAGTTGCATCTTATTTATTTATGCACTTACACATTTACATAGAAGAAATGTGTTGCAGGGATAGCCGGATATTTAATTGTGAGCATTAAGGCTATAAATATTATACGTACAAAAACACATTTTTCTTTCTAAACTTAATTTCCTGTTTTTGTCCTATGTTTCGTCTCCTGGATCTGTTCCAAAAGGTAAAGTTATAGCTGCAAGATGTTCAATTATACATGCATAGTGGCATTTATCTTAAAGACTAGTTGGGTAGCAAATATCAAGTTGGGGCCAGAAACACTGAGATAAACAGCTTTGGAAAATAAAGACTGGATCATGCACTGCAGCATCGATGTCAAAAATCATAAAGTCTGCTGTTTTGTCATGCAATGCCATGCACAATGTTGCATAAATGCTTCATAAAGCTGTCATGTTTGGTTAATGCATGTTTTACCGTCAACTGAACACACATATATAATTTATCACTGAGGTTATATCCATGCCAAGCTTAGTGGAAGGAGAGACAAGAGAAATCAATGAGCCACAATCAATGATCTGTAAAACAGTTTGGGAGGTTTATTTATTTTTTTCATTTAATTATTTGTGATAATGACCTGTACTTGGCTGACTGTAATTTAGAACAGATAATGCAACAGGTTAAATAAATAATAGATAGGTAATAGAATAAATTCAATATTTTTGTAGAATTGTGCCAGTTCCCCAAGCTTAAAGAATAACTATCAAGGGATAACTTCCAAAGGGTTTTTGAACCTGAATGTGTGTAACATTTCTGTAATTGTTTACATTTTTTAATTTTGCAGAGTTAGTGACTTAAAGAACCATTTTTGTTTGTGTTTTTGCATATAGAAAAGGAAAGGAATCCATAGAACACTTATGCCAATGATATAATTATTATATATAATTAAAATTGTATAACTATATACTGTATATTTGTAAATGTAATGCTGTAAAGTTTAGGTTTGGAGAAAAGGTTAAAATCTAAATTATTTTTACAACATAATAACAGTCTATTAAAGTCTCTAGATATATATTGGCTTTGTTGCTGCCTGGGATAAAAACAAGCAATACCAAGTCCGAGGTCATAGTGCTCCACCGAAAAAAGGTGGTTTGCCATCTCCAGGTTGGAGAAAAGTCCTTACCCCAGATGGAGGAGTTCAAGCATCTTGGGGTTTTGTTCACGGGTGAGCGAAGGATTGAGTGTGAGATTGACAGGTGGATTGGTGCAGCGGCAGCAGTAATGCGGTCAATGTACTGCTCTGTTGTGGTAAAGAAGGAGCCGAGTTGAAAAGCAAAGCTCTCGATTTACCGGCCAATCTACGTTCCTACTCTCACCTATGGCCATGAGCTTTGGGTCATGATAAAAAGGACAAATTATCGGATACAAACAGCCCAAATGAGTTTCCTTTGCAGGGTGGCAGGACACACCCTTAAAGATAGGGTGAGGAGTTCTGTCACCCAGGAGGAGCTCGGAGTAGAGCCGCTGCTCCTCCACATTGAGTGAAGTCAGCTGAGGTGGCTCAGGCACCTGTTTCAGATGCCTCCAGGACACCTACTTAGGGAGGTGTTTCAGGTATGTCCTACCGAAAGGAGGCCTCAGGGAAGACCCAGGACATGCTGGAGGGACTTTGTCTCTCGGCTGGCCTGGGAGTGTCTCGGGATCCCCCAGATGAGCTAGAGGAAGTGTCTAGGCAGAGGGAAATCTGGGGTTCTCTCCTGAGACTGCTGCCCCTGCGACCCAGCCCTGGAAAAGCAGATGAAAATGAATGAATAAATAAATGAATGAATGAATAAATGTAAATTATGCTATAATGTGACATTTTTAATTTTCTAATGCCGTTTTCACCAACCCTGTTCCTGGAGGCACACCAACATTACATATTTTGATGTCTACCTTGTCTGACCCATTCATTTCAGGTTTTGGAGTCTTTTCTAATGTTCTGATGAGTTAATTTGGGTGTGTTTGATTAGGGAGTACTGTTGGTGAGCTTTCAGGAACATGGTTGAGAAACACTGTTCAAAATGATACATTTCAGCGTTAATAAAATCATACAAATAAAAAAATGTTTTTGCTGTAAATCACAGCACCCAACATAAAAACATCAAGGACGCAAATTGTTTGGACATCGATTGACAATCTTGATATTAAAACAATATCACATTGACATGAAAAAAAACATGTCAAAAATCTATTATAGTATTATTACCTGTAGCTTTCAAACAAGCCTGAGACACTTAATTAGTTTGATCAGGTGTGTTTAATTAGGGTTGGAACTAAATTGCGCAGAGCTGCGGCGCTTCAGGAACTGAGTTTGACACTGTGGATTATAGAATTGACTTGTAATTTTTTTATATGTTTTTTAACATCAATGTTCAAAGTTTGAATTTTTTGTTGAGATACAAAACCCAATGCAAATTTGTGATTTGCAATTAAAGCTATAAGATGAATAAATTAAATAAAATACTATACATTCTGTGTCATTATTTTAGTGATCAAAAGGACATCAATGTGTAGATGTCAAATGGATGTCAAGAATTTTACATCAAATTGATTAGCATTTTTGACATGTTTTTATCTGCTGGAACATTACTAATAATACCACATATAAACAATTAGACCAGACTATTTTCCACCAAAAACCTAAATAAATATTTGCTTTTGACTGATCAATTAAAATAAAGCATTATAAAGAGCTGCGTAATAATGTTATTTAATAGCCGTGCACGCCTCATTTCAGGTCACTGATGAATCCTCATTAGTCAAAGCCATTCAAGTGCTTGTCTACTTGTCTTGATATAATTTGTCCTCAATTATACGGTAGACGCTTTGAGCCAAATTCATCTGTTCATCTAAACTGTGCTGAGGCTAATCCTTTTCTGTCTTTGTGCCTTCAAAATGGCTTTTGCTAATTGATGAAAGCACGCAAATTTTGCGGCCAAATTGTTTTCCTTGTTCAGGAAGCACCAGAGGCGATTTAAGCACAAACACTCAGTCCTCTGCAACCGCTTGATACACCAGGAACATAATGTGTTTTTTTTTTGTGTTGTTGTCTTTGGGATTCGGTTTCCTCAAACCTGTCAGCCCAGCTATGAAAGACCGAATCATCTCTCTTGGCTGCCGTCAAAGCAGAACATCCAGCATAAAAAAAAGAAAGAAGGAAAAAACAATAGAGCGTGATTTACTCCAGCTGCTCATTATATACAAAGATTTTTTTCACAAACACAGTAATTGACTTACATATAAATGTGAGATGGGGCTAAAACAAAGGCCACAGCTCTTACCACCGCAAATAAAAAATCGTTAAAAAGAGATTTTTTTTTTCACCAAAGCACAATCTTCCTATTAAAAACTACAGTGCACTTTAAGATTAATAGACCGAACGGCTCAAACTGATGTTTCTATTTATCAGATCTGACTTTACGATCTGCAGTCCATCTGAAAGCATTTAATTTTGTAAGTGTTTTCCTAAATTTTGCTGTAAAGATGTGATGAGCTTGCCGTTTCATCGATCTTATTTGGCATTTATTGTGTTTTCGTTTTCATGCACTTACAATGCTGCATTACTGCTCTCACTAATAAAAAAGATTCAAAATGCTTTCGGTCTTGTACAGAGGAGGTGAAATCTGTAATATTCTATGATGGGCTCGTTCTGTCATGGCTTTTAGTAGTGGATAAGAGTGCAATGATGAAATGAGGGATGGAGGAAAGCCAAGGGCCTGCATGTGACACACGTGGATTCTTGCTAAGCCGAATCCTAAATGCACACGCAAAAGGGGAAAGTGAGTCGAAGAGAGACTGTTGGGAAATCAGTGAAGAAGAGGTTTATGAATAAGATATGAGAGACAAGCAGAATCTCAGAATACAGTGTGTAATTTAGAGATGTTCGCAGCACATATAAATATACTGTATTGCTGACTGCTGATGTTGCCTAGTAGGACATGCTGCTGGAACAAGAATCTAGTCTTTTCTGCACAAGTTGACAAGATTTTTGAGCTTTTTATTTAAAGATTTTACCCCATCAGCTCTTTTCTATGGAACACAAAGTTTGAATAATTGGATGTGTTTTTTTCTTTCTCTCTAAACAACAAGAGTTCATAGGGAGCAGACATTCAGTAGGTGACAGATTACATTTAATTGAGTAGAGTAGATTTTAAAGTAAGTACTTTCACTCAAAATTCACTCACTCATTTTCACTGATTCAACCTAGTGGTGCATACTTACGGATTAATATAAGTAATAGTGAATGAGGGTATGGATAGGGCCACATGAAATCTACGCTCACAGAAATCTGCAGATTTTCACAGATTTTCAGCCAATCATTGAGTCTATTTATTTACTTGTGTAAATGTGTGTATATTTATATGTATTCACTTTTTATATTAATTTCAGTAATATTACTGATTAATATGAAAATGTTCATATGATTTTTTCAAGACAGTTTGTAAAGTCATATTTTCTGTCTAAAAAAGCGGATCTAATTGGATTTGCATTGTAAACATTCAACAAAAGTTTAAAAGGTATTATTTTTTATTTCATATATTAAGTTTTTAGTTAAGATACTCCCAAAATCATTACGCATAAATCCGCAGACTTATTACAAAATTCTCCACAGAAATAGTGAAAAATGTCCGCAGATTCTGTCTGGACCTAGCTATGGGGTAAACACAGCCAGAATTTCACTACAATGAAAGTATGAGTGATTGAGCACTGTTTCTACCAGTTTACACACATTATAATAGTATTGGACTTATGAGAGTTACTGGTAACATTTTACCACAACACTGCCATGAAACATTCATAAGCATGACATGACACATCAGTGGTGAGGTCAGTAATGTGGGTGAACCTCAGTGCCTACTCTTAAACTAAGTGTATAATAATAAGTTTCTTATATATTTGATTTAAAGAGGTGTTTATTTTTGAGTATCCAACACTCATTTGCAAAAAGTGTTTCAAGGACTAAATTATTCACTTTACTGTTAGACCTCTAGAAATCAGACTTTATAATTCAAGTTTTTTTTATGATAAACATTTAGATTTTTACACACACACATTGTAAATAAATATATATATATATATATATATATATATATATATATATATATATATATATATATATATATATATGCACTTATTTGTAAGGATAGTCAAACTGTTGTATGAATGCAATATCACACTCGTAGCAGTATATATATATATATATATATATATATATATATATATATATATATATATATATATATATATATATATATTCGATCGTATACAATATGTGATTTTGCCAGTGGTACTGAAAATGATAAGTTGTCATGAAATAAAATTCATGCATGAAATTCGCTTGGAAACAAGGTGGTCATAAACAAAAAAGTACTGTGCACTGTAAAAAGTGGAAAACGTACTTAATATAAATGTGATATTTTGCATGAATTTGCAGTTTCCTTTATACGTTTTCATACTGTCAGCTCATGCCCAGTGAGAGTTATGTTTAGGAGTTGGATTTAAAAAAAAAAAATCATACATTTAATACAAAAAGGATTTCCAGAAACTGTAATAACTCTGCATTATTGTTTAAACCATGCTGGTTCAACAATATGGGAAAACATATCAATAAAGGTGTATGCTGTAATCACATGCCATGATAATGTAATGAGTCATAAACTGTGATAACCTGCAGTTCCAGGCAAATTTGTGATGATGTTTTTCAATCTTCCTTCAAACAATTGTTCGATGTTAGAAATAAGTTCCACTTGCACTTTAGGCGAATAAGAGGCTAATTTGTGTGAACTCATTTGTACATTTTCCAAAACATACATTTTCATACAAGAGACTGCACAAATTCATACAAATTAGCCACTAATTATCCATAATATCAAATGTTTTCCTATGAGATTGGGCTAAAAATACTGAACTTGTGACTATATTGTCTATTCGTGCTTTTGGGAAACACTCCCGACTGTGTTTTGTTTCTGATTGCGTTACATCATGACCCAGTTTTTTTGATTCGATATGTACAGGTAAATTGAATCTTGCTGCATCTCTCCTAGTTTGACAAGAATGACAAGACTCTTTGACAATAATATTTTTGAGAGAACAAAACAAGGTTCCACTGAGTAAAATAACATCCATCAGTGCAATTTAAATCTACATATATGTTTTTAATTTTCTTTAACAAAACCTAAATGTATTTAAAAAATAAGCTGTGGTCTATTATTAAGTTCCCCCAACGTTAAACCATTTTCTTTGATCTGCATCCTGAATGTTTAAATGCTACTTTTATTGACCACAAGGTGACACCAAACACTCACAAAAATACCCTTGAGATTAATTTGGCTGCTCCTTAGTGTAAACTCTCTATATCCTATAGATTTAATGCTTCATTATATTTAATTTGGGGGAAAAAATATGAACACTTACAGTACACGAGAGTGCTGACAATGAGCTGTTACCGGCTTCCATCTAAACCACCGAGCTATTTTCCCTCACGCTGCAGTTAAACATGAAATCTGGAGTGTCAGTGTATGTGTGCGTTTGCAGAAAGCCTTGTGTCAATACATCAGTTATCACAGTTGACTGCCTCCTCAGCTTCCCCTTTATGACACCATGCGATTTTCTAACTCTCAGCTGCTGAAAGAAATGAAAGGCGCAGATGGGGAATGAGAAGGGAGTGCTGCAAAATGCACAGGATCCTGTAATGAGTGTTTAGCGCATCAAAAGGTCCACCTCTTTTTTCTGTAGGATGAACCGAATACATTTGTTGCGCCCCTCTCCCACTGTTCAGTGCCATCAAATTCCCATTCTCGGATAATGAAGATGTAGCTCACCTGGCAGTGACTGGAAGGTGGGAGGTGACAGACAGGGAGATTCAAACCTCCATATGGCCACAAGAACACCATCACCTCACCTTCACCACCCCATCAACCACCCTGATCCAGGACCTCATCGCCTCCTCATCAGCTAAAACAGGCACTTATTATTTTAGATATTAATTGACACATGCAGTTCGGTTCAGTGATATGATATTTTACTCAAATAAAAGCAATGAATTTAAATTTTAACATATTATAGGAAGTAATTTTACCATTTAATCTATTTTAACTGAAAAAAGAAAACTTTTTGGTGTGATAAAATATAATAAATGTACTGTCATCACTTTTAATGACAACTGTAATCTTTAATGTCAAGGATAGCTAGAATTAGTTTTTAGCATTTATAAAAAAATAATCAATGGTGACGCAGTGGTGCAGTAGGCAGTGCTGTCGCCTCACAGCAAGAAGGTTGCTGGTTTGAGCTTTGGCTGGGTCAGTTAGTGTTTCTGTGTGGAGTTTACATGTTCTCCCTGCGTTCGTGTGGGTTTCCTCCAGGTGCTCCGTTTTCCCCCACAGTCCAAAGACATGTGGTACAGGTGAATTGGGTAGGCTAAATTGTCTGTAGTGTCTGAGTGTGTATGGGTGTTTCCCAGAGATAGGTTGTAGCTGGAAGGGCATCTGCTGTGTAAAACATGTGCTGGATAAGTTGGCGGTTCATTCCGCTGTGGCGACCCCGCATTAATAAAGGGACTAATCCAAAAAGAAAATGAATGAATGAATAAAAAAGAATCCCACATTTACTTTTACAAGTAATGGGATGCAGCTAAAAGGGCACCCGCTGCATAAAACATATGCCAGAGTAGTTGGCAGTACATTCCATTGTGGCGACCACTGATAATCCAGGGACTAAGCTGAAGTATCAATTAATATACATTTACTTGGAGTAAGTTAAATATCAGTATTCAGTTACTGTATTCATTTTCCTTCAACTTAGAAAATAAGCATACTATAATGTCAAAAACAATGAAAGAACTAGATGCTTTGTTTCCAGTGAGAAACTTGTTCATGCTTTTATCAGCAGCAGGGTGGATTACTGTTATGGACTTCTCACTGGCCTTCCTAAAAAGACAGCCAGACCAGTTGCAGCTCATCCAGAACACTGCTGCCAGGATTCTGACCAGAACCAGATAATCAGAGTATATCACACCTGTCCTCCGGTCGTTACACTGGCTCCCAGTTACACTTAGAATAGATATTAAAGTATTACTACTTGTCTATAAATCACTAAATGGCCTAGGGCCTCAACACATTACAAATATGCTCACTGAATACAAACCTAACAGATCACTCAGATCATTAGGATCAAGTAAATTAGAAATTCCAAGAGTTCAGTCATAGCAGGTTGAATCAGTCTTCAGCTACTGCGCCAACAACTATTCTGGCATATGTTTAACACATGCAGCGCGGATGCCCTTCCAGCTGCAACCCAGTACTGGGAAACACCCATACACTATGGCCCATTTAGTTCATCCAATTCACCTATAGCCCATGTCTTTGGACTGTGAGGGAAACCAGAGCACCCGGAGGAAACCCACGCAAACACGAAGAGAACATGCAAACTGAAATGGCAACAACTGGCCCAGCCAGGTGAGGTGACAGTGCTAAGCACTGTGCCACTGTGCCGCCCCATTCATTTACTTGTGATATTTACACAGTCTCCTAATCTTTAAAAATAAACCTAGTAATAATAAATACATTTTAATAGAAAATTATTGACTTGGTCAGCATACGTTAATTTATTTTGTAACACTAAAAAAATGGTCCATTGTTTAATGTTAGTTGATGTATTTACTAACATTAAGTATGAATAATCGTGTTAAGCATTTATTAATCATAGTTTAACATGAAGTAATGCAATACTAAAATCCAAAGTTGAAAAATAAAATAAAATGTTGAACACAAAAGCTATTTGTAAGTGTTTTAAAGGGCACCTATGATGAATATAATTGTTTTTGAAAGCTGTTTGGACAGAACTGTGTGCAGGTATAGTGGGTCCACTGTAATATTGGAGTGATATAAACACAATATGTCTCTTTTTCAAAATTTCCTGACATTAAAATAGGACCCAATTCCCAGTGATTATAGGGCCCACCGCAATGTCATGTAGTAGTGCAGATTTCCCCACCCACCAAATTGATTGACCGACATCATGGTTCACAGAACTGGGATTCAAATATTTGTTCCAACTCTCTGTGATTTTTATAAGTTTTATAAATTTAAAGCATTTTTAAAATAGAGCATGTTTGTAAAAAAGACAGTATAATCGCCATCTAATTCTTAACCGCTATTATCACCACAGCCGCATTATGTCAGTAAACGCACATATACTGTATATGTGTGTGCGTGTGTACTACAAACAACTTTTGTGTGAGACTCATCGTTTCAGAAAGACTTGAATAAACTCTATTTAATAACTCTATTTAATAAACCGTAATACAGCATCATCCTAGTCTGTCTCTGTCACTATGCTGTTATTGCTTTTAAAATGGCCATTTTGAATGGCCAAGAACAATGCGGAGAATGCAATTAATTTGCTGCAAATGTGCAGAATTTACCTCATTCACGCCTTCTGTTGCGTTCAGCTTGCCAAATGAACATAAATCTTAGATCGTTAATAGTGTGAGTTCCAACAAGGATGCAAAAATGGTTGTAACTGTCTGCAACAAGACCATTGTAAAGGAGGTCGAACACCGGATGTGCTGTGCCACACAGCACAATGCATTTTAGAATTGCAAACATAGGTTTAACTCAAGTTACGCACACCGGTGCTGCAAGTTGCTGGCCGTTTACAGTGCCCAGCTATGACTCAGTACACTGTTCATATTTGTGCTGCGCCACAGAGCGCCATCTGAATAATAATGTGCGCGCCCTGTGTGTGTGTTACTTCCAACTGTCATGTACACGGCGCATCCTGTGTGCGCGACTCCCTTTAAGGATGGAGTCAGCTAGTTCAGTGACTGCAAGAAAAAGAACATTACGCTGGATGCAAACATTATCCACACAAAAGCTAAAAACCTTTATGAACCTTTTGCTGACAGCAATGAATCTTTGCGCCTGACAACATGTTTTGATCTTTGGTTTCAGTCTACAATACTGGACTTATTTTTAACCTTGAGAGTGTTTAAACGAGAGAAAACTGTACATATGTTAATGCCTGTCTAAGAAAAGTGTTTAAAGTGTGTAGTAAGGGGTTTTAAAGCCTTAAGGGGTCACAAAACCCCAAAACACATTTTTTGAGATGTTGACAGTCACATATGTGTCCCACGTTGCTAAAAACACTATTAGCACACAAATATTTGACAAAAAAAAATTAAAACTGCTTGTTTTGCTTTATTTTAAGCAAATTCGTTCTTCCGATTTGAAAAGAAATTTTGAATCTACTTCACGACGATCAGATCATTGTGTAAATTTCAGCGTTGAGACTGGATGTCTGTACCGGCCGTTACAAAGTGACGTCTTTGAGTTTTTATCTTTAATTCATGAGCAAGACTTGGTTCGAACCAATCAGTGCACTCTATTGTGAATGAGATGCAGCTTCATTAATACCCATGATATAGCTTCGAAAACTGTTTTTACCTTTTTAAATGGCAGAGAGGCGCCACGTTGTGTTGTCAACTGTAATTAAAACAAGTGGAGGAAGAAGAACTGTTCGGAAACATGGGTCGTCAGTGTTGCATTTATAAATGTGCCACAACAAAGATTTTGTTTCCATTTCCACGCTATGAGAGTGCATATGGACTCACATGTGTGGATTACAGTGGTCTGCTAACACGCGACAAAAATAAGTTAGCAAGGAACATTTTTTACCTGAGAGCTCTGGAAATGGTGAAATCCAGATTTGCCACTTGTCTTTTTTTTAATAAAGACAAGGTTCCAGTTCATGTTGATTGTACGGTCTCTACAGATTTGGTAAGTGTGTGATCAATGTTCTTTGTTTATGTTTACTCAGATGGCAAAGTTAGTTAGTATCGCCAGCAGTACTCTTTTAGTCTTTAAAGACATACCTTAGTCAAATCGATTTAGTTAATAAGTTAACAGTACGTTAATATCACTACAATATTACGGACTGAAAGATCCGCCGTGAATGCTGCTCTCCGAATGTAAACATGTAAACACCTTAATCAATGTAGGATTTTAGCCAAATTTTGAGACAGGATAGTGTCTATACACACACGGCTGTTTGATGCTATTCTCTGCACCTACCGAGTCTCTGCATCTACCGAGAAATGCAGAGGTTTTTTTTTTCTCCCATATGGCATGTGGTACTAAAATTTCCATTAAAACAACACTACTCCAGCCATTCATCGCATACAATATCGCGTTTGTCACAGGGGCATGCATGAAATGTTCCTGAATGAAAGTGAAATTAAAGTTAAAGTCCACAAATTAAGAATGAAACACCGGAAATTACATAAAACGTCAGAGGAAATGTGAATAGCGTGGTGCCACGATGACGTTAATTGAATTATTTGCTATAGCATGTAAAATGGCATCATGAAAGGAACATCCAAAATGCAACTCCTGTAAACACCTTAATCATATTATTGTCTCATTCAGATAAAGGCAAATAATTTGGTTACTGATGTCCATGTAAACGTAGTCACTGTCTATCTCCCCTTCGTCTGTGTTTGTGTTGCCTCCGTGAAAATCAGTGCATACACATACTGAAACTTCCCTTTTCATGCAAACCTTCTCTCTTTCGCCCCTCAACACTCCCACCTAAACAAAGCTGGACTCACCTACTTTCCTGACTTTTTTTCAAACTAGAGGTGTGAAAACACCCTGCTGAGAGGGGTTTTCGTGGCCCTTTAAAACATCTATAATCCTACTTTTGCTACTAACTGCCATGAATAACGAGGGACCACTGTACAATCAAATTTGATTAAATTTTAACAGTGGCTGCAATGTAATGCATAAACAGCTCAAACCAAAACAAAACACATCATCAAACAAAATCATTTGTTAAAAAGTTTCACGCTCTGTAGACCATGTAGCTTACAGTAAAATTTGTCATATTTAACTTTAGGCAATGCTGAGATGTCTTATTTTTCAATTGATTTATGCATTCATTAATTGAAGTTTATTTCTAAACTAATTTCCAGAGGATTACATGATTATAATTGAACACGGCTTGTTCCGCAATAACTTATGCATGATTCACCTATCAGACAATTCCTAACTCACTATTAAAAGTCAGGGTTTCTTACTACAGTTATCTTCACCTTGAAGAATCCCCCTTCCACCCCTATTCCTCCACCTTTCCCTTCATAGGGTGGCACGGTGGCCCAGTGATTAACACTATTGCTTCACAGCAAGAACGTCACTGGTTCTAGTCCTTAACAGGCCGACTGTCGTTTTTGTGCACAGTTTGCATGTTCTTCCCGTGCTTGCATGGGTTTCCCCCGGGTTCTCTGGTTTCCTCCCACATTCCAAAAACATGTGACATAAGTGAATTGATCAATCTAAATTTTGCAGTATAGTCAAACTCTTATCCAGCAGCAAATCTCTACATAGCAATCATATTCTGCCATCAGCTCTTATCAAAAGGGGGGAGTTCTCAAGTCCTACCTGAGCTCAGGGCTCTCCTGTGACAGCATGCCAAACTTTTTAAAGACCTTTTATTATATTTTAAGTAAACCGCAAAAATGCTTTAAAATATTTATATAATAATATATTTTATTTTAATCAATATAGCTTTAATAAAGGTTGCTGAGTCTGCCATTTTCTTTTTCAGTGTACATCTCTGTACACCTGTTTTCACATGAAATTTTAAGACATAGCGTTTAAAAAAAATGGATGGGAATGGCAAGATGTTCTAAAAATTTGCATACAACATCTGCATGCAATTAGGTCAGAGATTTTGTTTTAATATTAGACATGTGCATAAACTACTAAGAAAAGATATTTCAAGAAAAAAATCTACGCACATGAAAACAGATGATGCAATTTGCTAACTGTACTAACAATTCTGCAAACACCTGAAATCAAAATCCGAGATCAAATAGAATATGTATAGTTACCTCAAAGCATTTGCAAATGTTTAATGTGATATCATCATGAAATTAGCAACTTGATGGAAACAAATCTAGTAAGATATTAACCATTCATTAACAGACAGGGGAGAATGGAGCCTCCATATAGCCCCAAGAACACCATCACCTCACCTTCACCACTTCCACCATCCACCCTGATCCAGGACCTCCTCTCCCCCTCCTTCTCTAATCACTCTACTAACGCGCACAGGCCAGACCCTGCTCCCAGATCAGCGGAGAAGGCCAGGCTCTGCATGAATCCTGCTCCATTACAGGTCTCAGTTGGAAGTGTGGAGGTAAATGAGAATCCGATGATGGATCGGGGTGTGTGGGGCGATGCTGTGGGCGGTAAATCACAGCCAGTGTCCTCAGCATATCCGTGTCACTCCACCTCTCATTACTGTAATGAACTCATGGGAGTATGTGGGCACTGCGAGGGGCCCACAGGCTGCAATCTGTTTGATTAGCGCAATTTACAAATTACTTGAGTCTCGGCTATAGTCCTCAGACGGTGGCATTCATCACAGACTGTTTCACTTACTAGATTACGATTGAAATTAAATAAATAAAGAGAGTAGCCTAATGCATGGCCGCGCATAAAGAAAAGGCAGCGACGATAATCGGCTACCGTGTGCTTCTGTAGATAAGGCGAGATTTGCATGAAAGGATACAGTGTTTTATGTTCCGCTGCAATTATAGTTAGCGGTATTTTTCTCTCTTGATCCGATGCGGTTTAAGGTCAATTGATGGCTGGATCAATAAACACGCAGACAGGATTTAAAATATAATTATAAAAATAAATAATTTTTTGAGAGCAGTCTATTTTTTTTCTTGCTCGTTTGTAGAAGCAGCAACATGGCAGAATATGCTAATTAATGTTTGCATATGTGTAGATGAGTCAGTGTTTGCTTAATATGTAAATAATGCATGCATGCTAATTTTTTTTTTCTCTGTAGGTTTTAAAGGCACATCTATCAACACTTGGTGACACGTATGGGCCTGATTATGCAGATACAATGTTCTTGGGTAAATGTATGGGCATTGTGAGAGTGTACAAACATCATTCTGTTTGATTTGAAATTTTTTTTTTTTTTTTTTGTGAATGAAATGCCAAGACTCTTAAGCGAAACAGTTCTATTATGCAAGTTGTTAATATTGTAAAGTATTGAAAAACAAAAAGTCACAATTGACCATATCTGTCAATCCTCTAATTTTTCCTGGGACTCTCCAGTATTTTACAATTCTTTCCCGCAATCATACCGTAAAGGTATTTTCCTATTTCTCCCATATTTTCAATCAACATTAAACAGCCAATCCTCCCTATACGTAACCCATACCGCCGAACCACCAGAGGACGCCCCTTGCTCTTAAACATGAATTTGTGCTTTCATTTTATTTAGGCATGAAAACACTTTGAAATAAATATAAAAACGGCAGTATTTCCTTCCTTTCCATTACAGGCGCCATTGCCCCTCCTATGCAATCCTATCGTGCTCCATATTGATAAATAGACCATTTTCCAAGCAGATTCTGTATGTGCGATTAGAAGTGGAGCAAAAGTGAATAGTCTTGGTTTTGGGTGCGTGTTTGGACAGACAAATAGGGGAGCGCGGGGCACAAAGTAACGTGGGGTAAAATGTAACACGAACTTTTAAGGTATTTGCTCAGGGCTGACCATGGCATGCTTCCGAGGTTTTCTCCACAGTGTCGGCAGATGACTTCCTATCAATTATTGAAAAAGTTCCGCGAAATTTGGATGAGAAACACAGGAGAAACCATTTTTGCAGCATAAAAGTATTTTTTATTATAGTCAATTTTTTTTTTAAAGAAATTTGTGAAAGTATGTATTTAAAATCTTATATTGTTGTGATTACTGTCTTCTAGGCTAAAAGATGGAACCATTTTAAAATATGTAAAAAACACAGTAACTGCTAGCTAGTTGAGGAAAACACAACACAGCGGGATTAGTTGTAACAGGGTGTTACAATTAAGCCACACACTATTGGATACCAACTAAACTAACAAATTAGGTTCTGAATTTTGAGTGTAATGTTAAAAACTTTTTAAAGAAAATCCTTTTAAATAGAAAATATTTTTTTAATAGACAAAAAAATATTTTATTGCTAATAATGCAAATAAATGCATTGTATAATAATGGATAATAATCCAAATATATCCAAATGTGTTTATCCATTAAATAAATAAACATACTGTGCTATGTAGAATAAAAAATAAATTGAGCTAAGTACTGAGGAAATATAGCTACTATTTAAAGTAAACTGGATTTAAATTAACTGTGTGAAATCTGCCTTTTTAAGCATGCTTTACAACTAACCCTCTGTCTGTTACAACTTGCCCCACAGGTGGGGTAAATAGTAACATTTATACTCCTGGCATTTTTGGCAATACTGCACAGAAACCATGTGAAGTCCGGTGATCAAACAACCAGTGCTCATTTGTAGGAGAGGCTTGTGTGTTGATGGCAAAAAACTATTGGTTTGTCTAACCCCATTACTTTGTTCATTATTTGGCCAAAACCAAAAACTGTTACTTTGTGCCCTGCTCTCCCCTACACATAATAATGTAATCATGTCGATCTTGGTGGATTTTCCTTTAAACACAACAAATTTTGTCTTGAATAAGCATAAACAGTTATGAAAGCAATTGCTTTCATTATAGATCTGTGCATTTTTAATGTGACACCTCTGTTATTTAATGTAATCAAATGAAAAATCTAAATGAGAGATTAATTTGCTGCAATTCAATCAGAATGTTTAAACTATACAGTGAAGAAAAGGTTGATGAGATTTGATAATTATTACATTTTTTAAAATTGTTAGTAATTTTAATAGGTTTTAATTTACATTTATTTGCAGATTTTTCTAATGTATACTCTATTATATCCTTTGTAAATAATAATAAAACATATTATTGATAATTTCAACTATTTATTTACAATAAAAAAAAACTCTACATGAACATATTTATTTATTTTTATTTGTTGGACCATGGGTATCCCTGGGGATAGCAAAACTATCCTGTGAACTGCCAAAATATAGACAGCATGTTACATGTCCCACAAGAGACAGTAATATACTGGATCACTGCTATACTACAATAAAGGATGCATACCGCTCCATCCAACGAGCAGCTTTGGGACACTCTGACCATTGTTTGATTCATCTCATTCCAACCTACAGGCAGAAACTGAAAACAGCCAAACCTGTATTAAGATCTGTGAAAAGATGGACTAACGAAACAGAGCGGGATCTACAAGCCTGTTTCGACCTCACTGACTGGAGTGTTTTTGTAGCTGCTGCAAATGATCTGGATGAGCTTACAGAGACTGTAACATCTTATATCAGTTTCTGTGAAGAAGTGTGCATTCCTACCAGGACTCAACTCACATACAACAATGACAAACCATGGTTCACTGTAAAACTCAGACAGCTACGTCAGGCCAAGGAGGTTGCTTACAGGAACAGATAAGGCCTTGTATAAGCAGGCCAACTACACACTGGAAAAGGAGATCAGAGTCGCAAAAAGGAACTATTCTGAGAAACTAAGGAGTCAGTTCTCTTCCAGCGACTCAGCATCTGTGTGGAAAAGTCTGAAAAACATCACAAACTACAAGACACCATCCCCCAGCACTATAGACAATGAATGACTTGCAAACGACCTGAATGAGTTTTACTGCCGGTTTGAGAAAAACCCCCACACCCACTCTGAACTGCTCTTCACGCCACCATTAACACCTCCACCACCCCCCGCCTCCCCCATACCTGCACTTCAGTTCAACGAAGAGGAGGTGCGCCAGGTCTTCCGGAAACAGAAGAGAAAAAAAGCACCAGGCCCAGATTTTATAACACCAGCCTGTTTAAAATCCTGTGCTGACCAACTGGCCCCCATCTTCACCCTGATCTTCAACAGATCACTGGAGCTGTGTGAAGTGCCCTCCTGCCTCAAATGCTCCACCATCATCCCCATCCCAAAGAAACCCAAACCTACAGGACTAAATGACTACAGACTGGTGGCACTAACATCTGCGGTCATAAAGTCTTTTGAAAAACTGGTGCTGGCCAGCCTGAAGGACATCAATGAACCCTCACTGGACTCTCTTCAGTTTGTGTACAGAGCAAACAGGTCTGTGGATGATGCAGTAAATATGGGACTGGATTATGCTCTGCAACACCTAGACAGACCAGGGACCTATGTGAGGATCTTGTTTGTTGACTTCAGCTCTGCATTTAACACTATCATCCCAAAACTTCTCCTGCCCAAATTAACTCAGCTCTCTGTGCCCACCTCTGTCTGTCAGTGGATCAACAGCTTCCTAACGGACAGCAGAGGTGAAGCTGGGAAAATTCTCATCTAGTATCTGCACAATCAGCACTGGCGCCCCCCAGGGGTGTGTCCTCTCTCCACTGCTCTTCTCCCTGTACACGAATGACTGCACTTCAAAAGACTCCTCTGTGAAGCTCTTGAAGTTTGCAGACGACACCACACTTATCAGCCTCATTCAGGACGGTGACGAGTCTGCTTACAGACAGGAGGTTAAGGAGTTGGCTGTCTGGTGCAGTCACAACAACCTGGAGCTCAACACGCTCAAAACAGTGGAGATGATAGTGGACTTCTGGAGAAACCCCCCTTCTCTCCCCCCACTGAGCTTCATGGACAGCATTGTGGCAGCAGTGGAGTCATTCAGGTTCCTGGGCACCACCATCTCTCAGGACCTGAAGTGGGACACTCACATTGACTCCATTGTCAAAAAAGCTCAACAGAGGCTGTACTTTCTTCGTCAGCTGAGGAAGTTCAACCTCCCAAAGGAGCTGCTGAAACAGTTCTACACCTCCATCATTGAATCAGTCATCTGCACATCAATAACTGTCTGGTTTAGCTCAGCTACTAAATACGACCTCCAAAGACTACGTCGAATAGTTCGGACTGCTGAGCGAATCACTGGTACAACCCTTCCTACTCCCCAAGAACTGTACTTATCCAGAGCGAGCAGGAGGGCTGCCAAAATCACTCTGGACCCCTCACACCCAGCACACTGCCTCTTTGAACTTTTACCTTCTGGTCGACGCTACAGAGCACTGCGCACCAGAACAGCCCGACACAGAAACAGTTTCTTCCCTCATGCAATCGATCTTATGAACACTTGATGATAATAATTGTGGGACCAACATCACTATTTGCACATAACAGCTGCACATATAACGTTGTATATAGTAATAAACATGTACATACACTTGTCAATCTGTATATTTGCACTCACTACTTACTTCTATTTTTTAAAAAATATATTTATTATCTGTTTTTTGTCCTGTCTCTGTAATCCTGTTGCACTGTAAAAGCTCTTTCACGAAAACAAATTCCTCGTATGTGTGAACATACCTGGCAATAAAGCTCTTTCTGATTCTGATTTTCACATCCCAATGTTGACAGGTATGCAACTGACATAATTGTGAAATTAAATTAAAGTAAACAAAACACTCATACATCAATTGTGAAAAGATCAGAATATATTACTATTAGTATTATTAGCCCTCTTAAGCAACATTATATTTTGATTGTCTACAGAATAAACCACTGTTATACAATGACTTGCCTTTAAAGGGCACCTACGATATAAATTAACTTGTGTAAGCTGTTTGGACAGAACTGTGTGAAGGTTTAGTGTGTCCACAATCATATTGGAGTGATAGAAACACAATAAGTCTCTCTTTTTTTTTAAATTCCTGACGTTAAAATAGGATCCAAATGCCTCCCATTTTGAGGCCCACAGCAACGTGACGTAGAAGTGTGGTTTCCCCACCTACCAAATTGATTGACAGCCACACATTAATATGTCTTTGTAGTAACACATATAATAATATACACAAGACAGGATGTGCGCAAAGCAACTGGGATTAAAATACATCAGCTCTCTGTGATCATCTGCAGCTCAAGAACGAGTTTTACAAGTTTAAAACATTCTTAAAACAGTGCATGTTTGTAATAAATACAGTAAAATCGCTAGGTAATTCATCACCATAGCCGTATAGTGTCAGTGCATAAATCAGGTTTATTTTGTAAATTAACACAACTGATGTCCATACAGCAGTGTATATTAATGTGTAGCCTGTCACATTTGCCATGCAAAAATCTAAACGTGGCTGTGTGTGTTTTAACTTTATAATGACACTGATGTGACTCATCATTGCAGAATGGCTTGAATTAACTCCACAACAAATACATCAAATAACAGTTGGGAAAGTTCTTACTGTAGCAAGAGAGATTTGCTTCATTCTTGTCACTGTGCCATTGTGAAGGCTACATGCACTAACAAGCACGTGGGAACGGTGGGCGGGGAGAACCAAATCATTTGCATTAAAGGCACTGGCAACAAAAACGGCTACAATATCCGAACAGCTCAAACTCCCAGATTCACAAAGGTGTAGAGGGTAAAACAAAAGGGGTAAAATATGTACCCTTTAAATAGGACTTATGTAAGATTTGGTCAGTTACCTGTATGTACGGCCATACTGTGGATAGTCGGATGTAAACAAAAGCATGGATTGCTAGGTTAATGTACTACAAATATATTGTTCTGCTTATTTATGCTGTATAAACCACATTAACAAATATATAGAGGCTTCTAATCCTTAGTAAACATAAAGAAGGTGATTTTTTTGACCAAATGAATTTATAGCAGCATCAATTAAGATATTTGCAACCCAGGCTCATTCTGAAAACGTACTGCTATATACATTTCTGGAAAGAAATGTATCCACCAGAAGCCGCTGTGTACGTTTGTAAAATTTCTCTCATGAGTGCCATTCGAACCTGCCCTTCTCGCATAAATCCACCAGAGGCTGTTGTCGACTAACTGACTGGCCAATCGACTCACCCACACCCAATCGATAGTGTCTTCAAAAGCACCGATTGACCAGCGCCCACCCACTTCCCTAAACCCAACTGACAGTGTTCTCAATAGCAATCTAGAAAAAGAAAAAGCCCTCGCGACAGCCTGATTTTTTACCACAGTTTCAGATTTTACCACATTCTCACCCTGTTATTTACTTGTTTATTTATTTATTTATTGGCTATCGTTTTTGTCCTACTTGCTTTCTGGAACCATTCTTCGCCGGACTCAAAATCTTTCAAAATCCACAGACATTTTTGGCGAGCCACTGGACAAACTGGTAACAGCAGAAAAGCAGTCCATACAGAGGTAAGCGGTCAGATGGTAAGCGCAGAAAGGAATGGCGTCATAACACCCTGTAGCATTAGTTTTAAAGACGCAACCATACATAGTTCTGGCTACATAATCGCGATCTCCAGAAATGTATATTGGGGACATTTTCAGAATGAGCCTGTGTTGGACATTTGCCTAATTCTTCAGTAACTTGATCAGAAATGACTAGAACAAACTTGAATGTCATCAAGCTGTTGTCAAGCGTCTTGTCCTGGGAATCAGAGATGTATAAAGTACTAGAGACCCAGACTTAAGTAAAAGTACAAGTACTCTATCAAAAAGTGACTTGAGTAGAAGTAAAAGTGCTCTTTAAGCACCATACTTAAGTGGAAGTACTAAAGTAGTCAACATTTTTTGTACTTAAGTATTGCAAGTAGTTTATTTCAAAATTTTCTACTCAAGTACTGAAAGTAAAAGTACAAGTATTGTGTAATGTAGTTATTAAAGAATGCAGTCAAAAGACATCATATTGTTTTGTTTATTTTAAATCTCTTTTTTGGGGGCACGTCATTAAGCAGAACGAAAAGAAACATGACTTACAATACTGTTTTTCTCTCACGCTTGAACCACAGATCTGACAGATTATAACAGCTTTAACACACACCTTTCAAAGTTGTGTGTCACAAAAACAGTCCATAATCCACTCAAAACGCTATTGAAACCCATTTTCAGAGCACAATTTACTGGTTGTAAACGCTGTAAACGAACGGTCTAATTCACTTGATTTTGATTTTATTGTAAAAAAAAAGAAAACGTGTATATTACTGTGTTAAATGAAAATCTGAAATATTGTATGGCTTATGGCTATGATTTAGTATTCAAAAATGTTTCATTTTGATTATGTTTTAATTAAATTGGTCTTAAACTTCATATTTTTCATATTTTTCTAGTATATTTATTCATTCTGGTACTTTTACCATAAACCAACATCTCAACCATTTGGTAGAGGCTGATATTTTAGAAATTATGGGATGTGTTGGGGGAAAATGTATTGATTGTGTTAACTAGCGACATTAGGAGTTAAGAAATGCAATAAATAAAAAAATTCTATTGGTTTTTTTCTTGGTGAGACAGTTAAATGGTTACTTGTAATACAATTGTGTCCTTTGATACAGCAGTAAGATATATGAACTGTACCTTTAATTTGACCCGCTCAAAGAAAACACTCTTTCTGAATGTATCAAACAAAACTCATGCACAGAAGACAGCATGAGCATTTATAGCAAATAAACTAATGTAAATATTCACCCGCCTGCTTTTTAAACGCTGACAGGCGAGGTCTTACACCCCTTTGACTGGTTATTGTCTTCACCTTCTCAACAGAAAAGGCTGCTATCGGCTTTAGAAATGAAAGCGTTGTTCACTGATGGCGGGAAGAACAGCCGCGGTTACAGTCTATGTATGTATAATACGCGGTTATCACAGGTAATCTATAATAGACACAGTGGAGAAAACTTGCACCTCATACACGCCCAGGTCTGGATCCACAAGTATCGCTTTAACAGCCAAGAGGAGATGAACAGTTGAGTCTCACAACATTTCTCTGTAGTAGTGAAATAGCGGCTCGTGTGCTGTGCCGCCTTCACTCGCCCTCGCGCCTCCGTCCTTCGCCATAGTATTGCGACACCGCACATAGGAGATAAATGACGTCAGTACGTAATAACCCGTTATGATCTATTACTGAACTGATATTGACCATTTTGAAACCTCTAGTAACGAGTAACGATGCAGCTCATAAAAAATCTATCGGAGTAAAAGTATTAAACTCATCGAAAATATGTACTTAAGTAAAAGTGGAAGTAGGAGAAAAAAACAATACTCCAGTAAAGTACAGATACTGCCTTTTAGTACTTAAGTACAGTAGTGAAGTAGTTCTACTTCGTTACTATACATCTCTGCTGGGAATTCATATTTGGCAATCACAAACCCATTTTGTTTTTTTCACATTTTCCTCTTTCTTTTCTGCTTGATTAGTTACAATTTTGGCAGTCTAAAGTACTCAGAATTTTCTTCCTTCTGGTACAGCCCAAAACATGGCATAAATAAATAATTTTCAGCAAAATAATCACCAACATATGTGGGTTTTATTCAGTTCAGTGACATTGTCCATTACAGCCAATTGATGATGCATCATCAAACACTCCATGAAACTGAGAAAATGCACTTCAGCCCTTTCATGTGCGATAAGGAATGCTGAATTTTTATTTTGATAGCTTTATTACATTCTGATTATACTCAAGTCAGTTAATAGCAGTTATCTTGTGTTCTCTGAGCTGTCTTTCTATGAATTTCTAAAATAAAAGTAAAAGTAATAATAACAACAACAACAACAACATTAATAATAATAATAATTAAATACATGTACATTAAATGATATATTCCTTTATTCACTGTCTTATTAATGCTTATTTATTTGTATTATTTAATTTTATTTGAGCCTTCATGTTATATCAGACTTCTGGATGATAGTGATGACAAGCAAATATTTGTCTTCCAAACAAGTGCAGTGCAAGGTAGCAAGTTATTTATATTAAATCCCAAATGACAAAATGTCTTATGCAAGGAACTGATGAAGAAGTGTTTTCAGAAATAACCACATTTAAAAAAAAAAAAAAGAAAATAACCCTGAATTTAAGGCCAAATGCATTTGCACATGAGCTTCACCAGGCTTATCGTGGTGGCACTGTGAATGCCTCATGGCAAGGTCACCAGAGCAGCCGAGTCAGCTGGACGCTTTTTTTCCGCTTGCTCTGCAGGGTGGATGAGGTGTCCAAAACCAAACATGACCACTGGGCAGTGTTTACATCCTTAAAAAAAGGACACACTCCATTGTTATGAACTGTTAAGGCACACTTTTTTTCTGCCTCCATGACATCAGTAAATGAACACAGAAAACTCTCTGTTACTGTCTACATCTATTGTACAAACATCACTGCTGTCTGAAACGGGGCTAATCGATCAAGATGCTTTCCCTCTAGAAGTCTGGAAATAAACATACACAATTTATAATGATTTTATTTATTTTTCAGAAATAATATAGTTTACATCATTATTGTTTTTATTTTTTAGAGAACTGCTATTTTGTTGTCTGAGGGGCTCACTAGATTCCGTCTGATTGAATGATAAACAGTGGACAGGAATCACATGTTGCTGAAGGAGCTTCTGATGATCATTTGAATTCACTCTGTCATGTAGCTTTAAGATGCCAGACTGCTTCTGAACAAAGTCCCTTTAAGGCAAGTCATTTCACCCAGTGGCCATCTTTGAAATGCCTCTCAGGCAGTATACTCAGGCATTCTGTCTGAATGGGGAAACATCAAATTTTCCAGAACTGTTAGTCAAGCTTACAATTGCATTACATATTTGAAATCACAATAAAATTGAAAAGAACAAGATCACAACACAAACCTCATTTATGGCCGTGTTACACATTATTACCATCTGAATTATTTTTTATCAGATCGCGCTGCTCTTCAAAAGTAATTTACACCTTAGTCTTGATGGTGAATCTCCTCCAGACATGAAAGCATACGTCTGATCTGAAATTCTACCATCGAGAAATGTCAGTTTATAGGGATACCTGATTGGCTCCTGTACTAGTAGGCGGGGCTTCATTTGATTTCATTGATTGTTACACTTTTCCCCATTCAAAACTATACGAGTGACATGTCTTGTGCATTCTAGAGCAGTGGTCCTCAACCACTGGGCCACGGAGTGATCCATGAATCAATTGGTACAGGGCCGCACAAGAAATCAATTATTATTTCTGTTTTATTTATTATCCGAATCTAAAAGATCTTTTATTTTGAAAAATGACCATATTCTCTCACTTACATCTCGGTCACTTGAGTGTCCAAATTTAACCCACAAGCAACAAAATGAATAAGAAACAGACGTCTTTGGAAAGTTTCTGTGCTATGGGGGAAAGACCCATTGAAGGACCTGCGAACAGCCAAGGAATGGATCCGCAACTCATTTGTGTTAACAAATTAGGTGAATCCAGCATGTCTGTGCAAGAAGAACAACTGCTGGAGATCGCAAATGATATCGCATATAGCGTTTTTTCTAGAGTTCATGCAAGTTCGTTATTTTCAATCAAGGGGTGTGGCTTGCGCACGCAAGGGACGTGACCCATTCACACCTTCCAGATGCACCGAACGATCAGCTTCAGCTTGTATCGAATATACACATTTTGGTTCACTCATTATCTTAGACAAACACAGAACAGCCAAACTCTGCAGTGCTTTGTAATTTTCCCCATAAGTAAAACTTGAATTAGTGTGACAGCAATGTTTTTTCAGCTTGTCATCCTCTGAGAAAATGGTTGATGGTCGCCTAGTGTAACAGTTAGGAAAATTATTGATCACTTTATTTATAGAATTAAACAAAATATGTGTTTTATCTAGGGATGAGCAATTAATCGAAAATTCAGTTTCGATTTTGGTTTCTAATAATTATGAAAAAACATTAATCGAGATATACGATTATTGCATCATATACCGCCCCCTTTCCAGTTGTACACATTTTTGCTCTGCAAAGCTCAGTTTCACGTGAAAATTACTAAAAGCATGTACTGTAATGTAACTTTTGCAGCACGGGATGCACATCATTCATGTTTTTAAAAGCGCGAAAGAGCGCATGCTGTTGTGTGTGTGCACGCTCAGCCTCAGAAACTAGCAGAGCACACACATCTAAAGTCATCTTAATGTGAGCGCTTTAATGGTCAAATAAGTGTCAAAACGCTATGTTTAGTGATTATTCATATTAACCCTTATTTGTGTAATAAACAAACGTTTACTGAGCCTGTTCATGCTCAATGTGTGAAACACTCACACTTTCTCCATCACATACGCAAACATACAGACTACCCCCCCAAAAGGCCATTGAAATCTATTGCCATTTACTTTCTGTTATTTGTAATATATATATATATATATATATATATATATATATATATATATATATATATATATATATATATATATATATAAAAGCAATATCACATGAGTGGCAGTGCAGTATGGCTGTATATCTGCACTGTGGGAGGCATGCATTGTGTCCCAGCAGTGACAAAACAACACGGAGAGTCACAAAAATCCTTTTGTATGTGGAACTACTTTCTTCCGCCATTCATTTACATCTGCAGCTGACGTCAGAACAGCAGAAACCGTTGCTACATCACAAGCGTCATTTTAGAGCTAGTATTTCTGAATGATTCTCTAGCGCAATGCCTAGTGATGACAAAACAGGTAATTTTGTAAATTTGGCCCAAAAAGCCAAAGCAGCGCAAAACACTACCAGATTTCTGTGATATAAATACAGCACAACTAAATACAAGAGAGAGAGTTCGACTTAATGTCACTTAGCTGTTTTATAATTTGATCAGCTGTAGTTTGAAATTACTTTATGTTTTTTCTCTAAGGTCTTGTTATATAGTCTCTGTCGCCATCTGGTGGCAGAACGTCAACTGTATTTGCTCTGCTCAGCATAACAGGCTGATGGATGCCAACGCACTGTATCACTGAAATTATAAATATTTAAATTAGGCACTGTCCGTATAAATAAACGGTATAGTAGTAATTTAAACAACTACATTCTTGTCTAAAAAGGCCTCAAAAGTAATTTATGTTGTCCAACAGCTGCAACATTTGTCAGACTGTAATGAGTTTATTGATCTGCTGTCACCTTATGTGGGATGAGTTGTGGACTAATACAGAAGAGTGAGGAGGCTTTACGAGTTCTGTTATTGCAGAATATCGCACGGCTATCATCCAATCAGAATCGAGAAGTGAACAAAACTGTTGTGTGTGTGTGTTTATATCAATTAATCAATTATATATATATATATATATATATATATATATATATATATATATATATATATATATATATATATATATATATATATATATATAGTTGAAGTCATACATATTGGCCCACCTTTAAATTTTTTTTCTTTTTTAAATATTTCCCAAATTATGTTTAACAGAGCATGGAAATTATGTCTGTATAATGTCTGATAATATTTTTTCTTCTGGAGAAAGTCTTATTTGTTTTATTTCAGCAAGAATAAAAGCAATTTAAAAATGTTTAAACCCATTTTTTCAAAATTATTAGCCACTTTAAGCTATATTTTTTTTCGATAGCCTACAGAGCAAACCATCCAATATACAATAACTTGCCTTATTACCCTAACCTGCCTAGTTAACCTAATTAAACCTTTACATGTCATGTTATGTATAGAAGTGTCTTAAAAAATATCTAGTAAAATATTATTTACTGTCATCATGGCAAAGATAAAATAAATCAGCTATTAGTAATAAGTTATTAAATCTATTATGTTTAGAAATTGAAAAAAAATCTTCTCTTATATCTATATATCTATCTATCTATCTATCTATCTATCTATCTATATATATATATCTATCTATCTATCTATCTATCTATCTATCTATCTATCTATCTATCTATCTATCTATCTATCTATCTATCTATCTATCTATCTATCTATCTATCTATCTATATATATATATATATATATATATATATATATATATATATATATATATAAACAATACATTTAAAAAAATGTTTTTTTTTTATACAATTATGAGCCAAAATATTTCACCAAAGTCACGCAATATTTAGGGTATGGAAGTCTGAACGTGCTGGAATATATATAAATATAAGATAAATATTAAATAGAGATTAAAATATGCATATTGTACGTTTTATTTTCTCAAAGACAGTGATATAACATTTGTTTAGAAAATGTTTGCACCTGAGACCTTTGTGCCCTATTTGGTAAAAGTGTTTCCATCATAGTTAATCCAAACAGTTTCTCATTGAATAGAAAGTTTATTCTGCCCATATGTTTTTTTATGCAACATTTTAAATTGGGTATAATAACATAGTTAGATGGAATCAAATAAAACTATTTCTCATCAGACCCAAATAAAGTAAACTTGCTTTTATGACTAAACATTGAACTCTGGATGAGATCTTCGTCCACACAACATTCTCCCTAGGAAAGATCAATCCAGTCTTATTGATTCTTTCAGCTGATGAGAGGTTTGGTCTCTTCAGAGTAAACTTTCAGTTAAAAATTTCTTAAATATTGAGACTCTGTATGCCAAGATACATATGCTTTCCCTGTTCAGAGCTGAACTGGTAATCAATTACAGCTGCAGTATTGGGCCAATTGCCCGTTTGGATTCCCCACATTACCCTGTCTTCTTCCGCATTTGTCTCTCATGAACAACCAGCCTTTTTAGGGGGACTTGAATGAGTTGCAATAGTATAAAGGTGCAATGACTAACTAATCTTGCTATCTTTGAAAGGATGAGTAGTTTGGCCAACATCTGGACAATCTACTGTCGGAGGATTTCAGCCACTTTAGAATGGCTCACCATCTTACAAAATCAGTGAAAACCAAGTATATATCACTGCAGCCCAAAGTAGCCAAAAATAGGTTGTGATCTCTCCAAGTGGAAAGAACTTTCACCATGGGTATAAGGTTAAGACCAGAAAGATTTACAGCTGTGACTCCTGAACATTAACAAAGCATAATATATGTGACTACAAAACGATACATTCAGTTTCATTTTTCATTACTGTAAAGCATATGGTACAAGGCTGGGGTAGGTGTAGATGTTATAAAAGCACAATAGGTTGAACTCTGTGTCATGAACAAGACATAAATAAATCAACCAAACCCCAAGGAGGTTTGTATACAGCCCGTTTGGAGCTGACCTGCCATTGAAATTGACTCCAACCTCTGTTTCTACCTTACTCATGAAAACTAGGGAGTACAGTATGGCTGCCACTTAAATTGAGTTTGTCATGTGATTGGGGGGAAAATACTACAAGGTGCAAGTTTAACCTTAATAGAGTAATCTGAAAGTGTACAATTTTATTAGGTCTTTTCTTTGAATTTTTTATTTAAGCTATTTAAGCTATATATATATATATATATATATATATATATATATATATATATATATATATATATATATATATATATATATATATATATATATATATATATATATATTGTGCTTTAGAATATATGTCTGTAATACTTTATTGTCCACAAGTGGAAATTTACCTCTGGCTTCACCACACAACCACATCAGTGTTCACATTACACATATCACAGGAAAAAAAGAACAAAAAAAAAAACAGGCAACATAAATACATTCAATGCCATCACATAAATCACATTAAAAACTGTAGTATTTGAGACCCCACAGATACTTTGATGTCTTTGACAATACAAGCATGGGTTGGCTCCACACCACCAGGTGGGAATGCTGGAAAGTTCACTCCTCTCCTTTCCTTCATTTACATTTAAATCTTCTCCCACACTCCCTTCTGTTCACTCATCCTCCTCTTCATTCAGCTCACACAGAATGGTCATCTCAATATATGAATGTCCTATATCAATCCAAGTGACTTTATCTAACATGTTTTAGATCATTTGAAAGGTCTCATTTGTACAATGGTCTCATTTCCACAGAAATAGTCACAATCAAAACAATAAATATATAACTTCAGCTATCTTTTGAACCACTGCTAATGGTGTGCATTTCCCTAGGAGGCTTCTATTCAAATTACAATTTGTTCTCTATAGTCAGTAATTCTTCAGATCTAACATGCCACTAAATGCAAACGCGATTTGTTGTTCTATACATAGCTCTGTTTAAAGGAGATTCTTGGTTTGACTATTTAAAAGAAAGTGTCAAAAGGTTCGGGGCGATTCTGTAACCAGATTAGCTCATAGTGTTGAGCTCTCATGCTCCATACTATGTTTATTTTGAAGTCAGGTATGCATCTTTTGATCTTAGATTTATCTTTGAGAATTTTATGTCTTGTGTTGATTGTTTATGAATTGACTGAATAGTTGGCATAATACACATTTACCGGACTAAAAAATTGTAAAAATTGTTCTAATATATCTTGTATTATTAACTAGTTGAGAACGTTAAGTCCATAACATCACAAGCCTTTGCACAGGTTAGTAACACACTAAAACATGATAGATGGAGCAGCGTGGCATGCTATATGATGTTCTTAGAGCTCTGACTAACACATTGCCATTAATTTCAATATACTTAGACTGTAAAAGGCTTATAATGGGTTTTCTATTTAGAACAACAAAATATTGTTGCGATCAATCTAAATATGGGTATGCCTTTATCTCTAAACATATAATATTATTTATATCAGGGGTCTCAAACTCAATTTACCTAAGGGCCGCTGGAGGCAGAGTCTGGGTGAGGCTGGGCCGCATCAGATTTTCCACAAGATATTAATTATATTACTAATTATTAACTTCTAATTTGTTAATTTTTATCTTATTTTGTGTAAATTATTTTAATCTTATTTTGTGTCTAAAAAATTAAAATAAAGAGAATTGAGAAAACTTGAATTTTTAACACAAAATAATATGAACAAAATATCAAAACATTTAAATTAATAAGAAAATAATTCAATCAGTAATAAATAATAATCATAATAATAATAATTAGATTTACTGTTATCTTTACTGTTATCCACTGTGCTCTTGTTAAAAAAAAGCAACACTGTGTTGTTGTCATTTGTTTTGACTACTTTTAAATCATATTGAAATATATGTAATGTTCATTGTGTGAGGTAATGAAAATACAATGCAAGTGGCGCGATGCAAATGACCCCAAAATAACGGTGCGACTGTGTAATAGGTCTGGTTACCAGGGACTGTTATTGCTGATGGTGTCAATATGTGACTGCAAACAATTACATTAGGCTGCATTGGGTTCCTTACTTTTCTTTTATCCCTATTCTTTTATTATTGTATGCATCACTTGGATTTATTTTGTCTGAGAGAGAGAGAGAGAGAGACCTCACATTAACTCTCTAAATGCCATTTCCGTTCACTTCCAAGTGAAAAATAGTAATTAAATAACTCACTCTTGTCTAATCTTCAAGAAGAGCCCACAGCTAGCTCCTCCGTCATGTTCTGTGACTGACTGGACTCGCGTTGCTTCTGTATCATGTAATCCAGATCCAGGGACGCTGTTCCAGCTTCTCGAGATCTCTTTTGATTAGCCTCATTATCAGATTTACTCATGGTTTAAAGAAATGAAAATAAGCGTGACTGCCTCTTTGCTATTTTGAAAATACAGATATTATTTAGGCAGGCCATTATGCCATTATTTATCTTCGCTGCTTACTGTGCACGAAACAATAATCACCAAACAATGAGAGTGATTGTAAACGTAAGAAAGATGATTGGTTGAAAAGATTGTTCAGGACCAATAGTTGAATGTGAATTTTGCTTTAACTTGTGCATAGTGACTACCTTCAACCTTCGCATGCACATTCTCTCTCTCTCTCTCTCTCTTTCACACACACACACACACACACACACACACACACACACACACACACACACACATGCAGGTATTTACCGCGCACAAGTTAATGCCGAATCAATTCAAATAAATACCGGAACGCAAAACACAAAAATCTGACATTTTCCAGAACAAGTTCCGGCAATATCCGGCTCAAATTAAGCACCGATTTACACATTTATCTATGTATAATGTCCCGCAGCAACTTAAAAAACTTTTTTTGAAGTGTTGTGAATGAAGCGCGCTGGGACACATGTCAGCGAGTGCCCAATAGAAGACAGGCAGCCAGCAGGCACGGGAGAAAACAGTACATATCAATGCTGCTGTAACTTTCACTGAGAAATGTTTCACTAGCTGCATCAAGTCCAACCGATGTCCCACCCCCGAGAGCCATATGCCCCACCATGATTGGTGGGTTTGTTCAACTCCGCACACAGCACTGTAAAGTGCAATCCATATTAAACTCGCGGGCCGCACTAACATTAAACTTTCAGATTAAGGTGGGTGCCACAAACCATCGTCCCTTGGGCCGCATTTGGAGTTTGAGACCCCTGATATAAATCATATGGTGATTATTCATAGTTACTAATAGTTTAAGTAAATTGGTCTGCTTAGCTCTATAGTAATGATCATGGTACGATCAAATAGTTTTGTTTTTATTTAGTAGATAGCAGATCTATGGGGACCACACAAAAATATTCTAAACTGTGGTTCTGCCTTTTTAGAATAGTGGTTAATCACCTCTGTTTAATGAACAAGACTAACATTCTTGTGTTTAAGAGATTGTATACTCGGCCGGTACAAGACTCAGGATGTTATAGGAATCCGAATGAACTAGTGTAATATATAGAAAACAAGATTAAATAAAATTAAACATTCATCTAAATTAAATAGTACAATAAGCTTCTTAATGTTTTATGGCTGGAGTTAATATGGATAAATATTAATATTCTAAGCCACCTCATACTAAAATTGGAGTCAGATATGCATTCAATTTAAACTAAAGCAACATTGTACACTGGAAAGATCAAACAGGCAGTGAACCTTCCTCCACCACAAGGTTATTATAGTTAACGAAAATGAACAAAAAAACGAAAACTAAAGTCGTTAAGTGAAATAAAATAAAAACTAGAACTAACTAAAATTATAGCAAAAACCTCCTTCGTTTTCGTCTTTGTAAATGTATTTAATACATAATCTAACCTTTTAGAAGTAAATCTATTTACTCCGCGCTGCAGGTGTTTGACCCGTACAGCACCTCAGATGCTGTAATCCTGCTGCCATTGGCCAGATAGAGCCCACCCTCCGCCAGTCATCCTCGCTGTTGCTCCCGCAACAAAAACGAGTGGACATGACAGCAGCACGATGATAACATTTAATATAGAGACTTAAAACTATTACTTTAATACGTTTGTGCCCAATAATGGGCTTTATCTCTGTAACGAAATCGCGAATGAATCTTTTTAACCGGATCTTCTAAGCGAACCGGTTGAATAGTTCACCTAATCGAACTGAATCATTTGAAATGATTCGCGTATCCAGTAAGCACTCATCCACAAACTACTTACTTTTTAAAAAGCCTAATACCCCCCTCTAACTCTATATAATCCAATATATACTATTATTTAGTTATTAGAACAGTAACGTTAAATAAGTGAATCATGTTTCAGTTGGTTTACAAAACTTTACTTTCATGGATCATGGTGATGTTTTAACTGACTGAAATTACTATTGTTGACTATATTTTAACATGTTGAGTCCTAACATCCGTGATAAATATCTGAACTTTCCATCACTACTGTGTATCTTACCTTAGAAGCAGCCTTGAACACATATTGTACTTAAGGCCGCTATCTTGTAGGCTGTTGTATTTAAATTTGAGAATGGGTAGATGGTACTGGTCATGTGTCCTCTGAATACAGGTTTCAAAAAAAATTTATGGCTGAGTTTTTATTATACAATATTTATTCTGATGATTTTAAATCGTGCACCTAACAAACATCCTTATTTAGAAAAAAAAACTAAAACTAATACTAAAACTAATAAAAAATAAACTAAAACTACACAATTTCAAAATATAGAAACTAATAAAAACTAGTAAATCTCCCTCTAAAAACTAAATAAAACTAACTGAATTTGAAAACAAAAAGTCAAAACGAAATAAAAACTAAAACTAATGAAAAAATTCAAAACTATAATAACCTTGGTCCACCAGTAGACACCCTTGTTGGACTAACAGGCTGGGCCTTGCTAAACTCAATTTAAAACCAAAGGACATTTGATACACATTTTTCTTTACTTGAGGTTGCCTAAAACGTCTTTTTGATGACAAGAGCTGAAATGTTATATATAAAGAATAAGAACAGTCTTCAAAAATCTTCAATACTTCTCATACGCACTTGTACACAGCACCTTATATCAATATACAATGCAATACCTTCTCCATTCGTATTTGTACACAGCACCTTATAACCTGTATATTTATAACAAATCTGTACACACAATTCAACATCCAGATTTTTTGACTAACTGCATCTCTGTTTAATGTTTATCGTCGTTTTTTTTTTTCATATTTATTTATTTTGTGTTGGTCACTTGTCACTTTATGTACACTGGAAGCTTCTGTAGCCAAAACAAATTCCTTGTGCGTTTGAAGCACATTTGGCAATAAAACTGATTATGATAATGAAATGTGCTTTCTGTTGAATTCTCATCGAATAAAATTCATTTGGTTGTCTTTGTGCTTTCCTACAATTGCACAGGCAACTTTTACTACTCCACAGTTTTTGCTTTTCCTTAATTGGCAACAGTCCATACCATGCGAATATGTTAAAACTCACAACAATTTCAAGTTCTTGAGGTTTCAGAGGTTTCAACCCTTGAGTAAGAACTGGTTTATTTCTACTAATTATCATCTCCTTGGTTTTATTTATCTCCAGTGAACTCCTTTGACACCAATTTTGAAGCAAATTTATATAACTATAGTACAAGGTATCTCCTTCTGTTCCTGTTTTAGTCAAGTAGAGTATCTATCCAAATTGAATTAAAAGCCAAGTCTTTTGCGCTCAGCCGAATGTTCTTATTTAGCCTATGCAGCGAGCTAAACATTAAAGGCTTCAGTAAGCACTCGTGAGTCAGTGTTGCATTCTTCAAAGCTTTACTAATGTACCACTTGCTAACTTAAAGTGATAAAATCATCTAATGGCAAACAATATGCTGTACATATATGTAGCACGCTATAAGCTAGCACATGGAAAGACAGGTAGCTCCAATTACTTCACTAGGACACAAAGGTTTCTAATATTGCGAAACAAACTCTAATATATACATAGGCAAGTTAATTCACATTGAACTTACAGATCATGCCATATCAAGGGCAGAATACCACACGGTCAGCACGTAGGTCTTTCCACTTCAAGTGCTTGCACAAAATGGCTACACTGTTTTCCTATTCAGTTAGTTGTTACTTTTTGCAATGTGACCGCAAGATGGCGCTGTTCATCATAAGCACAATTACAAAGTCACTGCTTTCTAATTCAATGACACCTTTTCGAGAACAAATAGACCTTTTAATTGCCATACTCTTAATGCAGAAAACTACATTAAGAGGCAGAATACCAAGCTAAAATCTATAAATAGAATCCGAACTTAATTTGTTGTCTGTTGGATAATTTATCAAATATGCTTATTTATTATACTTTTTTGGAATGAATATGCATTTTATTAGAATAATTGCAATATTAAATTGTAATTTTACAAATATCATGCTAACATACAGCATATGGCCTTTAACTTTTTACCCCCCTGCATGTGCTTTACACTCGTCTGATACTGGTCTTTTACTGGTCATTTTGATGGTCCATTTGAGTATTAGTAGACTGTCTGCTTAATATCTGTTGATATGCTCCTTCAACAGACATTTAAAGGTGAAGTAGGTCATCTGCCAGAATGCTAGCATTAGCATAATAGCTTAGAAATGTTTTATTTCTTGCCTGCCGTTCAAAGCCACACCTCCTTAAGTCATGAACATGCGAACACTCACCGATTAGATGTAACACTAGATCGTGTCATTCACCAGTTAGAAAACTCTATGGATACATGCACTTTATCAAGCGTAATTGTTGACAGACCAGCAGGTGCAGGAATTATATTTCCCCAAAACTGTGTCACAGACTGTCACTGTTCAAAAATGAACGAATGTGTGAATATAAATCAAACTTCACCTCAGTAAGCTGGTTCGGCGGAAGAGCCATATTTACTTATGTTTCGTTATTGAATTAAATAAAAATTAGATCAGAATGGAGTGCTTAAAACAGGAATATCCAGTCATCTTTTTACATTACACTTATGTTTACGCCACCAAGCCAACGAGTGACGTTTCAGTTGTGCTCCCTGATTCTCGTGCATTGCTTGTTTTAATCTCCTTTTACACTTGAACCACCAAACAAATGCTCAGGTCTATTTAACCAACTAAAATATTGATGCTGTAAAACTCCATGAACTTGAAAATAGCCAGTCTTTTGACAGTCGTTTTCAGTGGCTGAACAACACTTCCATGCATATAAACCCATTCATAAACAAGAACACAATCTACATAAGCTTTGCGTGGTTAAATTAGTTTTAAAACATAGCTGTCTAAAAGAAATACTTTAGCAGTGGTGTCACCCAGATCGGTTCAGATCGTTGTTTTGAACTGCATAACGTCATTTCTTTCCAGTGTACAAAAGTAATTACGATATTGATTCAGGGTTTACAAAAGTTTTGATTCTGCATTTTTGCCCCTTTCAAAAACAATCTTTCTTTTCATGGATACAAGGCCACATTGGTTTTCAGAAAGAAGTTCAGGTTGATGCAGAGTTTGCCTGATGTCTTTCTGTCATCGGTAGATCTATGCTTCATGTGTACGCGCGAGTGACATATCTGTTTTCTTAAAGAGGCTGCGCAAATATTTAAATTTGTTGACAGATAAGTTTGAGTTACCTGTCGTAATTGAGTTATTTGTCAGTCTGACAATATTTAATTGGATGAACTTTTTTTAGTTTTATGCCTTACCCAGAATATAAAAATACATATAAATACATTTACATAATTTACTTTAATCATTACTATTGGAATGTGAAGAGACTTTCAACCAGCACAAGAAAAAAATGTTTTTGAAGACAATCACCAACTGCACCTTTAACTGACTATAAGAAACTTTGCAAGTACATGTCAACTTACACTAACCCTAACCCCAACCTAACAGTCTACTTATAATCTAATGAAAATTAGTTGGCATGTAGATGCAATGTGACTTAAATTCAACAAAATAAAGTGTGAAATATATAAAATATATCTTTTACATAAATTAAAGTATGTATTGTTTTTATTATCTTTATTTTTGACTGCATGTATCCTTATGATAAAATAATGTTTTATTTTATTATTGATATAAACAAACTGTAATAAGTAGCAACCTCAAGATTAAAGATATTGTAAGATGTTCTCACATTTTGAGCTTACTGTTAAACCAATCTCCCATTGTATGCCAGTATTTTCCAGTAACTGGTTCTCTGGTTTGTTTACTTAAGGGAAACCACATCACTCCATAGCAGTGTGAATGAATCAAAGTCAAATTCTGCGTCATTCCCTTGAGTACATTCAGAAATACACTGAACAGACAGCTGTCAGTGACATTTTGTATATCTGTAAGTACCCTTCAACTTGACATCCATTAGGGCTTAATTTATTTTGCTCATGACTGTCAAAATCAAACAAAGCAGGCCAGAATATCTCCAAAATTGAGCTTAAAGCAAACCGGATAGAGAATGTGCATTGTGAAACACATTCATGTGGTAAAATCTAACAAGGTGTGAAAATAATGGGTACAAATAAATTGAAAATATAAATAAATTGAGTTTGAATCCAGCCCCTGCAGCACATGATCCTTGATCCCTGAAACCAATATCTATCCTGACACTATAATATACAGTAGAGTCGTTCAGTGTCACATTGGCAGAGCACAAAAGGATTTTGTAAATGATTTTCTTTGCAGTGACTCTTGTCAGTGCTGCCACAGGATGTTATATATTGCGGCTTCATGGAGCATTATGCAGGCGAAAAGGTCTATTCAATATCATGACTAGTGGCAAGGTTACACAACACTATAGAAATATGAGATATTTATCTGGTTAAATAGCTAAAGAGACCTGATGTTCATGTACAGAACCGTATGATGCAAATTAAATAGTTTGAATCAGTCAGTTAGTAAATATTTAAAATATTAAGCAATTGTGCAGAAATAAAATAAGATTTATTTATTAAACTGACTTAATGAATATATGAACGAAAGAAAAGAAAATATACATGTAAATTCACAATTGCAAGAAAATATTCCAAACTGTGAGATAAAATAGCTACAGTAAAAAAAAAAAAAAAAGTAATAATTCTCCCCGTGTTCTCGTCGGTTTACCCAGGGTGCTCCAGTATCCCCAAAAGCATGCGCTATATGTGAATTGGACTAAATTGACTGTAGTGCATGAGTGCATGTGTGACTGTGAGAATGGATGGGTGTTTCCCAGTACTGGGTTGTGACTGGAATGTCATCCACTGTGTAAAACATGCTGGAATAGTTGGCTGTTCATCGCTGTGGCGATCCCTAAAATATAAAGGACTAAAGCCGCCTTTCCACTGCACACAACAAACAAGAAGCGACAGACCGGAAGTCATTGATTTCCAATGGAGAGTAGCCCAGGAGCTGTGTGGAGTTCCGATCATCTCCGTATGCGGAAAATTCAGATCTAAGTTGAGCTGCGGATGCATTGAAATATTTGAACTCCTGCGACTAGAACGTTTACGACCGGCCGACAGGATGTGATTTATTCCAATGTTGCCTAAGCAGGTCCATGCACGCGAGATGAGAAATACTAGGTTTTTTTCTTCGTTATTTTTATATTGAAAAAACATTTCTATTCATGAATGAGTAATACAAACTATTATTTTTTTTATGTTGTCTCCACAGTACCTACAAAATTTTTAGAGGACTATAAGTTTCTAGTATTCATTTGTTCAACCATGGTGAACGCACAGAGAATAAAAGCTCTTGCTTTTACACTCCTTTAATTCAGACACTGTGAGAACAGCTTCTCTCCCATGGTGCACGACAAAACGAAAAATTATGTACGACTGCCACAAGGAGGCGTATTCCGACAGTCATGTCCAAACGTCATGTGCAGTAGAAAGGTGGCTTAAGCCGAAGGAAAACGAACACAGTAGGTAGTGCTGGCAAGAAGGTCGCTGGTTCGAGCCTCAGCTGGGTCAGTTGCCGTTTCTGTGTGGAGTTTGCATGTTCTCCCTGCGTTTGCGTGGGTTTCCTCCGGGTGCTCCGGTTTCCCCCACAGTCCAAAGGCATGTGGTACAGGTGAATTGGGTTAGCTAAATTGTCCATAGTGTATGTGTGAATAAGTGTGTATGGGTTTCCCAGTGATGGGTTGCGGCTGGAAGGGCATCCGCTGCGTAAAACAAATGCTGGATAAGTTGGCGGTTAATTCCACTGTGGCGACCCCAGATTAATAAAGGGACTAAGCCGAAAAAGAAAATGAATGAATGAATGAATGAATGAATGAATGAAAAATAATAATAATAATAATAATAATAATAATAATAATAATAATAATAATACGTCTAAAATGAAGGAGAGTAAATTCTTCCCTATGGGAAAATGTTAGAATTAATAGATATAGACTTGTGAAGAAAATAATAGAGAAATAAAAGTTTTTTTTTATTTAAAAAAATCTTATTTTCCCCATAATTGTATTATCTATAAATAGATTAGAAATGTAAATAATGTTCATAAGAAATCTTTTAAACCTGCTTTTATTTATTTATTTTTATACAATAGCATCTAAAAACTCAAAAGACAAAAAACAAAAGTTTTTTAGAAGAGTTCTGAAAAATAACATATTGCTCCTGACTGAACAAAGTGTTATTATTTTTAAATTCTTTCTGCTTCAAGCTATTTACCATCAACTACACAAATGTCAAACTCATCTACTTTTATTTCGACAGTTTTTATGCCTCTTTTACCCTGTATTACCTTGTGTTCATTGTTCATCTGCCCATCTTTGGGCTCATGATACTGGAACAGGGTTAGCTAACAAACAAACAATTCCCTACAGCAGAGCCCTGGCATTGATTCTATGATCAGCGTCCAAGTGTTTTGTCTCAGTCTCATTTGTGATGTTGTGGGTCATCAACTGAAATCAGGCCGTTGTGCTGCACAGAGATTCCAGGAGAACATTTCAAGGGCACGATTTCACAGTCTTATTGAAAAGTGATATAAATTATAGAGGACCTGGCATCATTTCAGTACTGTCAGAAGATGAACTTGAGCTGAACTCTGTCCATGATTTTCCGTGTTTAAAGGCTGTCATATTGAGAGCTGTCAGATGATGCTGGATCTAATGTTCCATTAAAGTCTCAGTAAAGAAAGACACTTTTACTTTGAAACATATATGAAATATATATGGGTGAATTTCATGAAACACGTCAAGGACATATGTGGGACGTATTTTACCTCAAAATCAGAAGAAATAAATTAGACTGGAACTGGTCTGTAAAAAAGAAGAAAAAGGCAGCAAAGTAAAGAAAATACATAAATAAATGAATCACATATAATGTTTTTTTTCTTATTTCGCCTTTCAATGTAAATCAGCGTACTGAGCATTTGAATGGCGGTTTATTAAAAATGCTTATTGCAGGGTATCATTTTCAGTCTCTCATGTAGTCACGCTATTTCCTTATCATTTCTTACATGTTTTTGTGAATCAGAGACAGTTTTTGATGATTTTATATGTAGTCAAGCAATGTGTAACCTCATTTCACTAATCCATCAAGTAGTGTGAACACAGCAACAACTGAATTCCCAGATAGTCATACATTGTGAAAACTGTGGTAATCTGACAATTTTTAAAATCATGCAGTGTGAATTCAGCATAAATCGTAATCCTAATTTTAAACATTTGTTTAACCTAATTAACATTGTTTAAAACAAAAATATATGTATATGATTGACTGATTTATTGATTTGACCCTATCATGGCTGTGGACCAGTCCCCAAGAAGGTCATCGCCATTTCGACAACACACAAGATGGCTTCAATCCTGTCTCAAGTCTCTTCCTGTCATGCTTTCTGTTCCAGAGTTGCCATTGCCTGATCTAATGTGGGGAGTTTTTAAGTTCTCCCTGCGATCGTGTCGGTTTACTCCAGGTCCTCCGGTTTCCCCTACAGTCGAAAGAATATAGACAAGGACTTTAAGACCATGTGGTGACTCACAATATGGTCACCGCCAATTCTCCAGTCCCCAAGATGGTCATCGCCATTTCAGCAACTCACAAGATGGCTTCCTGTCTCAAGTCCCTTCCTGTCATGGTTTCTGTTCCAGAGTTGCCATTGCCTGACCTACTGTGTGGAGTTTTTAAGTTCTCCCTGTGATCATGAGCTTTCCTCCGAGTGCTCCAGTTTCCCCCACAGTCGAATGAATAAGTACAAGGACTTTAAGACCATGCACTGACTCACAAAATGATCACCGCCAGTTTTCCAGTCCCCAAAATGGTCATCACTATTTCGCCAACTCACAAGATGGCTTCCTGTCTCAAGTCTCTTCCAGTCATGGTTTCTGTCATGGTTTCTGAGTTGCTATTGCCTGAGCTACCCTCACCTCCCTTTTTTAATCCTGCCTGTCTTGACTTATTGCTTGTTTTTTGGATTACACTCTTGTATTACCTCTTATGTTGTGTATGCTACTCTTTGAGTCTGTCTGTTTTACCACTAGACTGTCTAATAAATCTTCTTTTGGATCTAACCCCTGTCGTCACGTTTCCCTATGCAACACCCATAGGCTGTTTGATTAACTGTTTGTTTGATTGATTGATTGATTGACTGAGAGTGAAATGTAACCTCCACATGTTTGTGCAGAATTAACCCCCAGGGGTTGAAGACAGCGTATACGCGTTTTGATGCGTCTTCTCCTTATAACTCTGAAAAGAACTTAAATTACACTTTCAGTTTTGATCGTACAGATGAGATCAATATATCAATCGAAACTGTTGTGTGTCTAGTTTTTTGCATACACTCACAATGACAACAATGTAGGCAGTCTTTCTATTGTCTCTTGCGAACTGTTTTTAGAAATGCATTAGTAAACTGCATTGAAACTCCGCAAAAACAAAACACAGACATGAGACATATATCTATAGAAAGCTTGGTGTCTCCTTTTAAATACAGCACCTGCATGTTGAAAACAAATTTTTGTTTTGATAATGTAATCAGTTTATAACCAACAGTATGTTTAGTTCCCCTTCATATGGGAACTTCAACGTGTGTCTGTTATTAAACAGACTTTTGGGAGTGCTTTAGACGACCAATCACATCTGAAGATAAGAAAACGGGCCAATGAAATGCCAATTGAATTGGCGGAGCTTAGCTCCACAGCTGAAACTGATGAGCCAATTAGGGCTATATCAGTCGGCTGCTGGAGCCAGCTCATCAGAATTGTTGCTTCAGACCCGATCTGAGACTGAAGAACCCTTTTGCTGAGCTGACTTCCAACATTGAAGAAAGCATTATTCTCACCAGTGCGAGGGAAGACGTTCTAGCGGCGGTCGAGCTGGGTTTCCCGTCCCCTTGGCGTTTCGCTGGTGACCTGAAAGAGCAGTTTTTTAAAAGAGCAGAATTCCCTAAGAGAGCACACGGTCGTGCAGCGCGTCTTTTTAAAGATGTCGTTTCGACCGTGCGTTTCTGGATGCGGTGGTTTCCTCTCCCCGGATGACAGGCACGAGTACTGCGTCACATGCTTGGGGGTCCAACATGTTGATGCGGTGCTCGCGGACAGTTCTTGCCCGCATTGCAATCTTTTATTAGGGCAAGTCACCCCTGCTGCTCCCCGCCAAGCGGTTAGCACTCGGGCAGGCCTGAGGGTTACAGTGGGGGCTAATCCGTCGCCTTCGGGCCCGCGGACCCCTCGCTCCTCGTCAGTGCGCTCTGTTTCTGCTTCGAGTGTTAGCGCTGGTCCATCCTCTGGGTTGGCCGCGCTCTCATTAGATGACACCGGGGACGTGATGTCCATCGCTGCATCGGAGGGCGGGCTGACATGCTCTGATGAAGATCCGGACCCCCTGCCACCCTCCGGGGTTATCAGTGAGGTTTCGGATCTGGAGTCGGACATGTTAGCCGTGTTATTCCGGGCTGCTTCGGCCGTGGGACTGGAGATGGCTTGTCCCCCAGAACCGCGGCCGGACCGCTTAGATGGGTGTTACGTGGGGGTGAAGAAGGCGAAGCCTTTTAGACCCCCCGTCCCCTTCTTCCCGGAGGTACACAGAGAGCTCACGCAGGCATGGAGGGCACCTTTTTCTGCCCGGTCCTCGTGCGCTCCCGCTCTCACCTCCCTCGATGACGGAGCGGCCAGGGGTTATGAGGCGATTCCCCAGGCGGAGCGTGCTCTGTCCGCAGAGCTGCTCCACTCGGAGAGGTCCGCCCTCACTCCCTTCCAAAGCGTGCAGGTTATCTGAGTCTCTCACGGCCAGAGCCTGCACTGCTGCGGGCCAGGCCACCTCCGCCCTGCACGCTATGGCCACCTATCAACGCTACCAAGCCGAGAAGCTGGCCAAGATGCAGGAGGGCGGTTCTCCCCCAGGCTTGCTGCATGAGCTCCGCACGGCAACCGATTATGCTCTCATGACTATTAAATCGGCTGCTCGTGCCCTGGGGAAGACGATGGCCACATTAGTGGTCCAGGAATGCCACCCCTGGCTGAGCTTGGCTATATGAGAGACGTTGACAAAGCTTGCTTTCTTAACGCTCCCGTATCCCAGGCTGGCCTTTTCGGCGACACCGTCGGGGAGTTCACCCAGGAATTCTCCGCGGTGAAAAGCAGTCCAAGGCGAGGGGTGAGGTCATCTATCAGCGGGCTCGAAAAACTGCTCCTCCCGCTGCCCCTTCCGCTGCGGTTGCTCTTCGCCGAGGGCGTCCACCCGCGGCTTCATCTGCTCCGCTTTCGCTGCCCGCTCCGGCCAGGCGGCAATGCCGAGCCTCCCGCGGGACTGCAACGCCCCCGCCCCAGGGCGCCGCTAAGTCCAGTAAACGGACCGCGAAGCGTTCCTGGGACGGGCCATTCGGAAAAGAGGGGACCTGCTCTTTCCTGGGTGGGGGGCCGAGGATTATTAAATCAGTCCACAACGACTTTAAACTCCTCGCTGCCGGCCCCTGGGCTGGCGGCAACCAAATTTCCAAAAGAGCAGTTTCCTCTCTCTCCGGATGCGCGAGCCCGAGTACTGCCAGTCTGGGACGCTCCGCCTTTCAGCTCGCAGCACCGGGACCCTTCGCCTCAGGCCCTCAGAGTGCAGCAGGACGGACTCCTTTCTCTCACTCTGGCCTCACCGCGGGATCCAGGGAGGAAGGTAAGAGAAATTCTCTTATTTTCAGCTCTTCCCCGGGACGCACCGCTTCCCGGGATGAGCACTCCCATCCCGAGCTGCCCCTCCGCTGGCACGTCAGTGATCGCTCCGATGGTGCCATTAGCGCGCGCTCTGCCAGCCTGGTTAGCGCTGCCCAGCGCATCGCGGTGGCTCATACGGACGGTCAGACTCGGCTATGCGATTCAGTTCGCTATTCGCCCTCCCAAGTTCACGGGTGTCCTTTTCACGAGGGTGATCCCCGTGAGCGCCCCTGTCTTGCGAGAGGAGATTGCGGTCCTCCTGGCGAAGGACGCAATCGAGCAGGTCCCTCCAGCCGAGATGGAGTCCGGGTTCTACAGCCCGTATTTCATCGTGCCCAAAAAAGAGCGGGGGGTTAAGACCAATCCTAGATCTGCGCAGACTGAACTGTCATTTACACTAAATGCTTTCAGAATGCTTACGCAGAAACGCTTGCTTCAGAGCGTCCGTCCACAAGATTGGTCTGCAGCCATAGACCTGAAGGACGCGTATTTTCATGTCTCTATTCTTCCACGCCACCGCCCTTTTCTCCGGTTTGCGTTCGAAGGACGAGCGTGGCAGTACAAAGTCCTCCCCTTCGGGCTCTCTCTGTCTCCGCGGGTTTTCACCAAGCTCGCGGAGGGTGCTCTGCGCCACTGCGGCTTGCGGGCATCCGCACACTCAACTATCTCGATGACTGGCTCATTTTAGTCTCCTCTAGCGATCAGTTGATTATGCACAGAGTCAAAGTGCTTCGGCACCTCGACCAGTTGGGGTTTCAGGTCAACCGAGAGAAGAGCAAACTTTGCCCTGTGCAGAGGATCTCTTACCTCGGGCTGGAGCTGGATTCGGTTGCTATGGTTGCGCGCCTCTCCGAGGAGCGCGCCAGGCTAATGCTTTCCTGTGTAACGAGCTCCACAGGAAAATAGTGGTCCCACTGAAATGTTTTCAGAGGCTCCTGGGGCATATGGCATCCGCAGCCGTGGTCTCGCCGCTCGGTTTGCTTCATATGAGACCACTTCAGCGTTGGCTTCGCGATCGAGTCCCCAGACGGGCATGGCGCGCGGGTACGCACCGGGTGAACATCACTCTGCTGTGTCTCCGCACCCTCAGCCCCTGGACGGATCTGGCTTTTCTACGGGCCGGAGTGCCCCTAGGGCTAGTATCCAGGCATGTTGTCGTAATGACACATGCCTCCAGCACGGGCTGGGGGGCCGTGTGCAACGAGCATGCAGCCGCGGGTTCGTGGTCCGGACCCCGCCTGCATTGGCATATCAACTGCCTGGAGCTGTTGGCAGTGTATCTGGCTCTCCGCCGCTTTTTTCCGGTGTTGGAGCAGAAACACATGCTGGTCAGGACGGACAGCATGGCGGCGGTGGCTTATATCAACCATATGGAGGGTATGCGCTCTCGCCGCATGCCTCAGCTCGCTCGCCGTCTGCTCCTTTGGAGTCACAATCGGCTGAAATCACTGTGTGCCATTCACATCCCGGGCGAGCTCAACCGTGCAGCCGATGCGCTCTCACGGCAGCTAGTGTCCCGAGGAGAGTGGAGACTCCACCCCGATTCGGTCCAGCTGATATGGGCGTGCTTTGGGGAAGCCCAGATCGATCTGTTGCTTCCACCGAGAACGCACATTGCCAGCTGTTTTATTCCCTGACCGAGGCCCCCCTCGGCACGGATGCACTGGCTCACAGCTGGCCATCGGGCACGCGCAGATATGCGTTTCCCCCAGTGAGCCTAATCGCACAAACTTTGTGCAAAGTCAGGGAGGACGAGGAGCAGGTCTTGTTTGTTGCGCCCCTCTGGCCCAACCGGACCTGGGTTTCGGAGCTCACACTCCTCGCGGCGGCCCCTCCTTGGCGCATTCCCCTAAGGGAGGACCTCCTCTCTCAGGGACGGGGCACCATCTGGCACCCACGCCCAGATCTCTGGAACCTCCACGTGTGGTCCATAGACGGAGCGCGGAGGACTTTGGTGACTTACCGCCCGCGGTACTTAACACCATCACTCAGGCTAGAGCACCCTCTACGAGGCATGCCTACGCCCTGAAGTGGAGTCTATTCTCTGAGTGGTGCGCTTCTCCCCGAGAAGACCCCCGAACTTGCCAGATTAGCATTGTGTTATCCTTCCTTCAGGATAAGCTGGAGCGTAGGCTGTCACCCTCCACACTGAAGGTTTACGTGGCTGCATCTCCGCTCATCATGACGCGGTGGATGGTAACACGCTCGGGAAGCATGATCTAATCATCCGATTCCTCAGAGGCGCGCGGCGATTAAATCCATCCCGCCCCCCTCTCATGCCCTCTTGGATCTCTCTTTAGTCCTGGTGGCTGCAGAGAGATCTGTTTTAGCCACTCGATTCTGTATTCTGTCATTATGACAGCTCTGCTGATCGCATTGGCGCCATTCAAGAGAGTTGGGGATCTGGAGGCATTTTCGGTCAGCGAATCGTGCCTTGAATTCGGGCCGGGTTACTCTCACGTTGTCCTGAGACCCCGACCTGGCTATGTGCCCAAGGTTCCTACCACCCCATTTATAGATCAGGTGGTGAACCTGCAAGCGCTGCCTGCGGAGGAGGCAGGCTCAGCCCACTCACTGCTTTGTCCTGTTCGCGCTTTGCGCCTTTACGTGGAACGAACGCAAAATGTAAGATCATGTGAACAGCTCTTTATCTGTTATGGTGGCCGGCAGAAGGGAAGTGCCGTGTCAAAACAGAGGTTGGCCCACTGGTTAGTTGATGCCATCGCCCTCGTCTATCAATGCCAGGGCGAGCCGCGCCCTCCTAACATGAGAGCGCACTCCACTAGAGGTGTCGCTTCCTCATTGGCGTTAGCACGCGGCGCCTCTCTCACAGATATCTGCAGAGCTGCGGGTTGGGCGACACCTAACACATTTGCGAGGTTTTATAACCTCCGAGTGGAGCAGTTTTCTCCCGGTTATTGGGAAGTCCCAATCAATCGGGGGAGAATTAAGCTCGGTGTCACAAACGCTTGCCGCGCCAGGCTCCCTAAACCGGAGATGCGTGCGCTTTTTCCTATTCTACTAGTAAGTTTCCCTTCCCAGGCGAACCCTAGAGAATTCCTCCGAGGCCCCCAGCATCGACTCAGCGGAGGAGTCGAGTGCATGGCTCAGTGTGCGGTTGGTATGCCCATTAGGTCTACACGCATATTGAGGATCGGTGCCAGCTATGTGCATCCCCATTTGGTGATGTCATATGCATTATTACCACGGTGTGTTCCCCCTCATTAGGCGGTCCCGTGTCTTCCCTAAACCGCTAACCAGCTTATCATATGTAGCACTCCCCCTCATTAGGGCTAGTCCATATGTCTCCTTACCATCAGGTCTCCCCTTTTAGGGTAGCAGGTGGTCTCCGCTGCGTCCTCCCCCTTCGGGGACTGGCACGCTTTCCTAACGTACTGTCGTATTTCCAAAATCCCTAGTCTATATTAGCTAGGTAAAAGCACACTTACGACCCCTGATTTAAAACTTTTATTCCCATGTAATGGTAATATGTTGGGCCTAGGGGACGTTGGAAGGTTGCGCTCTTGGTGATGTCAGTGCGCTCACACTTTGGCTTGGCAAACTACACATCAGGGACGCGACAGGCTTAGCTGCTGTGGCGCTTTCCATACAGTCTCCCAAAAGTCTGTTTAATAACAGACACACGTTGAAGTTCCCATATGAAGGGGAACGTCCTGGTTACGTACGTAACCCACGTTCCCCGAATAGGGAACGGAGACGTGTGTCTCCACTGCCACAGCACCTGAGTCTCCAGCTGGGAGCTGAGCGATCGGCTCTTCAGCAGGCAAATTCTGATGAGCTGGCTCCAGCAGCCGACTGATATAGCCCTAATTGGCTCATCAGTTTCAGCTGTGGAGCTAAGCTCCGCCAATTCAATTGGCATTTCATTGGCCCGTTTTCTTATCTTCAGATGTGATTGGTCGTCTAAAGCACTCCCAAAAGTCTGTTTAATAACAGACACACGTCTCCGTTCCCTATTCGGGGAACGTGGGTTACGTACGTAACCAGGACGTTTCTCAGTATAAGCTGATTAGTGTTAATGCTACCACGCCCATGGGGCTTTGTTATTACAATCGTCTGCATAGATGCACGCAACATGTAGACTGTGGTAAAAAAAAAAACAGTTTTATTTTTTTCAGTTCATTAAAATGAACAGAAACTCAGCAAATACTCAACAAAGAGGCATGAGAGATATATCTATTAGTGATGGGAAGTTCGGATCATTTTACTGCCTTGGATCTTTGAGTCTCGTTCATCGAGATGAACAAATCTTTTTCGAGTCATTTCGTTTAATTTGCCAATATATCATTAAAATGTTACGAATTGCTTCCAAACACATATTCAACTAGCCCAAATGCTGATTACACTACAGACAAGTCATGAATAGAATGCTTTAAGAAGGAGAAAATCATAATTCATTGTTTACCTGCTCTTTTGTCTACGAAGGTATTTTTGTCTCTTTGCTCAGCTCACCTCTTCATGTCTTCAAATTTGAGTTGTTTGTTCACGTCACACTAAAAGTCACATGTAATCTTAACCAATGTACACAGTCTTAGCCAAAAGGAGCCATGATTAGTTCCCCTTTTGAGTCTTCTGGTTTTTGAGTCGTTCGTTCATCATGTGACAGAATGTAAAGAAAGATGACTCAAACTCGAGGACTCGAGAAATGAAGGGATCAAAAAAAATTCCGGCTCTAAATGCATATGATTGGCTTCAGTCTTTCACGTGATGAACGTATGACTCAGGCCGAGAAATCCTTTTCCGGCTTTAATCGCATATGACTGGCTTTTGCCTTTCACATGTTGAATGAACGACTTAACTGAGGACTCGAGAAATGAACGGATCAAATCTTTTTCTGGCTCTAAATGCATTTGATTGGCTAGGCTTTAGTCTTTCACATGACGAACGAACAATTCAAACCCAATAGAGGACTCAAAAAATTTGCTTAAAAATTTTAATTATCTTCTCCCATACTACACAATGTGCACATGGGCGAATGAATGAATCACTTAGTTCATTTGAGTCATTAGTTTTTTTCTCCCATAACGCAAACGAAAGCATAAGAGATGAGTGATTTAATAAATCTACTGTCTTTGTGAACCGTTTTGTAACATATGATGCTGCAGGCATTAGAAACATAAACACTGTTTAATTGTTGTTTATCGTTTTAATAATTTTATTTTTTTACCAGAAAATCTTTATAACAAAACAAATTACTTTAAAATCACAATAATAAAACAAACAAAAGAAAAAACAAAATAGTGCACATTAAGCTAGACTTTTTAATAAATAAAAACAAGTAAACTTTAAATTAAATAACACATTTGTGCCATAAAAGCTTTATATCAAATAGGGCAACTATTTCCAATAGATATTTTTTTTTTATGAAACAGCAATTTAAGTGAAAAATAATTCAAATAAAAAAATATAAAAGGCACAGATTCTAATGATCTTAACAACTGACTTTAGAATATTAAAACAACAGTGAACCACAAGCTTGGCTTTTTGTAATAAAATAAAACCACATATCCACCAGAAAAAAGTAACAACAACTTAGTGACAATAGGACAGACCTTTTTTATTTCGAAGAAAATGCTTTTTAGGTACACATTTTTTATAATTTTAGGACAAGTCTAAAATATGATCCATGTTGCAACAAAAATCCAGTTTTACTTCTCATTGCGATGTACAGTTGAGCTACAGTTTAAGATCAGAAATGCACATAATAATAATAATTAATGATGATGATGCACTGTCTCTAAAGAGAATTTGGAACCATTTACTAATTTCTACTCCCAATTCTGCTGTAGTGTCAAGTCAAGTAAGAAAGACGAATGACTCAAATCAGATAGAGGACTTGAGAGACGAACGCATCAAATCTCTTTCCGGCTCTAAATGCCTATGATTGGCTTCTGCCTTTTCGTGATGAAGTTCTTTCTTGTCAAGTAAGTGTTTTATTCTCACCTTCATGATTTATATGAAATATGACCTTACAGGACATAATTTCATATGTCCTGTTATAGTTATAGAAACTTAATAGTTTTATTGCTATACAAAGTGTATCCTATAATGTATATAGCCTATATTGATAAACATAGGCCTATATAATAAAATGTATTGTTATATGAAATATTTAACTTTATTTGCTATATTATTATAGCGAATAAGCTGCCCACTCAGTCATGAAAAACAGACTCTGAGATTTCTTCCTGTACATGAACCTGGACCACAGCTAAGACCATGTGATGTTCACACTGGGCTTTTTCAAACCTTGCACCCTTTATTATCTTACACTCTTCATATTTACATTGTTGATTTGGCCCTGAATGTGTCTTGTGTACACAATGTTTCATGTGTAAATTCAAGTGCATGCCTTAAGTTATAAGTAAAGTGTATTTATAAGTAACTTTATCAGTAGATTTGCTATATGTAAGTTTACAGAGTTTTATACAGAGTACTGACTCTCACAAGTGTATCTCGAGTTATTTTGTGTGATAGTTTTATATATATTTTAAATAAACTGCAAACAAGAAATGTATATAAACTCATTTTTTCCTCAGATTCTTTCTTGAAACTCTTCCCTCTTAGTCACATACCTGTCTTATGGCTCATTATGCAGGTCTTTGTCTTCTCAGGTGTGAATCACTGCATTAGTAATGATAGTTCTCGCCTTCTTGCATAGACAATTTTCACTTAAAAAGTGACTTAGAAATTTTAATTCAATATATTGTTTTATGTGCGCAAGTAAACAAGATGATTTTCACATCATTTTGAAGCAAAAACACCAGACAACAAGATCTAGTTTTCAAAAGTCTTGTGAACAAATGTTCTGTATGTGTTTTACTTGTTTCAGTGACTTCAAAATTTTTGTTTTTCACTAACCACACATAAACGTTTCTGCATGCTGCTTAGGTATTATTGTAGCCAGCAAAGGCAGTGGCATGTCAAAACTTCTCCAGATCCCTAAAACACACTTTGACCCCTGGGGTTTAAATGGGAGCTAATAATATGACATAGCATTTTTGACGATATGTGTTAGTTTAAATTATTGACACATTATTTAATCACTCTAGTTTTAAAAAAACAGATTTGCATTTAATTTTCTTCACCTAAATATATTGAACATTTGAAGATTGTTCAATTGATCTTCGGATCTACCTAAATGGAAGATTTTTATAGAGATGTATTTTGTCATAATATTAGCTTCATAAATTCATCCATAAAGAGTTGATTTCCAGCATTTTCAGCAGCTCTGAATTGAAGATTGGCCACATCAAGTGCAGTTGCAGAATGCCGGCCAGCAGATTTAGACAGCATGGCCTCTCGTTGAATAGCTGTCTACTGTGATAATTTCACAAAGCTCCTCAGCCTTCCCAAAAGTGGCTTGCCTCCAGAAATAACACTTGTGGCTGAAGATTTTCATCTATTTTTCATAACAGAGATTGGGCACTCTGTCACAAAGAGTGTAATGCCTCTTCAACTGATACAACAAGCTTTTCACAGTGTTTACCTGTCTAGTCAGCCCTCTTTATAAACAGATAGTAGCGTTTCTGACATGAATACTAGTGGACTGTACCATTTGACACTGACTCACAAGGCCAGGTCCCTTTGGCAAATTTATTACACCTTTATTACATATCACCACGTCTGACTCACTGCTCTGACCTGAAGCCTGCAGCGCCTCCTCTGAATGTTAACTCACATACATGATGGTCATCTGTAAATGTGGGCAGAAACCACAGGGAAACCTCAGGGGAAACACAACCTTCAGTTCAAGAAGCTTTTAGGACCACGCTGCCTTGAATATATTCAGCAGCTTGTTTCCATCACTGGACATTGTCTTTCAGCCACTGTATGTTGGTAATTCTAGAATGCAATCTGTATTATCCACCCTTTTCTGTATGCGACTAGTGTGTTTCATGTTTCTGGTGTAGGGAGCTTTCTTTTCATTTTTTTAATGAATCACATTAACAACACACATTTTGGTCAACACATTCTCACTCCAGACTTACATTTTGAAGCATTTTGAGGACAAATTATGCATATTACTACAGGGCTATCCTACACCTCATTGTTTCCAGTTTTTTTTTTTTACCACTTCAGACCCTAATTGTGTTCCTTAGTTTCTGAAATTTTTTAAAGTATGATTTCACAGTTCTTGAGGCTTCATTAAATGAAAACAAATTATAATAATAAAAATTCAACATCCTTTAAGTATTTATATTTTTTGTCAATTTCAATGGACATCAGGTGAGAACAGTAGTACCCCCCGAACTACCATAACATACAAAAAAAAAAAACAATTGCTGTTATAATCTTCAAATTTTCAAAATCACTAAATTTAACTTTTGAGTTTTTTGTTATAGTGTATAGATTGCACCTTGTTTATAACAAACTTTATCTTCATCTTCCTCATCACTCCACATAATGTCCATATCTGAGATATTTCCATCTGCTATATGGTCAAGAACTTTAAGTCTGTATATTCTGCATATGAAATTGTTTCAGCAATGTTTTAGTACATCGATTTAGCTATATATATATATTCAGTAACCGAAATTTAAGTAACAAAATTTGAACTCATTGTACATCCTAATGGGCAGACAAATTTGAAAGAATCTTGATTTAAGGCTTGCAATGTTACAAAAGATTTTAAACTTTAATTAGTAAGTGCAATTCCTCTTTTTTACATACAATCTATGAAATATTGGAAAAACATATCAATAAATTGGAATAAAAACATTATAAATGTGGCTTTTGTCTTAGCGATGCCATGCTGCTTTTGAGCGTTTTTTTTTTTTTTTTTTTTCAAATTACAACATGCCGAGCCTTACTGCCATTTGATTGGATGACAATCGTCCATTCTCATGGACTGCAGGCTTTAAATTAGATTAAATACTCCGAAGGACACTACTCCCATAATTCATGCATTTTATCAACCAAAAAAAAATATGGATATTATACTACAGGGTAATTTCTTAGTTCTGGTTGGCTGATAAACTAAAATACAGCCAAAGTATTTCCAGAAAGATTACAGTACCATATAATAACATTTTCAGTCCCTTTTAATTACAAAACAAAACAAGTTTTAGGATTAAATGGATTAGGATTAAACCCATATGAAACTAACAGGAGTGATTTGAGGACAAAATCCTGAAAACCCTGTCTTAATATACTGCAAATGAACATTACCTTTATTTCTGTAACCATTTAGCATAAATAAAAATAATATTATTAATTTTGAGAGTGGCATGGTGGCTCAGTGGTTAGCACTGTCGCCTCACCGCAAGAAGGTCTCTGCTTCGAGTCCTGGCTGGGCCATGAGGCATTTCTGTGTGGAGTTTGCATGTTGTTCCTGTGTTCACGTGGGTTTCATCGAGGTGCTTTGGTTTCCCCCACATCCCAAAGACATGTGGTACAGGTGAATTGAATGAACTATTGGCTGTAGTGTATGAGTGTGTGGGTGAATGAGTGTGTATGTGTTTTTTTTCAGGATTGGGTTGCGGTTGGAAGGGCATCCACTGTGTAATAAAAGTGCTGAAATAGTTGACGGTTCATTATGCTGTGGCGACCCCTGATAAATAAGGGACTAAGCTGAAGGAAAATGAATGAATGAACAATAATTTTGGTCTGATAAATTATTGGAAAATTATGGTAAAATTATCTGCCACAAAGACATAAGAAGCTTGAGATGATTTTGTCATCATTTCCCCTCACTGATGAGATCTGAAGGACTGACACTGATGTGTGCTCTCTCTGAGACAATATTTTGATCTGAAAAGAGTCCCACTGGAGTTATTCTTTAAAGTATCAAAACTGTTTTTACGTCATCAAAAGGTAAATAATTTATCACTGATCACACAGGGGGTTGTTTAATAGCATGCCAGAGCAGGCACATTCATTCATTTTCTTTTCGGCTTAGTCCCTTTATTAATCTGGGGTTACCACAGCGGAATGAACCACAAACTTATCCAGCATATGTTTTAGGCCATCACTGGGAAACAACCATACACACTCATACACTACGGACAATTTAGCTTACCCAATACACCTGTACCTCATGTCTTTGGACTTGTGGGGGAAAACGGAGCCCCGGAGGAAACCCACACAAACGCGGGGAGAACATGCAAACTCCACACAGAAATGCCAACTGACCCAGCCGAGGCTCGAACTAGTGACCTTCTTGCTGTGAGGCGACAGCACTACCTACTGCGCCACTGCGTTGCCCCCAGAGCTGGCACATAACTATAAAAAACTCTTTCCATTAAAAAGTGAAATAAATTAGTGGCGTGCTTGGCAATCACTGCATTATTAAATCCAAAGAGGGCGCAGCATCTGAGACAGTTCAAAAACACAATTATTTGTAATATTATCAAATATAATTCACAGCATCCCTCACCCACAAGCAGACCATGTTTTATAATTGCTACTCTCAATATCTCAGCTCAGAACAAGTCTATTCTCATATAGTAAGTCAAAATCTAGATAAGTGATCTAGATAAGATCTATGACTCAAAATAATTCAGGTTAAGAAATATTTAGAAAGAGGGTGCTTTCACACCTAGACTTTTGTCTCGTTTCCCTAGTTAGCTCGGTTCGTTTGGTATATGTGAAACCAGCAATCGCGCTCGGATCCGCGCCAAATCAATTGGTCTGAGATCACCTGAATGAGGTTGTCTCAGCTCGATTATAACGAACTTGGGAGCAGATCGATTGAAGTGAGAAAGCGATATGATCTGAGACCGGCTATATCACTGTATCATAGGCACATACAGTATATGGCTATATGAAGAGAGTTATGAGTAGGACGGGAGGTCATTCCTACCAGTAAATGTGCGTCTCATGCGTGCCTATAATGCATAAGCCAACTGCTGTGTATAAGAAAGTCTTACCTTATTTATACCTGGTAACAATGTCTGTGGGTGTCACCATTCAAAATGAAAGCGCAGCTTTTCGCTTATGATGTCTTTATTGCTCATCGTCATAAATTAAAATCAGGATGTATGACAGCTGAGCGGGACTCTGCAAAATAAACTCTGAAACTCTGACCAGTGTGAGGAAAGTTAACTGGCACATGACTTGTTTTAGCTCTTTTGGTCCGTTTAGAAACTTTGCCGTGTGATAGCGACCCACACCAATTACAAAGAGCAACATTGTAACAATTTTAATCACTGTTTCAGAACAAATGAATCGATTCACAGGTGTGAAAGCACTCAGACACTTTCTATAAACAGGACCTTTCTTTTAACAGACTGGTCTATGAATTAACCTGCATATTCCCAGGACTGTATGTTATTTATAATCTTTATTATCATATACTTTTAACCATTCACATGTAAGTTCTAAATACTCTGCTGACCACCCTGTGTGAGTTTTTTTTTTATGTGACCATTATTTAGAATGCATCACTATAAAGTTTCCATGGTGATGTGATATTATCACGTGACACAGCTTCCTCATGATTTATGTATATTCTGCAATATTCTGAAAATATTGAGAAACACACTAAATATAAACTCCCAAATATGTGTAAGAACATATAGTTTACATTTAAGGATGAATCAACATAAGCTCTTAAATTGAATGAAAGTAAGTGGCTGTTTAACTGGAAAAAGAATAGAGTAAATATTCTATTAACCTAAAAAGTGTCTGATTAATGAATGAAGCACATCATCATTACTATATTTATCTCAATAGACATCAGTTTGGATTTTACAAACCATAAATGGTACTTATGAGTATTTAAATGTATGGAATCTAAATTAAACAATATTTGCTTGGAAGCACTGATCCATTGTGATTTTTTTTTTTTTTTTTTGTAAAGCGCTGTGCACCTCTTTCTCTTGCTCAAGGTGAGCCATTGTGGGAAACCAGATTTAAATTGCAAATTTAAATGATCCATTACTTTTTTTAATGCAAAATGTATCTTCAATTATATGATAATCATCCATGGAAGTGGTTTCCCAAAGCATTCCATGTCACTTCCTGTAACAAATAGCTTGAAGCAGCCTGTTGTGGTTTGGTGGAAGTCTTCAGTATATCTTGTCACTTTCGGTTAGCTGTTTTACTCAGACACAGAATTCATTTAAATTAGGGTGGGGACAAACGGAATTAAGGATGCAGCAGATGCCTGCGAACGCCTTGCTGAGAAAGGGCAGGGTGGAGGCACAGAACAAGAAGAACAAATAGAGGTGTTCAATGAGTGCTCCTCCAGGGACATTTCCTCACAGATTATTGAACTGAGGTTCACTGCAGTGTTTCCTCCATTTCTGCAACTGTAGAATTCCAATGCCCTTCATTACAACACTCCTTGACAGAGCAAATAGCTTGTTGTTTTAAACTGACGACATTACTTGAATACAAACTCTGAAGAAATAGATTGAAACATGCCCCAAATACACATCTCAAAGCACCCTGTACATGACACTTATTACATTCATTCATTCATTCATTTTTCTTCAGCTTAGTCCCTTTATTCATCAGGGGTCGCCACAGTGGAATGAACTGCCATTTATTACATTGATTAATATATTACACTTTATTTAAAAGATCCTCTTTAGATATTCTCTAAACTCTATAAGTATTTTCCATATTTGATGATCATGATGATTTTATGAGCTGGTGTTTTGAAAAATACACTGCATAATATAGTAAGCATTACATAATGTGCAGTTATTGCCACACACATCATGAGTTTAGTAGAGTCTATTCTAGTCTAGTCTTTAAGTTATGCACTCTCATTAAACTCATATTAAATTCACTGTCTACTCTGAGAAATGAATCTTTTACATTATATTATTGAGCAGGGGCGCAGCACCAAAGCAGTGCGCCCAAAATCACTCTCATACCCTTAAATGCCACACTATTTGAGGAAGCAGTCATTGCAGTGGTGCCCAAAACCATAGTGGACCTTCTTAAGTGTATTTAATCAATCGCACAATATACTGCAATAAAGAGTGTACAACCCATGTACAGTACACCCCCCCACCAAAAAAACAAAAACAAAAAAAAAACAATGCACTATGAGATTTCACACACCAAATACATTGTATACCAAATACAAGAGTCCATATTATGGGTTTTTGAAAATGACCTTCCTTGAAGTGAAGTGAAATATCCAGTTAAGGCTTAAATCTGTAAGTGTACAGTGTTTAAAACTGTTGATTCGTCTATAAAAGAGTCGACTCATAGTGCTTCAAACGAGTCGCCTTGATAACGAGTCATTAGGTGTTTCGCGATGAAGCGGCTACGAAACACAAGCCCCACACAGTAGTTGCGCGTGCAAACCCGGTAGATTTGAAACCTGCGGCCCCTATCACTAACACAGAAAAAAAGGCGCACGCACACACATAGACGCCGGTTGACTGAAGTCACGCTGTGCTCAGCTGGATATTATTGAACGTCTCTACCCAAAGATGAAACTGTGAAGAGTCAGTGGTTGAGGTTTATTTTTGCAAAAATACCTCAGCATTACCCCAGCCTTGAGCAGTTCGAGTGCTTCTGGAAACAACTTGCTTACAATGAAGAATTCATTGGCCTTTGTTAAAGGAAGGATCAGAAAAGACCACTGATGGGCTATGTCAGAACATGGATCAGTTTCTTCCTCCATTTCTCAAGTGTAAGTATGTGCAATACAAATTCTTGCCTCGTTTACTCTAGCTTCAAATTATGTATTTAGTTGTGTTTTGTTACTTTTAACCACGTGTACTGTATCAGGTTAACTCTTTATATTCTCATATCGCGTGTAAAGCCACGTTGAAAACGTTAAGAAATTAGTAGAATTAACTTACAGTCAATTTTGAGTTAACTACACATTTGATAAAGTGGACTGTTGAATTTACACTGTAGAAAACTAGAGCATTAGGTCTAGAGCATTTTAGTGTGGTCATGTCACTGGCTTCTGAACATTTCCTGCTTGTTATCAAACTATTTCATAACTGTAACAAGAGGCAATTCAATCATAACTTAATGTTAAAACAGCTATCATAACAGTTGTTTATCAATATGTGGCTCTTTTTGGATTCTTGGAAGCTATAGAAATGAAAAATGCGAAAGAGGAAACAAGTTGGGACCATTGTTTTCTTTACATCCCTCAAAATGGTCCATTTTAAGTTTTGATACAGCACATTTCTGTTATTATCTCTAAACTTTAAGCTGCTGCACCGCTGACATAACTTCTATAGTTATGTGAAACAGAAACGCAGTGTTGTGAAACCTTTATAATATATTATTCATGACAAATTAAAGGGTAGGTAAAAGTGAAATCTGTTATTCACTGCATCCCTAGTCACACCCCCACTCTTTGTGAAAGGCATCATGCAATTTTTAATGACCACACAGACAATGGCTTGGTTTAACTCACAGGTGTCAGTTCCTGGAGGGCCACAGCTCTGCACAGTTTAGTTTCAACTCTGATTAAACACACCTGATCAAACTAATTGAGTGCTTTAGGCTTGTTTAATACCTACATATGTGTTGACGCACGGCTGGAACTAAACTGACCCTCCAGGAACTAAGTTTGAAATCCTTGGTTTAATGTCTCATCAAAATAATGTCACTGACAGTATAGTGTCCCGTCACTATACTGAAGCATATCACATACAGACCATAGGGTGAGAGCAGCATATTTGTCTCACTAGCATCTCTTCCAACAGCAACCTAGGCTACGTTCACACCGCAGGCAAATGTGGCCCGAATCAGATTTTTTTGCCCACATTTGACTCATGTAATGACAGTGTGAACAGCCCAAACCGCATGGAATCTGATCTTTTCACTTCAGATTTGTGCCACTTTCATATGTAGAATTAAATCAGACACAGATCTGTGTGAATGGTTATGAGGGATTTTCATGGGACTTTTACATAATCTTTGAGCGACCATCATTCTGTGCTGCAGACATTATCATCTCCTCAGCAGCATTGTAAAATGACACACAGGGCAATTACTTTACCACAGAAAGTTGGTTGTTAGTTGTCGAAAAAGCTTTTGAAGGCAAAACTGATGCTTGTTAACCGATCTGGTTAACTATTGGGGCACATTCATTTTAAGGGGGAACTTTCTCTCCGAGAGAAAAAAGGGCAGGTGCTTAAGCATGCGGGTCAGTTTAGGAACAGGATCTCTTCACACTGCAAATCTGATATTGGCCACATTTATAACAGCAGTGTGAACAGTCATGCAAAAAAATCAGATCTGAAAAAAAAAATCAGATTTGAGCACTAAGCCTCGTAGTGTGAACGAAGCCCTAGTTTCCCATGTAGTCTTCCCATGTTTGTTTTTGTTATTATTTCTTTATTTTGATGGCCCATTTGTTCAATTTGAGTTACATTGCAACTAGTTATCATTATAAGTAGACTGTTAGGTTGGGGGTTAATGTAAGTTGATATGTACTTCCAAAGTTTCTTATAGTCAGTTAAATGTCTGTTGAAGGAGCATATCAACATTTATTAAGCAGACAGTCTACTAATACTAAATACATCAAAACAAATTGTTACCATTTATTTATTTATTTATATGATTTGGTCCCTACAGCACCTTAGCAATTTATTCAGAAGCTAAATTATTGAATCTTTTGTCACAATTTAATTCCATGACGTGACGTCGAATTTAAATTCCTGTTTAGCTACACTTAAAAAAATAGGGTTCCCTTAATTTTCATTTTACTTCAGCTTATTTATCAGGGGTCACCACAGCAGAATAAACCACCAACTATTCTGGCATATGTTTTACGCAGCGGAGACCCTTCCAGACGCAACCCAATACTGGGAAACGCCCATAAACTCTTGCATTCACACACCCACTCATACGCCAATTGTGTTTACCCAATTCACCTATAGTGGGGTAGTTTGTGCTGTGGGGGAAACACGAGCACACCCACACAAACACAGGGAGAACATGCAAACTCCACAAAGAAATACCACTTGAACCTTCTTGCAGATTTGTGTTCATCATTGTAGCACAAACTAATATATTTTAGATCTCACTGATCCTCCATAGACAGCAAGGTTTCCAAACTTGTTCAAAGATCAGAAATAGATATATAAAAAAAAAATACTCAGAACAGACCATATGCATTCAGTGGTTCAAACAGAATATTGTCAAGCTACGGTATATTTTTTTGTGTGCACGATTTCTTCAACTTCTACTGTCTAGTACTGACCACACTTAACCTTGCTCAGCTTCAGTGTTCAACCATGGAACCATGATCTGCAGAGGGAGAGCTGGTGAGTTGCTGGCAAGTTACAAAACCAAACCATTTTCTTTTTTTCCTTTTAAAGAAAACTATTACATGAGAAACACCAACTGCTGAAAAAAACCCCACATTGATAAACAAGTAAATGAATGAATGAAGTGCTTGTTCATGCTTTAGTTACATACCAGACTAACTTTCTCCTATCTGTCATCCCTGATAAGCAACGTCATCAGTTACATTAAATTCAGAATTCAGCAGCTAGGATAGTTACCTGTTTGAGTGCTTCTGATCACATAACTCCAAATCTCTTTCACCTGCACTGGCTTCCTGTTCACTATCACATACAATACAAAATTATACTCTTAACATACAAAGCTTTTCATAAATTGGCATCTCACTATCTTTCTGATCTTCTTCATTTGTACACTGCTTTGCGCTCGCTGAGATCATCTTCTGCTGATTTGTTATCTGTTCCAAAATTTAAGATGAAGTCATTTGGTGACTGGACGTTTAGTTGTGCAGCACCAAAGTTATGGAACTTCCTACCTTCGCACATTCACCAGGTGGAAACTATTTCCAATTTTAATTCTCAGATAAAACCTTTTTTTTTTTCAGGATAACTTTTAATGTTTTGCTGGTACCCTGTCTATTGCTAGGTTGTCCCGATCAGGATTTTGCCCTCGAGTCAGAGTCATTTGATTTTGAGTATCTACCAAAACCTGAGCCAATACTTCTATAATACATGAAAAAAAATAAAGAAGAGTGAAGAAACAGATCCAGGTGTCACAGTCACACAAGGAGGAATAAAGGGTTGTCTCTTTTCATCAATTTATTCAAACAAGTAGTGCATTAATAGGCAGGATAAGCAGGTAAGTGAGAGTCTTTGCAAAGGAGCTGATGAATAGTTGTTTATGTTGTAAACAGATAGCTCTAAGCAGACATAGAGTGTAAAGTCACTTCCCTTAATGATAGCTTTGTTCCACCACAGGTTGGAGAGAAACATCCACAGGTTAAATGTTTTTAGGAGAGGGGAATTATCCACGGAAGAAGGCGAGTCACGAAGCAGGTAAGGTGAACCGTCAGACATCAATTCCAGCCAAAGATTGACTGGAATCGCTGGGTGAAGCTGCGGTCACACTGAGCTTTTCCTCCCATGGACTTCCATTCATACGCACACGAATGCGTCAGACTAGAAACGCAGGGTCATGCGTTAAGTTTCGCAGTTCGCTGCGGTGCAAAGTTCAAACTTGGTGAACTCTGACCTGCGAAACCGCATCACTTGACTGCGTGAGACCAATCGAGGATCAAAACATGACCTCTTTGAACAGAAATTTAAAACATGGAGCAATTGCTTGCTTTTTTAATGTCTAATCATCTTGTTTAATTCCGCCCCTTTTCGCAGCGCCGCACGACAGAATTTCGCACACACAAAGCCCAGTGTGACCGTAGCTTTACATGGGGAGTGCTGACGAGGGGTGCAGGTGTCTCTGATCAGTACTTAGGTGATTGTGCTCGGGCGTAATGAGAGGTGGCAGGAGATGGGGAGCGATGATTGGTGCTGAGGGAACATGATGGTGAGAGAGAGTGGTAGGTGGAGCAGCAGGAATGAGCTGGGGATGTGACACTAGAATGGAGTCAACCCATTGTGTGGTAAGGCTTAGTAATGACATGGAAGCTATGGACAAACCTCATATGTCGGTGGTGAAAGAAACATGGGGTACATCTTATAACAGGGGTTAGATTACAAAAAAATGATTATAAAATAACAGATGTTAAATTACAGAAATTTCCTTAAATTAAAATTTCCACTAAATTTCTGTCATTTAATGACTGTTGTTTTACAGTAAATTTCTGTAACTTAACGGCTGTTATTTTATGATAACGAATGTTGTCGTCATCAGCTTTATATTATCTCCAGACCACAGACATACTTGCGCATTTCGCTACAAGCTGCTTCCGTGTTCTACTTTGTTGGCATTTAACCAATAACATCTCTGCAACAAAGTGATGTCATGCAACATGCGTTGCTGTTTCTGTGTGAAGTCAAGAAAGAGGACTAACTCTGTTCCACCGCATAACAATAGATGTGTTAAAAAATAATGAGAATATATACAGTCCTATGCAAAAATTTGGGCACCCCAATGTGCTCTTTCTTTATAAGAGAAGATTGCAGAGAAATGCCATTTGGTTTCTAGAGAAAGCTTTTTTCAGACAGAAATACGTAGTGTAGCAGTATTGAAAAGTGTAAAATTAAATTGAAACAAAAGATAGGCAATGCAAAAGTTTGGGCACCCTCTCTTTTGTGTGGATTTCAAAACCTGTAGTCACTTAATGCTGATTGATTACAACACAAAATTGATTTGAGTAAAGGTGCGGTCACACTTGACTTTTCTTCCCATAGACTTCCATTCATACGCACGCGAATACGTCAGACCGGAAACGCGGGGTCATGCGTTAAGTTTCGCAGGTTGCTGCGGTGCAAAGTTCAAGCTTGGTGAACTCTAACCTGCTAAATCGCATCACTTGACTGCATGAGACCAATCGAGGATCAAAACAGGACCTCTCTGGACAGAAATTTAAAACATGGAGCTATCGCTCGCTTTTTTAATGTCTAATCATCTTGTTTAATCCTGCCCCTTTTCGCAGCGCCGCACGACAGAATTTCGCACACACAAAGCCCGGTGTGACCGTAGCTTGACTCAGTGAACCTTAACAATCCTAACACAGGTGCAACCAATCATGAAAAAGGATATTTAATATAGCTGATTGCTAGTTTTTCTTCTCCCTATTGTGAACCTGAACGTAGCAACATGGTAACCTCAAAAGAACTTCCTAATGGCATAAAAACTAGGATAATTCACCAAAATGAATGAGAAGGATGCAATAAGCTATTACAAAGGTTTAAAGTCTCTATCTCCACAGTCAAAAATATATTAAGAAAATGGAAGGCCACAGGAACAGTTCTTGTGAAGGAAAGATGTGGTAGATCAGAAAAATATCTGAAAGGCAAAGGCAAAGAATGGTTATAATGGTCACAGACAAACCACAGACCACCTCCAAAGAGCTCCAGGAACATCTTGCTCCTAATAATGCCATTGTACATTGTTCCACAGTTCAGCGCATTCTTAACAAAGAACAGCTCAATTAAAGGTGACGCAGAAGAAGCCTTTTCTGCATTCTACCAATAAGAAGACTCTTTTGAGGTATGCAAATGCTCATCTGGACAAGCCTGAATCATATTGGAAAAATATACTGTGGACAGATGCCACAACCATAGACGCTTTGCATGGCGGAAAAGAACACAGCAATCCAAGAAAAGAACATGCTCCCTACTGTAAAATATGGTGAGGGATCCATCATGAGGTGCGGATGTGTGGCAAACACAGGTACTGGAAACCTTGTCAGAGTTAAAGGTCACATGGATTCCACCCAGTATCAGCAGATTCTGAAGGACATTGTTCAGGAATCAGGATTGGATGTTTCAGCAGGACAGTGACCTAAAGCACCGTTCTAGATCTACCAAGTAATTCATGCTCAGACAACATACAATGTTCTAGAATGGCCATCCCAGTCCCCAGACTTGAACATCATCGAAAATCTATGGATTGGTTTGAAAAGGGTTGTTCACGCTCGACATCCATCAAGCCTGACTGAACTAGAGAAATTGTGCAAGAAAGAATAGCCCAAAATGCCTTCAAAATGCGCGAGCTCAGCATCCCCTGGGAAGAGAGTCATCGCCGAAGAAGTGCCCCTAATTTGCTCAGTAATGCGAGTAATGTTAGTCTGTGTCATGCCCACAAACTATTAGATAAAGATGTTTCAACTTCACAAAAATGTATAAAAACGCTACAAATGTGGATCAAGATAAAATAATCCTGCGTCTGTCCAACACAATCTCACGGCAATTCATAACTTTTTGATTTAGTGGCTAATTCATACGAATTCGTACGAATAGAATCTAATTTGCACAATTTAGTACGATTTGCTCATCCCTCAATGACGGTTGGGTTTAGGGGTGGGGTTAGGTGCCACGCCTCTTTTTTAAAATCGACTGAACTCATACGAATTCGTATGAATTAGCCACTAAACTGGCAAAACGTAAAATACTTACGTTTTCTCGTGAGATCAGGCTGGTTTGTCAGTCTCCGTTGATGTCATGAAGAAGGCCAGGGTTATACAGTGAAAAACTGCCTTTTTTCCTGTGCTCCTCCCCATCACAAGATACCTGTCTGCAAGGGTACATTTCTAAGTGTCCTTTGTAAGTTTATTCTTTGAATAATTTCTGTGAATACCGAATGAGAGGATGATAACTGGCGCCAAAAGCTGTTGTGATGCGCGCCACTGTTTAAAACGCGTGATTTAAATTTTGCGTTATTTTAAAAATTGTGACTGGAAACGCAACTATAGTGGCTGGTCAGGCACTGATGATGATGATTATTATTATTATTACAGTAAAATAATTCATTAAATATGACGGGGCGAGGCGATCTTGTGTCACAGACTCGGTGCAACTGTGACTCCGAGGCTCCACCCGCTCTGATCATACAGGTTTGGTTTTCAGCAGCGGTGTGGAAGGAGCCTCCACTTATTCTGTAACAAGTCATTTATTTAACTAACTTAATCTTACTTATTAAACAAAACATTGATTCACTAGCTTTTCTTAATGGTATTACAGTAGTAGAATATAGCCTAAGGTGGATATATAGCATTTTGCAAAAAAAAAAAAATAATAATAATGTTATGTTATGTTATGTTATGTTATGTTATGTTGTGCCCATTCTGGCCAAAACTAAGTCAGAATCTTGTTGATATTAATCAATCTTTGTATATACTATTCCATACATTTATGATGTATTGTTTTTTTTTTTTTATTTATTTATTTTTTTACCAATTTAAGATGTTTGACAATGTTAAGATAAATATGTTGCATTTTGGCATGTTTTTTTACTTATTTATGAAGTATTTATGGACAAAGTTAAATAAAAAATATCCTGAATTTGAAAATATTGTGTTCCTGGCCTTCACTGAGCTCAAGTAATAGTTTAATGTATAAAAATAGTGAATGAACTTGACTGTTGATGTCTTAAATAATAATGTCAAATAACCAACATTTCTCAAAATGGATATATCTCGTTTTGCAACAAAACTCTTCCTATATATATATATATATATATATATATATATATATATATATATATATATATATATATATATATATATATATATATATATATATAACTGTATATATACAGTTGAAGTCAGAATTATTAGCCCCCTTTGAATTTTTTTTATCAAAGAAAGTCTTATTTGTTTTATTTTTGGCTAGAATAAGAGCTTTTTCCTTTAGAATTAAAATTTTTAATAATACGGTCAAAATTATTAGCCCCTTTAAGCTATATATATTTTTTCAGTAGTCTACAGAACAAACCATCGTTATCCAATAACTTGCCCTTACCTTACCCTAACCTGCCTATTTAGCCTAATTAACCTAGTTAAGCCTTTACATGTCACTTTGAGCTGTATAGAAGTTTCTTAAAAAATATTTAATAAAATATTATTTACTGTCATCATGGCAAAGATAAAATAAATCAATTATTAGAAATGAATTATTAAAACTATTATGTTTAGAAATGTTTTGAAAAAAAAAAATATTCTCTCCGTTAAACAGAAATTGGGGACAAAAATAAACAGGGGGGGGGGGCTAATAATTCTGACTTCAACTGTATATATATATATATATATATATATATATATATATATATATATATATATATATATATATATATATATATATATATATATATATTGCACCTCATATATATCTATCAGGCTCCTCTGATTAGTTTCAGAAGTTTCATTTTATAAGTTATTTGCTAGTAAATGAAATACCTTTTTTCAAAAATGTAACTTTTGACATTTTTTTTGTTGTTGTTTTTAACAAGGTAGATGTTCTTTTGCATCAAAACCAGCTAAATCCACCAGTGCTTTTTTTTTTTTTTTTTGCAAAAAAGACCTCTAAATCCACCTATTATCACAAGACAGTGTAACTAGATGAAAATCACTAAAGATGCATTCATAAATTATTTTACCAAACATGAAACACCTAAAATTAAAAATATATAAAACTGTCAAGAAAGTGGCAGTTCATTCCGCTGTGGTAGCCCCTGATAAACCAGGGACAAAGCAGAAGGAAAATGACTGAATGAAATCTGTCAAGTAAGTGCATTAATCACTAACATTAAACATTGCAAACATTGTAAACTAAGCTTGGTAGATTCAATGTAGTGTAAAAACATTGTGAAACATCAATATCTGTGCATTGTCCATTAATATAAAAAGCTTATCAGACGTATAGGTATTTTGAATACAAATAATATATAGTTTTAATACATAATATTTATCTTTAAAAAATAGCTTTCTTTTGTGAAACGCAGTTGCCGTTTAATGTAAACTCATACAAAGTAGTGTCGCTGCACAAAAATGTTATGAATAAATGCTACACTTCCGACTGTACATTGTGTTTCTTTTTTCATATAATGCATAGAGTTGTGAGGTAAGGTACGTTTTCAATTTCCATTCACTGACAGTCAGACAGCCTCATCCAGTTCATCAAACTCCATCATCGAAATCGAAAGCGGAATTAAATATCATGTCTCCTCATAAATCCGACGTATCAACCAGCGCGCTGCTACATTGAAAACATTCACGCCAACAAACTGCTATTTCTGAATGCGCTGTCGCTGGTGCTGGGATTTGGATGATTAGAAGCAAATCTGTTTGTTGATGGTGTACTACGTGCATTCACTCAATGTCATTATCTCATTTTTGGCGGAAGTGGCGTTTAGCGGCATCTGAACTCTTCATAAGTAAATATATATATATATATATATATATATATATATATATATATATATATATATATATATATATATATATATATATGTATGTATATATATAGTATGTATATATATATATATATATATATATATATATATATATATATATATATATAAGTCCTGATCGGGAGATACCGATTGAATCTAAAACTGCGTGATTGGGCTCGATTTCCGATCACGTGATCGGATCTGGACATCCCTAGTGCTTGCTATACAGTGTCATTGAGTGCTAATTAATGAATGAATGATTGCGTGTATGTGTGTATGTATGCATGTATGTATGTATGTGTGTGTGTGTTTTCCTCCACATTTCACTTTAAATATAAAGCACATACATAGTCACAGCAGCTGCAGCAATATTTTTGTTTAATTATAATGGGCATTTATTTGCCCCAGATCTTGTATTAAGGGCACATTTTTACTTGTCTTGGTGCCTTTGTTGCCCCAAGACCCTATTAAGTTCAAACTCTAAACAAACCCATCCTGACATCACAAAACTATTCATGACAACAAAATCAAGGACATGTGTAAATAACATGTCAAAACATCACAGTCATAGTAATAATTCATGAGCCAGAGCATGCAGGGATCAGGGAGAATGGGAGTTAACCAAGAAACTTTTTCTTTGTAGGCCTATTAGAACAGCAAGAGAATGAAATAATCCAGCTCACCTGCTGTGCTAGAAATTCTTCAAATAAGCAAAGAAAAGTAAAATTTTTTTTTTAATTATTCACTTGATCTTTAGAATGTGTATTGGGGCCAAAACAACACTGCCTGTGTATTTTTTAAGCACATATCTGGCAGCAGCTATAAAGTGCAGGCTGAAAATAGATGTCCATGTTTGTGGTCACTAAGAGCTGCTTTATAACAGAGAAAGTTTCCCATCTCCAGCATGTATCTCCATGTACATGTGACCTCATTCTCTGTCGAGGGTGCAGAATGGCGCTATGCGGTAACATTATGCAATCACACCTGGGAGAATGGAACAATCCATTTTTCATGGAAAAGAGGGTAGTGACTGGTCGGTTGAGGAAAGGGAGATTGTTGGAATTTCAGGTTAATGCTTCAAAGAACCTGTGTTCAGTCAGTGCCAGCAGCTAATTTCATATCACAGAATGTTTGTGAAACCCTTTGAGATTTTTATTTGAAGATAGCTTTTTGTTCTGCTAGTTTGTTTGTTTTTTTGTTTATGTATTTATTTATTTGGTTTTGTGGTTTAGTTAACGAAACCAAAACACTGGCCTATGTATTATTAAAACGCAGCTAAACATGATGTACTGTATAGGAACCGATATTTATTGATTTAAACTGAGTCTGGAAATACTGTTATTACTCCGTGTTCACCGAATAACTATTAGATTTTTTTCCTTACAGCATCTGTGCAATTCAAGGAGAAGGTAAATTTCGGAATCTTTTGTTACAATTTAATTCCATCACTTCACCAAATTGAAATTCCTGTAGCTACTCTGTGAAAATATTGTTCCCTTATTTTTGCTTTAGTTTAATTAAAGTGTTGAATTTAAAGCATTATTTGTTTCTGGTAAAGGTCTTATTTGTTTCATTTCAGCAAAAAAATAAAAAAATAACCCCAAAATAACAATGCCAATAACAATGCGAGCAACGTGAGAAAGTGGACCAAAGCGCATCAAACGAAAGGTATTAACAAAAGAAATATACACAGTTTAAATGCTTGTATTTGTTGTATTTGCACCAGCTCGTGTTGGCGATGCACATCCACAACTTCCTGCATTGGGTTAAATTCCAGTCTCCGTGTTCAGTCCGTTACTACCATGGTTGAAACCCATACAGGCAGTCAGACAGCGTAATAGAGAGAGTGAACCAAAGCACAAAAAATGATCAGTAATTAAAAGGGAAAAAAGAATAAATATATATTTTATATCAGACCCACATCTGATGCTTGTATTTGCACCAGCTACATGTCCACAACTTCACGCGTTGAGTTAAATTAGGCTTTACAGTCTCTGTGTTCAGTCCATTACTTCCACTGTATCTGTTCAGCTGAGGGAACGGAACCAACTCCGTGACGTCAGACACAATGACATTCCACGATGGCGGCACCCTAGGTCTAAAATCTATAGTAAAACATGTAGTTTTTTTCTAAATGGTTACATTAATTGAGTTTGTTTATTATATATTTTCATTAAAGTGGAATCTAATGTACAAAATAATGTAAACTTGACTGAGTGCTTCATTTCCCCTTTTAATCATTAATTGTATGCATTTAGTTAGGTTATTTTTCCACATGACATAAGTCATAAGACATACGTTTAAATCCTGTCTACTTAGTTTGCTATAACAACACATTTTGTAATGTTTAGGGGTTAATTTAGGCAGGGAGCAGGTCTTGTGACTGTTTTAACACATTTGACTGTATGAGCATATACTCTTCAATTGCAATCCAATCAAATGTGTTTTCAGACAATTTTGGAAGTGATTAAAAGTATACCAAAATATTTTAGACCCCTATTACCTCTATATTTAGCATAATTTACTTATGATCAGATCAAACTGATCTATAAATAAATGCATCTGAATATCTGGTATATTTGACACTGCATGGAAAAGACAATGTACTGTAGGCCTAGAGGTCCAGCAATGGCAAGCTAATGGGCAAGTCATTGCAGGCGATTGCTTTGCCTGAAATAATTTATTTGAGACAGCACTTTATTTCTACACAGCTTTTTATACGGGCAATCGAGCAAAAGGTGCCTGTCAAAATGTACTTAGACACCAAAATGCTTTTACTGTCATTAAAGAAAACCACTTTATTATCTTATGAGCAGGAACAGATAGAGCCAGATGCATTCATCCTGATCTGAATACATAAATCATCCTGTTTATTCACATGTGTGTCCCTGAGGAAACACTCAACATGAATACATCCGCAAATAATATATCATGGTGGCAGGAATAAAATGGAAAAAATATGCCTAATGCCTATAAATCACTGCTTAATTTACTTTGCCCTGCTGGTTTGGAGAATTCAGTACTCAAGTCTATTTGGAATTGAGAATGACCGTCCCAACAACTATGGTAGGTGAGGTGATGAAGAAAAGAGGCCATAATCTTGATGAATTTTTAATGCTGTAGTTTTAATGCTGAAGTTTTAATTTTAGGTACTGACAGAGGCACTTTTATTTCCATAGTTAATTTGGGACAATAATAAAAATAATAAGAATAAATTAATAAACTAATTAAGGAATTTAACATTTAGGATAGTGGTTTCTAAAACTGGTACAGTGGTAATCTCAACAAAAAATTTAATTAAATTAATCACTACATTCATATGCACTCAAAATTGGATAAACTCAATTTATTTGAGGGCAGGATTTCCATCCAATAAATTAGTTTAGCACCAACTAAAAACATTAATATATCAATAACAATTTACACAATTAAATGCAATTGAGTTGGTCCAACATGATTTTATTAAATTAAAGTTTAAATACATTTGTATTTTTTATTGAACTTAAACTCAAAGGTCTGATAATATCATGTGTGTGTATTATTTGTCACATTTTGAAGTCTTATAGTTGTATTTGAAGTTTTCCTAAATGAACTAAAAGAGCCATATTTCATGAGTTACATATACAGTTGATTGAGGCTGATCTTAGAACTATTTTTAGGACAGTTATTGCACACTGAGCAAAGCAGCAAACTGTGCTTTACTAATTAAGCTACCAACATCCAAAACACAGGTGCTTCTGCAAGGTGGTAATCTCAAAACTTAAAGCATTACATGAAAATCTTCTAAATCTTCAGCCTAAAGTGAAGATTAAACTCTAACAAGTCTTTCTATTAACTTTAAACACCTATTTTTACTTTTAATGTCAACATTTCCCTCTCTTAATTGAATCCCACACAAAGCATGCTAGAACTACAAATCCCCAAACCAGGTAGTTGAACCAACATAAAATGCTTAAAGGGGTGGTCCACAGTGTATTTTTAAGGCTTGGCTGTGTTTATAAGATGCAAACCAATGTGTTCTCATGCTTCACTTGTAGAAAATCCTGTTATTTGTGTTTTATATTTTTGATTTTATACAGCTACTCAAGATCGAAGATCATATTTTCTAGTTCCTCTGAAAGGCCCACCCTCAAAAGGCTCAGATTGGTTCTAACATAATGTGCTGTAATTCGTGAATCGGCTTTGCGTCACTCCCCTACAAGCACGGCTGTGTAAACAGTCCAGTCAGAGGCTCAGTGCAGCTGTTATCAGCCTTAATTAGACAGAAATGAAGAGCACTTAGCTCACGCCTGCTCTCTAAAATAAAATCTGACAAGTGTCTTTCACATATATTCAGAAAAAGCATGATTAAGTAATATAAAACGTTCTTATATCTTTTGCAAATTTGTAATTTTAGATGTAAAACGCACGGAAAGCAGCCGCATAGAGAAACTCGCATAGAGAGACACTGCAAGTGCTGCTGAAGATTGTGGCTGTTTACGGCATTTTGACTGATAAATATGAAATTGCTAAATTGTCAGCCAAAGAGCATTTCCCATTGTTTACATCCATGTTTATGTCCTCGCTTCAACATGCCTTTAACGCTAGAAACTTTGCCTGTGTTGATAAATTTTAACAAATGAAGAGTTCAGATGCAAAACCCTCTAAATCCATCAGACCTCTTCTCTTGTAAATGAGCATTTTCTATCAGGCTCCTCTGATTAGGTTCAGAAGTTAAATTTTATAGGTAATGATAAGGTTATTAGCTGGTAAATAAAAATAAAATACTTTTTTTTTTTTTTTTTAAATGTCACTTTAGACCAGTGGTAGGGAACCTATGGCTCGGGAGCCACATGTGGCTCTTTGACCAAAAATATGTGGCTCTCCAGCTGTCTCCCTTCAATAAAAAATTAAAACTGTCACTAAAAATCAGTTTCCTATTGAAAACACAATTAAAATAGCATTTTAATTGTATATTTTTACAGCAAAATAAATAAGAATAAAAGGACGTTTCAACCAATGCGCGTGTGCGACGCTGTGGATTAACTTGAATCACGACACCAATAAAGCGCATGCCACTTACATTTCTATGGTAAATTTGCGCCATAAAATTCAAACAATGGTTATGAGTGGTGAAAAGAAAGAAATTCTATAAATTGTCCTTTTTTAATATATGGACTTGCTCAACATGTGATGCTTCATATATATCCCTAATGGCTCTTTAAAAAAATGCATTTTCCAAAAAAATCCGAAATGGCTCTTTGCTGAAAAAAAGGTTCCTGACCCCTGCTTTCGACATTTTTTTTGTTTTTTAACAAGGTTGATTTTCTTTTGCGTCAAAACACAATTGCTAAATCCGTTTGTGGGTTTTTTTTTTTTTTTTCCAAAAACCTCTAAATCCACCATTGGGACAAGACAGTGTAATTAGTTAAAAAATCATTAAAGATGCAATTACAAGTTATTTTACCAAACATAAAACACATTACACAAACCACTTAAAATTAAAAATACATAAATATGTCAAGTTACTGGCAGTTCATTCCGCTGTGGTATTCCCTGATAAACCAAGAGACTAAGCAGTAGAAAAATTTATGAATGAAATCTGTCAAGTAAGTGCATTAATCAATAACATTAAAATTCATAACTTTGGAATTATAAGGTTCTATCTGACATTTTTGTCAAAATTGAGTTAGAGATAGATTTTAAGACTTTTATTTAAAAAACAAACGTTACACAAATACTGTTTGCTATATGGAATGCAAAAACTTTAAAGCTCAATATCTCAAAATCATTCAGAACGCAGATAGAACCTTATAATTCCAAGGTGACGAATTGACATTAATTAAATCTTGACAATCTGTTGTCATTTCTGATATTTGGGATTTAGATTTACAGTAAGTAGAGCAATGTAAACATTGCAAACATTGTAAGCTTGTTAGATTCAAATAATGTAGTGTAAAAACACTGTGAAACATCAATATCATTGTCCACTAATATTAAAAGCTTATCAAATGTATAGGTGTTATGAAGTAATACAAATAATTTATAGTTTTATACATTATATTTATCTTTTGGGCAAAAGGGGGATGTCTCTCAGACAATTTTAGAAGCTGTCATTCAATAATTCTCACTTTGTCTTTCGTGAAACGGAGTCGCCGTGTAATGTATAGTAAATTAGTGTCATTCAAAGTAGCGTCGCTGTGCAAAATCATGTTATGAATGCATGCTACACTTCTGACTGTACAGTGTGTTTTCTTTTTCTTACAATGCACAGAGTTTTGAGGGAAGGGATGTTTTCATTTGCCATCCACTGACAGTCGGACAGGCTTATCCAATTCATCAAACTCCATCTTTTAGAATCTTAATTGGAAGTGAAATAAATCAGTCTCCTCATAAAAGCCGGCGTAACAGCGCGTCGTTACATTGAAAACATATGATTTGATTCGCGGCTTCTGATTGGTTCTTGGGACATAGCGGCTTTTGCTGTCAAAGGCATGTCGCATTTAAAGGCTTTTGCCAATAAACTGTTATTTCAGAATGTGATCATGCTGGGGTTTAGATAATTTGAAGCAAAAATATTTGTTGAACATGTACTACGTGTCTAAAGCATTCGCTATATGTCGTTAGCTCATTTTTGGCAGAAGTGGCATTTAGCAGCCTTGTGATCATAGCGTGGATGTATTTTTTGTAGTCCCCAAATTCATTCGCTGTAGGCTTTGCTAAGCTAAACTTTGTAAAAGCCAATGTCTCCCTTTGCATGGAACTGTGAGCGTCTTACATTCAGAGATGTTGTTTATGTTGTCTGAAAAAACAAACAAATCAATTGGCCAAAGAAATTACATGAATTGTGTTGTTTCAGCTAATTTTAAACAGGCAGTTTGAACAAGCTGCAGTAATCATTTTTTGAGTGTGGGGGCAAATATTATTATTATTATTATTATTATTATTATTATTATTATTATTATTATTATTATTATTATTATATACCCAAAAATAAACACATTTGTACAGACCATGAAGAAATTAAAGAATTAGTTCAGGTTAGGAATGTTGTAGCCTTGATTAAAAAACACTTTTTATGCGCTCTAGGTAGAAAAAAAAATGGTTCATGATAAATATGCATTACAAAATCAGTATGTTTTTGGACGCAGAGAGCGATTGATTAATGAATGGTAGCGGCTTTGCTTTGCTTAAATAAATATTTCAATTAAAAATGAAAGCTCTTTCACTGTTATCTTATTTTATTTTATTTTATTTGTCATGTTTAGCTCACTGGTGTTTGTCGCTAAAATTACAGATAAGACTTTACAATAAGGTTGTATTAGTTAATGTTAGTTAATGTATTTACTAACGTGAACAAACAATAAAAAATACATTTATTAAAATATTTGCTCATGTTAGTTAATGAAAATACAGTTGTTCACTGTTAGTTCATGTCAACTCATGGTGCATTAACTGATGTTAACAAGCATGAATTTGTTTTTATAATGAAGCATTAGTAAATGTTGAACTATAATTAATAAATGCCACAAGTACTGTATATACTTTTTTCATGTTAGTAAATGAACCAACTAACATTAATTAATGAAACCTTATTGCAAAGTGTTAGGTTAGATTAGATTAGATAAATTTCTTTATCTCATGGTGGGGAGATTTCATTGTTACAGCACACATACACAAAAAAAAAATACTCAAAAATGTAAAACAACAAACAATAATAATTACTTTTACAGACAGACTTTGCTAATGTTGGTGTTATCAATGTCTTTATGATTAGTCTATGGTGAGTGTGAAGCTTTTTGAAGCTTGACAGCTTAATTTGCCATTCAAGCATGTAAAACAACAACAACCATATTTTTTTAAAAAATTTCACTAATACAGATCTGAAAACATTCGAGCTAGCAAAAATTAATTATAAAGAGGGACCTAGTCAAACTCTCGAGTTAAATCCAATTGAGAGGCTGTGGGATAAACTTAAACAGGTGGATCATGCTTGAAACCCCCCAATACCTCAATAACACATAGCCTGTTGAATTAATACAGTTCTGCGATAAAGAGTGGGCCAAAAGTTCTTTGCTGTGTTGTGAAAGACTCATTTGGCAGTTAATGCAGAAGTTTGATTGGAATTACAGTAGTGCCCCAAGCCCCCAAGTCTGCCACAACATTACAAAAAAACTGCATTTTGTGTTTACTTAGGTTGCATCTATGTAGCGTTAAATTTATTTTGAATCATGCTATGAATCATTTATTGAGCGTTAGCAAAGTTTATCCATAATTTGTTAAGCATTAACTCTACATCAATTAACTTAAGGCTCTAGCCTGTCCAAATCCACTTTTGCTATTTTAGGGACGGAAAAATACGCTATGCACCCTGACACATGATCTAACAGGGTTGTGCTTATTTTCTTAATGAGTTATGGGTGTGTTTTGAGCATAATGTGCATTAAACTAATAAGAGTCTCATCTCACTTTTCCTTTAAGAGTCAGTTGTGTCGCGCCATGGCGCATTTGCTATTTATGTGGCAGACTTTGTAAGTGGAACAACTGAATGTTTCACTAGTGAGAAAACAGTTAAACAGACCGTCTGAAACGCAAGAGTAAAAAATTAACCTCCTCCATTCGGCCTCTATCTTTTTACTTTACTTTTACTCTTTACTTCACTCTTTTATAGTGGAGAAAGGAAATGGTGGAAATTCACTCCACTGAAGACATCCTTTAGCCTACATATTTAATTTAGTTTAAGCACAAAGATTTGTTTCAAAACTATTTCTAAATTTAGTTCTAATTTCCAGCAAATGAACAAATGAACATCCTAATCGTATGCCCCATATGGCAATGCATACATCTCAAAAACCCGACAGGTTGTTTTTATATAATAAATAAAATCGCTAATAATAATAACATTATACAAATGCAAATTGTCATAAACTGAAAAAAGCCCCAGATATTAAGACGGCATGGAGGTAGTGGTTTTTATATTTAATTCATATATTTAAATAATAATTTTTGTAATATTTTGATCCTTTATTTATTCATATGTAAAGGTATTTGTGTTTTGCTGTACATTCTGTGTGTAATAAGCAATGTATAAGCATTGGGACCTGCATTGGCCCATAACACACCATGCACTGAACTTTAGAGCAGCTTTCAGTTGGTCAGTGGTGCAGTCTATTTCTGAACCTCAAAATAGCAACACGCTAAAAATGCTCCTAAACACACCTCCTTTTTAGACTGGAACACCCATGAGTCCACAAACTGGCACAAATGTTTTTGCTAAACAACACAGTACAAACATAAAATTTAGGGTTGTGCTGGTCTGAAAATAGCAACAAATCACACCAAACACATCTTGCACCTTATTGCACTGGGTGTATGATAGGGCGCATAATGGTTGCATTTTCATACTTTGATGATTAAAGTTTCATTACTTAATTAATTACATTATTAACAAACTAGTTTTTAAAGAGTAGTGAATGAAGTTAAGGAAATTCAGAGTAAGTAATTGTTAGGTTTAGGTGATAAGTAAGGTTTTATTTAGCTCAAATGATAACAATTTATGCATGTTGTGAATCCATCATAAATGACAATTAAACATTCAGTTATATTTTAAACAGAACAAGGAAATAAACAACAGAATGATTCAGGAAAAAAAACATATAAAAATGTATCTGTTCAACTGTAGGTTGGTATCAAATGAAAAATGCATGTTTGTAATCTAATCTAAACATATAAATACATTTAAAAAAATAGATGAAGAACTGGAGTGTCAAAATGCACAATTGCTTTACACATAAAACAATTTTGCGTAACACTTTACTTTGTGATAATTTATAACATTACATGCCAATTTTTAAGATGTTAGCACTTATAAAATTAATCTTATTATACATCCCAAATATTACCTAAAATCTAAACCCAATTACTACCTAACTATTGATAAGCAACTATTTAGGTTTTTTCTTTTTTAGCTAAACTCTTATTTAAGTGTTTGACAATAAAGTGATTTGTACATTAAAATAAAGTTTGAACCAAATTTGATAAAACAACAACATTTTAATTTAACAATAAAATGATAAAACATTTTAGTGTTTGACATGTTTAAGCATGTTATAAACGTATTTCTTAGTCAGGAATACAGCAGTTGTATAGCCATGTTTATAAACTGCTTACAAATGTAGAGTTATTGCTTAATAAATGATTAACTATGGTGTAAAAATATAAATACGAAAACTCAAAACAACAAACATTTTTATGTTGCTTTAATTTTAATAAAAAAAGTTAAAGTTAATCAGGTTTCAACTAATATTTTAATGTTATACAAAGTGTAACTTTATTTTAGTCAGTTTGATTGACGTAAGTTGAGATGACTAGGAACGTTAATTTGATTCAACTAAAATATTTAAGCCAGCAAGAATGTTTTTACAGTCTATCTATTTGCTAATGATTAATGTATGATTCATAGTGTGCAGCTATTATAAAGCTTTACCACAATTTGTTTGGCAATCTGAATCATTTAAGTGTGAAAAATATGCAAAAAAAATAAATAAATAAAAATAAATAAGTAGGCAAATACTTTTTTCACATTTAAACCTTCTTTTTTGCATCGTTTATTAGTTTGCTTTTATTCTTCTTTTGCCTACAGCACTGAATGAGAGTATCAGGGATGTGTTCTCAGCTGGGAAGAAAAAGGACACCTTCAATATGTGATGGCAAATGATGGGACTTATGAAAGGAATATACTTTGGTTTTGAATTATTGAGAAGAACATTCGAGGGATGCCTGTGATGATTACTACACCTCAAAGAGCTGTAATGAAGCCATCCCTGCAAGGTCATGAATTGGATACATCTAAAATGTCAATATCAAACCAGAAAGACATATGGAAATAGACACCCTTATAATGTCCTTGATACTGTGGAGACCTGGAGATCTCATCATCTGGCAGACGCAAATCCCATTAGAGAGACATTATATTTAGATGTGCATTGTGTACCCTCTCTGCTGACGATATGCATACCTTAAGCTGCTGTGGTCGACGGTTCTGAAGTAAGGGATAACATCCTCGAGATATTTGTCACCTCTACATTCAGAGAAAAGGAACAGAAATATTATCTGCGTGATAATGTAAAAGCATAAATGAAATGTATTCATCTTTTAAATGATCATCTCTCTTCTGTAGACTTGCATTTTAACTCACATGCCCATACTTTTTGTGCCCTAGAGAACAATGCGTTTTTTTAAATGCTAACAAAATATTTTGATTGACAAAAAAAAGTGTTGTGATTTTTGAATATTTGTATTTTGAATATTATTTTCAATACATTCTAACTTTTGGAGTTTATGCACTTGCTTTAGTTGAAACAACGGAACCACCAATGGAACCACCACTGAAATCAAAATTCATGAACAAAAGAATCTGTTATGTTATGATAAGTAATAATTAACTTGATATGAAAATGTGTATTGTTTTCAGGCTCCTGTGTTGGTGTCACAGAAGGAATGGAAACCAGGTGAGTTGGTATATACATCGTTTCTTTATAAAAGGATAGCTGGTAAACAGGCCAAGACATCCTAACTCTCCTGGAACCAATGGTCAACCACTGGAACATCAAATGGTTCACTGGACCAAGAAAACAGGGGAGGCTGGTAGCTGAGTATGCACTGGAAGGGCGTAAGTCCAGTGGTGGGGTTACACAGAGAGTTCTAAGCATATTCCTAGATGTAGATCTAAAATACACAACATTCTCCATTACACAGTGTTTAATACGCTCGAGGAAATAATAAGGGGAAATATTGTAGATCTAATATTTGTTTAGGTAGTAATTCAATAAGAAAGTAATTCAAATAAGATTGATGGATTGATGAAAATTATTATTGTTAATAGTCTTGTTATTGGCGGTTCATTCTACTGTGGTGGCCAAAGTAAAATGAATGAATGAATTATTATTATTATTATTATTTGTTTTTATGTATGTGTGTGCATGTATGTATGTATTATTTATTTATTGTTTGTGTGATTGATAACACAAAAAGTACTTCTGCATGTTTGTTTTTGTATATTTGCATTTGGTATTGAAATATAATCAAGAATCAAATGAAATAACTCCAAATATGGCCAGTAACACCAGCTGCAATATTAGAAATGTAACATTATGTAAGATTAAGTTCATTACTGTTAATGAATGCAGCGTTGTGTGAAATTGCATGGGTTCACTTTTAACTTATTAAGATAAAAATGTGTTCTTAGATTAATATTTTACATTTTCCTTAATTACATAAACATCTTCAGAATAGTCGATTCTGAAAAACTTGTAACGTCCCAAACTGAGTCATGTACAACCCAGATCTGTTTATTTGCTTGCTCGTGTTTTAATTGTTATATTTTTAGCATTTATTGATGATATCACTCTCTTTCATCACATTTCAAGTGTTAGTTAATAATGAATCTAATTTAATATCAATGCTAAATAGTGCTAGACATTTTAGTTCAATCATGTGACAAGTTTTTAATTAGCCGACAATCAGCTGTCATGTCATGTCAATTCTGTCATGAATTTCTGGTGTCGTGTTTTTTCTGGGCCAATGCACTTATTATTGGTTGAACCAAGATGTTAGTTTTTGTTTTGTTTGTGTGTGTGTTTGTGTGTGTGTGTGTGTGTGTGTGTATACAGTGCTCAGTATAAATGACTACACAGATCTCTTTTTTTAAACTAATAATTTTTATAGGATACTTTACAATAATACAGTCTATTTGTGTATATACTGTACATTAGATTAGAGAGTGCCAAAGCAATAATAAAAAAATAATAAAAAAACATCTAAAAATTTGTGCACCCAGACGAGTGGCAGGTAGAGGAATACAGTTTGACAAATATTGCAGCTGTTGGACAACATAGTATACTTTTGAGGCTTTTTTTTAGGCGAGTATGTACTTGTTTCTAATAAGTCTCCTGTTTTTGTTACTGCAGATGAGTTCAGTAAAAAGAAAGAAAGAAGAAATGTCCGCATGTGTTTAGTGTTTTTCCTTAATCACAAACTCAACAATAATCTGGTAGTGTTTGCGTTGCTTTGGCTTTTTCGGGGTTAATTGGATATCCCGATTGCAATAATGAAATACTGAGGAATGTCTCTAGATTGATGGCATTTCATGCCGTTCAGCCTTATAATCCTAAAATCTGAGTAAAATCACCTGTTTTGTCTAGAGAATCATTTAAATACTAGCTCTAAAATGACGTTTGTGAAGTAGCAACAGTTTCTGCTGTTCTGACGTCAGCTGCAGAATGAAAATTTTCTTTTTTTTTATATACACGATTATGCAGTCAAACTGTTGTATAAAAGCAATATCACACTCGTAGCAGTGCAATATGGCTGTCACTGGTGGGATAACCGTGATACTCGTGTGTAACTTTAAAATGCAACTCATGTGATACTGCTATTCAGGTGATTTTGTTCATTTATGCATGTGTGTATGTTTGCATTTGTTAATTTATTTTAAATTCTTTTTATATTTTGTTTGAATTGTGGCGCTGGCGTACTCCAATATTAAAGAATTTACAAAAAAGGATTTTTATCCTGAAATTTAAATAGTTTTGTTCGGGTGCCAGGTAGATCCCAATCTACCAAAATAGAGTATAGAAAAAAATATATATATATCTGAGGGTATGTCACCAGCTACACACAAAAAAATAAATAAATACAGGCTCAAAGGCACAAATTGTTGAGCTCGTAGGATTTACTTTAGGAAGAGAAAAAAAAAAAACAAACAACAACAGAATCACAGTCATAGATATCAGTGGAACACAATCTTCAACTCCTTCATACAATTTTACTGATACTCAGTTCAAAGCAAATAATTTAAACCCCCTTTGTATTAAACAACAAACAAAAAAAACAAAAAATTGGTTGATTGTCTTTTGATGTGTGTGCGTGTAGTTGTGCTGGTTGTGTGTGTGTGCGTGTGTGTGATGCGCTGCAATCGCTGCCAGCAGGCGGCGCAGGGGAAAGTTTTGAAGTGGCAATGGGGTGCAGAGAATACCTGTCACGGAGTCAAAGTCAGCTGACGTAGAAGAACTCACAGTTAGCTTTTGATTTAGCCGAGAAGTGGACAGAACTTCCACAGCTACAGAACCATTTGGAAACGCTGGATCTAGAAGTCATCAACAAGGAAGAACATCGACGCTCTTGTCATCTCCGCACTCACAAACACTCACTCAGCTCCGACCTGGATGTCCACGTCGCCCCAACAGTTGCCGTTTAACCGGACGGGTGGTAGGACAGGCTCGGTTGTTTGCTGCGGCTCTCTCAGGTAAGCATAGTATTCATTTCCATCGGCAATGTGATGTACTTTTTCGCTCCGTGACTCGATTAACAGCGCACTTCAACTTCCCACACTCCACTTTACACTTCCCTTTCCCTGATTCCGCTTCCGCTTTTATTGAAAAACAGAATCCATCTGCCACCACAACGTCATTCATTTCCGTGTTTACTATTGGTGCGTTCAGTTAAATTGTGCGGTCCATTCAGAGACCGTCACATTTCCCCCCCCAGAGAAAAACAACTGCTAGTAGATAATTTGGAGAGCACTTTAAAAACCCAGGAATTCAGCATCTTCATCAAAAGATTCTTGGAAAATTTCCTGGAGCCGTTTCATTTGAAGTATCTCCAATTCGGTGGCAGTTGGGTAACAGGGTTTTAAATTGCAAACATGAGCAGTTCTCACATCTAGACCGGTGGATTCTAGTGCAATTCTGTAAGTGACGGGACCCAGCTGCTGTATGATACGGTATGGCCCCTTCCACTTGGGGGCCAACTTGGCGCTGAAACTTTGTATGGCATTGGATTGTGGAAAGTTTTTTAACCAGACACGGTCTCGTTCTTTGTATGTGACTTCTCTTCTGTTTTTGTTATAATTTCGTAACTGTCGTGTTTTTGCCTTGGCATAATTTTCTTTTGCTTTCTCTTGTAGGTTTGCAATGTGATTTATGATATCATAAGATGGGTCATCTGGTGAGAGACAATGGTCATGTGGCATGAACAACTTGTCCATGGGTCCGTGGAGTTTTCTGCCTAAATGCAGCTCTGCAGGAGACATCCCAATGCTTTCTTGGATGGAGGAGTTTAATGCAAACCGGAACTCAGGTAAGTAGAGGTCCCATTTTTTGTGGTTTTCCTCCACATAGGAAGAGATCATACACTTTAGAGTACGGTTAATTCTTTCAGACATGTTGGTTTGTGGGAGGTAAGCAGTCGTTAGTCTCTGGGAGATATTCCAATTGGAACATAATTCTTTGAAGATGGATGACACAAACTGTGTTCCTCTGTCAGATAAGATGAAGTCTGGGACACCCCAACGGGTAATAATCTCCTTTCTGAGAATTGCTGACACAACTTCTGCACTTGCTTTTCTGATGGGGAACAATTCCACCCAGCGTGAGTAATAGTCGACACAGACTAACAGATACTCATTGCGGTGAGGGGTGCTGCATGGTAATGGTCCCATAAGGTCCACTCCCAACATTTCATTGTGATGAGTTGTGCTAATTGGTTGAAGTTTCCCAGCCGGTTTTTGATTGCTGTGTTTGTAGAGCTGACACTTTTTGCAGCATTTAACAAAGTTCTTTATGTCAGTCCACATGTTTGGCCAGAAGACTAGATTGTGCAGACGTTTAAAGGTCTTGAAAACACCTCCATGACCACTCAAAGGATGCGAATGGTAATGTTGGATGACTGTAGGGATGAGACTTTTGGGTAAGTACATGCGGTACTGAATTTGTCCTTGGGTCAAAGAAGTTTTGAGATACAGTTTATCTTCAATTACCTCAAATTTCTGTGTGGTGTCTGGCCTGTTTTCTGTAAGAATTTTTACAATTTCAGGATCTTGATGTTGGTGTTCCCAAAGATCCACAGCAGAAATAGGCATCTCTTCTTCTTGCTCCTGTATGGTAAGTAGGTTGCATGTGGGTCCACTTGACATCCGGGAAAGAGCATCTGGCACTGTATTAAGTCTGCCTTTTCTATACTCAATGATAAAATCAAATTTTTGGAGGCGTAGTGCCCATCTGATGAGTCGGCTGGTGGTTTTTGTAGAGTTCATTACCCATTGTAAGGCAGAATGATCAGTCACAACAGTGAATAATTTTGGCTCAAGATAGTGCTGCCATCTGTCCAGAGCCCATACCACGGCAAGGCATTCTTTCTCTGTCACAGAGTAATTAGCTTCTGCTTTATTGAGGGTTCTGCTAGCATAAGCAATCACCTGTTCAGTGTCCTGATCCTTCCGCTGTGTCAAGACTGCACCTAGGCCACTGTCGCTGGCATCTGTATAGACAGTAAAGGGATGATCGAAATTTGGATGTGCAAGAATGGGTGGAGAGGTAAGACAGGTTTTGAGCTGGTCAAAAGCATGCTGACAATCTGATGTCCAATGAAATTTTTGTCCTTTCTTTTTCAAGGCATTAATGGCCTCTGCGATCCGAGAAAAGTTGGGGACAAACCGGTGGTACCACCCGGCAAGTCCAAGGAAACGCTGGACCTCCTTGATGTTTCGAGGTACTGGGTAGGCTTTAATGGCTTCCACTTTTCTTGGGTAAGTAGAAATGCCATGAATATTCACTAGATGACCAAGGAACATTAACTCTTGCAGACAAAATTTACTTTTCTTAAGATTAATTGTCAAGCCAGCAGTCTGCAACCGGTGGAAAATAGTTTGCAGGTCCACATAATGTTGTTCCACAGATGGAGAGTAGACAATAATATCATCGATATAGACAAAACAGATTTTTCCTCTGAGTTCACCAAGAACAGTCTCCATCAGCCTTTGGAAAGTTGCGGGAGCATTTTTTAATCCAAAGGGCATGACTCTAAACTGATATAACCCACCAGACGGGGTGACAAAGGCAGTCATGGGCTTACTGGCAGGATCCATTGTCACCTGCCAGTATCCACTGTTGAGATCGATGGATGAAAAAATAGCTGCTCCAGACAAAGATTCAAGTATGTCAGTCATGTGTGGAAGAGGGTAGGGGTCACTTTCTGTTATACGATTAACTTTCCTGTAATCAACACAGAATCTCATTTTACCATCTTTCTTTTGAACTAGGACAATGGGGGATGCCCAAGGTGAGTGAGACGGTTCCACAATGCCTTCCTTCAACATCTGTTTCAACTGCTCTTTCACAACAGTTTGCTTCGATGGAGTAAGACGATAAGGCTGCTGCTTGATGGGTACAGGATGAGTGATGTAAAGCTGATGATGAAGAACATTGGTACGTCCCACACGTAGAGTACACACCATAGAGTTGGTTTCCAGGAGTTGACGAAGTCTTTGTTTTCCCTCATGAGGTACATGAGCACTATTTACAGCAAGGTCTATAAGATCTTGATCCTTAAGATCTTCCAATGGACTTGAAAGCAATGGCATTTGAGGTGGAGGAATTGAACTAAGAAGGGAGAGGCTCTGTTGGACATCTTGATAACTGGGCCTCCTTTTAGGATGGGGAGACTGGAGTGGAACACTTGCATTGCCTGGCTGAAAAAGATAGTCTGCATCAGGGGTCATCTTGAATGAATACTTCCCATCTGTCACATTAATTTGTAACCCACTGGAAAAGATGAAGTCCAATCCTAAGATCACAGAGTATGCAAGGGCCTGAGAAGGGAGAACTGCAACTTGCACTGGGAAAGACTTCTGATGAAGAATAATTGACAAAGTTACCCATCCTAATGGGACTTCAGCTTCACCATTGGCAAGATATAATGGCCCAAGGGTCCATGGCTGCAAAATTGGTTGTGGGACAAGTTTGGTCCATAGATTTTCGTTAATCAAGGTGTAACTTGCTCCTGTATCAAGGATTGCTTTCCCTACCCAGGAAGCAATAGTAATGGGGACGACCAATTGCTGAGGGATTGCAGGCAAGTGAATGGAAGGTGTCTTTTTGACAAAGCTGCCATCTTCTGATATTGAACATGTCTCAGGCATAACTCCTACAGACACAGTGTTCCCAGAAGGTGTAGTGGGGTGATGAGGTGGACCACTAGGCTTCAATGGTTGGCTGAACCATTTGGCATTATTGGGTCTATGCTGATTACTGTGTTGGTTAAACGGGGCGGAAACAAAATGAGGACAATTTCCAGGCGAATGATATCCCTTACACCGCCAGCACTGAACAGGAGGCTTCTCTATAGGTGGAATGGAGGGGTTTCTTGGTGGCATTGAAAGTGGCTTGATGTTTTTCTGTACCTCACATTTTTGTTGCTGAGCAAAATCCTTCTCCAGCTGATGGCCTAATTTCACCAGTTCCTCAACAGTGTTCACTCGACCACGTAGCTGGCTAGCAAGGTAAGGTTTCATATTTTTAAGAATCAATTTCACCATATCCATTTCTGTCAATGTTGACTTCCACCTTTTACAAAGAGCTCTATATGAAAATGCAAAGTCTCTGATCGATTCCTTTTCTCCCTGTGTTCTTGTCCTAACCCTATCAGCCAACTCATCTTCATAATCCTCAGAGAGGAAGGCAGACAGAAAAGCAGACTCAAATTCAGTCCAGGAGGCTACAGATGTTCTGGCAACTTCCCACCAGTCACGAGCTGTTCCATATAAAACAGTACGAAACGTGGCCAAAATATCTGCATCAACAAGGGGATGTAATGCAAGGAAATCTTGACAGTGAGTTAGGTAGAGCAAAGGGTCAGAATCATCAGAGGGACGGCCAAAAGTTGGAAAAGTCAGTTTAAGGTGGTCACTTCTTACCCCTATAGCCACAGGAGGAGCAGATACAGGTGTTGAAGAGGTGAGTGTCGTTGGAGTAGTGGCAGGAAGAGTGACAAGGGTGGTGGACTGTTTATTTTCTTTAAACATACTCAGCAGTTTACTTTCTTGCGTTTTACACAGATCAGTCACTTCAGTCTGGAACTTTTTAAAATCTGCACAGAGATCAACAGTTTGACGATTACATTTCTGAATTTCAGTTGTCAACTGGTCATGACTTTTTTGAAGGTTTTGTTGCATGTTTTTTAAATCTTGCTGTACTTCTGCCTGAAGCTGATCCACCATGAAGCGCATCTCCGAAACGATGGTAGACTCTGCTTTTTGAACTTCAGTGGTAAGCATGAGGTTAATGGCTTTTGTTAGTTGATCTGTTTCAGCATCCTCTTGTGTTTTGTTTGTAGAAAGCACTGTAAGAACTTGCTGTTGATTTTCCTGTATTTTTATAGCCATGTTAGCAGCTTGATCTGTATGGCGAGTAGAAGCGGTCTTTAGTTCATGGGTAAGTTTACGAATTGCTTCCTCTTGTTTCTCTATAGTATCCATCAGTGTTTTCCAATTTCCCTGCACTTCAGATGCTGCATTTCTCTAGCAGGAGTAGGGAGTGCATGGGGTAACTGCAATTCCTGTTGATTAATAGAAAAGACAGGTGAAATCGCTGGTGAAGTGCATAGTTGCATGGGGAAAGATACTGACTCCCCTGTAATATTCTGCAGTGGAGTACTGCCAACAGGGGGTGACACAAACCGCACTTGGCCTCCTGAATGAACGTTGCTGGGCAGAGTGGGGTTAAAGTGAACCGGAGAAGCATGAGAGGGTGATTGTTCATAGATGTTTTGAACAGGTGACATCACAGGCCACATAGGAGTTGCAACATCTGGCATATCCACACAAGTTGACTGAGGGGTTTGTGTGCCAGACATATTGGAATAAAGTCTCTTCGCTGGCTGTGTAAGAGGTAGAAAGGTTAATCAAAGTAGGTGTGTATAAGGGGGTGTGAAAACAAAGTTATTAAAAAAAATATTATTCCTGAATTTTTCACTTAGAAATTTGCACTACAAAAATCACTTGACATAACAAGCTTAACAGAACACTTCAAATATCCCAATTATGTTACCTGGAAGGAAATTAGTTATGAAAAACAAAATCCCACATTCACAAGAAACATCATTTGAAAACATAAACGCACAAAAAAATAGGTAGCAGATTTACAGTTCAATGTTTGATGACAAAAATAATCACACAGGATTTTTTTTTTTTTTTAGATTCTGTCCTTTTAAGTGTTCAAGTCTCTCAAGTATTTAAGGTCCCTGTTCGGGTGCCACTTGTGGCACTGGCGTACTCCAATATTAAAGAATTTACAAAAAAGGATTTTTATCCTGAAATTTAAATAGTTTTGTTCGGGTGCCAGGTAGATCCCAATCTACCAAAATAGAGTATAGAAAAAAAAAAAAATTATATCTGAGGGTATGTCACCAGCTACACACAAAAAAATAAATAAATACAGGCTCAAAGGCACAAATTGTTGAGCTCGTAGGATTTACTTTAGGAAGAGAAAAAAAAAACAAACAACAACAGAATCACAGTCATAGATATCAGTGGAACACAATCTTCAACTCCTTCATACAATTTTACTGATACTCAGTTCAAAGCAAATAATTTAAACCCCCTTTGTATTAAACAACAAACAAAAAAAAACAAAAAATTGGTTGATTGTCTTTTGATGTGTGTGCGTGTAGTTGTGCTGGTTGTGTGTGTGTGCGTGTGTGTGATGCGCTGCAATCGCTGCCAGCAGGCGGCGCAGGGGAAAGTTTTGAAGTGGCAATGGGGTGCAGAGAATACCTGTCACGGAGTCAAAGTCAGCTGACGTAGAAGAACTCACAGTTAGCTTTTGATTTAGCCGAGAAGTGGACAGAACTTCCACAGCTACAGAACCATTTGGAAACGCTGGATCTAGAAGTCATCAACAAGGAAGAACATCGACGCTCTTGTCATCTCCGCACTCACAAACACTCACTCAGCTCCGACCTGGATGTCCACGTCGCCCCAACAGTTGCCGTTTAACCGGACGGGTGGTAGGACAGGCTCGGTTGTTTGCTGCGGCTCTCTCAGGTAAGCATAGTATTCATTTCCATCGGCAATGTGATGTACTTTTTCGCTCCGTGACTCGATTAACAGCGCACTTCAACTTCCCACACTCCACTTTACACTTCCCTTTCCCTGATTCCGCTTCCGCTTTTATTGAAAAACAGAATCCATCTGCCACCACAACGTCATTCATTTCCGTGTTTACTATTGGTGCGTTCAGTTAAATTGTGCGGTCCATTCAGAGACCGTCACAGAATAAAAAATAAATAAATAAAAAAACAACAAGAAAAAAAAAAAACGAATTGTCATGCTATATATACATCAAAATAAAAGATAGCCTTTAAGTGAAAGTCTAGAATCTGATACCCAAAGTGAACTCCTAAGGCTAAGACTGGCTGTTCAAAAAACTGAGTGATTTGAGAACAAACTGAATTTTCTGTCTCTCACTTTCCCAAGCCTGGCATATGATGACTCAATTGTGCAGAGAGCAGTCCAAAACAAGCTGGATTTCTCCCCGATGGTCATTTCACTTCTCATGAAGATATCGTTCACATCATCACCCACATCAATCATTTATGACACAGTCAAACCTGCTTTAAAGGAGAATAATAAATGGCATGCGGAGAGCAAAGTGTGAAAGAGTAAATCCACCTTGGTTTTGGGCTGTAATAAGGTTTTAATGTGAGCTATAGCATGCTATTATGTGTTTGAAAGGACACTTGAGGACAGACTTTGCTTTTGAATCACAGAGGACTTGTCTAGCCTATTCACACAAAGCCATTCTTTAATCAGAAGGAAATGCCTTTTGAATGAGATTGTTAGCTTCAATTTCAAATTGGATTATCATTAAACTGCCTGCATAATTGGCCTTGTCAGTGTATCTCTGCTTTGCATGATGGATGTATCTCAAGAAAGCACTGGGATTCAAGGTCAGATGCTATAGATACTATCTAGGCATATTAGTGATATAATAGTTGATAGAATAGGATATTTTCCTACAGTTTGAAAACAACAGATGATCCAGACGGATTGAAAAAGAGTCTGGATAAAACATGCTGTGTATTGAAAATGTCCACTGCTTAGAATTGAAGAATATAATGCACTCTCAGTTATATCAGGAAAACATAGTGGGTGAATTCCAGTAATTTCAGTAGAAATCTGCATGATTGACATTTGTCTTGTATATGGTTAAAAAAAGACTCATGCAAGTTTTCTTCATTTAAGGCCATGTCAACATTATTACATTTTCATTTATTTTTCCCTGAGTTTTGGCCTTCCGTCCACACTGAGATGGCGTTCTAAAACTCTGTCCAAAGTGGATACATTTGAAAATGCCATTTTCGTTTCAATGTGCACTATGAAAACTTTCAAAAACAATGACTTATTATAGTTATGTTCACCAGCGATCCAGCCTGTGCAGATTGCTAATAGACTACAAATCTGCTGGTATATGGAATACAAGTTCCCGTCATGCACCACACACACACCTGTTCTAGATCACGATTGATTACACTCAAACAGCTGGGAGCTGTTTAAAGACTGATTAGATGGACTTTAAATACAGCGCACACACCATCTCTGTTTAATTAACCTGTGTTTAGATCTGCACTCCTTTGTCAGCATCCCAGTTCACATTACATTAGTCATGTGACCAACAAGGTGGACGCCATTGTAAAGCAGATGTTTTGAATGTTGTCCATTTTGACAGCTTTATAAAAGATTATTGTCAGCTTGTACATCCTCTATCATGCCTCTCTTCAAAGGACACGGAATGTTTACTGGGAGCTATTGTTCAGAGGTGGAAGAAGACAACTGTTGCGACATTCTGCCATGTCTTTTCAAAGAGATGGAAAATAAATAAACCAGGTGGATATGAAGAAGGTAAAAGGGTCTTATGTCTGTGTGCATGCACAGTACATGAACAAAGGTGTTTTCAAGCATTGGTTTGGTTGCATATATAGTATCATGTCTTTATTTTGGGGTTACCACTTATAATAAATACACTAAGGCCCAACCCCAATTCTATTTATGTACCCCTACCCCTTCCCCTTAGCCCTTAAAAGCAAGTGTGAAAGGGAAGGGCTTAAATTTATTCCCCCTGAGAAATGGGACAGCACTACAGCACCTGCACATGTCATCGTATGTCATCGCGATGCTGTAGTTATTTCAGTTGCATTATTTTTTGGTATTATCTTCAAGAAATCACTTAAGGCGTATATTATGTTATCATAACTAAAAACCCTGATGAGAAGTTATGCCAAGCCGAGAGCGTGAGCGTGAGCGCACCTGCATCACCAGAGATGCAGTTTTGCAACGTGTTCCCTGGCCCTTACTTATCTCACTTCTAAAAAATCGTAAAATGCACCTAGTTAAATTCTAGGAATTTTAAAACAGTACGTTGGGAAAGCGTGGAGTCCCGATAGGGAGGACACTGCGGAGGCCACCTGCTGCCCAAGTGGGAAGACCTGGTGACAAGAACACATATGAACTAGCCCTGAGAAGGGGGAGTACTAATATGAAATAAATGGTTAGCAGGTAGGTAAGATATGAGCCAGCCTAGGAGGGGGAATACATCATGGCTGAGTGAGCATATGGGATCGCCAGTGGGGATTGCACATAACAGGCACCTATACCCAGAACGCGGGCTGACCAGTGGGCATGCCAACAACGTAATGGGCCAACACCTGACTCCTCCACTGAGTCAGATGCTAGGGGCCTTGGAGGAACTCTGCAGTGTTCGTCAAGTGGGGAACTCGACTGACAGCGAGAAAGCGCATGTATCTCTGCGTTAAAGAGAAATACGCAGCAATCGTTTTAATACACCTAACCAAATGTCCTCATTCACCGGGGTTTCCCAGCATATGGGAGGAAATCGGCTCCACTCAAAGATTTTTAAAAAATCTCACAAATGTATTAGGTGTCGCCCAGCCCGCAGCTCTACAGATGTCTGTTAGAAGGCGCCATGGGCTCCGAGTAGAGTGCACTCTCACTCCTGGGTAACACGGCTCGCCCTGGCTCTGATAAGCGAGGGAGATGGCATCCACTGTTCAGTGGGTTTGTTCCAACCTCTGTTTGGATTCGGCACTTCCATTCTGCCAATCACCGAAACAGATAAAGAGCAGGATCTGAAAAAACCTTTGAGTACGGTCCGTATAAATACGCAAAGCGCAAACAGGACAGAGCAATAAAGGGGATGGGTCGGCCTCCTCCGTGGGCAGCGCTTGCAGGTTCACTAGGCAGTCTAAAAAGAATGCTGTAGGAACCTAGGGCACCTAGGTGGGCTGGCGTCTCAGGAAAAACGTGAGAGTAGGCCTGCCCAAAATGCTGGTACATTTCACTGACCGAAAATGCCTCCAGCTACCCGCGCATTTGACCGATACCAACGCGACCAGCAGAGCTGTCTACCTGGACAGAAATCTTATAGATAGTCGAGTCGAGCGGATCCAGCAGACCTCTCCTAAGAGAGATCTCCTAGTGGGTGTGAGAGGGAAACAGGATAGAAAAATATCCACGTCTCATGCCTCTGGGAACTGGATGACGAGGCGATGGTTTCCCAGTGCACCGCCACCGCTGCGTCCTCAGAGTGGGGATGATTGTAACGCCAACCCCTCAGTGCGCCGTGCTGTCCGTCCTGACCAGCATGTGTTTTTCCCCTCTAGCACCGGTAAAAAATGGAGCAGGGTGAGATACACTGCCAACAGCTCCAGGCAATTAAAATGCCAATGCAACCAGGTTTGAAAACAAATGCCGTTATGAATATATTTAAACATATGCTTGTTTGTTTAAAAAATTTCTAATAATAACAAAGAATACTAATTTGTGGATCTCCTTACTTCTGGGTGCAACTATCGTGCCGTTGTGGCTGGTGTATTCTGGGAAACCGGGTTTTTAGTGTGGTCCTGAATAATCTCAGTTCGAAGGGGTATCCACCCCTTCCCCTTAGTCCTACGCCTTCAAGCTAAAGAGAATTAGGACACCCTACCCCTTCACAAGAACGCGCAAAATAAGGTGTAAGGGTAAGGGCTAAGAGGTAGAATTGGGATTGGGTCTTAATAAATAAACAGCATTTACTGAGGCACTGGCGATTTTTACTGAGGAACATGCGGTGGATCTAGCGAAGCCCCTGGTGTGGACATGGAATTTTTGTGTCTAATTGTTTAGTTTTGTGGCAAGTAGCTTTGTGTGGGGCTGCTGATACAAAGATTGTGTCAAATAAGGTAAAAAAAATCAGCTACAAACATAATCAATGTGAATTTGAATATTTACAAAGTTTCCCGAACTTGCACCCATTCCCTTCTAAAAGGTTCAAAGAATACCCAATGTTTTATTGTACATTGTCTTTTATAATGTAGGACCTCATGAAGACAAATGTTCAACAAATGGAAGAGAAAAAATCTAGATCATGAAAACTACAGCTGGAAGAGTATTTCATAAGTAAAATCAAGCAACCTCCTGTCTTATTTAGAATCAAACTAATCTAGCAGTGAATAATGATGCAAGTAATCTTCGTTAAATATGTAAATATTTCTATGTCGAATCAATTGACCCCAAAGACATGCAGGTGGAGGAATAACATTCTCTCTCTTTCTCTTGCTTGATTACAAAATGTAATTACTAAACTTGGTGATTGCACGAGCCTGTTACAATGCAGTATTTCAGTATATTAAGTCCTCATGTCAAATTATGGATGCTATTCAGTAAGCGGTGTAATCAAATCATTGAAAAATTAATGCCTTTATTATTATTATTATTATTATGAAAAAAAAAAAACAGCACACTTCAAGGCCCATTTTATGGCAGGTGACTCAAAAGTGGAGAAAAACTCACTACATTTTGATTGGATTTTGTAGTTCAGACAAACTGACACCAGCACGACTCCAGCTGCTTCTGGGCCAAAAATCTGCACTTGAACAAACCAGAAGAACTATATGTGACTGCAAACTATATGCAATATATGTGGCTTAATATGTAGAATTAACTATATTTGCAGGTATCGATAGTTTATAATAGTGGTCATTCAAAACATTTACTTAAGATAATCCACATCCACATGATAAAGGAGGTCCTGAATGTCCCAGAAACATAAATGTAAACACATAAATAAAATAAAATAAAATAAAATAAATACGTGTGACGCAGTGGCGCAGTAGGTAGTTCTGTCGCCTCACAGCAAGAAGGTCGAGCCTCTGCTGGGTCAGCTGGCGTTTCTGTGTGGAGTTTGCATGTTCTCCCTGCGTTCGCATGGGTTACCTCGGGGTGCTTCGGTTTCCCCCACAGTCCAAAGACATGTTGTACAGGTGAATTGGGTAGGTTAAATTGTTCGTAGTGTATGAGTGTGAGTGAGTGTGTGTGGATGTTTCCCAGAGATGGGTTGCAGCTGGAAGGGCATCCGCTGCATAAAACATGTGCTGGATAAGTTGGTGGTTCATTCCGCTGTGGTGACCCCAGATTAATAAAGGGACCAAGCCGAAAAGAAAATGAATGAATAAATAAATAAATAAATAAATGAATGAATGAACGAATGAATAAGTGAACAAATGAATGAATGAAAGTTGTTTTTGTCTCTGCATGGTAGTATATTCCTCTTACAAAAAAGCAAACTAAAATTAAGACTGCAGATACAATAAGCAAACAGCAATTACTTCATTACAGCTGGCTTGCGTTATTATGAAAATATTGGTATATGTAATGACTTTAGAACAGCCTTCTGTTTGTGTCATCTTGAATTATTTGCTTGCTTTTATCATGTTTACTGTAATTCTTGTGCAATGACTTTTTTGCAAACCTGAACGTCTAATCAGATCACACTACAAAACTAGTCTGACAGAAACTCACTGATCTCTCAATGTTGAATGACAGTCGGCTTTGTGTGTCACAGCCTTTAGACTACAAGACGACGACCCTTGGCACCAAGCCAAGTCTTCTCATTGATCCACATAAGGTTTCTTCCCTTCACCCATCTCAAAACTAATTCCGAAGGTTTTGGCCTGTGACCGCGGTAAAACATTTTCTTTAGGACCTTTTATTCAGGAGCAGTGACTGAAATTAATAAAAACCCCTATAAATGTTATCATGAATATGTTTGAAAACCTTTAAAGCGATTTTTTTTATTATTTAGAGATTGGGAACATGTACCCAAAATCAAATATATCTGTAGTGCGACATCTAAACAAAGTCATTAACTGATCTAAATAAATACATGTATAACAGTTCAATATTTATCTATGTCATTTAGGCAACCTAGGCTCATTCTGATTACGTACCCCTATGAAAATTTATGGAGAGAGTAAAATACATACCAGGAGCTATGTTATTTAGTATTTTTTGTTTTTGTGAATCCACCAGAGGCCGCTGTGTACGATTTTTCGGATCTCAAATTTTCCTCGCGAGTTTCATTCGCACCTGCTCTCACATAAATCCACCAGAGGCAGCTGTGGACTGACTGACTGACAGACCGACTAATCCCCCGTCCCTAAAACCACCCAAAAGTGTTTTAAAAAGCATAAATTGACTTGAACACCCATATCCATAGCCATCCATACATAGGTAAGTAATTAGCTGGTAAGCGAGAAAAGGAACGATGTCACCCCACCCCACAGCGTCTGTTTTAAAGATGAAATGCAGCTATATGTAGCTCTGGCTATACATAATTCGCAATCTCTAGAAATGTATATGAACTACGTTTTCAGAATGAGCCTAGGTTGCGTTTATGGCCCGTTTCCACTGAGTGGTACAGAACAGTACAATTTGGTACACTTTTATGGCCGTTTCCACTGTCAAAAGTTACCAAAGCCATGCCGTACCGTACAACTTTTTGGGTATCCTTCGTAAAGGGTACCTAGCACAACACAAAAGAGTACCAAAAGGCTGAGCCAGACGCGCAGCTGAGCGCTATTGGTTTTCAGAGATACATCACTAGCTTATGCACAAGCAGAAGAATGAAAACTAAGAAAGTGCCATTTTTAAATAAACAGCCGATACATTACATTATAATAATATATACATATAATAATGAGCCATGGTCGACCCGACCCGAACAAACATCGTCATCGTCTTGATGAATAGCCACAAAGCCAAGAAGAAGAGCAGAATCTACCCTGTGCCCTGTAGTTTACAAGGTTGTCTAAAGCATGAGCAGTTTGCTTTCTCGCATGCACTCGCCGTGTGTCTATATTTGAAATAACGAACTTCTTGAGCTCAAAATATTAACGTGATTATTGAAGTGCTTCTGACATCAAATCCTTTCAGAAATGGACAAACGTGAGAGTGAAGCACGAAAAAACAAAGTAGAAGCCTAAAAAAAACAAAAGCAAATGATTCTTTTAGCCACCTAAAACATGAACAAACTACCATGCTTAATTATTATCATCACCTTTTGGACTACTATGAATTCGGAATGATGGAATTACTTTCTAACAAAAGGTTACATGTTCTGGTATAGATTAAAGATACAGATGAGAGGTTTGCACTGACTGTAGGCTATATGTTGCGTGTTGTTTTTGAACCCAAATGGACTAAACGTATGTTGTGTAGTTTTTTGTAATTGGTAACACATCAGAGACTGTAAATGTCTGTATGTGTTCATATATGTTGCATTTAGACGTTACAGTAGCCTTTTTCGCATATCATTGATCTGCAGTTATAATCAAATCTTGTTCATAGAAAGGTTAGTAATGAACATTTCTAGACAAGTATTTATTGGTACCCTTTTGGCAATGGAAACGCAAGCCTGATAAAGGTGACTTGTACTGACCCGTACCGTATTTTGCCACTCAGTGGAAATGGGCCACAAGGCTTTATATATTCACTTTTAGACTTTTAGTGTAAACAATTTCCTGTATAATTTATGGTAACTTACTGGCAGCAGTTTGCCAGCATTAACAACAAAAATAATCTGTAATTATTTATTGTATTTATTTACTGCAAGTCTTTTTAGTATATATTAAAAAATATTTTACTATTTATTTATTGTTCATTTAATATTTACTGTCCAAATGCTAAATTACTGTATTTCCTATGATTGACCAGGTCTCACAGGCACTGTATTTCAGTTCACAGTAAATAAAAAATATTGTTTTAATGGTCCCAAGAATATATTTAACACAATGCAATTTTAAAATACCACAGCATGCTGCATAGTTATCATACAGTAAAATACAATTTAAATTACAGTGAAATAGGTGGCGCAGTGGCGCAGTAGGTACTGCTGTCGCCTCACAGCAAGAAGGTCACTGGTTCGAGCCTTGGCTGGGTCACTTAGCGTTTCTGTGTGGAGTTTGCATGTTCTCCCCTGCGTTCGCGAGGTTTTCCTCCGGGTTCTCTGGCTTCCCCCACAGTCTAAAGAAACGTGGTACTGGTGAATTGGGTAGGCTAAATTGTCCGTAGTGTATGAGTGTGTATGGATGTTTCTCAGAGATGGGTTGCAGCTGGAAGGGCATCTGCTGCGTAAAACATGTTGGTGGTTAATTCTGCTGTGGCGACCACAGATTAATTAAGGGACTAAGCCGAAAAGAAAATGAATGAATGATTACAGTTAAATACTGCATAATATACAAAAGTCGATAACAGCTTCATAAAAATGTGTATATTTTTCCAAAGGTATTCTAGTGAATTGAGAAGTCAGGAATGCACTAGTAAAACTTAGTGCATGTTAAACTAAAGCAGTAAAACTAGCTGCTGTTTCCTACTGTGTTTTGTGCTAAATACTTGAAATGAGTTCCGCCGGGGAAAGAATGGTGGGTTACAATATGTGCCCCCCTCTGATGCCAACAGCCAATTAGAGCACTGGCATAAAGAAGTGCCAAATTGAAACCTCTTCTCTGAATGGGATAAATATAAACATTCAATAAACACTCCCTGTTCAATGTTTCTGGCTGTGAAGGTGAGACACTAACACATACATAGTTTCAGCCAACAGATATGATATAAAAATGTTCTCAGTTTCTTATGAGAAAAGGGGCATTAATTAATACACTACATTCAAAGTCTTCATCCAATAATATCGCAGATGCAGCACATTCAGAGACTTATGCCAAGGGAGAAAAGAAGTAAACTGACCATGTTCTGTATCTTTGGCTCAGCGAGGAAGAAGATATAGTACTGAAGATACACATTTGGAACAAGGTTAAGCTCCACCAAGCAAGCCTTCAATTGAGGATTGTTAAGGATCTTCTGCTTCAAGCACTCATATCTGTGTTTCACATACAGTATGTGTGTTCCAGAAAAATCCTTTAGATCCCACATCACACAGCCCTGTAGGTTGAAGGATGTACTGTAGAAGCAGTTCCCAGTTCCTTTCACCACTAAGGACAGCCAACGCAAGCTCACAGATATTTGTAACTTTTTGATCTACATTTGCATGATCTCATTCATATGTTTTAGCACAATTTTCTCATACTCCAATGAGGGATAGGTTTATGGGTAGGATTTGAGGGTTTGCACACCTCCTTTAGAAAATTGTATGTTTTCATATGAGTGAAATTGTATGAATTGCCACTTGAATAAACAGTACATAAAAGAGTTATCTTTTTGCGTGAGCTGGTTTTGCTCACTCAAACACACTAGTATCTACTGTATACCTGAAACCGCCAGTTTGAGTAAAATTTTACCTATGTGCAAATTCAGCTTAAAATATTATTATTATTATTATTATTATGCCACTATGTTAACAAAGAAGCCTAAAGTCATGAAATTATTATTTCTAATCATCAAGTGAAAACAATTTTGGTGGATGCAATATTATATAGTCATTAATCATATATGACTAAATATCCTATAGGAAATAATGAACTAGGGTGTCACGGTGGGGCAGTGGGTAGCACAATCACCTCACAACAAGAAGGTCAATAGTTCGAGCCTCGGCTGGGTCAGTTGGCATTTCTGTGTGGAGTTTGCATGTTTTCCCCATGTTGTCGTGGGTTTCTTCTGGGTGTTCCGGTTCCCCCCACAGTCCAAATACAAGCCCTATAGACTAACTACAAGTTTGTAAACATTCAGGATGTGCGCGCGGCGAGGATGCAGAAAAAAAAACTGGGAGCGCCAGCATTTGCAGTGAGAGAATGACATTCGATGTGGTACAAAGTTTGTTGTTGTCTTAGAAATAAGTTATATTGATTACATATTACATATATTATTCACATAACGCATTTTAACAGCTTGTCACCCAGTAATAAGCACAATTATTTGGCAAAACTAATTAAATTAGTTTTTGTCTGACAGGTCCATTTGCAACAACACCCTCCTTATGGATATTGGACAAAATGGTCAAGCATCCAGCCTAAAAATATACAACTATCTCATTGAAACTCCAAGTGTTTTTACAAGAGAGAACTTAAAGGCCTACAAGTCTTTGGATGCCTAAAATTGTGGTCATGTGCAAGAAATAATGTTCCATGATTACCAGATTCAAAACTTTGTAGTGCTAAAAACCAAGGTTCTGCATAGCCAAAGACAAGGAAAGAAGACAGCGCTATACAAGGCCTGGGTAATCACCAACATGCAAAACAATAACTGCATTCTGACAGCGAACTGCACCTGTACGGCAGGGTATGTGAACATTTTTACATTTCATTCTTTGCATTCAATGTCCGCAGTTTAATTAACCATATTTAATTTACCAGCATTTTTAATTAGGTTGTCACTCCATTCAGCTCCCTTTTAGCCAAAGACATCTGTGGTTGGAATTGAAAGCAGTGTGGTGTACCTATTTGTAAGTGAATCTGCAGAGATTCACCTATTTTGGTTATATTATTATTATTTGTTTAGTTTTATAATTTAAAGTTTGAATAAGACAACAGCACCAATAAAGTTTGAACACTTAGAAGTTGGTTAAAGCATCTCAATTTGATTGTGCATTGTGCGCAAACCAGATGGTGCTTTAGCTTATTTTCCCATTTTAATACTCTCACACTGTCACACACTGTCTTTTGTGTGTGTTTATTTTCATCATGTGACCCTCATCATGTGTTCCTTTGAACTCCCCTTACAGAACACGATCATCCAAAGATGGTCCTCGGGGCAATCTCGCCACCTATGTGGAGTGAACACTGGCGAGGAACCGACCATCGTTCGACATCAGTGCTATTCCAGACCCAGTGACCAGCCCAACCATCTGTAAGGAGTGTACGCCAGAGCCCTCCGCAGAAGGAGAATCACCTGCGTTGTGTGAGCCATCGCCTTCGAGAGTGTAACACCACCGAGCAGGAGGAGCTCAACCAGCCATCTGACCAGGTGTGTGAGCCGGCAACATCGCCGAAAGTGGGAGTCCTGGTGGACATGGAGGGACCGAGCAAGCATCCCGCCCACCAACCCACAGCAGAGGATGAGCTTTCCCTGGAACCTGAACCGCTGATCATCGACTTCTGGAGCGAAGTCAAATCCCTTCCGCTGTTCCCAGACAGCAAATGTTTGATTACAAGTTCCAAGGAGCTGTTCCCAGACAGCATTTCTGCCCCATTGATTCCCGAAGACAATAGCTTCAGAGTCAGAAGCAGCACTTGTTGTGGAAAAATGATTCTGGTCTGCAAAATATTTTCTAAGTTTCTAAGTCAAAGTCTTCAAAAAATTGACAAAGTCTGAGATCTCCGAAGTCTTTGGGCAAAGCAGTTTATTGTTACAGCATCATTAAAAACAGACAGGTCGTTCGAGTGTCTCCCAAATATAGGCTTGCACACAGTTTAATTATTTAATACAAATTTACACACTACACACCTCCATTAGCTTCTCCGCTAATGGGATCTTAAATCTCTCAGGTGTCCACCACCAATAGAATCTCAGGGTATTTCAGGGGTCTTACCCATGTCCAGTTAAGGTCTTTCCTTCCTGTTTCAAAAGTGATGACTCAGCCAAAAAACAATGCTCAACAATATATCTTGTTCCCTGTCCACTGAGCTGTCAACTGTAAGTTCAGCTGAAGTTCATGGGTACTCATATTTTTCAGAAGTCATTACAAATGAGTGTTGGTGCACGTGCAGGTGGGCCTTATCATGAGTTACGGAACAGAACGCAGGTGTCCTTATGGCCTTCCTTACATAAAGCTACCCTCATTGTGACATTAATGCTGCTCTTCTAATTTCTCTTTTCATCTCTGACTGCATTTTCACAGGTTGACTTTTTTATTTACCAAAGCACACATACCTGATAATAATGGCAGAGGTATGGGTAATAATACAATAGATAATAATAATAAAAATACTGAAATCACTCAAATAAGCATATAAATGAGAGTAATACATTCATCAGAAATTCATCAAGACACAATGAATTCCCTAATACACCCCACCCAACCTGCCACAGCAAAAATATGCAGTTTTTGTTTGATTGTAAATTTCAGAAACACATTTTAAAGATTTTTGTTAAATTTCACTGGTGCCTTCAAATATAAAATTGAATCATATGCTTGGCTTTAATCATATGCTCAATCATTCCCTATCCTTCGCCTTAGTCCCTGATTTATCAGGGGTCTCCACAGCAGAATGAATCACCAATTTCTCTAGCATATGTTTTATGCGGTGGATGCCCTTCCAGCACTGGTCTATACTGACCTATACTGCATATCTTTGGACTGAGGGGGAAACCAGAGTACGCAGAGAAGAATTTGATGTTTCCCCATTCAGAGATATGAGTTGCACTTGCATGCCTGAGAAGCATTTCAGATATGTCTGCAGAGTGAAATGACTTGCCTTAAAGTCTGCATTAAAAATGAAGCTTGTCATTTTTACCACAATTTTGACATATGAGACAATGAAAACCCCTTCTCTTTAGGTTAACAATATCTCATGTCAGTCTATCAATATCTATCAAACTGGTCACACACACACACAAACATATATATATGTATATATATATATATATATATATGTGTGTGTGTGTGTGTGTGTGTGTGTGTGTGTGTGTGTGTGTGTGTGTGTGTGTGTGTGTGCCTCAAAAATGCCTCAAAATTACATTATGTTGCCCAACAGCTGGTATATTTGTCAAACTACACACGCACACACACACACACACACACACACACACACACACACATATATATATATATATATATATATATATATATGTGTGTGTGTGTGTGTGTGTGTGTGTGTGTGTGTGTGTGTGTGTGTGTGTGTGTGTGTGTGCGTGTGTAGTTTGACAAATATACCAGCTGTTGGGCAACATAATGTAATTTTGAGGCATTTTTAGGTGAGAATGTAGTTGTTGATTGCAGCTTTGCAGTTTATTTATAAGGATAGTGCCTGACATTTTGAGCAGAGCAAAGAAATAGACTGTTGACCTTGTTGCCACAAGATAGCGACAGAGACCACTTAATAAGTCCTTAGAGAGAGAAAAACTCAAAATCAAATCAATATAGAACACATCAAATCATTATAGAACAGGTAAGTGACATTTTAAGTAGATCTTTTTCTTTGTACTTTGTATTGCTGTATTTATACAGTACCGTAGTAATCTGGTAGTATTTGCTTTGCTTTGGCTTTTTTTGGGGGGTTAATTTTTGTGAAATCCCGATTGCAACAGAGACATATTAGGAAATTTCTGTAGAATGATGACATTTCATGTCGTTCAGCCTTATAATTTTAAAATGTGAGCAAAATCACCTGTTTTGTCATCACTTTAGACCACAGGTGCCAAATCCAGTTCCCGCAGCTCTGCACAGTTTAGTTTCAACCTTAATTTAACACACCTGATCAAAATAACTGAGTCCTTCAGGCTTGTATGAAACCTAAAGGTAAGTGTGTTAAAGCAGATTTGAAACAGTGTAGAGCTGCGGCACTCCATGAACTAAATATGAGACCTGTGCTTTAGACATTACACAATATAATCATTCAAATACTAGTTCTGAAGTGATGTTTGTGAATTAGCAACTGTCACTGCTGCCCAGGTGTAGATGTGAATGGTGGAAGAAAGTAGTTCCTCATACAAAAAGTTTTTTGAGACTGCAGCCTCGAACCAATGCACGCCTCTTAGCAGTGTCAATAGACAGTACACCCATATCGCACTGCTACTATATATATATAGTATATAGTTAGTCTTTTTGAGTCTTCTTTACCTTCTTAAAAATCTTGTCTGCTGCCCTGTCTGCAAGAGCAGAGAGAACTCAACTTAAACTATTACATTCACCTGTGAGACCCACTGGATTGTGGTGCCTACTGTGTCATCCTATCATTATGTGACTGCTGCATTAGCGGTACCCATTGAAGCCAAGATCAAATCATTTTAGTTAGTTGTATAATGCCTGACAGTGCAGCTATTCACAATTGCTGCATCTGTAAATGAACATTTTAACTCACACTCATTGGCAAACATGCATTTTTTTTCCCATCAAAATATGTTATGATGCTTTTTCACATTTCACAACATGTCATGATGTCCAGTGAGTGTTTAAGTTCAGTTCTTATTCCAAATCAGATAAGTGCAGATATTGTACATGTCAATAAATTGTTGTATTTATTGTGACAATTTGGAAATGTATGGTCTTGCGAGTCATACTAAAAGGTTAATGCTCTTTTGCTTTAGAAAATAATGCACCACCTACAATAAACCCTAGGCTAAATCTAACTGATAGTGTTAACAAAAGCAAATGTGACATAAAAAAACAGATTTGCAGAAGCAGCCATGGCGTTTCTGCTTGATTCTACAAGCCAAAATGGCATGGTATGCTTTTAGCAATTCTCACTGGCCATTTAATTTACAAAGAACAGGAATGTCACCACAGGCAAATTTGTCCAACGAGTGTACCGTCTTTGACACTTTTTCCCCAACACTCCATGAAAATAAGCTTTCATTATATTATGCTTACTTATTTTAAAACCAAAAATATATCTTTATGTTATGCAGGGGGTCTTATTACATTGCATTAAACATTACATAAACTTAATTAGCTTTTAGGCAGAGAAAAAAAGTAGTACAAAGGGAAACCCTATGAGACTCAAGAGATTTACACTAGGTGACAGGCAGAAAGATGAAAAAACAGCAGAGGAGAGTCCACTTTCTTTATTTTTCAGAGGGACAGTTATGAAATATTGCTTAGGTCCTTCTGTGCTGCAACATTCAGAATTTGGGTGGTTTCACCAATTTGGCCAACTCACAGTTTTTGATTTGGGATGAAAACAAAATGTCTTCCACACTTTGGGTTGGTCTTGTTTGTTTTGTGTGCCTGGACCGCTCACCCGCTGCCAGTCAGACACATGGTGCCAGCGCGCAGTCTCCTCCAACCCATGCTCCGCTGGCGACAGCTGTTCTCTTGCTGACTGAAGTCTGGGCACATGGCGAGGCGTGGACGTCTGTGCGCAAACACAATCGCTGCAGCTCCATGCCTCAGGGCTAAGGCTTAGGCATGCGTGTCACAACGCATATCCGTCCTTCTGCTCTGTTCCTTACTGTCACACAAACATTATTGCATTATGAGACACCAGTCTGGTCAGCTGTGACTTGGGCATGGAAATGGAGACTTGCACTCTGGGCACAACAGCTTTGACTGGAAGGACTTTCTCCAAACCAAGCCTGTGGTACATCAGTGACCCAGTTTGAAGGCAGGCTAAAAGTTTGGATGCTTTTAAGTCTGTTGGGCACATGACCTAAGAACACCGTCACTCCACAGGAGTGCGATCAATCATTTGAGGACAATCTCACCCAGAGTGCGCAATTTCTGAACAAGCACATGCTTGATCGAACAAGCACTTCACCAGATGTACACTTGAGGGCTGTTATTATTTTAAAATGCTACTGCTATCTATAAAAAGCCATCTCTATGAAGGATTCATGCTAAGAAAACAGTGAATCATCAACTGTATCACTTGATGTTATGTGATGACAAATGAATTAAGCTTAAATTGAAAACAAACAAACAAAACAAAAAATCCCGCAATGCAATTTGGTATTGCAGTGTATGTTTCTGCTATAATTGGGGAAGTGATCTTTCAGTTCCACATTTGTATGAAAAGTGTTTTGGCAAATACATGTTAGTCAGATTTATTGTGCTATCTAATCTGTTGCACCCTGTCTATTTGAACATTTACTTTTCAGCAATCTCATTAGCTAAAGGCTGAAGTCTAATGGATTCATGAATATTGTCTGGATGAACTTTTATGCAAAATGGCAATACAGTATTTTGTAACATTCAAAGACAAAGTAAAAGACATACATTAAAGATGTACTTGGAAAACTAATTACAAGTTTAACCAGGGACTAATCACATGACTAATTAACTAATTAGGGACTAATCACAAACACAGGTTCATCACATGTAAATCAATATCTTCTGATTAACTGATCAACATACAGTGTATTAATAAATCCATCCACAGAACACAATATGAAGAACATGGAAAGCTGGGCAGGACCATGGATTGATGACACATACAACAACAGGCAACAAGAGCTGCTTTCCGATTATTGTGCATTATCATAAAAGTCCAGTATGGTTCAATTATTATTATTATTTTTTTGTTATTCAAATATCAGAAACAGGAGTACCAAAAACACAAATACTGATATATTGCTGACTGAACTGGATAGTGAATATATATATATATATATATATATATATATATATATATATATATATATATATATATATATATATATATATATATATATGAGCAATATCACATGAGTAGCAGTGCGATGTGGCTGTAAATCAAAAATCAAACATAGATAGTCTAAAAATCATTTTGTATGAGGAACTTTATTCTGCCATTCATTTACATCTGCAGCGGACGTCAGAACAGCAGAAATCATTGATTCTTTACAAACATTACTTTAGAGCTAGTATTTGAATGATTTTATAGCATAATATCTAAAGTGAGGACAAAACAGGTGATTTTCCTCACATTTTAAGATTTTAAAGCTGAATGGCATGAAATGCCATCAGTCTAGAGACATTTCCCAGTATTTCTCTGTTGCAATCGGTAGATCACAATAATTTACCCCAAAAAAGCCAAATTAACACAAACACTAACAGATTACTGTTGTTGTTGAAAAAACACTAAACATGCGGGCATTTCTTCTTTCTTTCTTTTTACTGAACTAGTCTGCAGTAACAAAAACAGGAGACTCACTAAAAAACAAACAGATGGCCAACACAATGTGAGTCCCATCTCACACTCAATACACTTCAGTTACTATGGTATAAATACAGCAGTACAACATACACAAAAACTTGAATGGGAATATCAGTTACCAGTTTAAAAATGATTTGATCAGCTGTTGTTTAAAATGAGTTTTTCTCCTCTTAGGGCTTATTATGTGGTCTCTGTCACCATCTTGTGGCGGAACGTCAACCGCCTTTGTTCTGCTCAGTATGACAGGCTGATGGATGTCAAAGCGCTGTATCTCTGAAATTATAAATATTTAAAATAGGCACTATTCTTATAAGTAAACTGCATAGTTGCAACCTAAACAACTACATTCTCACCTGAAAAAGCCTCAAAAGTACATAAGAACCATACAGAACTGTTATATATAATGCATACATTACATTACTATTTTCATTTCTGCATAGTCACATATTTATCAATATATAAATAACAATTATTTGCATATTTGTGTATTATTCAGAATATAGGTTATATTTTTAGTGACATTAGACATTATTTTTAGACATTATTTTGTGTAGTTTCACTATACATTATTTTATTTGATACTTAGATTATATACAATAAAATATATTTCCTTGCTTAAGACCATTGTCCAATACTTTATTCACTTTTCTTTTTTCAAATATCTTGACACACGTTTTTTTCCTACCAACTTTTAGTTTGCCACAGCAGGAAGTTTCACATACAAAATGCATCAAAGCCCATTTGCAGGCAAGCTGAATGTTTGGGCTCTTTCAAATCTGCTGGGCACATGACCTGCGAGAGGCTGTCACTCCACAGGGGTGCGATCAATCGTTTCAGGATAATCTGACCCAGACTGCACAATTTCTGAACAAGCACTTCACCAGATGTACACTTGAGGGCTGCTATTATTTTAAAATGCCAACTATGAAAAGCATTCTTGGTAAAAGATCCATGCTAAGAAAATGCCATATGATGAGAATATGAACCATTTCACTTTTTAAACACTGTGACTAATCACATGAGCTCAAATCAACCAAAATAGCAAGATACAAATACTAATAATAATAATTCTACAGTAGCATGTTCTGTCGTGTGCTAACTGTGTAAATGTCCTAGAAAAATGCAGAGACTACAGGAAGTAAAACAGCAAATCAATAAGACCAATCATCCATTCTCTCATGGGGTTAAAGCAGAATTATATTGGCTTATGGGAATTAACTTTTGAGACACAGAGTCAACTGAAAAGGTCTCTGCTGGTGAATACAACAAAAAGGGCTAATATTAATCGCTACTTTTGCAGGTAAGTATGTAATTAGGGTTGAGACCCAAATTGTATCTCAGTTTCCGTCGCAACACGTAAACATCCCTATTAGCTGTGATGTTAAAACCCTCTTGGTTGAAGTAATGAGGCAAAAACACTAGCCTTTGAGAGCATTGTTCAATACGTCCAGTTAGGATAACTTTAAACCTCTTAATTGCGTCCAATGGTCCATGAGGGTTTTTAATGGCTGTTGATTCTATCTTTGCATACAACTAAAGGGTTTCTTATTAATGTATGTAGCCTAGTGTATGTTAAAGCATCGGTTCATGGTTTAATTAGCCGTGTGCTGTAATGAGCTCATTATAGTAAAGGAAGTTGTTAATTAAAGTTCTGTGTATGTGTTAGTAAGTGCAGTAAATGAGGTAATGCTATGCTAACAACAGTAAGCTAACTAACTTTTGTGATCTATTCTTCAGATATGTGCCCAGTGTAACTGAATGCAAGACAAAATGTCCCTGCGTTTGCTTATAATACTCTTTAAGGGAGAAATATGAACATCAACTCTCAAAATTGACATTTTTCATAATTAAGTTAGTTTAGCACAAAATGGCCTGAAGTGAGCTTATTCAAGTATTTCTGTTTTTACTGCACTGTTGGATAATTTTCTGGCAAAGTGACAGAACCCCACAGCCATTTACCTACATTTCCTGATGCTAGAGAGTTGAAATTGTTACATTAAATGCTTTACCTGAAGCAAGAAGCAAATTTGTTGAAACAGCTCCCGAATGAAGAGATATATGCTGTAATGTGCTGCACAACGTGATTTACGATCTGAAGTAGGAAACTAAATACTCTACTGGTCAAGGGAAAACATTACAATCAAATACTGAATGTCCTTACTATAAAATGAGAAAGATATTGATGTTGCTAACTGTTTAAAAGTACACTGTGAAACCCAAAAAGTTTAGGTAACTCCGTTTGAGGAAACCGATTGCAACAAACCATTTAAGTTCAAAAACTAATCCTAATGAATACTGTGAACTTAATCCACTTGAGTAAATGAAGCAATTTAAGTACGGTAAAACCTAATAAATGAAGAGAACTCAATTCAGAACTCTTTTCAAATGAGTAGAATTAATTTTCAGTGAATTTTGAGTTAACTACACTCATTTGATTTGATAAAGTTGACCGTTGGCTTTTACAGTGTAGAATAGTAGTGCAAAAACATATTCAGTTATTTTAATCAAATCAAACAGAATTGTTTTATTAATGGAATATGCTTATGAACAAATAAATAAATAAAATAATCAAATTGTGTGGAGAACTACTTACTCTGCCACAGATTCATACTTACGTCACTATGCTGCTTATATGTGTATTTAGAGATTTCACAGTATATATATTTGAATGTTTCCTATCTGGATGAGTGTCATTATTCTGCCCTCATTCATTTGTACACCAACAGTAGATGAATTATTTGTCAACACTGTTAATGTGATATTTCTCATTCATACTTTAATATTACTAAATGCATACAAATCTTTAAGAAATGTCATGTGGTATCTGGTTTAAGGTTAGCATCTAGAGCTGAAACACAAAATGGTGATAGTGTCAACTCTGTTATTGTCAACTATGTTATGTGTGTTTTAAAAGGTTTAACAATAAGTTAACAACAGTTATTGACATAATCAATCACATGATTCCCTTTATTTTACATTAATAATGGATTTAGTTTACTGTAACTCCAGTTTAAGCTAATTGTAAACAATTAGTCACAGTTTGTCATTGTTCAAAAATGAACCAATGTGAATATAAAACCAACTTCACCTCAGTAAAGTAGGCTCTGCGGAATAGCGCTATTTACTTCTGTTTTGTTGTTAAACTAAATAAAAATCTACATTATCAATGCTGTTAAAAGTCCCTTGAAAATAGTCACATCAATAGTCAAAATTGAAAATAGTCACATCAAACTTTTGCCGGAAGATTTCAGTGGCTTAACAAAACTTCCGTCCATTTAAGTTAACCCATTCGTAACAACAAAATGTACATAAGCTTTCTGTGACTAAAATAGTTTTAAAACACATCATTACCTGTCTAAAAAAATCCTTCTGCCAGCATGTAAAAGTAAGTATTCATTCAGGATTTTAAAAATGTTTTATTGAGCATTCAAGTTTTTATTGGGGTTTGATTTCAAGGTTTGATTGAGCTACAGTTTTGCAACGAAAACTTTATCAGAACTATGGGAATTATCGGCCCGAAAATATTTAATTGGATGAACATTTTTTAGTCTTATGCCTTACCCAGAATATAAAAATACATAAAAAAACATTTATAACATTTACTTAAATCATTACTATTGAAATGTGAAGAGACTTTAACCAGTTAAACTCTAGTGCTATTTTGGGATTTCCGCCTGTATTTTGCCTACCCAAATTTAGAAACTTCCCAAATCCACATGCAGAGGTGTAAATGCAAAAATTTGGTATCATTCATTCATTCATTTTCTTTTCGGCTTAATCCCTTTATTAATCTGGGGTCGCCACAGTGGAATGAACCGTCAGCTTATCCAGCATGTTTTTCCACCCGCAACCCATCTCTGGGAAACATCCACACACACTCATTCACACATATATTCATACACTACGGACAATTTAGCTAGTGGGGGAAACCAGAGCACCCAGAGGAAACCCACACGAACACAGGGAGAACATGCAAACTCCAAACAGAAACGCCATCTGAGCCGAGGCTCGAACCAGCGACCTTCTTGCTGTGAGGCGACCTCACTACCTACTGTGCCACTGTGTCACCATTTGGTATCATTTTATAGAAAACTTTTTGAATTTTCATAAAACACTATTGAAAGTGTTTAAAATAACTGTATATGTTGTCTGTGTTAAAATAAACACCTAAAAAGAGGCGCTTTTTGTATTTTTTTTAAAAACTCAAATTTGAAAGTGTACCTTTTAGGTTCTGTGTGGTCTAGCTTGCTGTATTTAATTTTGGGGGTTCCTGCACATGTCTGTAATCATAGGAAAAAAAGAAAAATGTCTCTAGCATAATCTATGCAAAAGTTATTGTATTCCAACTGATGAGAGGTCAGGGACCGGTCATAGTTTCCATATTTCAACATAATTCACTGTGTTTGGACCACGTCAGACATATAAAAGGATTACTTATGCACATCACCTCAAAAACAGAGGAGAAATGGCCCTGAAGCGCACAGCATAAGGTAAGAGATGACAGCTGTCTGTGCTATCTGGATCTGCTTATTGATCATAAATGTGTTGTTTTCACTTCTTGGAAACACCGCAATTCATTCGACAACCATTTGTAATGAGAATATAATTCAGTAAAAAGAATGCTAGAACCGTATGAGCACCGGCAAGAGCTTTCATTTGAGCTATAACTTGTACATGTGTCATATATGAACCATATGAAAAATATGAAAATGAACCAATGTTCAATACCCAGCTTGGGTATCAAAAATACTGTGTATTTAAGTGTAAATAACTTTTGTACAGTAGAATAAAAACCAAAGTGATGCATATGTGCATAAAATATAGATTCTACCCTTTCAAACGAAACCATTTAAGGGGGTCTGGTGCAATGCTAGCCCTGTAAATCTTAAATCGAACGTCGATGACGTCATAGAACCGGTACCGGGTCCGCAGAGTTTAAACCAGCACAAAAAATAAAATAGTTTCTGAGGACAATCACCTATTGCACCTTTAATCAAGTTGTGTTGGGACAACATAAAGAAATTAAGTTACCTTATTAGTTTTTACAAATTTTAGAGGCTTAAACATAAAACAATTAAGTTGTCTCCAAAAAAACTTAAGAAAAGTGTTGTTTCAAAATTATTTTATAGAAGTAGTTTGAACAAACAGAAAAAGTCTTTTTTTTTTGAAGGGTTAAGTAACACATGGCCAGTTTAACCCAATCCAGGCTAATTATGGATGTGTACCCTGATATACATTTCAGAAGAGAGCAAAATATGTCCCAGGAGGTATGTTTTTTTGCAGTATTTCTTTTTGCGAACCTGCCAGAGGCAGCTGTGTATGCTTTTTCAGATCTCAAGTTTCTCTCACAAGTGCCATTCGTGCCTGCTCTTCTCGCATAAATCCACCAGAGGCCACTGTTGACTGACCATCTAATACATCCACCCACCCCCTTCTCTAAACCCAACCGATAGTAAGCAATCCAGAAAAATGAAAATCCCTCACGGCTGCTTGATTTTTACCACATTTCTTAAAGATCTTAACACATTCTCGCCCTGTTATTTACTTCTTTATATATATATATATATATATATATATATATATATATATATATATATATATATATATAGCCTTTTGTTTTTGTTTTACATGCTTTCTGGAACCGTTCATTGCCAGACTTGAACCACGTTTTCACCTTCGACTCAGCTCTTCCAACGTACCTGGCGAGCCACTGAGGAAACTAGTAACAGCGGAAAAGCTGTCCACACTGAGCTTAGCGGTCAGCTGGTAGCGCGAAAAGAAACAGGGTGTCGTACCACTCCGTAGTGTTTGTTTTATAGATGAAATGCAGCCATGAGCAGTATTGGGGAGGTTACTTTGTAAATGTAATAGATTACAGATTACAAATAACCCTATTTAAAATGTCCACTCTCCTGTCTCCCCCGACGGCCCGCACTCACATTACTTTCGGGCCTGGACACGCTTACGTCATCGATGATGCACTGTTCAGTAGAGAGATGCTCTCGCTCAGCACAATGGATATTTCTTTAGTTATATTGTTTTAGTCGTTTGGGATGCGGTGACACACAGTCAAATATTTCGCCGAACAGATCCGCCACTTTTGACGCATATAAACAGTCATAAAGTCCTCATGCTGCAGGAATTAGGAGGTTTGCTGAAGGTGCACTTGTGGTGCAGTGAGGAGTTTGCGTCTTTAATAAACTATGACAGTTTGCGTTCATTGAACGGTAAGAATGATTAATAAATCCATATGAAACAGTCCCTTAAAAGTCACGTCTCGCTTTCAGTTTCGGGCTTAGGCGCGTTTTGAACATACACAGAAGCATACCGCGCCAAAGCCCAAGTGAACCGTGCTCAGGCACACCTCTTCCAACCGGGCCAGGGCCGGCCAAGTAAACCGTGCCTGAGCCCGATTCAGCGCACTCACACTTCTCAAACGATCCGGGAAATGGGCCTGGGCACGGATCGGATAGCATAGTGAGAGTAGGCCCTCAATTACTTTACAAAAGTAAAGTAACTGATTATATCAGATTACTTTTTTATTACTTTAAAGTTTCTAATGGATTTTTTCAACTAAATCATTTCAAAGCATTTATACCAAGCAGATGTGACCTTAGAGTAGCACTCTGTTTACTGTTAGAATTTTAAAATCTTTCATCACCTGAATTAAGATTATATTAAATTAATTTTAAAGTACATTTACCATAAAACCAGACCCTATAACAAAAAACAATGTTTACTGTTGTTACAAATTCAAATTATTAGTTAGTTGTGCAGGGTGATTTTGCTATTTTTGCAATTTTTTTTAAACTGAAGCAACTTAAATGCAAGTCAATCATATCTTAGTGATCAATAAAACTATCATTGAGACATCTGAGGCATAATTGTTCAGTTCAATTATTTATTGTAAAAACAAAAAATCCAATAAAATCAGGTGTTACACATTTAAAATACTATAGTAATTTATAGTTAAGGGAAATAATGAGCATTATATATATATATATATATATATATATATATATATATATATATATATATATATATATATATATATATATATATATATATATATATACAACTCTTTAATTAATACATTACACTACATAATGTAGTATCATTAGTTATTAGATCATTAGTATCATTATATCATTATCAACTGTCATGAACTAATAGTATATACTTTAGCCTTTAATACATTAAACTATATAGCCCTCCTTTCCCTCAGTCACTGACCAGAGTGAGAGGTGGCAGTAATGCACCAAAAAGTTAATGGTTGACCACTGTAAAGCAAGAAGAGGAAATCGTGATTCTCACCATCATATGGATTTATTTTCATTACGCTACTGTGCTACTTGACTAATAAAATAGCTTCGCTACTGAAAAGCTGTTTGATTTAGAAAGTAGCGACGCTAGCGCCATGCTACTGAAAAATGTAGTTAAGCTAGTAGCCAATAGCTACTGCCCAACCCTGTTAATGTGATAAAATCGCTTTGGCTAGAGAAGTCTGGTGCCTTGAATTTGAAATTTCCAGCAATGAAATGCATTTTTATGACTCGAGGGCCAGCTCTCATTGGTTGTAGTAGCCTAATGCTTTCAGCAGTAAAGAGGATTAACATAATTGGTAGACGTGGTACGGCGCAAATTCAAACCAGAAAACCAATCAAAAGCATCAGAATAGCATCGCTTTAATAAATGGCCTTAGCAGAAGGCATCATGCATATCAAAAACGGGAAAAGCAACAGATTAATATTATTCAACATATGCCAGATTTTTAAAGACATTTTTAAATGCAACCTCATTTGTAATCTTTAATGTTTTCATAAGTAACTGTAATTTAATGACACATTTTTTTATCAGTAACTGTAACAAATTACTGTTGTATTCATTTTGTAACTAAATTATGTAATGCCGTTACATGTAACTAGTTACTCCTCAACACTAGCCATAAATATACCTCTGGCTACATAATTTGCTCTTTCCAGAAATGTATACAGGGCTATGTATTCACAATGAGCATGTGTTGGGTTAACCCTACAAATAAAAATAAAAAAACGTATGACACATCTGGACAAAATCATGTCATGTTGACTCTCAACTAACCTGAGAATTACATCATCAGATCCACTGAGGAGCTACGCTATATCGGATGTTTTGAGTCTGGGTGTCTTTGTAGCGGTCTCTGGAGAACAAGCACCTCATGCACAGCCTCATTCAGCTCCTCTTCACTCGCTGACGGGATCAATATTGCAGCTTCAAGTCCAGACTTTAAGAGAATCCCAAGCATACGTTAACCTTAAACTTAGAAGTGACAGGTTTACCTCAGCTAGCTCGCTGTTACCTTGGGAACCAAATTTGTAGCGAGTCGCCTTCTACAAGGTGAAAAATGCAAATATGTGGATTTGTGTTTTAAAAAACTACAAAAATAACAATAATAATAAGTCAGATTACAGCCTGTTGATTAGCACAACAGCACTGAGGGTAAAAAAGGACATTAAAGTGCGCATCCCATGAAATGATCATTCTCAGGTTTGAATCGAGATATAAAAAAAGATTTTGAGATGCAAAAGCCCCTTGGCAATTCACCCAGTATCACCATATACTCAGCTCTTTCCTACAGCCTTCGTCTGCCTGAGTAGCAAAACATAGCAAAAAAATGACAGCTGTGTGACAATTAAAGAGTTCAGCCATCAGCAGCCGCCACTGGGGGGAAATTTTCTTGGCTGTCAAATGGCTTATTATATTCAACCACCTGGCAATGACTTGGATAGCAGACAGTCAGTAAAAGGCCAGAGCGTTTGGTAGCTTCAGACGGTTTACTCTCATTTAGATTGCAGTTGTTCTGCCTTTCAAGCTTAAAGCACATTACAGGCCTTGTGGAAGAAAGTAAAACCACGCTTTGAGGGTCTCAGGAAACAAAAGAGCCAGATTGTCCAGATTGATGCGAAACTCCAAATAATTTTTGTTTGTTTAATTTGCACAATTATTGCGTGAGAAATGTTGTTTTCTGAAACTGCATTACAACTGCAAGAATATTTGGTCACACTTTGCATTTTATTGTACAATTCTTGCTATGAACAATCTATTAACTTTGACTTTTAAGCTCAGTAAACTCTTAATTTGCTGCTTATGCTTATTTATTGGGTTTAAGTATTGGTAGGATTAGAGATGTAGAATACAATAATGCAGAAAATACACTTTATAAGAACAAATAAACTGCCAATATCTTCACTGCAGTACAGGCTAATAGTGAGAATTGGTACTTAAAAGGGCACCTATGATGAAAATCATATTTTGTAAGCTGTGTGGACAGAACTGTGTGTAGGTACAGTCTGTCTACAGTCATACTGTAGTGATAGAAACACAATTAGTCTCTTTTTAAAAAATGTCTGGCCTTAAAAATAGGATCCAAATCCCTCCCTTGAGGCCCACCACAATGTGATGTAGGAGTGCGGTTTCTCCACCCACCAAATTGACAGATAGCTGAATATAAGATAGTTACGTAGCACATTCTTCATAGTTATGCATACATCCACAAGACAGGATTTGTGCAAAGCAACCGGGATCTCTTCAGCTCTCTGCGATCAGCAGTGCCTCAAGAATGATTTTTACAAGTTTAAAACGTCGATGGATTACTCTTCAGTGTTTGGACTCTCAGCAGTGAGTATTAAAACACATGAACTGAACTGAACTAATCTAAACTGAACTGAACTTAAACTCTGAAAACTGAACTACACTGTTTCAATTCACTATAATCTTCTATGTGAAGCTGCTTTGACACAATCTAGATTGTAAAAGCGCTATACAAATAAAGGTGAATTGAATTGAAAAAATATAATTTTTGGAGCACATTTTTGTATATGTGTTATCTATGAATGAAATTTGTAAATGTTCATGTTCTATTTCAATAATGAAGACAGACCTTTATATTTTTTATGATGCTGATTTTTAGGACTTCGGACTGTGATTTTTTTCTTTCCTCTTTAAAATGTAGTTTATTTTTACAACTTTGTCCCATCTGTTCACTGTAATGCATTCTAAAACAGAATAATAAATATAAATATCTACAATGCAAATTTTGTAGCAGAGAAATGTCCTCTTAGAAACACATCACAAGCACAGTATGTGTGTTATCTCAGCTGTTGAAAAATTTAGTAAACCCATATTTTAATCAAAGAGACAGAATATAAGAGGCCTTTTCTTACAATTTTAGTAATAAAAGTACAATTTTTTGCTAGTTAGTTTGGACAAGATAAATTTTGTGCTAACTCGTGACGCATGACACTGCACCCCAAAATGAAAAAAAACAAATAAATAAATGAAAAACATCTAATAGTTACCTTTGATATATTTAATAATAAAATGTAATAATGAGTAATTATTGTGTTTCATTTATTTTTTCATAATACCATAATTCACTCATTCATTTCCTTCGGCTTCGTCCCTTTATTCATCAGGGGTTGCCACAGCGGAATGAACCACCAACTTATCCAGCATATGTTTTACACAGCGGATGCCCTTCCAGCTGCAACACAGTACTGGGAAACACCCATACACACTCAGAAAACACTCATACACTACGGCCAATTTAGTAGTAAAGGAAACCCACGCGAACACGGGGACAACATGCAAACGCCACACAGAAATGCCAACTGGCCCCGCCGGGACTCGAACCAGGGATCTTCTTGCTATGAGGCAATAGTGCTAACCACTGAGCCACCATGTCACCCTATAAAACCATCATTTTTATAAAACGTTATTTCAAAGGTTATGGATTATGATTGTGTAATTTATTGTCTAGATCAGGGGTTCTAAAACTCGGTCCTGGAGGTCCAGTTTTCAGATTTTAGCTCCAACTGCCTTAACGCCTGCAAGGATGTTTCTAGAAAATCTAGTAATGCCATGGTCACACTAGAGTTTGAGCATGCAAAATTCTGAATTCTAAAGTTGATTAGACAAAAAAGTAAGCAATTAGTTCATATATTACATTTCTGTACAGAGAGGTCATGTTTTAATCTTCTATTGGTCTCACACAGTCACACAATATGAAAACTGCCACATGAGCTTGCATTTCCGGTCTGTCGTATTCGCGTTTGTATGCTTAATTCTCTGTTCACACCAGACACGGAACACAAGAATAAATCGTGCAAACAAGTAAATAGATGTGTGAAGATTTTGAATTTACTCGTTTCATTTGTGCATCAAATTCACTTCACAATAGATGTGGATTCATGTCATCGGCAGGGCTTCTGTCTAATTTCATTGCTAAAAAGCTAACATGGATTTTATTGTGATTTTTATTGTGATTTAGAAAGGCTGATAAACAGTGTCAATTCGTGCCTAAATGCACTAGATCCACTCAGCCCTGTGAGTTCATCAATTCTTTCAGAAACTATACCTGGATGATGGAAGCTTTAAGCGGTGCTTCAGACTGAGCCGAGCCCAGTTTGATGAACAGTTGTCCGGTGTCAGCAAAAGGATTTGCTCTCAGGACACAGGCGCTACGTCATAATCAAGCCCCTTCAAGAGAAAGCTCCTGATTGGGTAACGCGGCGTGAATGTCTGCTGAAGTTCAGATTTTCCAACTTGAGTAAAACGTGCATTAAATGCATCAAAACACTCAACTCCTGCCACTACATTCATGCCGCGAGATGTCTATTCGTGTCTTTGCATTGACTTAACATGTAAATAACTCATGCTTGACACTTAATTAGCTAGACAGGTGTGTCTGACCAGCCTGATCTCACGAGAAAACATAAGTATTTTGCATTTTGTGATTTAGTGGCTGGCGACGCAGTGGTGCAGTAGATAGTGCTGTCATCTCACAGTAAGAAGGTTGCTGGTTCGAGCCTCAGCTGGGTCAGTTGGCGTTTCTGTGTGGAGTTTGTATGTTCGTGTGAGTTTCCTCCGGGTGCTCCGGTTTCCCCCACTGTCCAAAGACATGGGGTACAGGTGAATTGGGTTGGCTAAATTGTCTATAGTGTATGAGTGTGTATGGATGTTTCCCAGAGATGGGTTGCAGCTGGAAGGGCATCCGCTGCGTAAACGTGCTGGATAAGTTGGCAGTTCATTCCGCTGTGGCGACCCCGGATTAATAAAGGGACTAAGCCGAAAAGAAAATGAATGAATGAACAAATGATTTAGAGGCTAATTCATTTGAATTCATGCGAAATTGTACGATTTTAAAAAGGAGGCGTGGCACCTAACCCCACCCCTAAACCCAATCGTCATTGGGGAATGAGCAAATTGTAATAAATTGTATTAATTCGATCGTACGAATTCATACAAATTAACCACTAAATCAAAAAGTTACAAATTGCCGTGAGATTGTGTTGGTCTGACTGGGGTTGGAGCTAAAATCTGCAGGACACTGAACCTCCAGGACCGAGACTGAGAACCCCTGGTCTATACTATACTATATTTTACTACACACACAGACACACACTATTATTGACAATGATAATACTAATAATAATAATAATAATGATAAACAAAAAAATAATAATTGTTTGGCACAATCATCTGTTAAAGATGTTTGGCACAATCATAAAATCTTGAAAATTATTAAATTATCATAAAAATAACAATTAACTCTTAGATATAGGGATAGCATATGCATGCTAGCATAAGGTTGTAGCCTAAAAAGATTTCACAGAATTACTGAAAAACAGACTGACTGACTGAGTCACTATTCTTTATAACATTTGTTTAAACTTAATCAACATGCAGTGGCAGAAAAACACCCATTTCTGGGTCCTTGCATTCTTCTCTCTTTCTAAAGCAGCCAAAACCAGGTTAGCCATGGAGATTTCACTAGAATAATTAATCACTTGCTGTCAAGCGCAAACAAACAGATTCAAAGTGCTGCCAGTTTTTGCTGGGGCGTTACTTCTACGCCTTTTTCCTTAGACAAATTCACTTTCTGACCTATGCGTGTCTCTTTCTGTTCCCATCTCCTTCTCTCTCTGGTATTGCATAATGAGAAATTATTTACTGTCTCATGCTGAAGAGCCGCATATTGTTTTATTCATCAGTGGAAGTGGCTGTACAAGACTGCAGCTAATGTTAAAATGTGCCGTTGCCTGACTGTCAAATTAGTAATGCAATGGAGAGAGCTTTTGCTGCAAAATGCTTGTCTTGTTTAGATCGCTTAGGCAATGGATGCATTGAGAAAACACACATGTTGTGGTTTTAGCAATGGCCATACCATAAAAACGTCCTCTGTTTGGGTTAGAACAAAAAATAAAAATACTATAAACTGGGTAGAGTATGATTGTTGACGTGACATAATGTTTTCTAAGACACTGAAAACGTGATTTTATTGAACTTATTTTATTGTATATTCCTAATATTGTTTTTTTTTTAAAAACTACTTATATTCAGTCACTATAATCAGGTCCCTGGTGCATCTACCATCCCAGAAAGTGTGAAAAAGAACAACTCAGTAATGTTGTTTTTCCCTTCAAGCATGTGAAAAATTTGCTCAGGGCTACATCCACCACATGAAGCCAGAACTTTTCCTACCCAATATTTTTTCTTTCCCCATTCTAAAAAAATCTGTATACAAGTTGTTGTCTCAAGTAATACCTATGAAATACAAGTGTACATGAAAGAGAGGTATGTATGTGGTGCTGTAATTATTATGCCACAAAACTCATAAAGACTTGGAGCATATGCATACATTTTGCACACTGTATACAAATCTGCATTCAATTGTTGCTCAACGTTGTAGAAAAAAAAAAGAAAATTTCGCTTCAGTAAATCTAATTGGGTGGGAAACACAAGCATGCAGTCTGACACCGTTGTTGATTTCGTGTGAAGTATTGGTGTCTGACTGGGGTTGTCACTTGGGTATGACGACATCCTTGTTATTGAAAATATACAGATTGACTGTGGACAAGAAAATGCAAGGACTGGCTCCCAAAATACTGGATCAGTCTGGACAAATTTTCTACATGGGTATGTCAAACTCTACATAAAATTTTATGTGGCCTGTAAGAACATATGATTCACACCAAATATGAATTTAAGTATTTGTGCAAGTGGTACAAGGTGGTGTAAATGACGTAGAATGCACAGGGCATGTTTGCTGGGAAATATTGTGTGTTCAAGACATTCAACTTGAGCAGAAAATTTAAGCATTTGTTTAATAACATAATAAAAGGATTTATGTTAAAATAACCCAGAGAAACATGATCTATTTTACATTGTGCAAATTCAAAATCAGATGTTCACACATATGAGAAATTTGTTTTCGTGACAGAGCTTCTACAGTGCAACAGCATTACAGAGACAGGACAAAAAACAGATAATAAAAATATATATTTTTTAAATACAAGTAAGTTGTGAATGCAAATATACAAATTGACAAGTGTATGTAAAGCTATATTACTATATACAGTGTTATATGAGCAGCTGTTATGTGCAAATTGGCATGTAAAGTGTGTTGTTAAATAAGTGTATATGTGTATAAAAGTGTATAGCAAGTAGTGATGTTGGTTCCACAATTATTATCATCAAGTGTTTATGAGATGGATTGCCTGATGGAAGAAACTGTTTCTGTGTCGGGCTGTTCTGGTGCGCAGTGCTCTGTAGCGTCGACCAGAAGGTAAAAGTTCAAAGAGGCAATGTGCTGGGTGTGAGGGGTCCAGAGTGATTTTGGCTGCCCTTCTGCTCGCTCTGGATAAGTACAGTTCTTGGGGAGTAGGAAGGGTTGTACCAGTGATTCGCTCAGCAGTCCGAACTATTCAACGTAGTCTTTGGAGATCGTATTTAGTAGCTGAGCTAAACCAGACAGTTATTGAAGTGATGATGACTGATTCAATGATGGAGGTGTAGAACTGTTTCAGCAGCTCCTTTGGGAGGTTAAACTTCCTCAGCTGACGAATAAAGTACAGCCTTTGTTGAGCTGTTTTGACAATGGAGTCAATGTGAGTGTCCCACTTCAGGTCCTGAGAGATGGTGGTGCCCAGGAACCTGAATGACTCCACTGCTGCCACAATGCTGTCCATGATGCTCAGTGGGGGGAGAGCAGGGGGGTTTCTCCTGAAGTCCACTGTCATCGCCACTGTTTTAAGTTTGTTGAGCTCCAGGTTGTTGTGGCTACACCAGACAGCCAACTCCTTAACCTCCTGTCTGTAAGCAGACTCATCACCGTCCTGAATGAGGCTGATAAGTGTGGTGTCATCTGCAAACTTTAAGAGCTTCACAGAGGAGTCTTTTGAAGTGCAGTCATTCGTGTACAGGGAGAAGAGCAGTGGAGAGAGGACACACCCCTGGGGTTGCCAGTGCTGATTGTACGGATGCTAGATGAGAATTTTCCCAGCTTCACCAGCTGCTGCCTGTCCGTTAGGAAGCTGTTGATCCACTGACAGACAGAGGTGGGCACAGAGAGCTGAGTTAATTTGGGCAGGAGAAGTTTTGGGATGATAGTGTTAAACGCCGAGCTGAAGTCAACAAACAAGATCCTCACATAGGTCCCTGGTCTGTCTAGGTGTTGCAGAACATAATGCAGTCCCATATTTACTGCATCACCCCACAGACCTGTTTGCTCTGTATGCAAACTGAAGAGAGTCCAGTGAGGGTTCAGTGATGCCCTTCAGGTGGGCCAGCACCAGTTTTTCAAAAGACTTCATGACCACAGATGTTAGTGCCACCGGTCTGTAGTCATGTGGTGGAGGTGTTAATGGTGGCGTGAAGAGCAGTTCAGAGTGGGTGTGGGGGGTTTTCTCAATCATTCATGCATTTATTTGTCACTTTAATGCATTCTAATAAAATAAAGAGACAATTATTTATAAATATGTTAAGGAGTAGTAACATTTATACAGTCTTACAGTTATAACCAGCCCTTTGAGGAATGCCATAGCGCTGTCATGGCCCTCAGTGGAAATTAGTTTAACACCCCTGGCCTCTGTGATTTAAACCTCTAAATGTCTCTAAAAAGCTCTCAGTTTACACTCTCACAGTGATGCAGTAAGTGGATCTTATTATGTATAACTGCCTCTTAATCTACATATTTACACCCATGGCAACCACTGGTTTGTTTTTGCAAACAAATGGTGTACAATGTGCCAATTTTATACACTATAACAAACATCTCGAGAGGTGTCTGGATGCAGTTGCAAGCTGAGCTGCATCCAATGCTTTTAATGTTTTTAATTAACCCCATCACTAGCTCCAGTGAGTGCATTGTGTCTGACATTGCATGTCTGATACAGTGCATCTGGAAAGTATTCATAGCGCTTGACTTTTTCCACATTTTTTATGTTACAGCCTTATTTTAAAATATATTAAATTGATTTATTTTCTCAAAATTCTACACACAATACCCCATAATGACAATGTGAATTATTATTTTTTTTTAATTGTTGCAAATTTATTAAAAATAAAAAAACCTGAAAAATCATGCAAGTATTCAAAGCCTTTGCCGTGAAGCTCTAAATTGAGCTCAGGTACATTCTGTTTCCACTGATCATTTTTGAGATGTTTCAGCAACTTAATTGGAGTTCACCAGTGGTAAATTCAGTTGATTGGACATGATTTAAAAAAAGGCATGCACCTGTCTATATAAAGTCCCAGGGTTGACAGTGCATGTCAAAGCACAAACCAAGCATAATAATAATAATAATAATAATAATTCCTTACATTTATATAGCGCTTTTCTGTGAACTCAAAGCGCTTTACACATTGGAGGAATCTCCTCATCCACCACCAGTGTGCAGCATCCACCTGCATGACGCGAGGGCAGCCATTTTGCGCCAGACCGCACTCCACACACCAGCTGATTCGTGGAGAGGAGACAGAGTGATAAGCCAATTATGACATGGGGATGATTAGGAGGCCATGGTGGACAAAGGCCAGTGGGCAGATTTGGCCAGGATGCCGGGGTTAAACCCCTACTCTTTTTCGAAGGACATCCTGGGATTTTTAATGACCACAGAGTCAGGACCTCGGTTAAACGTCTCATCCGAAAGACAGCGCTCACTGAGCAGTATAGAGTCCCCGTCACTATACTGGGGCATTACTACCCACACAGACCGCAGGTTGGGCGCCCCCTGCTGGCCTCACTAACACCACTTCCGGCAGCAACCTGGTCAGTACCCGGTCAGTACCTGGATGGGAGACCACATGGGAAAGGTCTCCCATCCAGGTACTGACCGGGCGCAGCCCTGCTTAGCTTCAGTTAGTGACCATGTGAGAGTTGCAGAGAGCTAGCTGCCGGCTGAAGACAAAGGAATTGTCTGTAGACCTCTGAGACAGGATTGTCTCAAGGCACAAGGCTGGGAAAGGTTACAGAAAAAATTCTGCTGCTCTCAAAGTTCCAATTAGCACAGTGGCCTTCATCATTCATAAGTGGAAGATGTTTGCAACTACCAGGACTCTTCCTAGAGCTGGCCGGCCATCTAAGCTGAGTGATCGGGGAGAAGGGCTTTAGTCAGGGAGGTGTAATTGTGATGTCAATGTCAAATAAATAAATAAAAATAGCCGAGCCAGGATCTCAGGACATTGTAAAAGTAAGCCAGCCTGAATTCCAGGCACAATTCGCTGAAAATGTCTCCAGATCCCCGACCCTCTTATGCTTCCCAACAGCAACGTAAACCTTCAATGTGGAGGGTGACAGCTCCACTCCAACCCGGTTTATCTTCAAGAAAGGATAGCACAATGATCAATAGTCTGATGGTCACTCTGTCTGAGCTCCAGCATTCTTCTGTGAAAAGAGGAGAACCTTACAGAAGGACAACCATCTGTGCAGTCCATACAGGCCTGATTGGCAATCCACCAATCAGGCCTGTATGGTAGAGTGGCCAGAGGGAAGCCACTCCTTAGTAAAGGAATTTGCCAAAAGGCATTTGAAGGACGCCTAAGAAACAAAATTCTCTGGTCTGATGAGACTAAAATTGAACTCTGGAGAGAATGGCAGGGGTTGTGTTTGGAGAAAACCTTGCACCGCTCATCACCAGGCTAATACCATCCCTACAGTAAAGCAGGGTGGTGGCAGCATCATGTTGTGGGGATGTTTTTCAGCTGCAAGAACTAGAAAGCTAATCAGGATAGAGGGAAAGATGAATGGAGCAATGTACAGGGATATCCTAAATTAAAACTTGCTTTAGAGTGCTCTTGATCTCAGACTGGGGTGACGGTTCATCTTCCAGCACGACAATAACCCACAACACACCGCCAAAATATCAATGGAGTTGCTTCACAACAACTCTGTGAATATACTTGAGTGGCCCAGCCAGAGCCCAGAGCTAAATCATATTAAACATCTCTGGAGAGATCTGAAAATGGCTGTAAACCGTCACTTCTCATCCAACCTGATAGAACTTGAGAGATAATGCAAAGAGGAATGAGCAAAAATTCCCAAAGACAGGTGTGCCAAGCTTGTGGCATCATATTCAAAAAGACTTGAGGCTGTATTTGCTGCCAAGTATTGAGTAAAGGCTGTGAATATCTATGTACATGTGATTTTTCAGATTTTTTATTTTTAATAAATTTGTAACAATTTCAAAAAATCTTTTTTCACATTGTCATTATGAAGTATTGTGTGTAGAATTTTGAGGAAATAAACGAATTCAATCATTTTTTAAAATCAGGCTGTAACATAAAAAATGTGGAAAAAGTGAAGCGCTATGAATTCTTTCCGGACGCACTGCATATTCAGTTTCAGCTTTCAAATCTAATTCTGGATCCAGATACTACTGAACGCCTCAGTTACTGTTGTAACCCTTGTTTCCTGAAGGAGTGAATGGAGATGTTATGTCAAAATAAAATTATGGGGGAATCACCAGATGACCAACCTATCTAAAGCAGAGGTGTCAAACTCAGTTCCTGGAGGGCCGCAGCCACGCAGAGTTTAGTTCCAATCATGCTTTAACACACCTACCTGTAGGTTTCAAACAAGCCTAAAGGATTCAATTAGTTTGATCAGGTGTGTTTAATTAGGGTTGGAACTAAACTGTGCAGAGATGTGGCCCTCCAGGAACTGAGTTTGACACCTGTGCCTTTAAAGGTAAGAAAAAATGCCTATGAGTTGGCAAAGGCAGCTCCTCACCTGAAGGGAGAGCAAGTCAAGCTTTAACGCTGAGGACGCCGAGAGCCTTGCCTTCAGTGTGTCACTGTGGCAACAAGACATAACTTCTCCATTCCCTACTTCAGGGAACAAGGATTACAACAGTAACTGAGACATTCCCTTTCAGGTCAGGAACTCTAAGTTTTGTTGGAACGACATTATGGGGGAGTGTATGTAAAGCCCCACAGTAGCTGGATCTGCCACGTGCTTAGTGAGATGTTTGCCAAGCAAATAGTGTGAGCACACAAGCATCACCAAGGCACAACATTTCAATGTCCCCAAGCCCTTGATCACCAGAATATGGAACTATTTAGAATTCAGTGGAATTGTACAAACAGTTTACCAAGCTAACTATAAGCTATGTTTTTTAGAGAGATGCAACAGTATTTTGGAAAAGCGTGCCAGTTCCCAAAGAGGGAAGGACACTGCAAAAGTCACTTGCTAGCAAAATGGGTAGACCCAGTTACAATACATGCATTTGGGCTAGCCCTCTCCAGGGGGAGCACAACATGAGCAAGACAGTTAGCTGGGAGGCAAGACACGGATCCACTTGGGAAAGGGAAACTCTGGCTGACTGATGCATATTGGTTCAGCAAGCGGGGATCATGCATATCTGGCACCAATCCCCAAAACACAAATTGACCAAGTGGGCATAACAGACAACGCAATGAGCCAAGTACCCGGCTCCTCCACCAAGTCGTTGTTGGGGCCCTGGAGGAACTCCAATAATTCCAACTCTAGGGGTTGCCATATGGGGACCTCAATAGCAGAGTAGAATAAGCGCACACATCTTCAGGATACTAACCACATCTTCATCTACTACAAACTGGGCCGACCTCTGTTTTGACATGGCACTTACTTTTTGCCAACCACCATAACAGAAGAACAGGCTGGGTCTACCTCCTTCTCAGGCAGCGCTTGCAGGCTCACTACCTAGTTTTGAAAGGAAATGGTAAGAACCTTGGGCGCATAGGAATAAATTTGAGGTGCTGATTAAACATAAAGTTATTAAAGAAGTCAGTGAATTTAAGTATCTTGGCATAACTTTAGACATTAATTTAAAATTTGATAGTCATGTCTAGATAAGCCAAGTCTAAACTGTTTTTGTTTTATTAGAAGATTTTTAACATATCAAACTGCAAAATTATACACGCGCACAATTATATACTCTCACTTGACGTATTGCATTACATCATGGATCCCAAGCTTCTTTAACTACATTGAAGGTTATTGACTCAATATATAAACAAGCAGTTAAAATTATAGACTTAAAGCCTATGCAGTGGCATCATTGTGATGTTTTATGTAAACATAACCTTTTTAGTTTTGATAGTTTTATTAAATGTAATTATCTTAAATAATTACAATGCTTAAATAATCATGTTCCAATGCTGTTTTCTGATCTAATCAGTAGGCATCAAACCTCTCACAGAGTCACATGAATAACTGCTAATGGTGACTGTCTAGTGCCAAAGTGTAAGACCTCATTTGGTCAATCTCTTTTCTCTGTTAAGGGAGCCAAATTGTGTTATGATTTACCTGTTAAATTAGAAAGCAATATAAATATTTTTAGTAGAGTTCTTAAAAAGTGGTTAAAAACAAAACAGCAGTGTTTGCACAAATAGTTTACTATTTGTTTGTTTGATCATGCTGCCTTTGCTTTTGCCTTCAGTAATTTTATGTAACGAATTATAATGTTGTGTACATGTATTTATTATATTTTGCCAATTTTGTCAAGCCTCCTGTGGACAGGTGTTGAGAATTAGCAAGTCTGCTAAAACTGGTGATCTAAAATCTGGTGTAATTGTGATGTCCATGTCAAATAAATAAAAAATAAATAAATAAAAATAGCCGAGCCAGGATCTCAAGACAATGTAAAAGTAAGCCAGCCTGAATTCCAGGCACAATTTGCTGAAAAGGTCTCCAGATCCCCGACCCTCTTGATCAATGCCAGTGCGACTAGCAGAGCTGTCTTCAAGGACAAAATTCTTAAAGACGAAGACTGAGTTGAGCGGCTTGAACGAATTTTGCTGCAGACCCACTAGGACTACAAAGATATCTCTAGATCATGAGAGGGGAGTAGGATAGATTTTATCACCTTGCACCTCTGAGGAACTGAATGATGAGGTTATGCTTCCCAACAGCAATGTAAACCTTCAGTGTGGAGGGTGACAGCTCCACTCCACCCCAGCTTATCTTCAAGAAAGGATAGCACAATGATCTGTCATCTCCAAGGGTCTTCTTGACGAGAACCACAGCACTAGTTGAATAGACTCAGGGCATAAGTGCACCTCGTAGAGAGGGCTATAGCCTGAGTTATTGTGGCTACCGCTATGGTTATTTCAGACCACACGTGAAGGATCCAGAGATTTGGGCATGGGTGCCAGAGGGTGCCCCGTCCCTAAGAAAGGAGGTCCTTCCTTGGAGGTTCGGAAACCCAGGTCCGGTTGGGCCACTGTAGCGCAACAAGCAATACCTGCTCCTCGTTCTCTCTGACCTTGCACAGAGCCTGTGCGTGTGAGCCTCAAGGGCCAGCTGTGTGCGTGGCCCCCAGGGCCAGCTGTGAGCCAGCACATACGTGCTATGGGGACCTCAGTCAGGGAGTAAAACAACTGGAAATGGGTGGTTTTAGGAGAAGCAAAAGGTATCAACTGAACCACACAGAGGTGGAGTCTCTATTCTCCCGGGAGCATGAGCTGCCATGAGAGCACATCGACTGCATGGTTGAGCTCACCAGGAATGTGAATGGCATGCAGCAATTTCAACTGCGTGTGACTCCAGAGGAGCAGATGATGATCAAGCTGAGAAATTTGGTGGGAGCATCTACTGCCAATATGGTTGGTATATGCCACTGCAGTCAAGCTGTCCTTCCTGACCAGCAAGTGTTTCTGTTCCAGCACCAATCGAACCGACGGCGAGTAAAAAAAAAACTGCCAACAGCTGCAGGCAATTGATATGCCAATGCAACTGGGTCCACAAATCTGCAGCTGCAAGCTTGTTGTACACTACTTCCCAGCAGGTACTGGAATCATCTGTCATTATGACAACATGGCTGGACACTTATTCTAAGAGCACCCCGACTCGCAGAAAGCAAGGTCCATCCAAGGACTGAATGTGTGGTGACACAATGAGGTGATGGTCAGCTTGTCTGGAAAAGTCTGTTTGCTCTCCTTCAGGTGAGGCAATATACTCTGCTGACTATAATCAGCCACACCTGTGAGGAGCTGCACTTGTCAACTCATAGGTATTCATTGGCCGGTCTTCATCTGGCAATTCCCCCACAATGTTGTTCTGACACAACTCAAAGTTTCAGACCTGAAAGGGAACTAACTATTGTGTCATAGGCTGTTATTTAGCATTGATCCCTTTCTGCTTTGCTCATATATATTTTGCTCTAGGCTGCACGATGGCGCAGTGGGTAGCACGTTTGCCTCACAGCAAGAAGTTCGAGCCTCGGCTGGGTCAGTTGCCGTTTCTGTATGGAGTTTGCATGTTCTCCCCGTGTTGGCATTTGTTTCCTCCAAGTGCTGCGGTTTTCCCCACAGTAAAAAAACATGCACTATAGGTGAATTGAGTAAGCTAATTTGTCCGTAGTGTATGTGTGTGAATGGGTGTGTATGGATGTTTCCCAGGGATGGGTTGCAGCTGGAAGGGCATCTGCTGCATAAAACATATGCTGGATAAGTTGGCGGTTCATTCCGCTGTGGCGACCTCAGATTAATAAAAGGACTAAGCCGAAAAGAAAATGAATGAATGAACAAATTGCTCTATAGCAGATAAAGATTTACTGTAGATAAAAAAAACATGTCGATGTATCAACAATAAACATCTGATTCACTGAGGACTTTGTGGTTGAATGTAATTTTAATAGAAATATTGTTAAGAGTGTTGGTAAATTGTGTATTTGCACAAAACATATTTTACAACAGACTGCTTCACCAATGAGGATCAGTTGAATGCTGTTTCTGCTAAATGGTTCAAAGCCAGCGCTTTGTGGTTAAACTTCTAATCTAAAAAATATATCACTTTCTGACTATATTCACAGTGAACATCGATATACTACAGTATGAAAACATCAACATATTTCAAAAACACACGTTTATGCACCATGTAGGCAGGTGAAATACTTTTCTACGGTTTCTGTAAAGATATGAATCAACTAGTTAATCAACTGTTTGTGTGCGCATTGGCATGCAAAGACCCGATGTGGAGCAGGAGCAGAAGGACCAAAAAACAACACCAAGGAAATGGTAGAAAGAATACTTCAATAAACATAACCAAATGTGTTTTGTAACATATTTTTAACTTAAATGCAGAAAATTTTTATAAATAATTAAGTCAGCATATGTCTTTATGTGTTTTAGTGACCTCCAAAGTCAAGACAAAATGTTCAATTTTGGTGAATTATTCCTTTAACAGAGACCTCTCGTTAACTATGCTATGGACAGTAAAATAAGCATATTGGTTTATTAGCTTGGAAAAATAATAAAATCATCTTTATTCTCTGTACTCTGCCAACTTTTGAAGAAGATGCACCCTTTAGCTGGCATCAGAGTTCCTTCTGTTTTGTATGCTTTCTATTTATCCTTTTTTTGAATGCACTAATAAAATAATAAATTAAATAAGAGGATGGTATTAATACTAACTAAACATTGAATTTGACATAGTAAAACAGATAATCAAGAAGTTAATCATGTTGATGTCATATTTGTTTATTTAATTTATGTGTGCATTACATGGAGAAAATTGCTATCTATCATGAAAGGAAAGATATAAATCTTGCACATTAGAGTTGGACATGGAATTAAGATTTTATTTCACTAAATGCATGTTCTCGAGTTGAAGACATAAGAACATGCAAAACCACTGATCTATATTAGGTCAGTGTGCTAAACGATGCTTTTGCCATTTAATGGCGACCTTTCCTTATATAAAATAAATGAAAAATCTCAGTGTCAGGAATGTTTCAGAAATCATGTGATGCTTATATACTATAATTAAGCATAAATTATATGCTGCATATTTGCTAAGTTTACAACAGCATTAAAGAAGAACACCTGTTAACTGTTTAATGCTCATGGCATGGTAAAAAGATGCTAGAAAACTCAGTAACACTTTATAAGAACTACACACTACGAATCATTTATTAAGCATTAGCATCTAGTGAATTCATTATTTGTTAAGCATTAACTCTACATTAATATCTGTTAGTAAGCACTTTATAACTGCAGCTACAAATGCTGTATTCTTGACTTATAAGCACATTTATAATGTGCTTAATAATTGTACTTTCATAATTTGTGACTGGCTGATTTTTCATTACTAAAGTATTGCATTATTTACAAACCAGTTGTATTTAAGAGTAGTTGGAGGTTTTTAAGATCATTCAGAATGAGTTAATAAATAATTAATAAACTATTGAAATTATCGTTTGTTTATTTTATTATTCAGACATATAGTAATGGTTACTATGTATGTTAAAACAATGCTTTATTAAACTCAACTTCATGCAGTTTTTTGACCTAATCTAAAGTTAGGACTGTTTATGCTTTATAAATGACAATTAAAGGCTTGGCATCAAATTAACAATAATTTTGCAATCTTATCTAAAAAATAAAATTACTGTAAAGTTTAAACATCGCTGAATAACAGGAGTGCCAAAAAATGACATAAAATTGGATGAAAAAACAACAATATAATAATTTTACGATAAAATAGGATGCAATGTTTAAACTGTAAAGTAATTTTATTTTAGATAAAGTTGCAAACATTTTTTTTTTTTGATTTTGAATTTGAATTTGATAAAGTTTCATTTGTGTATCTTCAAACAAATAGAAATGAATAATGTCTTTCATGTTCTTTTTTAGAATTTAAATGATCCTTTAATTGTCATTTATAAGGGGTTTATAAAGCATACATAGTCCACACTTTAGATTAGGTCACAAAACTGCACGAAGTTGAATTAATAAAGCATTTATTAACATACAAATTAACTATCAGTACATGTCTGAATAAAAAGAATTATACATATTAATTTTAATAGTTTATTAATCATTTACTGACTCATTCTGAATGCTCTTAAAAAACCAACCAACTATACTTAAATAACTGGTTTGTAAGTAATGAATTTTTTTCATTCTTTTAATTTAGTAATGAAAAATAAATCATTAACAAAGTATGAATGTACAATTATTAAGCACATTATAAATGTGGTTGTAAGTCAAGAATACAGCATTTGTAGCTGCAGTTATAAACTGCTTACTACTGTTTATTAATGTAGAGTTAATGCTCAACAGATAATGAATGAACTATTTGCTAATGCTTAATACATGGTTCATATTGTGTAGCTAATATAAAGTGTTACTGAAAACTCAAATTTGTCTGGGAAAATGACAATATATACAGTTTGGTCCATAAATATTGGGACATCAACACAATTCTAACATTTTTGGCTCTATACACCAACACAATGGATTTGAAATAAAACAAACAATTTGTGTTTTAATTGCAGACTGTCAGCTTTAATTTGAGGGTATTTACATCTAAATCAGGTGAACACAGCAGGAATTAAAACAGTTTGCATATGCGCCTCCCACTTGTTAAGGGACCAAAAGAAATGGGACAGAATAAGAATAATAAATCAAACTTTCTCTTATTAATACTTGGTTGCAAATCCTTTGCAGCATGAAGTCTGGAATGCATAGATATCACCAGTCGCTGGGTTTCATCCCTGATGATGCTCTTCCAGGCCTTTACTGCAACTGTCTTCAGTTCCTCTTTGTTCTTGGGGCATTTTCCCTTCAGTTATGCTTTAGCAAGTGAAATGCATGCTCAGTCAAATGCAGGTCAGGTGATTGACTTGGCCATTGCATAACATTCCACTTCTTTCCCTTCAAAAACTCTTTGGTTGCTTTTGCAGTATGCCTTGGATCATTATCCATCTGCACTGTGAAGCACCGTCCAATGAGTTCTGAAGCATTTAGCTGAAAATGAGCAGAAAATATTGCCTGAAACACTTCAGAATTCATCCTGCTGCTTTTGTCAGCAGTCACTTCATCAATAGATATAAGAGAACCAGTTCCATTGAGACCCATACATGTCCACGCCATGTCAGTACTACCACCATGCTTCACTGTTTAGGATCATGAGCAGTTCCTTTCCTTCTCCATTCTCTTCTCTTCCCATCACTCTGGTACAAGTTGATCTTGATCTGTCCATAGAGTGTTGTTCCAGAACTGTGAAGGCTTTTTTTAGAACTCTAATCTGGCCTTCCTGTTTTTGAGGCTCACCAATGGTTTACATCTTGTGGTGAACCTGTATTCACTCTGGTGAAGCCTTCTCTTGATTTTTGACTCTGACACATATACACCTACCTCCTGGAGAGTGTTCTTGATCTGGTCAACTGTTGTGAAGGATGTTTTCTTCACCAAGGAAAGAATTTTTCGGATGTTCACCACAGTTGTTTCCGTGGTCTTCTTGGTCTTTTGGTGTTGCTGAGCTCATAGGTGCATTTCTTATTTTTAAGAATTTTCCAAACAGTTGTTTTGGCCACAATTAATGTTTTTGCTATCTCTCTGATGTGTTTGTTTTGTTTCTTCAGTCTAATGATGGCTTGCTTGACTGATAGTGACAGCTCTTTGGATCTCATCTTGAGAGTTGACAGCAACAGATTCCAAATGCAAATAGCACACTTGAAATTAACTCTGAACCTTCTATCTGCTCATTGTAATTGGGATAATGATGGAATAGCACACACCTGGCCATAAACCAGCTTAGAAACCAATTGTCCAATTACTTTTGGACCCTTAACAAGTGGGAGGCACATATGCAAACTGTTGTAATTCCTACAGCCTTCACCTGATTTGACTTTAAATACCCTCAAATTAAAGCTGACAGTCTGCAGTTGAAGCACATCTTGTTTGTTTCATTTCAAATCCATTATGTTGGTGTATACAAAAATATACAAAAAGTATACAAAAATGTTAGAACTGTGATGATGTTCTAATATTTATGGACCTAACTGTATATATATATATATATATATATATATATATATATATATATATATATATATATATATATAATAATAATAATAATTATTATTATTATTATTATTATAATAATTATTATTATTATTAGTATCTAATATATTGTTATCTGTATTATTATTAATTATTATTAATTAATTGAGGGTAATAATAATAATAATAGGGCAGCACGGTGGCGCAGAGGGTTGCATGCTCTCACTGTGTTCGCGTGGGTTTCCTCTGGGTGCTTCGGTTTCCCCCACATGTCCAAAAATATGCAGTACAGGTGAATTGGGTAAGGTAAGTTGACCGTAGTGTATGCGTGTGTATGGATGTTTCCCAGTGATGGGTTGCAGCTGGAAGGGCATCCGCTGTGTAAAAAATGTGCTGGATAAGCTGGAGGTTCATTCCGCTGTGACGACCCTAGATTATTAAAGGGACTAAGCCGAAAAGCAAATGAACGAATAAATGAATGAATGAATGAATGAATGAATGAAAAGTCAGTGTTTTGTCCTGACTAAAGCATTTACACTTGCATGGCTTGGACTGATAGCCGTGACTTGAACTGATTATTAATTCTAAGGAAAAGTGCCTCCTGCCAAGGAACTTGCATCGTCAGACATGAATTTTAAACATAAGGAACACAACTGACATGCTCCTGCAGAAAGATGATTTTTCAGCATGTTGGTCTTCTCCCAAGAGACGTGCTGTTGGCCAGGCTGCGTGCTGTGTTTGATGAGGGCCGTTACTTGCCTCTAGGGACAAGACGTGTTTGGGAGAGGGGATCTCACTTACAGAGGCACAAAATCACTCAGGCCAAATGTTCCTTGCTCAATTAGTGTTATGAAGCGGACAGGAGACAGAGGTAAGGAAACGTTAGGGTGTTTATTAAATGACAACAAGGAGCACATGAAGGATAGCCAGGAGGATCAGGAATGATGTTGGGGTCTTTTCCTCCGTGGCTGGGTAACAGGAATACACGAGGATGGACAGCACACACCAGATACAGCTGACAGAGGATGACACAGACTTGGAAGGACTGGAAGACAGGACGATTCGGGTGGACCAGGAAGACTAGGAGGAATACAAAGAGAACAGGTAAGTAAAGCGTTTGTTTTAGCTGAGGATGACTACGCTGAGTGGTCGCTCAGTTGTCCGCTTTCGTCGAGACGAGCCCGGACAATGAGCGACTGGAGTGCTGTGCTTTTATCTGGTGCTCGTGAATGTGATGCAGCTGTGTGCTCATTAGAAGTCAGGTGATGGTGATCTTCGTGAGTGGGGATCGTGAGAGCCTGACCAATCCGTGACAGTACCCCCCTCCCCAGGGCCCGCTCCTGAGGGCCGACACCTCCGACGCCGTGGTGGTCTCCCTCTGCCTCTAGGCGCTGGGAACTCAGGGTGGCTCTCATGAAACTCCACCATGAGACTAGGATCGAGAATATCAGCTCTGGGAACCCATGTCCTTTCTTCGGGGCCGTACCCTTCCCAGTCCACCAGGTACTCCAACTGGCCACCACGACGTCGGGAACGCAAGATCTCCTTCACTGCGTAGACGGCTCCTTCTTCTAGGAGCAGTGGAGGAGGGGGTTCCTCTTCGTGGTCAGGCTCTGTGGAGGGAAGAACAGGATCGTGATAGGGTTTCAGGAGTGATACGTGGAATGTAGGGTGAATACGGTAGTGAGAGGGTAATTGTAGTTTGTAGGTGACGGGGTTAACCTGTTCCACGATGGTGAAGGGACCAACAAATCGGGGACTTAACTTGCGAGAGGGCAGTCGCATGCGTATGTCCCGGGTGGATAGCCACACCTTTTGTCCGGGTGTGTATCTGGGTTCTTCAGACCTTCTTCTATCGGCGGTTACCTTGCTTCGACGGACTGCCCTCTGCAGATGTTGATGAGCCTCGTCCCAGACTCTCTCGCTCTCCCGGAACCAGTGATCCACTGCGGGGACATCAGATGGTTCGCCATCCCAGGGAAAGAGCGGTGGTTGGAAGCCCAGGACGCACTGGAATGGCGTGAGTCCGGTGGAGGGTTGCCGCAGTGAATTTTGGGCATATTCTGCCCAGCCCAAATACTGGCTCCAGGAGCTCTGGTGACCACTGCAGAAGGTCCTCAGGAACCGTCCCACCTCCTGAATCTTCCTCTCTGTCTGCCCGTTGGTTTGGGGATGATATCCAGAAGAGAGGCTGACGGCCACACCTAGGAGCTTGAAGAAGGCTTTCCATAGACGTGAGATGAACTGTGGACCTCTGTCCGACACAATATCTTCTGGAATACCAAATGACCTGAAGACTTGATTAAAGATATTGTCGGCTGTTTCAAAGGCTGTGGGAAGACCTTTCAGAGGGATTAGTTTGACAAACTTTGAGAATCTATCTACGATGACTAGAATACAGGTATTACCTTCTGACGAGGGGAGGTCAGTGATAAAGTCCACTCCTAGGTGTGACCAGGGACGGTTCGGAATCGGCAAGGGATGGAGCTTTCCAGCGGGTAGATGACGTGGGCTCTTGGATTGGGCACAGTCCTTACAGCCCTGAACATATTGCCTCACATCCCTTGCCATGTTTGGCCACCAGAATCGTTGGGATACTAGCGAGAGAGTATTGTTGATCCCTGGATGTCCAGTGCCTAGCGAGGTATGTAAGGAGTGGATCAGATCTACCCGGTGTTCAGGTGGTATGAACTGCCGATGAGGAGGGCATCCCGGCGGAGCAGGGGCTTCCGGAGTGGCAACGACTGGAGGAGCGTTCCAGGTGATCGGACAAATGGAGATGTGTTCGGGAAGAATCTTCGTTGGGAGTTCTTCATGATCGTGATGCTCGTGTAAACGAGAGAGAGCGTCTGCTCTTAGATTCTTGGGTCCTGGACGATAGGAAATGGAGAAATCAAAACGTGAGAAGAAAAGTGACCATCTGGCTTGACGTGGACATAGTCTCTTGGCCTCTTTGATATATTGGAGGTTTTTGTAATCTGTGATCACCTGGAACGGATGTTTGGCTCCCTCCAACCAGTGACGCCACTCCTCCAAGGCTAGCTTGATTGCTAGAAGCTCCCTGTCTCCTATGCTGTAATTCTGCTCCGCCGGGCTCAACTTCCGAGAGAAATAGGCACAGGGATGCAGTCGGGGCGGTGTATCATGATGTTGGGATAATACTGCCCCGACGCCGGTGGTGGATGCGTCCACTTCCACCACGAAAGGAAGATTTGGGTCAGGATGAGTCAGGAGTGGGGCCCTTGTGAACTCCTTCTTAAGAAGGCGGAAGGCTGCGGCTGCTTCTTTGGTCCACTCCAGTCCTTTGGGTTTACCCTTGAGGAGATTAGTGAGAGGTGATGTAATCCTGCTGTAGTCCTTGATAAACCGTCTATAAAAGTTAGCAAACCCAAGAAACCTCTGGAGCTCCTTAATGGAAGTGGGTTCTGACCAGGATAGAACAGCCTCAATTTTCTTCCCATCCATACGTATACCGGTTTGGTCAATGATGTATCCCAAGAAATGAATCGACTTCTGGTGGAATGAGCATTTCTCCGCTTTGAGGTAGAGGTGATGTTCTCTCAATGTGTGTAGGACCTCCGCAACGTGTTGGCGATGTTCGGCCTCACTCCGGGAGTAAATGAGGATGTCATCTATGTACACTATTACAAAGTGGTGAAGAAACTCCCGGAGGACTTCATGAATGAAGTTTTGGAATACGGAGGGGGCGTTGACCAGACCGTAAGGCATGACCTCATATTCATAGTGGCCAGTAGGGGTCACGAATGCTGTCTTCCATTGGTCCCCCTCACGTATTCTTATCAGATTATACGCGCTGCGGAGGTCCAATTTAGTGAATACTTTAGCTTCTCGGAGCTGTTCCAAAGCGGCTGGTACCAGAGGAAGGGGATATCGGTATTTTACTGTACCGTTATTTAGGACCCTGTAGTCGATGCATGGACGCAGCCCTCCGTCCTTCTTGGCCACAAAGAAGAAGCTTGAGGCGGCTGGTGATTTTGAGTGACGTATGTACCCCTGACTCAGAGCCTCCCTTATGTAATCTTCCATTGCCTGATTCTCTGGAAGCGAGAGCGGGTAGATCCTACCTCTTGGCAACTGGGCATCTGGAACTAGGTCGATCGCGCAGTCCCATGGCCGATGCGGCGGTAGCTGGGAAGCTCTCTTGGGGCAGAAGACATCATGAAAGGAGCTGTACTCCTTAGGAATGTGGATAGACTGCTTCTCAGGAGGACTCTCGACCGATGTTGTAAACAAAGAAATGGGGTTCCGACCTTGAAGAGGGAGATTTGGAAAACAGGTAGGTGTACATCCAGATCCCCATTTCTTTATCTCTCCTGTGCCCCAAGAGATGATGGGATCGTGCTTCACCAGCCACGGGCGCCCTAGAATGATGTCCATATTTGCACCCTCCAGAACCAGAAATTGAATCCTCTCTTGATGTAACAACCCCACTTGAAGAAGGATGTCTTCGCATTGTCGATGGATACGGGTCGAAGATCGAGTGCACTGGGTTATCGGTTGTATCTGGTATATATGCGAGGACGCCTCAGTACGTAGGTGGAGTTGACGACAGAGGGATTGGGAGATGAAGTTCCCTGCTGACCCGGAGTCGATGAGGGCTGTGACAAGGAGAGAAATAGAGGCAGTAGTTATTTGTACGGTGGTAGTAAGTGGTTTACATTGTTCAATATTCGTACTGAATACACTCACTGAAGTCCGAATGGGACGAAGGGGACACTCCATACGGGTGTGTCCACTGACACCGCAGTATAGACACAGACCCCGGGTCAGCCTCCTCTGTCGTTCCGCTGATGTCAGTCTTCCAGACTCTATTATCATGGGTTCTGGTTCTGGAGAGGCTGTTGACTCAGGCGATTGGAGGAGTGCAGACGAGGGGGTGATGGTGTCCTGTTGATAGGAACGGAGACGATCGGAACATCGGAGAGAATGTTGGATGAATCTCTCCAGACCCATAGTATCATCTAATGTGGCCAGCTGGATTCGGAGAGTGGGTTCCAAGCCGAGCCGGTACGTGGTCAACAACGATCTCTCATTCCATCCACTTGCAGCTGCTAGAGTGCGAAACCGGAGAGCATATTCCTGTGTAGATAGAGTACCTTGCTTTAGATGATACAGCTGCTCTCCCGCGGCTACTTCCCCATCAGAACGTCCAAACACCTCTTTGAAATACTCCGTGAAGGTAGTGATGGAATTCATGACCGGCCCGGCTTGGTTCCAGATCGTCTCAGCCCATTTAAGTGCAGGCCCAGAGAGTAGTGATACGATGTAGGCGATCTTTGACTTATCTGTGGGATATAGAGAAGGTTGCATTTCGAATATGAGGGAACATTGTAACAGAAAACCATTGCACTCCCCCGCTCCGCCTGAGTAGGGCGCTGGTCGGGCCATGGGACTGGAAGGAAGGGCCGAAGAAGAAACTGTGGAGGCGGAAGTGCTCGGTGCTGGTGGTGCGTTGGAAAGTGGAGCTGGTGGCTGTAGAATCCGCTTCAACTGGTCCACCAGCTCTTGAAAGTGATCGGGGGTGCTCATGTTGTCGTCGTTATTGGTCCGGGCTTCTGTTATGAAGCGGACAGGAGACAGAGGTAAGGAAACGTTAGGGTGTTTATTAAATGACAACAAGGAGCACATGAAGGATAGCCAGGAGGATCAGGAATGATGTTGGGGTCTTTTCCTCCGTGGCTGGGTAACAGGAATACACGAGGATGGACAGCACACACCAGATACAGCTGACAGAGGATGACACAGACTTGGAAGGACTGGAAGACAGGACGATTCGGGTGGACCAGGAAGACTAGGAGGAATACAAAGAGAACAGGTAAGTAAAGCGTTTGTTTTAGCTGAGGATGACTACGCTGAGTGGTCGCTCAGTTGTCCGCTTTCGTCGAGACGAGCCCGGACAATGAGCGACTGGAGTGCTGTGCTTTTATCTGGTGCTCGTGAATGTGATGCAGCTGTGTGCTCATTAGAAGTCAGGTGATGGTGATCTTCGTGAGTGGGGATCGTGAGAGCCTGACCAATCCGTGACAATTAGCATGCAAAGATAAACCTCCACATACTTAAAGTAATGTCATGTTTTGAAGGTTTGTTGTATTCATGACCGGCTGTAATGTGAGTCTTCATTTTAGGTGGAAGGCAACAAGTTTGGTAGTAGTCATTAGCTACAGTTTCAGCACTCACAGACCTGTGGCTAAACATCTGATGCACATGGCACACTATTTCGGTAACACAGTAGATTTTAAGTCATCCTCTGATGAGTTTAAATATAGAGGATTTCTGGGATTGAAATGTGCAGCAATCCTAACCAGCCCGCCAGGAAAAAGTTCTTATTAATTAAAAAAAGTACTTGTTTATATTAGTTGTTTATTTTAGCATGACCACATTATATGCTGAAAGTAGCTTTCTTATATGAAGATACTGTATATGTTTTACATATACATATGCGTAAGTTTATTTCAAAGGGCTTTGAAAAAAAAAATAATTTCTACATTTTTGAATACAGTTAGGATTTGTTGAGCTCAGTAAACCAGCATACACTTGAAATTTGATCACCAAAAATAATAATAATTCTTATACTGTACCATTAATTAGTAAATGCAAAAAATGCAAAAAAACAACATTGTTTGAAATGTCTTTGTTATGCCATCTTGGCATAAATGAATACATTATAACCATAATGTCAGTGTCTTTGTCATGGAAATATTATCAAGATAACATAACTTATCTTTAATTTGTCATAAACATGAGTTACATTATTAGGTCATGAAAGTTTTCTAACCACTTTTTTCAGTGGAAGAAGCTGAATTTGACAATAAAATTTTATAGTAAAATAAAATGTATAGTATTAGTATTCTGACATGAAATAAAAAAAAAAACCCAAAAAACTAAATTTACTGTATATTTTTTAGTGCATTCACTAGTAAAACACAGAAGATTTAATTGTGAAATTTTTCCTGTCAAAAAATTAAGTAAAAACTATGACGTCATGAATGATTATTCCAGTTTCAATAATGATTAGTATGGAAGTATCACAATTTAACATTTTACTAGGTGGAGAAAAAAATAGTATTGTACACTGAAAAAAGTGTTGCATGCAAAACTGTTGCAAACAATTTATTTGTGTTGAATTTAAACAAACAAATTAAATTGAGCAATGTTTAACTTGATTTGTTTAATTTCAGCCCAAATAAATTGTTTACAACCACTTAACGTAAAAAAATTAAGTAAATCCAAAGAATCATCTTTGAATAATTTTTTTCAGTGTAGGATATCACTGTAATTTGCAAGGGAAAAATCAGAGCACACAGTTTAAATTTCACCACCCTGAGGATGTCAGAATAGCACTTTTTTCTTCATCCAGATAGGCTGATGTAGGCTTTTTTCACCTGAAAATTGCAGTTGTTTATAGCTGAACTTACAAACACAAGTTACTTAACCACTGATTTGTTACCCAAGAAACATTTCTTGTAATCACAATCAAAAAATGTAAAAAAAAAAAAAACATTATTAATAATAACTAATATTGATAATTGAAAACCAATAACTGGCACTGTCAACATTTGCATTTTACATCCCTTATATAAGCATTTCCGTTGAGCATGACTAAGATGTGCTCTATGTGGTGGGTCACAGAGGCCAACTAAGTGTTTTAACATTTTAAGAAGCAGTGACAATATCTGCATGAATTATATATTTCTCCACCCACGGTCTTTTAACACTACAGGTGGTGTTTTGGAGGATAAAAAGCTGTCAGGCTATTAGCAAGCACACTAAAACATATTGTTCCGTATTTCATGCAGCAGACATAATTTTCAGGCAATTGTAAAATTCTAAGATACAGTCATATTACAAGATTGTGCTTACTCAGGATATTATGACAAGATGAAGAGCTTTAGCTTCAGCACAATCTATAAAACAAGATTTAATGCATGGTCGCAGGTTCACACAAAACACAAAGAATAGCCTGAGATTGCAACAAAGCTGCATCAGGGTGGCAATTAAGAACGCTTTTAAAAAGAGTCGTTGCACCCAATTTGTCTATTTAATGGAACACATAATTCAAAAGTGTGGCTTTCCAAGGACGCGGCCCCCCCCATGATAATGGCCATGAATGTTTAATTGTCTTTTATTAATTTAGGACTGTGCAATAAAGTATGTAACACTGTGTATCTACAACGTAAATTTAATGCTTTTTGTTAAATGATGACTTTACTTTTGGGGGTAATTTGCAGTAAAATTTAAAATATATTTTTTATTTTAATCAATTAATTGCCAAAAAAATTAAATTAAATTAAATTAAATTAAATTAAATTAAATTAAATTAAATTAAATTAAATTAAATTAAATTAAATTCATGATGTTTTTAGTGATATACTTCCCTGGTACAAGATTGTTACATTCATACTTTGCATTTGATTTTTTGGTGTTTATTTCTGTTTAGTTCTGTGTTTATTTTGTCATGCTCGCTTAACAACTTTCCTTAACATATATGTTATTTGCTAATGTGTGGTGCAGGAATGAAAGACAAGGTAAAGGTCCAAACGCAGTAATGAACATATCATTAACAAAACAAAACCAAGGCAAAAGCAAAACAAAACTAGCAACACATGGATGCCACATAAATAACAAGAAATATGTAATAGGATACAATCAAGCAAAACTATATAATGAAATGAGGAGTTGGAGACAATAAATAACTATAGTAAGTTACATGATAACGGGGTAAGAAGGATAAAAAAAAAATAAATAAAAAAAAAACTTTTCAAATCCATATTTGTGATGGACACAATGTACTTAGAGAGTAGTCATGAGTGGTAAAGCCAGGAACTTATGGAAATTAACTTGTGGTAATTAATTTCCAATAAAAACAAATGCTGCAGAGTTTACACTAAACTCTGACCCTTTTCTGAGGCTCACCAGAAAGTGGCAATTGAGACAGCGACCATGTGTCTTTTGTTTATCTAAAAGACAAAGGTGTTAAGAGCCCAGAACTTGCAAAACAGCTTCTTGATCCAATCAACATTCAACATCGTCTCAGACACCAAGAGACATATGGATCAGAAAATTAACACTTCACAAAAGATACACAAATAGAATATTTCACTTCATATACCTGTAGATTCAAATGATCATGTATATATTTTATATGCACTGCTTGAAATATTCCACTGTATGAAACTTTGCTTATAAGGTTTATAAATGGATGCTTGGGTAAAGATCAACATTACATAGTGATGTTTATACTCTATATGTTGCAAATAATGCCTTGGGTAACCTTTTTGTGGTTTGGAAAGTGAATTATGCATGAGAAAATATTTAAGACTCTTAAATATTATAATAGTTAACCGGTGGACTATGATTATGCATATGCAGGCCACATTATGAATGACACCTCCCAGTGACCAACTCACAGGATCATCCAATAGCAATGCTGGACTTGAAAGGTGACATCCTTTCAATCCCGCTTTCCAGAGAAAGTATTAAAAACATTCTCTCAAACAAAGAGAGGTGTGGTTCGGTTCAGAGCAAGAGTGGTGCAGAAGCGTGGTAGTAACGACGAAAGGTGTGTTGTATGCCCAGGAACTCTACGTTCAAGATAGACGTCGGCGTGTCTCCGACATCAGAAACACCACCTCCAGAAATCTCCAGTTCTGCGTGTTCCAGAATCTACAGATTTCTATGCTCAAGGATAAAGATGTCGACGTGTCCCCGACATCAGAACCACCACCTCCAGAAATCTCCTTTTCTGCGTGTTCCAGAATCTACAGATTTTTTCTTCTCAAATCTCAAGAGAGTCAAGTCTGCTCGTTCCATGCTTGACGACCTGTAAGAAGATCCAACTTCTTCCAATCACTGCATCAACATAAATACACCACTTTCCAACCCTCTAAATGAAACCTTGGCATAGTGTGTTTTAGTATAAAATATTCTAATTAATTAGATGTTTATAACTGATATTTATTAATAACAAAAACTTCCTCAGTTCTTTGTTATTGTAGAATAAGGTTTACCTTAACTTAATCACCTTCATCACTCGCCTGTTCACCTTATTCTTTAATGCGGAAGTGCGCTCATTTTTGCAATTGTTTTAGAACTTCCGATTCAGCTGTCTATGGGAGAAATGACTAGGAATAATAAACGGCAGAAAACGGTCAAACTACTTACTCTAAAAACAAGTGTTTGCACGACAATACAGACAAAGTAGAATAATATAATAAGGAAATATCAGTTTGCAACATCAAGCAGCAAAACGAGCTGTTCTTAACATCTAAAAATGAATAGCGGTGAATAAGACCGGAAGTCTCGAGCCAAAATGATTCAAATGGCTGCACCCACTCGTACGTGGAGAATAAGGTGAATACACTTCATTTATTGTACATTTAGTAATTTAGTTACCCTTGATTACTATTTTGTTAATAAATACACATTTATTACAATTGTGTCTTCCTTGGGTTGATAATACAAAAGAAGGCTCTACAAGTCAAATGATCTCATCATTGTTCAGATTTGGCCAGATAATAATCTCTTCATTTGTATATTTTAATTAACAATATTTTATTGTTAATTATTTTTACAGTGGAAAGTTATTTTTTTTAAATTTTTTAAGTTAAATTATTTTTTACAGTATATTCATTATATTTATATATAATACAAAGATTCAAAGAATATTACAGATTTACAGAGTTTATGCTATCACAGAATAAAGCTCTTCAGTCAGTGTTTAATTTGAATCTTGTTTCTGTTTCAGAAATTGTCAGATATTTGTGTTTTGCGTCCCGGCATAAACTTGTGCATGGCGAATACCTAAGTGTGCAACCCAGGCTCATTCTGAAAACATACCTCTACAGATGTTTCTGGAGACTGCAAAATACGTCCTGGCAGCATGTCTTTCTGTAGTTTTTGTTTTCGCGAATTCACAAGAGTGAATTGTGTACGCTTTTTGAGATCTCAAATTTCCTCGCGAGTGTCATTCGTGCCTGCTGTTCTCGTGTAAACACACCAGAGGCTGCTGTCGACTGACATTTGAAAGATTTTCTGACTCACTGAGCGAACGATCGACTGACCCACCTTCCTCCTTCCGTAAACCCAATCAATTTTATCGACTGACCCGGGTGTAGTGCTTTGCATCCAGTTTTTTTTTTGTTTTTTTGTTTGTTTTGTTTTTTCAATGTCATGTTTCTTGCAGTTGACAAGACTTTCACTTACACATAATCTACACTTAACGACAATCCACGTCTTCTCTTCGTTCAAAATAACAAGAATCCATTGCAAAAATGTCAGTATCTGGCCTGCCATTCTGACTGTCTGTAGTGATGACAGGCGATTTGCGAATTAATCGTTTATTTTAACTGGATCTTCTAAGTGAACCAGTTAACTAAATTGATGGAGTTGTCATGAAAAGATTTGCGTCTTCAGTAAGTACTAACATACCAGATACTCCCTCAGACTCGAAATAAACCCATCTCCTCAAGTTAATAGAACAGTACACTGACTCAGCTGCTGTGAAAAAGGAGACCTGAAGATGATGATGAGTGCGAGTCGACTGTCTGTTCCATCGCAGCACGCTTTCTCATTTAGTGTGTTAATTAACCTGACTAAGGCCCAATCCCAATTCTATTTTTGTACCCCTACCCCTTCCCCTTGGCCCTTAAAACAAGGGTTAAGTGGAAGGGCTTTAAAATTTACCCCTAAGAATTGGCATAGCACTACAGCACCTGCACACATCATCATTTGTCATCGATCTCTTGCTTCAAATGAGATCAGACAATCGCGACTGCTGTAGGTATTTCAGTTGTGTTATTTTTTGGTTTTTATCTTCAGGAAATGACTGAAGGTATATATTATGTTATCATAATGATCTAATGTGGCAATAAGATCGTAATACTGTGCATTTAGCACAGTGGCCATATTCATCTATGTAAACACACCAAAAATAGCACTAACATTATAGCAGACACTGTAAAAAGCTCATTCCCAGTCACTAGACTTTTCTGGCAGGGTATTCGAGTGTCATTGAGTGTCAGAATGTTGTGGGACTGCTGTACAGGAGTTAATATTATGGATTATAGATCATGAAATTTAGCGTTTTTTTATTTTAGCATTTTTTTTAACATGACTGTTAAAGACGAAAGCGGATATGAATATATTAAAACATATGCTTGTTTGTTGTAAAAATTCGTTATAATGACAAAAATATTTTTTTAAATATTAATATTTTATTATATTATATATAAAGCAAAGCTGTGTGGATTGTGTGTGCATGCACGTCGGTAGTCGGCACGTCGGTAGTCACCATGCGCAAGTTAAAATGAAAGTCACGTTTAACTATTGGCCCTCAACAATATTTTCCCCCAATCGTCTCTCTTATGTTTACAATCACTCTTATTAGTTGGTGATTGTTTCGCATGCAGTGAGCAGCGAAAAAAAATGGCGTAGTGGCCTACCTAAATAATAATTGTGATTTCAAAATGTCAAAGAGGCAGTCAAGCATATTTTAATTTTTTTAATACCACAAGTAAATCTGATAATGAGCCTGATCAGAAGAGATCTTAAGAAGATGAAAGTGCGCAAATGGATCAGGATAGCCGGAGACAGAAGCAAAGCGATCTCAAGTCAGCCAGAGAACATGTCAGAAGAGGTAACTGGGCTCTTCTTGAACATTAGACTGAGTGAGTCATTTAATTGCTTTTTTTACTTGGCACATAATAGTGAAGTGAAGTGAACTGAATAGTGATTGTTCATACAATTTATCTTTGTGGATACATGTTTTTACATTTACATTTAGTCATTTAGCAGACGCTTTTATCCAAAGCGACTTACAAATGAGGACAAGGAAGCAATTTACACAACTATAAGAGCAGCAGTGAACAAGTGCTATAGACAAGTTTCAGGTGTGTAAAGTCTAAGAAGCAAAGCATTAGAATTTTTTTTTTTTTTTTTTTTAGAGAGAGAGAGAGAGAGAGAGAGAGAGTACAGTTAGTGGTATAGCCAGAGAGGCAGTTACAGATTAGGAGGGAAAGTGGAGACTAAATAGTTTTTAGTCGTTTCTTGAAGACAGCAAGTGACTCTGCTGTTCTGATGTAGTTAGGGAGTTCATTCCACCAACTGGGCAGATTGAATGCGAGAGTTCGGGAAAGTGATTTCTTCCTTCTTGGGGATGGAACCACGAGGCGACGTTCATTCACAGAACGCAAGTTTCTGGAGGGCACATAAGTCTGCAGAAGTGAGAGCAGATAAGAAGGAGCAAAGCCAGAGGTCGCTTTGTAAGCAAACATCAGAGCTTTGAATTTGATGCGAGCAGCAACTGGCAGCCAGTGCAAACGGGTGAGTAGCGGAGTGACATGTGCTCTTTTGGGTTCATCAAAGACCACTCGTGCTGCTGCGTTCTGAAGCAGCTGAAGAGGTTTGATAGAATTAGCTGGAAGCCCGGCTAGTAGAGAGTTGCAATAATCCAGTTTGGAGAGAACAAGAGCTTGAACAATAAGTTGAGCTGCATGTTCAGATATGAAGGGTCGGACCTTTCTGATGTTATAGAGTGCGAATCTGCAAGATCGAGCAGTTCTAGAAATGTGGTCAGAGAAGTTTAGTTGGTCATCAATCGTTACTCCAAGGCTTTTTACCATTTTGGATGCAGTAATGGTTGCCCCATCAGTCTGGATTGAAAAGTTATGGTGTAGAGTCGGGTTGGCAGAAACTTCAAGCATTTCCGTTTTCGCGAGGTTAAGTTGAAGATGATAATCTTTCATCCAGTGTGAAATGTCTGACAGGCAGGCTGAGATGCGAGCTGGAACCGAGGGATCATCAGGGTGAAAAGAGAGGTATAACTGGGTATCATCAGCATAGCAGTGGTAGGAAAATCCATGTTTCTGGATGACTGGTCCTAAGGATGTCGTGTAGATGGAGAAGAGAAGTGGCCCAAGAACAGAGCCCTGAGGTACCCCAGTGTTTAGATGCTGTAGGTTGGACACCTCTCCCCTCCAAGACACCCTGAATGACCTGTCAGATAGGTAAGATCTGAACCATTGAATAACAGTGCCTGCGACGCCCAGTGACTCAAGCGTAGATATCAGGATAGTTTTTACTATCCATTACTGACCTATAACGTTATATGGCACAAAATAATTAAAGACCGATCAGATATGTGATGCTTTTTTATGCTATCACCGTTTAATGACGTTATGTTCTGGGAAAACTGAAATTGTTTGGTGGGCGTCAGTCCCGGTGACTTTTATTTCCTAGTTTTGTTCCAGGAATTATTCATTTACAAATTAAGCACTGCCTTCAGTCTTATACTCTTATACACTATTCTGCCGGAACAACTGGCTATGGCTAATGTACATTATTCCTTACCTATAAGATAACAATAAGCTTCACTACACTGAATAAACTGCTTTTGTGGCAAAATGGCTTTTAATCATTGGAGTCAACTTTTTTGACTAATCTTAAATCTTATGTTAAACTAATCTTATGTTTCTAGCGAATAGTAGAATAAAAAGAATGTGACTTTGCATGGTCTCTGCAAACAATGACTGACTTTTGCAAAACTCTTGACAGAAAGTCAGCTGACATCAAGCCTGTAATATGACTGATTATGAATGCCCATGATAAAAAAGTGATTAGTCTAGAGCTTTCACTTTCTTAAGTGGTACTCTTGTATCCTGCAATTGAAATATATTTCAAAGCATGCATCATTCAACTTTAAAGTATGTCGACATGTACTTCCAAAGTTACTTATTTTTCTGTATATAATAACAGTCCTTCATCTCTCTGTAGCCAGAACGGGCCACATTATTGCTCTCAGCAATAAAGCTGTCTAATGGTCAGTGTTTTCCCCCTAGTTTGTTCTACTCTTTTGATTTATGTGCCTAAAAGACACAGACACAAACAAAAGATGCATTAGTTTTATATCTTTGAGAATCTCCAAGTATAAAAGAAGCCTGAAGGACACAAAATTATACAGTTCTATCAAACTTCTTTGGATATCTTTGAAGGTTATGCATCATATGAGGATTTATGACTTCCAGTTCTACCCTCTAGATTTATAACAGCCGCTGGAAAGCATAAAGCATGAGTAGACATTTTAAGTAAACCGCGACATTTGCGTAAAATCAATCAGCAAGGTTACAAAGGTGGTTGTGGAAAGGGAAAATGTCTGCAACATAATTTGGCTTGGTGTCAGAAGACCAATGTTGAAATTAAGGATCCAGGAATTTTTGTCTTGAATCTTTTTAGGCCTTCAACCGTCTCAATTCTTGTTCCTTTTCCTTTCCCCCCATTTTTTTGCTCCTTTTCTTTCAGGAGTTGGTAGAAACTATTAAGGGTGACATACAACATCAAACTTCATTTTTTTTGTGAGCAGGGTTCAATTATAGAAGCAGTATTAAGGGAGCAAATTGCCCAATTAGACATAAAAACACACTTAAAGCAATGCAAGCGGAGCACTTAAGTGGCTGTGCTCCTGCTGAGAACCAGAGACAAAGGGTGACTGGAAATATGTGTTTTTGTGGTTATATGTGTAGTTAATGCCCGCATATGGCTTCTGACATTCATTAGATGTCTATTGAGAAATGAATGACTGAGTGGTTAAACTCACCAAAGTGCAACAATGAAGTTAAACAGGAGGGAAAAATTCTGAAATTGGCACTACAAACATTCCCACCACTTTATTCAGCTGACGGCTCATTAAAATCTGTGTGCCACTGTGTCATTTTGCTTGTAAATGTAAATGTCTCACATCTCTGCACATTAAGATGCCAATTTTCAGAGAACAAGAAAAAGAAAAGACAGCAAAGTAGTTTTCATAATAAATTATGACAGGTCATTGAATTATTAGACACTTATGCACACCGTAGGAGATAATGCGGTCACAATGTGAAGCATTTTAGAATTTGGTGGCGTGATATGGAAGTGTAATGGAGTCAAGACCTGCCTCATTCTATTTTAATTCAAGGTTAGTGTTTAGGTTAGTGGCAGATTGGGTTTCCTCATTAATACACATACACAATATAAATAATACATTTGCTTTATAACATAATTGCCCAAAAACTGTTTGTACTTGCATACTGGTAGTCAAATGTAAAATTGAATATATGCTCTTTCAGAGAGCCTTTAACCCTTAAATGCATACATTGGGTTTTTAACAATGTGGGGCATCATTGACTACTCTCTCACTTGGTATTTACATATTTGTTTTTTTGCTTGTAAGATGTATAGAGTCAATAGTGACCCAAAGTACACTCTTAGAAAAAAAGGTACAGCACATGGTACAAATAATGTTCTTTAAGGAACAGTTTTGTACCTTTGTAAAAGTTTTACCTTATATGGTATACACTCTCAGAAAAAAACGGTTCAATGTTGTACTAAAGAAGGTACAAACCCTTGTCACTGGGGCAGTACCTTTTCATGGAACAGAAGTGTACCTTAAGACAAAGAAACAAATTTGTACCATTGCAGTTTGTAACTTAAAGGACATGATTTGTACCATGGGAAACCAAATTGTTCCTTTGATTTTTAAAACCTGCAGATACAATATTGTACCTTCATCAAAGGTACAAATCTGATCCATAAAGGTACCACCACAGTGACATAACACTTTGTACCTTAACAGTGTCAAAAATGCTTACCAAACATTTAATTAAAATGCATTAAATGTTTAGTTTACAATACCTATAGTTTTATGTTTTACCAGTTGTTTTGTATTATTGCTTTATAAAACTTAATATTTAATGTTTATAAGTTTCTTTAAACATATACTTTTATGATGATTCTTGTTTTAATAGGGACAATTATTCATAAAATCACTTTCATAGACCAATTACCAACCCACGTCACACATGACGTCACACGGGTCGTGACGTCACAAGGTAAACTTGGTTTTATATTTACACATTCATTCAGTGACAACTTGTGACACACTCCCTATAATGTTTACCACGGCACTTTGAATATTCTGTCTGAAATAACCTGCAAGTGTGACTTGAAAACAACATTAACACTGTTTATTTGGCTGTGAACAATGTTGTACTCTGATAGTCAATGGTTGCTAATATGATTTCGCTATTTAGAGTTTGCAAATAATACTTTTATAAATTATATAATTGAGGAGAAAGTCCGAAGGTGCGAGTATAAAACCCACTTTACCTTTATGTGAATGATACATACACTGCCACACAGGTGTAGTTCGCTGTCAGGATGCAGCCATTTTGTTTGTTGATGTGTAATTACCCAGACCTTGTACAGTTACGTCTTTCCTTGTCTTTGGCTAGGCAGAACCTCGGTTTTTAACACTACATAGTGTTGAATCTGGTAATCATGGAACATTATTTCTTGCACATGACCACAGAGAACAACATTGTTGGCATCCAAAGACTTGTAGGCCTTTAACTTCTCTCTTGTAAAATCACTTGAAGCTTCAATGCGATTGTATATTTGGGGCTGGATGCTTGGTCATTTCGTCTTATTCAATATTCATTGGGAGGGTGCTATCGCAAATGGACCAGTCAGATGAACCCCACTCACTTTAACGTTAATTTTGCCGAATCACTTTGCTTATCACTGGGTGACGAGCTGTTATAATACGCTGAGAGCATTATGTAATAATTATTTAACAACAAACTCTGTACCACATCGGACGTCATTTCCCCGCTGTAAATGCTAGCGCACTCGTTTTTTTTCTGCTACCTCTCTGCGCGCGCATCCTGAATGTTTACAAACATGATAATTGGTCTATTGTCATAGATAATGTAATAAAGAAGGAGCTGTTCAACACTTTTGTACCTTTTATATGGGAACAATTGTGTACTTTCATTTCAGTTCTACCATAAAAGGCACAGAACAGTCATATAAATGGTCTTTTCTGTACCATATAAGGTACAATTTTTACAAAGGTACAAAACTGTTCCTCAAAGAACATTATTTGTACCACTGTGTACCTTTTTTTCTGAGAGTGGAGAAAAGACCTCTTATGATACTGTTTTGTGCCTTTTAAGGTACAACTGGAATGAAGGTACACTATTGTTCTCATAAAAAGGTACATAAGTGTTGGACAACTCCTTCTTTATCAAAATATATATGAAAATAAATACTACAGGAAAGGCAAGGTGATTTTATTAGTAATGTTTATATTAAAACATGAATCATCATTTAAAATCATGTTTAAATAAACTCATAAACATTAATTATTAAGTTCTATAATACAAAACAAAACTAGAAGTATTGTAAACTAAACATTTAATGCATTAAAAAAAAAAAAAAAAACACATTTGGTAACCATTTTCTGATAAATACTTTTTCATTATTGACATCTGCACTTCTGGTGTGGTACCTTCATAGATCAGATTTGTACCTTTGATGAAGGTACAATATTGTATCTGCAGGTTTTAAAAACCAAAAGGTACATGTTGGTTTCCCATGGTACGAATCAAGTCCTTAAAGGTACAAACTGCAATGGTACAAATTTGTTTGTCTTAAGGTACAACTCTGTTTCATAAAAAGGTACTGCCCCAGTGACAAGTTTGTATGTTAATAAATGCTTTATTAACTGAACTTCATGCAGTTTTGTGACCTAATCTAAAGTGAGGACTATTTATGCTTTATAAATGCCTTATAAATGACAATTAAAGGCTTAGTATCAAATGAACAATAAATGTTTGCAATCTTATCTAAAAAAATATTGCAGAATGAGTGTCAAAATACAATTAGAAAAAATACAATTAAATAAAATTGAATAAAACAGCAACGATATAATGATTTAACAATATTGATACAACATTTCAAAGTTATTTAGTGAAGTTTAAACATTACAGTAATTTTATTTTAGATAAGATTGAGAATATATATTTTTTATATTTTAATTTGATCTAGTTTATTTGTGTATATTCAAATGAATAGAAATTAATAATGATAAAATAAAATCCCGTTTAGAATAAAACTGAGCCTTTATCATGGATTATCCTTTGTCATGGATTATGCATTTATAAAGCATAAACAGTCCTTACTTTAGATTAGGTCACAAAACTGGATGAAGTTGACTTAATAAGGCATTTATTAACATATAAATTAACTATTAGTATATGCCTGAATAATAAGATAAATGGATGTTTTGAAGGAGGTTTGAATAGGAGGTTTGAATAGTTTATTAATCATTTACTTACACATTTGATCTTAAAAAAACACCAGCTATTCTTAAATAACTGGTTTGTAAATAATGCAATACTTAATTAAGTAATGATAAAATAATCATTAACAAAGAATGAAAATACAATCATTAAGCACATTTAGATGTGTTTTTAAGTCAAGAATAAAGCATTTATAGCTGTATTTACGAACTGCTTACTAACGTCTATAATTTAGAGTTAATACTTAACAGATAATGAGTTAACTATTTGCTAATACTTCATAAATGATTCATAGAGTGTAGTTATTATAAAACAAAAACCCTGTGTTACCAAAAACCCTGATGACTCAATAATTTCGATTAGCCTTGATTGCTTAAGGTGGAAATGCCTGACACATGATAATGTAATGTTTCACCCATAACTGCCGCATACATAAACCAAAAGAAAATCATCAGTAGAAATTAAAATGGTATAAATGGTTTCACTCCAGAGAAAGCACGCACTTTTCGTGCACTCAAACTAAATATGCTTTACTTTAATTCCCCTTTTGTAATTGCCATTTAGTTTTAAGGAGAGTTTATGCTATTACAGCACATATTTCTCCATGTTGAAGTCTCCATGGTAGCATTCATTAGGTTAAACTGTCTAGATGTATTAATATGCAGAGGTGTGCATAACTTTGATAGTGTGTTTTTTTAAACTAGTACATGGAGATGTTTGGTTCTCACACTGTTGATATAGCCAACCTACATGCTGTCATATTCATATATAAATGGCCATTTATGCAACATTTGGAATATATGTTGCACATATGTACATAACATTTTATAGATTTATGTTGTATCAATTGATAAACTGATTTATATCAGTTCTTGGTTTGTGGCCAGCCCACAATGTGTGCACAATAGAAACTATCTGAGGTAATGTTATTGTGGGAACAATGGCGTTATAACAATGACTGCAACAGACTGACTTTATTTTCCACTCCTCCACCAAGCCACAAGCATGAACAGTTTCAGTAAGACCATGTTCATGTGCACCATTTCATTGCTAAAAAGATTTGAGGTAATGTAGACTAAATCCAAACTCTGTAGCACTGCTACTTAAAAAAAAAACATTATATAAGCACATTACGTTACATACATTTTTTAACAGGATTGTAAGAATTATCTTACCAATAATGCACAGGGAAATTTCTTATGTTGCCCTAACTTGAATAACAAAGGTCTAAAATCTCAAAAACATTGGTACCCAAAAGTACCAATTAGAGTACTTTTAGAGCCATACTTGACCCACTATTCTTTTAATCATGCATGCATACCTGCATGCATACCAGTTTGTAGATGTTTACTCTCACTCACTCACTCACTCATTCATTCACCTTCAGCTTATTCTCTGCTTTTATCAAAAGTTGCCACAGTGCGAAGAACTGCCAGTAACTACCCCTCAGTGCTGGGAAACACCAGCAAACTCTCTTAATCATGCACTACGGCCAATTTAGCTTTTCCAGTTTGCCTAAACTGCATGTCTTTTCCCCCTACACCCTTCACAGGCAAAATAAATACATATTAACAGAGGTGGCTAAATGGTAAGCACGTTTGCCTTACAGCAAGAAGGTCACTGGTTCCTGGCTGGGCCAGTCTTTCTGTGTCGAGTTTGTATGTTTGCTCCATATCTGCATGAATGGGTACAAAAATTTCTAAGTGAAGTTTAAACAGTACAGTAATTTTATTTTAGATAAGATTGCAAATATATATATTTTTTCATTTGATACGGTTTATTTGTGTATATTCAAAAGAATAGACATTAATATGGATAAAATAATATCCAGTTTAGAATCTAACTGAGCCTTTAGTTGTCATGGATTAGGCATTTATAAAGCATAAACAGTCCTCACTTTAGATTAGGTCACAAAACTGGATGAAGTTGACTTAATAAGGCATTATTAACATACAAATTAACTATTAGTATGAATGGGTACAAAAATTTCTAAGTGCCATCTGAGATTTACTTCTAGAATTAGCATTTTTTTCCAGGTTCTTATGTGCATGTTCATTAATTTCACTTATATGGAAAACAATAGGTTATTTTCATGGCCTTTAATGTGAAATAAATTGGACTGTGAGGGAAACCAGAGTAGAGAATGTGAAGAGTTCCGATGAAAAAAAACCTCTGAAGTTTTCTTCTAAAATGAGCTTTTTTTCTCAACGTCTTGTCTTTATGTTCAGTTATTTCACATTAAAGGCCATGAAAATAACATATTCCTTTTCATACAAGTGACATTACTGAACATGCACATAAGAACCTGGGAACATGCTAATTTTAGAAAAAAATCTCAAATGGCACTTTGCATCTGAACTCTTTACATCCTTGCAGACATGAGGCGAACATGCAACTCGACAGAAAGACAGGACAAGTCAGGCGTCAAACCAGTGACCTTCTTGCTGTAAGGCATCTGTGCTAACCATTTAGCCACCCTACCTCTCTTAATATTTATTTATTTTGTCTGTGGAGGGTGTAGGAAAAAACAAAAAACTGTACACTGTAAACCCTTACTGTAGATTATGCTGTAAATAACTGTAATAAAAGGTAATAGTATTTTACTGTAAAAGGAGCAGGATTTGCATGAAATTGTGTAGTGCAAAGAATAAATTACAGTAATTAACTTTATGTAGCCATTACAGGTAGTAACTGTGATAATAAATGGTAAATTACTGTTCAACCATTACTGTCCCATCTACTCTGATGCTTTTCTTGTGCTATACAGTATATAGAATAGTGCATTATCTTAATGCAGAAAACAATGATTTAGACATTGACACACACATACACAGGATGTCTGTTTTATTCTAAACACAAAATTATTCATTGGATATTTCCATAATGTACAGATGCTAACAGTGTGTCTTTTTGGCAAATAAGCACATTTTATACACATAAAAACCATTAAATTCTAATCTCCTCAGTTACGTAGCTAATGTGCACAGGAATCATCACAGGGATTCACAAACCTCTACTGCAGGTCCCAGGTTGTATTTTTCCGAACTGTGAATTAATGAGGACAATATAAACGTTTGTTTTCTTGAACTTTTAAAGTAAACAATAATAAAGATTGGATCCTTTGGATTCTCTGTGTTGCCGACTTTACTTTTGTTTAAATAATTAGTTTAAACTTTGTATTGAGAATTGATGTGTGTGCCTGTTTTTGACAAACATATTTTTAACCATATCTAAAGTATGTGTTTGTGATCTTTTGATATGCTAATTCATTTTTTTTCTATTGGTTCTTTGTATGTTTTTAACCTTATATTAAACCTTTAAATTAGGAGTCAAGTAATGCCACATTAGAGCTTTTTCAAAGGTAAGTATTACACTGCATATGAACGACATAGATTTAAAGGCGAAAATAAAATATCTCTCTCTTAAACAGCACTTTCATACATTTTTTTGCAGAGGCTCAATTAAGTTGTCACCGGTTTGTCCCAGTATATCCCCTTACCAACCAGCAGAGGTCCTCATCTCCCGAATATTAACCACATGCCTGGCACTGATTACGCTGCACCTGATATCAATCACCATAGTGTTTAAATACCAGCTCAGTTCAAGGACTCAGTGCAACGTCTTTTTTTTGCTGTCAAACATTTTTGAGCGTTTCCTACATCTTCTGATTGCCCCTCTGTTACCAACTGTCTGCCTGCCCGTTTATTGTTTCGTTTACTGCCTGCCCTGACTAACGCCTGTACCATCGTTCCTGACTGCAAGCTGCCTGCCCTGACCAAAGCCTGTATCACCGTTTCTGACCGTAAGCTGCCTGCCCGTCCACAGCCCGTATTACTGTTCCTGAGTTTATGCTGTTTGTCCTTGGTTATCATAGTCTCTGTGTTGCCTTGCTGTGTTTTGATAAAAGCTCGCAAATGGATCCACAGCCTCAGAGTCGTCATTACAAAAGACTTCGCCAAATACGGATCCAGTGGCAATTATGCAGTTATCCACTGAGTTAACAGCCCAGGTTCAGGTATTGGCAACCCACTCACCGAGGAACTAGTCAAAGTACTTCAGGCTATGAATGTTTCTCCTCCTGCACCTCCAATGTCTGCCCCTCCAGCTGTCCACAACCCTGCTAGCATGCCGGCAGCTACTAATGTTAATCCTAGTCTAGCATTACCTGAAAAGTTTGATGGAACGCCCATCAAATGCAAAGGTTTTCTACTACAGTACAAGTTATTCATCGCTCAACAACCCCTGATGTACACCACTGAAGACAGTAAGATTTAATTTGTTTGTTCTCTACTCACCAAAAGTGCACTGGAGTGGGCGACGGCCATTTGGGTTAATAACACCACTACCTTTACCTCCTTTGATACATTCTTGCAACGATTCTGAGTGATCTTTGATCATGCTGAGGGAGGGAGAAACTAAACAACCATTGTGTTGAAATTTGTATCACGCTAAGTTTCAATAACCAGGAAGTTTACTCTAAAGCCATGATAGATTCCAGCGCAATTTCATAGACAGCACTTTCGCCAAAGTCAATGCCATACCATTAACCCTTTTTAATTCTCCCCTGACAGTGGTGGCGTAAGATGGATGCCCCCTGGGGACCAGGAAGGTCCAATACACCACTCTTCCACTAACCCTGAAAGCCGGAGCATTACACACAGAAGACATTCAATTCTTTATCATCGAATCTCCCAAACATCCAGTCATCCTTGGCTTACCTTCGTTACAACAACACGACACTTTGATTTCATGGAGGAGTGGAAAAATAATTAGGTGGAGTAAACCCTGCACCAAAGAGTGCTTAAATCTAAAATTACCCCTTGAAGTCAATGCATTATCTATCAGTGAAGATACCAATAAAGAACCCACAATTCCTTCCGTATACCTGGATCTCGCTGAAACAGAAAGCTACCCAGCTCCCACCTTACCATGAGTATGATTGCGCCATAGACCTATTACCCGAAACTATTGCCCCCCTCGTGGCAGGATCCTTCCTTTGTCTCAACCTGAATCTGAAGCAATGAAATGTTACGTTAAAGAAGAATTAGCTAAAGGCTTTCTTCGCCCTTCTACTTCACCGGCATCAGCGGGTTTTTTCTTGTGGGCAAGAAGGATGGAGGTTTGAGACCATGTATTGATTATTGGAGACAAAATAAAATTAGTATTAAATACAGATATCCTGTCCCACTAGTACCGGATGCCTAGAACAGCTCCGCTCAGCCAAATACTTCACCAAGCTTGATTTACGCAGTGCATACAACCTTGTGAGAATCAAACAAGGGCACGAGTGGAAAACGGCGTTTTCCACCTGTGCTGGCCATTATGAATATCTTGTTATGCCCTTCGGATTGGCTAACAGTCCTTCTGTCTTCCAAGCCTTCATTAATGACATATTCAGAGACATGTAAAATCACCGGGTTATCATCAACATAGACGACATTCTGGTTTATTCAAAGTCTTATGATGAACACATCACTGACGTCAGGGCAGTGCTGCAATGCCTCATCGACCATCAACTTTATGCCAAACTGGAGAAATTTGAATTTAACCAGACCTCTGTAGCATTCCTGGGTTATGTAATTGGTTCGAAGGGCATAGCCATGGATGACAAGAAAGTAAATGCTGTTTTAAACTGGCCACAACCAACCACAATGAAAGCAAACTTTTACCGACGATTTATCAGAAACTTTAGTACTCTAGCCGCTCCTTTCACATCAATGACCAAAAAAAGGGAATAAACATCTGAAATGGACACCAACGGGACTGCAGGCTTTTCAAGATTTAAAATCACAATTCTCATCAGCACCCATTCTGCGCCATCCTGACCCCAAACACCCCTTTATTGTAGAAACTGATGCATCAGACACGGGCATAGGAGCAGTACTGTCTCAGAGACAAGGCTCACCTGCCGAACTTCACTCGTTCGCCTTTTTCACCGCAAACTGAGTCCGGCAGAGAGGAATTACGATTTTGGCAACAGAACTTCTTGCTATGAAAGCAGCATTTGAAGAGTGGAGACATTGGCTAGAAGGAGCTAAACATGCATTTTCCATAATCACTGATCACAAGAACATACGGGCAGTCAAAAGATTAAATTCACGCCAAGCCAGATGGTCACTATTTTTTACCCAATTTAATTTCTCCATCACGTATCGCCCTGGATCAAAGAACATCAAAGAGAACGCTCTCTCACGTTTATTTAAGGAAAAACATCAACAAATATCAAACGAACCCATCCTATCAGAAGACATTCTCGTCGCTCCTGTCCAGTGGGATCTAATGACTGAAATCTCTCAAGCCCTTGCACGAGAATCTCCCCCCGCAGAATGCCCACCCAACAAAGTCTTTGTACCACGCTCGCTCAGAGAAAATGTTTTACAGTCAGTACAGGCAGCTCTCAGCTCAGGACATCCAGGGGTAAATGGTACTATGCTCTTACTCCAAAACCGTTTTTGGTAGCCCACTATGAAGAATGACACAGTTAATTTAATCCACAAGTGTGCATTATACAACATGGCACAACACTCTCGTCATCAACCAGCAGGGCTATTACAACCACTACCCATCCCTAATCGTCCATGGTCACATATTGCCATCGATTTTGTCATGGATCTCTCCCATTCTCAAGGAAACACAACCATTCTAACAGTCACTGACAGATTCTCCAAAGCCTGCCACCTTATACCACTACCTAAGCTCCCAACAGCCCTTGAAACAGCTGAACATCTATGCAACTCTGTGTTTAGGTTTTACGGATTACCAGAGGACATCGTCTTGGATCGTGGACCACAATTCACCTCGAGGGTATGGAAAGCATTTTTCAAGAAACTTAACATCAACATCAGCCTCACTTCAGGATATCAGCCACAAGCCAATGGACAAGTTGAACGTTTAAATAAAAGAACTGACCAGGTTTCTAAGAACTTACTGCAGCAATAATCAATCTGACTGGAGTTGATATTTGATGTGGGCAGAGTATGCGCAAATTTCTCTTCACAAATCAGCCACGGTTCTGTCACCATTCAAATGCATCTTAGGATACCAACCACCACTGTTTCCTTGGTCTGGAGAACCCACTGACGTTCCAGCAGTGGACGACTGGTTATGTAGGAGTGAAGCTACAAAGGACTCCGCACTTGTGCACTTGATATATGCAATTAGAAAATTCAAGAAACAAGCCGATCGGTCCCGTCGCCACATTCCAGAATACACTATTGGACAGGGGTATGGCTTTCCACCCGGAACCCCAGTTTGCATTTGCCATGCAGAGAACTCAGTCCCAGGTATGTTGGTCCATTTAAAATAATTAAGAAAATTACACCTGTCTCATACCATCTAGCCCTGCTCCCTAACTATCGTATTTTTCCTACATTTCCTGTGTCTCTGCTTAAACCTGCTGTTGGCCTGGTCAAGGGAGAAAGGGAGGTGGTAGCCGGTGGACAGACGCCTGAACCCCTCATCATCAATGGCGAGGAGGCGTATCAGGTCCACCAAATCCTGAACTCTAGGCGCCGGGGACGAAGCTTACAATATCTGGTGGACTGGGATCTACGTCTTCTGATTGCCTCTCTATTACCGACTGTCTGCCTGGCCGTTTACTGATTGTTTGCTGCCTGCCATGACCAACGCCTGTACCATCGTTCCTGACTGCAAGCTGCCTGCCCTGACCAAAGCCTGTATCACCGTTTCTGACCATAAGCTACCTGCCCTGACCCCAGCCTGTATTACTGTTCCTGAGTTTATGCTGTTTGTCCTTGGCTATCATACTCTTTGTGTTGCCTTGCTGTGTTTTAATAAAAGCTCGCAAATGAATCCATCAGAGTCGTCATTAGAAGTTGACTGAAAAAACATCAAATGAAGTAAGTAAAAGTGGTATTTGCAGAATAAAGGGTTTTCTTAAATAAATGCATGAATCAGGCTATTTGTTTTGTTTTTTTATTACTACAGGTTTGTAACAACATGCCTAAACAATTTTTCTTTTTTTTCTTTGGATGGAGCTTGTCAATTAATTATTTTATATTGTTTTTTATTGTATATATCTACTATGGTGTGAAATGTTGACAGTTGCTTAAATGTTGTCAAACTCATTTCCAGGAGGGCTGCAGCCAGCAGAGTTTAGTTCCCACCCTGCTTAAACACCTTTAGATTTCTAACAAGCCTCATTAGCTTGATCAGGTGTGTTTAATTAGGGTTAATGCTAAAAACTGTGCAGAGCTGTGACCTTCAGTAATATGTAAGATGATATTTAAATGTTTGACACCTGTGCTATATACACTGCATGTGCTGTTTATTAATTTAACCTTTTTGTTTCATTGTAAAAAGAAAATGTATTGATATCTGCTGATTTCTTTAATTTGTCATACAACGCTGTTACCAGTTACTTACTTTAACCAAACCATTACAGTGAGCTGCTGGCAACAATGTTACAGTATTCTACTGTAAAAAAAGCCTGATAAGGTCCAACAGTGTATCTACCTGTCAACATGTTGGGTCAACATGCCTCTGTTGACCCTGTTTGCATTGATAGTTTACACCATCAGTGCATGTCCACAGAAGCAGCTGAAAATGTCAGTGCTCTTCCACAAAGGCTAAGCCGAGCACTATAGAGCTCTTCTGTAGCACTGCACTTAACTCAGATTGAACATTCACTAGCACATTTGAAAAAGCAGTGCGGACAGCTCTTCATGTGAAATAGATGTTCAGCACCTCATCACACTGTAGGCATTCTAATAAATGTGGCACTCTCATTGAAAATAACAGAATAATAATAATAAATAATAACTTGCCTCTGGAGTGCTTTGGTGAACACACTCTTATTGTTACATTACTGTAATATTACATGCTTGGACCTTCTTCTATTGTGTGCTTTCTATCTTGTGAATGTGACATGACTCTTTCTCATCTTTTTACTGGAGCCTTAGCTCTTCCATTGGGCATGCATTGATGTGATTTGGAGGAGACGTGGCTTTGGACAGTGTTTATCCAGTGAGGTCAAGATCTTTCGCAACAGCTAGCTTCTCAAATACATAGGTTTGTGTCACTAAAGACCCCAATATGAAATACTGATTGTCAGAATGCTGATGTGACAGTGATATTGTCAATTAATAGTGTCAGTGACTGTCATCTGTAAACAAAGCTACATTGTATTATTTTTCAACATACTGAACTGTTTATCACACATCTTTCAACATCTACATTCCGTTGGCTCATTTACTTTACTTTACAGATGACACAATTGAAGAGAATAGCCTTATTAATAACTCACTTTAGAAAGGTGCATGTCCTCCATATTGGCATTTGATAAAACACTCATGTGGAAATGGCTCCACATACATGTTTTCTGTGAAGGTTCTTGGTTCATGTATTTTTTTTCTCCTCTTGAATGAGGAACCCATATTGCCTCGCTCCATTATAGCACATCTCCAATTATGTTGAGCTCCAGTGTCCTCAATTACCCAAAAGCCCACTCCCCAGTGGGGGGAAGCACAGGAGGGCTGGATTCTCATGCATTTACACAAGAGCGAGAGAGATGAACTGCAGGAGATGGTCCTGGCCCCTGTATTGAGCGATGTCTGCTGGGAGCCGCTCTTTTAGCACTGAACATTTCAGACCATTAGCGCTGCTGGGAGAGGAGAAAATTAGAGAGGAGACATCATATATTCCCCTCCCTTCTCTCTCTTCATCGTTCATTCTCTCATTGTCGCTGCAAACTTCAGAGAAAGAGAAAGCCTCGGTGCCTTTGAAGGAGCCACTCCATTTTATCAGGATAGAGTCAAGGAAATCATTTGGATGTTTTGATATGAAGTGCATGGCTGTTGCTGTTATTCTGTGTCTGCCTGCTCAAATGCATTATCTCTTGAGCTCTTCATTTAAACTCTGACAGGGATGATTCAATGCTGTCAGCCGGATAACTTTTATGTCATTGAAGCGCCAGGCTAAAAGGCATATTATTTTCATAACGTGATGCTCATCTATATACACAGGAAAAAATATGCTTTAACACCAACCTGTAGCACAATTCGTAGGTTTTTTTGTTTATTTATGCTTTCAAATTGAAGTATAAGACCTTGATCTGTGCTCTGTCAACTTTTGATGTTGACAATTTACTCTGCCGTTTAACAAAGTGACTTGTGTTGATTTTTTTTTTAAAACACATGCTCATTGGAAACATGTGCTTCAGCTATATATATATATATATATATATATATATATATATATATATATATATATATATATATATATATATATATATATATATATATATATTTTTTTTTTAGATTAATCAATGAATTGGATTTAAGAAAGAGAAAATCATTCATTCCCAAGCCCTTTATTCAATAACAGAACTAAAATCTTTAGAAAGTGCACAAACATGTTGTCCTTGAACATCCCTGAGCTGTTATAATAATAAAATTTTATTTTTAAAAATAACTTCATAGTTTGTCCTGTTTTAATCCAAATATCAAAAAATAAAAAATAAATAAATAAAAAATCCTAAATCAAGATACAAACTAGACAAATGAAAAAGCATGAGAAATTATGTCTTGTTTTCTGAAAAAAAAAACCCACCTCAAATTAAGTGATTGTTTGCTTAAAACAAGCTAAATTATTTGCCAATGGGGTAAGAAAAATAATCTAAATGAGATATAATCTCAAACAGAGGTTTTAAGCATCACCTAATTTTCTCATGCCATTTTTCTTGTCTAGTCTTGATTTAAGACTTTTTAGATATTTGGACCGGAAACGAGATGAAATTGCTAAATAAGAAAAGTTTTTTTTTTTTTTTTGCAGTGTAGCTATACATGACAACAGATGGAAAAATTAATGATCAAAAAAGGCAAGTGAATAAAAACGTGTCTTTAGTCTTGCAATGCAAAGTGCAAACTAATCATTCCACCGCTCCTTTACTACTGTTATTAACCCTTTCACTGGTGAGTTTAAAATATTCTATCTGGTCCTGGAGTGAGTTTTGTTAGGAGATCATTATTTTAGAACACTCAGCCTTAATGTTTCTGTGGCGACGCGTCATGTTTGTCAAGTGACACAATAGCGTTGTATGACAGATGTATCTATTTATTCTGCTTTTCTGTTTTAATACTAAATTCTATAACATATAATATAACATTTATAACATAAGATGGGCGTCGCCATTTTTACCTGTGGTCGCACGCATGCCTCGTTCATAAAAGCAGAATACGCAGGATTCAGCACATAAATTCATCAGTTAATCACAAAATGCATGCAAGCAAGTGTCTTGCCAGCTGGGAGAAGAATAGATTGAACTTTATTGTTACTTTCACTATGTGTATATGATATGAATAATAAACATTGGCAAATTATACTTGAATGGTTTGTTAGACTTTCTTGTGTTTACAAACTCTAAATGTATTGTTTTACTAGTACTTGTGTGTATTTACATGTCTAAAACATAAAATAAGCATTGGGTTGTTAAAAACACAGCATAATTGTAAGAGCGTAATGGGCCAAAGCTTGATTTTTTTCACATCATGCTTGTCAAGCTGGATAACGAGTAAACACTAGCACCAGGGACATACATTCCTCACTTCAAAACGGAACAAAAGTAAGATTCTGTAGTGGTTACCGTGCTCTTTCTCACTTCCTTCTCATCAAAGACTCCAACATGTTTGCGTTTCAGGTGCTGAATCATTGCCGTGGTGCTCCCGTCATCACGTTTGCATATTTGGCCGTAACGCGTTTTTTTTTTTTTTTTATTTAGTGTGAAATTCTCCCACACCTTGGATGACTAGAGCCATGTATCTTTCCGCTAATTTTACCTCCTTTTTGCTCCATCCTGTCTACTGTATGAGGCGCCGAACTCTGCTGGTGAGAGAAGCAGAGTGCGTTCACTCAGCTCCGCGCTTAACTAACGTTTTTTTTTTTTTATAATTAAATGTCCCAGCGTAGCGCAACACAGCGAATCGCTTATGAAATTCATTGCCAACTCTTTTAGTAATAGATTTTAATCGATTTGTTGTTGCAGCCCTAGCTTCAGCCTTCATTTTTGTGAAACTGCTAAATCGTTCTTTAACACATGTTTGACTGCAGTTTGTAGGTAAAACGAATGCCATGTAGGTAAAACGTATGACACAAACTATCATTTGTTCCCTTTCACACTAATGCTACTGTATTTACAGAGACATATCAACAATAAAGGCTTATTTCTGTGCAGGTCTTTGCACAACACCAAATAAATACAAAATAAATTAACAATGTCTATTATTTAAATTAAAATATATTTGCCTCATCTAAAGCTGATGATACATGGGCAACATTTAGAGTAATGTTGCAGGGAACTTTGGGAAATGATGCAATCAGTTGGGTAACCGAGTGAGACACAGACCAACTAATTAGGGCAACCAGATTCAGATACAATTTTGTTGCCAGGCAAAAAAGGAAATTAGCCAGGCAACATTGTTAAAAAAATAGTTGCCTTGTGTATCATTAGCCTAATAGTTTACACATTGACAACTGTAGTCAGTTTTCTTGTAACTCACTTTGTACAGTGTTGTACTTGTGGAGAGTACTTGGGTAATTAGTAAATACTGTAGTGTATTACAAAGGTAATTGAAAAAAAAAAAGAAAAGTTATAAAATTGCTTCTTGGAACCCATATCGGCCTTAATGGAAGATTATACGGTCGAAGTCAAAATTATTAGCCCTCATGTGATTTCTTTTCTTCAAATATTTCCCAAATGATGTTTGACAGAGCAAGGAATTTCCACAGAATTTCCTATATTTTTTTATTTTTCAGAAAATGGAAGTTTTGGTTATTTGTAAAGTCATATTTAGGTCTATATATATAGATATATATATATATATATATATATATATATATATATATATATATATATATATATATATATATATATTTTTTTTTTTTTTTTTTTTTTTTTTTTATATACTTTGCTTTATTCTACAAATGATACACAATCAACCTCTCCTACCAGGAAAAAGACTGGATGGTCATTGTGTAAAATGATTTCAAGGTATTACAACACAAAGGAATGTGCTCAGAAATAGACAAACAGAGACACTGTCAAACTTCTTTAAGCTCCTTGCTTAAGATACTTTTAATGTAAACTTTTATTCTCTCTTATGTGTAATCAGGTGTTTTGCAACAAGTCTCTTGCTCATGTATTAATATTATGATTTTAATACTCCTGCAATCATAACTAACTCCCACAGGTAAACAAAATCATAGATGGTTCATGTTTGACTTCCCTGCAAACTGATTTGGTGTACTGAATGATTATTTCCATTTTATGTAATGCGTGTGCAACATATTAACATTTTAACATTTTTAAGAAACTTTAAAACAGGGGGGGGGGGGTGGGGGGGGGGGGGGGCTAGTTATATTTTTCCTATGTTTCAACAGCAAAACAATTCCAATAAACTAAAGCCTATTATTAACTCCAAAACAAATATTAAAGCTCTCATAGGTTGTAGTGAAATATATTGTTATCAGATGTGATGTTGGACAACTTGAAGACACTGTGAGACTTTAAAAGCCTTTTCAGGTGGCTGGACAGTAGTGCTGTGTTGGCTTTAAAAAGATCTTCTTAATGCAGCTGAGTAGCTGACTTGGAGTATTCACAGACCCCTAGTCGTTTTCACAGTTGCTGCTCTGCGCAGGGGCTCTGCAGTGGTTCTTATTGTGGTTTCTCAATGACGAGAGCATGACACTTTGCCACCTGCAGAATCTTAATGCAGGGATTTTCTTGTCTCATCTCTCACCCAACACTGTCTCAATTTTGGCAGTGTCCTGGCAGCCAATAAAACATCACTGTCAACTAAGGAGTTAAAAACAATGTGTTTTCATACTTTAGATCTCGACAAACTGGTTATAAGAAAATATTAGATATAGTTAATGTTATATGCTATGAAAGTCATAAATCACATGGCAAAAAAAAAAAAGCTTGACGTAAATGTGTCCTATTTTGACAGAACTCGTTTCCACACAACATTAAAATTATTTTGACATAATGACTTATTTATTTACTAATATGATCTTGTTATTCAAGAGTTCACACTTAGCTGCTGATTGATTATAAAGCTTGCTTGGCATGCTGTCCCATGGCCCATTTGGATTAATCAATCAAACTAAGTTGCATGTTTTGGATGGTGGGAGGGAAACCCACTTGGGGGAAACCCACTTGAGCATGGGGAGAACGTATAAATCCGCACAGAAATGTCGGCTGGCTTGGTAAGGACTAGAACCAGTCACGTCTTGCTGTGAGGCAACAGTGCTAACCACTGGGTCACCGTGCCACTCATCTAGGAAAGGAGGAGGAGTAGAGGTGGAAGGGGGGTTCTTCAAAACGAAGATGCTGTTATATGGAACTCAGGGTTTTTATAGTGGGCAATCGTCTTATTGGTGAATCATGAATTGAATAATGGCGGGACCGGCTGCAAGCAGTAATAAGCACGTGATCCTCTCGAAATTAGTTTAAAAATAAACTTCACTTTGATTATATAAAGTTTTTTTTACATAATGACTGATTTTTTAAAAAATAATGAGTTTTTCCATAACAGAGGTATTTTAACAAAATAGCTATTTATTTCATTATATTAGGTTGTTATTTTGAGATTGTGTGTCTTTATGTTGATAAATCATTATTTTGGGATGGAAACTCTTTATTTTGGAGATACTACATTGTTATTTTGACATACTTGTCATTTGAAGATATTATTACAATTGTTTCGACATAACAGCTTGCTATTTTGAGATATTAAGTTGTTGAGCTATCAAACTGTTTTGACATAAAATCTTATTTTGTTACTTTAAAAGAAAAAAAATACATTAAATGATTTAAAAAATTGTTAAATAAATGTTTTAAATGTAAAAGTTGATGGTTTAATTAATTAATGTTATGCTTCTTCAATTTCAGTCAATTCAAGTTTTCACTTCAGACTTTGTTCTAATTTGATCATAAATGTCCTGCAAATAACACAGGATATACCCTCATAAATATAGGTTAAAGGGAATGTATATTCTTCAATCAAATGGCATTTTAGTGTGCGTTATGTGAATTTAATTTTTATATTATTTACAGAGCTGTGTTTCATCACAATTCTCTACTATCAATCTATGTGTGAAGATGCTGGCAAACTGTGGCGTTGTGTAAATCTGTGAATTGTCATTCTGAAGTGAAGTAAAAAATCCACAGTGTTTAGGGAATAGAGCAATGAACACAGTGTAGGAACAATGTCAATCGAAAACACTGTTCATGCATGGAGCTTTTCTATCAAGCTAGTATCTGAATCAGGTGTGTTAAATAAGAGAGAAATGTTAAATATGCAGAGCGGTGGGGTGCGAGTACTGGCACTGAGAACGCTACGGTTACTAAAGTAACCCTTCGTTCCCCGAGGGGGGGAACGGAAATGCTATGTGGAAACTTCCACTATGGGATTTCGTCAGAATTCCAATCATCTGAAAGAGTATAAAACGGGGCCAATGAAATGCCAATGAGTTGGCCAGCGTCAGCGTGCACAGCTGGCGTCAATGACAATCAGTCATGCTATAAAGACACAGCCAGTGCCATGCTCGACATCCTTTTTCTAGCTGAAGAGACTTTCACGCTCAAACAGCTAAGGGACACTCGTTGTGGCGAAGGAACATAGCATTTCCGTTCCCCCCCTCGGGGAACGAAGGGTTACTTTAGTAACCGTAGCGTACCCCTTCGGTTGGGAACTCCAATGCTATGTGGAAACTTCCAATATGGGGAAATCTATGGAAAAACGCCACAACGAAAAGAACCTTACTGCATCCCTGGCGAAGGGTGTGCCACGCAGTAGTAGAGCGAGCGCACCTACAACGCCCCGAGGACATAGTCTTCCAACGTGTCCCCTGGCCCTCACTTACCTGTTAAGAAACAGTTATATTTTTCGGGGAGTCGCAATAACCCAGTAAAATAGAGCTCACCTGTTACCCAGAGGGGAGGACCTGGTGACAACCTATGGACTAGCCCAGAGATGGGGAGTCCTTGCATAAGGATGGTTTAGCGGGGAGGGAAGACACGAGCCTGCCCTAGAAGGGGGGGACTATACCGTGCTGAGTGAACGTATGGGATCGCCAGCGGGGATCCACCCATGGCAGGCACCTATACCCAGAACGGCGGGCTGACCAGCGGGCATGCCAACACGTAACGGGCCAACACCTGACTCCTCCGCTGAGTCAGGTGCTGGGGGCCTCGGAGGAACTCTGCAGGGTTCGCCAAAGAAATGGGGAACTAAACTGACAAAGCTGAAAAAGCGCACGTATCTCCGGGTTAGGGAGAGTGGCCGCAGCAAGCGTGTTTTGACACCTCAACCGAATGGTTTCCTCAATCACCAAGGGTTGCCTAATACCCTTGAGGAAACCGGCTCCACTCGCAGATTGTAACCTTGCAAATGTATTGGGTGTCACCCAACCCGTAGCTCTACAAATGTCTGTCAGAGAGGCGCCGCGTGCTAACGCCCAGGAGGATGCGGTGCTCCGTAGTGGAGTAGTGCGCTCTCACCCCCGGGGGACACGGCTCACCCTGGCCCAAAGGCGAGGGAGATGGCATCCACTATCCAGTGGGCCAACCTCTGTTTAGATACGGCACTTCCCATCTGCCGACCACTGTAATGGACAAAGAGCTGGTCAGAGGATCTAAGGCTCTGAGTGTGGTCCACATATATTCGCCAAAGCGCGAACAGGACACAACAATGAAAGGGCTGGGTCTGCCTCCTCCGCGGGCAGCGCTTGCAGGCTCACTACCTGATTCTTTAACGGCGTGGTAGGAACCTTGGGCACATAGCCGGGCCGGGGGTCTCAGGACAACGTGGAGAGTAGGCTGGCCCAATTTCTAGGCACGAGTCACTGACCGAAAATGCCTCCAGGTACCTAACCCTCTTTAACCGCTGCCAACACGACCCAGCAGAGCTGTCTTCAAGGACAGAAATCTCAAGAGATACTGAGTCGAGTGGTTCGAAGGATCCCCACGTAGGCTCGTAGCACTACCGCGAGATCTCAAGAGGGTATGAGAGGGGGGCGGGGGAAGAAACATCCACCTCGCACCTCTGAGGAACTGGATGATGAGGTTATGCCTCCCCACGGTGCCGCCATCACGCATCATGATGAGCGGAGATGGTGGCCACGTAAACCCTCAGTGTGGAGCGCGACAGCCTTCGCTCCACCTGTCCTGAGGGAAAGAAAGCACAACACTGATCTGGCAAGATCGGGGGTCTTCTCGGCGAGAAGCGCACCACTCAGTGAATAGACTCCACTCCAGGGCGTAGGCATGCCTCGTAGAGGGTGCACTAGCCTGAGTGATGGTATTAACCACCGCCACCGGTAGGTTACCTAAGTCTTCCTCGTCGCGTCTTATGGACCCCCACGTGGAGGTTCCACAGAACTAAGCGAGGGTGCCAGATGGTGCCCTGTCCCTGAGAGAGTAGGTCCTCTCTCAAAGGGGCTCGCCAGGGGGGGCGTCGGGAGGAGGGAGAGTTCTGATATCCAGGTCCGGTTGGGCCAGGGGCGCAACTAGCAAGACCTGCCCCTCGTCCTCCCTGACCTTGCACAGAAACTGCGCGAGTAGGCTCACTGGGGGGAGTGCATACTTACGCATGACTCGGGGTGGAGTCGCCATTCTCCCGGGGAAGGAGCTGCCGTGAGAGCCTGTTGGCCGCACGGTTGAGCCCATCCGGGGTGTGAATAGCAAGCAGCGACTTCAGCCGCGTATGACTCCAGAGGAGCAGACGGCGAGCGAGCTGAGACATGCAGCGGGAGCGTATACCCCCATCCGGATGAATACGCTACCGCGGCCATGCTGTCCGTCCTGACCAGCACGTGTTGCCCCCTCAGCACCGGTAAAAGCGGCGCAGAGCGAGAAACACTGCCAACAGCTCTAGGCAGTTGATATGCCAATGCAGCTGGGTTCCCCTCCACAGGTCCGCAGCAGCATGCCCGCTACACACGGCCCCCCCACCCCATACTGGAGGCATCTGCCGAAACGACAGCCTGCCTGAGCGCCTGACCTAGGGGCACACTGGCCCGTAGGAAGGAGGGGTCCTTTCCAGGGGGTGCGGGTGCGGTGACACAGCGCAGTGACAGTCACTCGGTGTGTGCCCGCGTGCCATGCGCGTCTGGGGACCCGATCGTGAAGCCAATGCTGTAGTGGTCTCATATGGAGCAATCCGAGCGGCGTGGCCGCGGCTACGGATGCCATATGCCCCAGGAGCCTCTGAAATAATTTCAGGGGGACCACTTTTTTTCCTGTCGAACTCTCTCAGACAGTACAGCATTACCTCGGCGCACTCTCGTGAGAGGCGCGCCTCCATAGTGATCGAGTCCAGCTCCAACCCGAGAAAGGAGATGCTCTGCACGGGGGTGAGCTTGCTCTTTTCTCGGTTGACCTGAAACCCCAACGGGCGGAGGTGCCGGAGCACCTTGTCTCTGTGCATAATCAATTGCTCCCGAGAGTGGGCTAAAACTCAGCCAGTCATCGAAATAATTGAGCGTGCGGATGCCGGCGAGCCGAAGGGGCGCGAGGGCACCCTTTGCGAGCTTGGTGAAAACTCGCGGAGACAGAGAGAGCCCGAAGGGGAGGACCTGTATTGCCACGCTCAACCTTCAACGCAAACCGCAGAAACTGCCGGTGGCGTGGAAGTGTGGAGATATGAAAATACGCATCCTTCAGATCTATTGCTGCAAACCAATCCTGACTGACCCTGGTCGCCCGTGAACCTGGGAGGCCGTTTCGCGAACTGAATCGCATAGCCAAGTCTGGTCGTATGGATGAGCCATTGCGATGGGCTGGCCCGCGCTAACCAGGCAGGCAGAGCCCCCGCCAAATGGTCCCACCCGCACGATCGCTGACGTGCCAGCGGCGGGGGCAGCGTGGAGTGAGTGGGCTCATCCGGGGAGCGCTGGGGTCCCACAGGAGAGCAGGAGAGGAGATGTTCTCGTCTCGCACTCAAACTCCAGGAGAGGGGCTGGGAGTGGAGAGAAAGGAGACCGTTCTCTCGCGCTCCATGAGCCATTGGCGAAATGCACCGATCCTGCGAGCTGGAAGGCATAGCGTCCCAGACTGGCAGTGTTCGAGCTGTCACATCCGGAGGAGGGAAAAAGTGCTCTTTCACTGAGGATTTTGATGGCGTTTTTTTTTTTTTTTTTTTACGCCTTTAAATAACGTGCCCCGCCCTCCAGCGGGGAAAGAGCAAATTCCCTCCTCCCCAGATGGCCCGCCTCAGGGACGCTTCGCGGTCCGTTTTACCGAACTTAGCGGCGCCTGGGCGGGGGACGCTGGTTGCCTGCGCGATGCTCGGCGCAGCCGCGTGGCCAGAGGCGCAGGCGGGGGCGGCGAAGCAAAGCTGCGGGCGGCGTCCTCTCGGCGAAAAGCAGTGGATGTGGATGGCTCGGCGGGGGGGAGCGGTCATACAATCCCGCCGATAGAGACCTCGCCCATCGCCTCCGACTGCTCTATCACCGGCGTGAATTCCTGGGCGAATTCACCGCCAGTGTCGCCGAACAGGCCAGCCTGGGATATGGGTGAGTTAAGAAGCGAACTTTGTCCAAGTCACGCACATCACCAGGTTTAGCCTGAGGGTGGCATTCCTGGATCACGGATGTGATCATCGTCCTTCCCAGGGCACACACAGCCGACTTTTTTTTTTTTTTTTGTAAGAGCATAGTTGGTTGCCGGTGCGGAGCGCATGCTCAGTCCTGGGTCAGAACCTATCCTCGCGCAGCCGGGCCAGCGCCTGCGTTGGTTAGCGCTGGTAGGTGGCCATCGCGTGCATGGTGAGGGGGAAGGCGCACGCAGCACACTGCGTGAGCCTACTGTGCCCATCCAGGAAGAAGGGGATGGGGAGGCTTAGGTCTCGCCTTCATCCTCCACATCACACCCCTCTAATCGGTTCCAACCTCAAGGATGGTGAGGATGGAATCGCACGCAGATCGGGCAGAAAAACGTGCCCTCAGGACCAGCGTGAGTTTACTGTGCACTTCCGGGAAGAAGGGGACGGGAGGCTTTGAAGGTCTTGCCTCCTTATATCCTCCACATCACACCCATCTAGTCGGTCCGGCCGCGGGGCTGGGGATATAAACCATCACCAGACCCACGGCCGAAGCAGCCCGAGAAAGCACGGCCATCACGTCTGCTTTTTATATGCTAACGCCACGCTCCTCCACCCCGGAGGGAGGGGAGCGAGCGGGCTCGCATCCTCATCAGACAATGACAGCCCATCCTCCGATGGCAGCGATGGACATCTGACCCCCGGTGTCATCAGGTGAGAGAGCGACCATCCAAGGACGGAGCGCTTCTCTTCACCTGAAGCTTGGATGGAGCGCGTGGAGGAGGCGAGAGGGTCCGCGGCCCGGGGGCGGCGGATTTACTCCCACTGAAACCCTCAGATCTGCCCGAGTGCCAACCGCAGTGCGGGGGACAACTGAGGTGGGTGGCTCTTTTGCAAGAGCGAGCCGCAATCTTAACTGCGCAACAGACATGACATCAGTGATGGCATGCACTGCCCGCGAGCACCGCATTAACATGCTGGACCCCCAGACATGAAACGCTGTGCTCGTGCCCATCATACGGGGATAGGAAATCACTGCATCCAGAACGCCGGTCGGAGTGACGTCTTGAAAAAGACGCGCTGCACGACCGTGTTGCTCTTTTAGGAAAGCTTTTTTCCTATATACAAACCGCTCTTGGAGGACCGGACCCAAAGGACGCCAGGCAAGGTAGAAATACCCAGCTCGACCATCTGCCACTGCGTATACCGCGTCTGGACCAGGAGAAACTGCTTCTCGATCTCTCTCTGTAGACACAGGTTGGAGATACCCTCAAAGACCTCTCTCAGAAGCTTCGTGAAAGGCTCTGAAAGTGAAAGGATGTCGAGCATGGCACTGGCTGCGTCTTTATAGCATGACTGATTGTCATTGACGCCAGCTGTGCACGCTGACGCTGCCAACTCATTGGCATTTCATTGGCCCGTTTTTATACTCTTTCAGATGATTGGATTCTGATGAAATCCCCATAGTGGAAGTTTCCACATAGCATTGGAGTTCCCCATCCGAAGGGGGAACCACTATTTACAGGCTAATATTGTCATAGTAGAAATGCAGAACTCCAGTACTGAGAACATGAACAGCCTCAAATAAAACACCACATGATTTTATTTCTAAATTACATTGTTTACCACATGTGTAAGCCTCAGCATTACATGGTGCACCTTTGGTGTAATAAATAAAGTAAAAAAAAAAATGTCAAAAAACTTTGTCTGCCTTTACACTGGCAAATTATTTTTTGTCACAGTTTGGAATCTGCTGCATGGCTCTTAAAAAAATAAAACAAAAAAACTGTACAAGATCTGATCTGATAACTGTCATGATCACCAGTGATCCACTCCTGGCAGATTGCTGGTGAACTAAACATCACACTAACCTACTGCAATTTCCATCATGCCGTTTCACACATACCGGTTGCTGTTCACCACTGATGACTCACACACAAGCTGAATCCTGTCATCACTGATCATCTGGACTACTTATACACCACACAATCACACTTCTATACAGTATGAATGTGAGCAGCATGAATGAAACTCTGACTTACTACATATAACATTTTGGCATGATCACGTGATCTACCCACACGAGTTGTATCGCTTCACTCCTAATTAATGAATTATCTCGCAGATCGGATGCACACTTCAGAATGTTGCCGGAAGTAGTAGGTCATCCGGGTACTTCTAGCATAATGTTTTTTTTTTTTCTATGAATTTGGACATACAACTCGGCTTGCATACAGTATTTAGTGTACTATATAATATGCAATTTTGGACGCAGCCTATGTCTGTGTTTGCAGTCATCATGTGTTCGTTTAGTTTGCTATTTGTTTGTGTCTGCCGTGACCTTATGCCTGTTTTCGACTATGTTTTAAATGTCCCGAATTTGCCTGTTTTGCCCTTTATTTCCATTGCTTGCTTACACGAGTACTCATTAAATTGCACTCGGATCCTTACTTTTGTGTTCCGAGATATGTCTGCGCACGTGACTGGAAACACTTACTTGAATGGGTGTTCATAAGTCATGAAACCTTTAATGACGTATCACATGTCATGGACATGAATGATATATGCGTGCTTATGTAAAAGTATATTAGCAAAAAACAGTTATGCTGTAATGTTATGTTGTCATGACAAAGACACTGACAGATTATGATGTATTTGTTTTAATTTGTCATAAAGCCATCTAAAACAATTTAATATTTGCAATTAAATAATCAAAACTAAGGTAATAACTCTCAATGACAGTTGTAATAAGCATCATGTAATGAAATTTCCTTCATAATTATGACATCTGCTATATTATGATTAGGTATTAAGGCAGTCCTATGAACATCCCTTTATCCAAAGTGTGATTATTTATTTTGCATCTGAAACATATGTTTATCAATCATTAAATTTAAGAAATGCCTTTTGTTTAATTTGTTCAATCAACAAAGTCTATATCTCTATCTTTCCATGTATCAGGTGATCAGAAGAAAATGGAGAAATGCAATGGGGTGGGTTATGTTTTGAAAAGTAACATCTCTGTTCATGAAATTGAAAAATAAAAAAATAAAAAAATAAATAAATCCTCAAACTTTTTGGAGCAGAGCACAGACCAAAAATAACGTGGCTAACTATATGGAATTGAGAGTGGTTTTCTTGCTATTGTTAGAGGCCTGACCTTGCTTCCATTGTTGAAGATCTACAATTACAGTGCAGGCCACTTGATCCAAGCAGACTCTATTTGGGTCATGAGGAATTACTGTGGATAAATAAAAGCAACCTTTAAATTTCTTGTGGCAGTGTGGTGGGATTCAGATGTCTTGTAGGGTACGAAGGTTGCAGTTTGGATACACAGAAACTTGATATCATGCCTGAATAGGCATTAACAGCTTATCTTGTTTTGAACACTCAATAATCCCACGAGAAATATTTTGCTGGGTAGTCCAGGCATTTTCTGTTTATGTGTTGGATGAATTTGTCTAACTTTTTTGATACACATATGTACACTCACCAGCCACTTTATTGGGGACACCTGTCCAACTGCTCGTTAATGAAAATGTCTAACCAGCCAATCACATGGCAGCAACTCAATGCATTTAGGCATGTAAACATGGTCAAGACAATCTGCTGCAGTTCAAACCGAGCATCAGAATGGGGAAGAAGGGTGATTTAAGTGACTTTGAATGTGGCATGGATGTTGGTGCCAGACAGGCTGGTCTAAGTATTTCAGAAACTGCTGATCTACTAGGATTTTCACTCACAACCATCACTAGGGTTTACAGAGAATGGTCCAAAAAAGATAAAATATCCACTGAGCTTCAGTTCTGTGGGCGGCAAATGTCTTGTTGTTGCCAGAGTCAGAAGAGAATGGCCATACTGGTTCTGATAGAAAGGCAACAGTAACTCAAATAACCACTCGTTACAACCAAGTTATACAGAAAAGCATCTCTGAATGCACATCACATCAATCCTTAGGCGGATGGGCTACAGCAGCAGAAGACTAGCTAAGAACAGGAAACTGAGGCAACAATTTACACAGGCTCACCAAAATGGGACAACAGAAGATTGGAAAAGCGTTGCCTGGTCTGAGGAGTCTCGATTTTTGCTGTAACATGAAACATGGATCCATCCTGCCTTGTATCAATGGTTCAGGCTGATGGTGGTGGTGTTATACTGGGGGGATATTTTCTTAGCACACTTTGGGCCCATTAATACTATTTGAGCATTGTGTCAACACCACAGCCTACCAGATTATTGTTGCTTACCATGTCTATCCCTTATGACCACAGTCTACCCATCTTCTCATGGCTACTTCCAGCAGGATAACATGCCATGTAATAAAGCGCAAATCATCTCAGGCTAGTTTCTTGAACATGATAATGAGTTCACTGTACTCAAATGGCTTCCACAGTCACCAGATCTCAATCCAATGGAGCACCTTCGGGATGTGGTGAGATTCACATCATGGATGTGCAGCTGACAAATCTGCAGCATCTGCGTGACGCTGTCATGTCAATAGAAAAATCTCTGAGGAATATTTCCAGTACCTTATTGAATCTAAATTGCCATGAAGGATGGCAAAAGGGGGTCCAACCCGGTACTAGTAAGGTGTAATAAAGTGGCCAGTGAGTGTACATTTACTCATACATAAATTAATAAAAAAATATTTAAAAGAAGTCAGTTTAAGTTTTTTTATGGAATATTTCATGGATAATGAAAATGACATAATGTATGGTTTAAGACACTTGGTTTATTTTTCATTCACTTGTGAAACAGAGCTATATAGGGAAAATCCACTTGAAAAGTCTCAGTTTCTCTATTTACTGGATTTATTTGGTATGGTGTTATGTTCTCCTGCAGAACATATAAGTTATGTGTTTGCACTTCTGTTTGTGTGTGGGTATGACATCAATGTTACATGTATGATTACAGGTAACCAATTGCTTGTCGTGTAACATTTAAAAAGTCACCCTAAACTTCATGGGCAATTTCTATCTCTCCTTCTCTGTGGTTTTTGGTGAATGGGTTTTTGTGAGAACAGTCTCTCTTGTGATGAACTAGACTGAAAGAATTTTGAATTTGTTTTGATTGTGATCTTGTCTAAAAACTACCTGCAAGATAGACCTGCTCTTGAAGCTGCCCAGTTAACTGACATACAGTCCTTTGAGAAAATCCTTGGCGAGATTGTAGAAGTAAGTAGTGGCACAATATACATTTACAACACTCAGCTTACTTACTTAGTATTATTTCATTAGGATTAGGAGTGCTACTGTATTTCCAACCTAGGCTCATTCTGAAAACATACCTCTACAGATGTTTCTTGAGACCGCAAAATACATCCCGGCGGCACTTTCTTCAGCAGTTTTTGTTTTCGCAAATCCGGCTGCTGTGTGTGCTTTTTGAGATCTCAAATTTCCCTCACGATTGCTATTCGCGCCTGCTGTTCTCGCGTAAGCCCCCCAGAGGCTGCTGTTTGGACTGACTTTTGGACAGACTTTTCGACTGATTGAATAAGAATGATTTTTTTACCACATTTTCAGATTTTACCACATTCTCACCCTGCTATTTACTTGTTTGTTTTATTGTTTGGCTTCTGTTTTGTCTTTCTGGAATCGCTCTTCACTGCACTCGAACCCCGTCATTGTGGTCAACTCCTCTCTGCGTCTCAAGGCCGCAGATGTACATGGCGCGCTAATGGGACAAACTGGTTGCAGTCGGAATGCCATCCATATGGAGGTAAGCAGTCAGCTGGTAAGCACGAAAAAGAACAGTCACACCGCCCTGTAACGTTCGTTTAAAGAAATGAAATGCAGCCATATGTACCTCTGGCTATGTAATTCGCAGTCTCCAGAAACGTCTGTAGGGCTACGTTTTCAGAATGAGCCTGTGCTGGCTGTTTTTGTGTATTTATTTTTCAATTTGGGGTAGTTTTAAGACATTTGATATATTGAAGATGTTCTTTTACTGTTAAGTGCAGTTTGTTTAATACAGCTTTTGCTATAATTTAAATTTTATTTGATTTAAACACCTCTAACTTCCTTCTTTCCTTTAGGATCATACATTGTAAATACTTATTCCTTTCACTGAACTGTATATTTCACTTATTTTCACTGGATTTGGGCAATACATATGTTCAGTTGTCCATAGTTTTTCTCCTTCTTCATTGCACACACACACAATTGTTATATGTTACACCAAACAGACACACCCAGATTAGGAATAACATATGAGAGACGTAACATATTTTGAGCAAACTGTTTTATTATATATTCCAAATTCAATTTATAGCCTCAAAATAACACATGATTTTGTTTTTTTACTCAAAAAACGTTTGGTTATTTTACTCAAACATCTTCTATAAATCATAAATGCAGATAAACTGAGATGTTTCAAATGGTCTCTTAATTTTTTTTTTCCCATGTTTCTATATATTTGCTGATGTGGCATGTTGTCAGGATGTGTTTGTTTCTCATTCAGCTGAAATTTACCCTTGAAATGTTTCGTGTTCAAAGTGCTGAGATCTGCATCTGGAGATTTGATGAATTTCAAGAGCTCTGACCCCACTTCATAAAAGGTGTCTAACTGCTTTGCAATTATATCAAACGGTTCATTTGTACCTATTGCATTCTTGTTGAATTGAAAAAAAGTGCTGTTATTGAGATGAGATACAGTTTAGAGGTTGGTAGATTAGGAAAGGGCTGACTGTGTAGTTATAGATTCATAATCACAGATGCAATGACATAAAGGTGCTTTTAAATGTAAGTACAGTGTGAAAATCAAAGGCTATAAAATACACAAGACATGCCACTCAAGTACAGGAGCCAATCAGCGATCAATATAGACTGAGAATTCTCCAGGGGAGGGGCTCAGACCAGATGTGAGTTTCTTCAGATTTTGTGTGATTTGAACATTTAGAAACAAAACTAAAGAGGTGTTTCAAAAATGGCTGCCGAGTGAAATGACTTTCCTTAAAGGGACTTTGGAGAAAATCTATATACACAGTAATGACAATTTAAGCAGTTAAAGAGTTAAAAAATAAATAAATACTAACTGCTAACACCAGGGCAGACCCTCTTTTATGCAATAAATTGTCAGGATTACTATAGACATGCTTTGAAACATCAGTAATGAAACTGTATGGACACATTCTTTTTAAATGCAAAATTTATTGCAGGAGGAGTATTTAAATATATAGTATAGTCAGTTTATTGGTATTTCTACTTTTACTTAATGCCAAATGATCATGTCTTTACCCATTTTGTAAATGCAAATGTTTTTTTTTTTTCTTCATGAACACCTTGCACTGTATCAACAAAAGCTTGTGTTTGTTTGTACCCTGATTTATGCAATGTGTAAGAAAAGACATTTTGAAAATGTGCTTTTCTGAATTCTCATTAATTCACACATTGTCAGTAGAATCACTCACAGACACTCTTATTGGTGCTTTTTCATTCTCAAACTGTAAGTTGTCCTGTCAAGGAAATCTGGCTCCTAAATTGGGTTAATGTTTTGTTGCTGATGTTTTTGTTTTGTCACATGATTGTTCACACAATGAGTACTTGTTTTCAGTAGTTTGGAAGAACATGCATTTTAATGATAAAGTGAATTAACTTTTTTTTATTTGTTTATTTTTCATAAGTGTTTTGCATTGTGACATCTTAGGGCTCTATTTTGACGATCTAGGCACAAAGTCTAAACACATGGCACAAAAGCACTAAGGGCATGTCCGAGTCCACTTTTTCTATTTTAAGAAGGAAAAAAACGCTTTGCGCCCTGGTGTATGATCTAACAGGGTTGTGCTAATTCTCTTAATGAGTTATGGGTGTGTTTTGAGCATAACGTGCATTAAATCAATTAGATACCCATCTCACGTTCCCTTTAGGAGTCAGTTGCGTCACGCCATGGCGCATTTGCTATTTACATGGCAGACTTTGTAAGTGTAAAAACTAAATGCTTCACTAGTGAGAAAACAGTTTAACAGACCATCTGCAGTGCGAGGATAAAGAATGAGCCTCCCCCATTCGGTCTCTTTACTTTCTCTTTATTTTATTTTTTTCCTTTATTTTTGTGGTTTAGGAAACCATGTTGAACTAACTTTACTGATGACCTCCATTAGCCTACATATTTAATTTTGTTTTTTAAGCGCAAAGATTTGTTTCAAAACTATTTCTAAATTCCGTTTTAATTTTCAGCAAATGATTAAATACAGTTATATCCAAACACACGTCCTATTCTTATGACCTATATGGTTATGCATACGATATATATTTGCATATAATAAATAACATTCATAATACAAGTGCAAATTGTCATGAATAAACTGAAAAAGCCCCCCCGACATAAAGGCATGGAGGTGTAGGGGTACAGTCTATTTCAGTTCTTCAAAATAGCAATGTGCCAACAATGCGCCTTAACACACCTCCTTTCTAGACTGGAACACCCATAAGTCCACAAAGTGGTACAAATGGATTGGCTATTTAAACAACGTGGCTAAGGTTCCACTGGTTTGAAAATATCAACAAAATGCACCAAACACGTATTGCGCCGGGTGTATGATAGGGCCCTTAATCTCTTTACAATTTACAAGAAGTTTACAATTGAACTTTTACTGACATCTTGTGATGTAATTTTGAAATGATATGTTGTGTTGTTTGTAAAATACACTGCACAAACTGCATGGTGAGCGCTGCCAGTATTTTTCTGTTATTATATAGATTTAATTATCTAAATTTTATTTTTTTTAAACAGTATACTTTTACAAAAATACCACCAAAAAGTAAATAAAAGTCACTTTGCAAACCTGCAGAGTTAAATTTGTCAGAGCAGAGATCAAGGTTCCATAATGCAATCCAGAAGCTTAACACTCAGGTAATCATTTTAACTGTTTTGGTCAGAATATGAAAAGTTGCTGTTTTAGACTGATATGGCTTGAAACTACTCTCATTCTGGTGTAATAACCATAAGTTTTTTTTCGCTGCCATACCATGCCTTGCAGGAGGCACAATGATAGTCTGCAGGTCCTGCAACTTTCATCAACTTAAATCCACCTAAAACATCCTCAAAAGAGACCAATCAATCAGTGGTCCAATATGAAAAATTTCAATCTACGATAATACTTTTGTGTGCAAAATAATCAACACTTCATTTAGTTTGGATTTTGCTCCTCAGTGTATTACCTCAGATGAGCCTGTGCTTTGTTACACACAGAAAAAAAAGATGTTCTCAGGCATCTGTGTGTATATACATCACTGCACACTTCACAGATTGATTTATATGTTTAAAATAATGAATGTGCTTTCTAAATATTTAATGTCTTTCCACATGATAAAAATGCATAATCCCTTGTATAAAATGTGTATATATATATATATATATATATATATATATATATATATATATATATATATATATATATATATATATATATATATATATATATATAATCATTTATGTTTAATTAAGTGTTTCTGAAAAAAACTATATATATATCTATATATTTATATTTATATATATATATATATAGATATATATATATTTTTTTCAGAAACACTTAATTAAACATAAATGATTTGAAGGAAGTCAAAAGGAAACTAAATACATATTTTTATTTGCATTAATCAACTCATAAAGTTATATATATATATATATATATAATTTTTTACTAACAAGCTTGTTTTGTAATATTATATTGAACAATCAGAAAAAAATGCCCATTGATATAGTTATAGAATAATAACTATATAGAATAATAACTATAGAGGGCTATAGAATTGCATCTTTAAACTAGATGTACACGGGGGGTGGGGGGGGTCTACTCTTTATGACATACAAACCCTTATCATTGGTCCAAATCATTAGCAAGAAGAAAAAAACGATTTTCCTCCCAACATCATAACTGAAATTTTCTATGCTCTATAATATCACTATGCCAAAAGAAACATGACTGCTCAACTGCTAAATTGAGAACTTCTAAAAGTTTCATGTACTCCGGACTTCATCTTGACAATGGCTTTCATTTCAAAGCCGTAATCAAAGCGAAACTGATTTATAAATTATGAATGACTTCACATGCTATGAAGTGTCAACTCGCTGTGATTTCAACAGTCTCTGCCCCAGTTAGACAGTACAGTAACCCTTTGTTCACAGAGTAGGTGGTAATGTTAAAGTGGGCACGCAATGTTGCTGAATATATCAAACAGTGTCTTTGGAGTGTCAGTTTATACTTACTTGACCTGCCCGTCCTCACTGTGTCACGGATTGGCCAGGCTCTTCCACCAACATCACGCACCGAGCACCTTCACCTGAGTATTAACCACGCACAGCTGCACCCAATCACTCCCATTCACTATATAAGCACACACCTCACTTCACTCAGTGTCCGGTCTCGTTCCTACGAAGCGGACTCTGAGTGAACCACTTCCTAGGTTTCACTCCCCTACGATCTCAGCAATTATACTTAACTTTATTCTGTTTCCTTCTAGTCTGTCCAGTGTTCCCGGTGTCCTGTCAGCGTTGTGTGTCTCGTCAGTCTGTCTTCCCCGCAAGTCCTCTGGTGTGTGCATTCGGTCATCCTTCAGTGTTTGTCATCCCACCTGACAAAGAGGATCATCAGTTCCACTAAACTCCGTTCATCGCTCCATCAATATTCATTAATACTCTACTGTTGGAATAAACATTGTTTATACTCACTCCCCTTGTTTGTCCGTCTGCTTCCGTAACAGAAGACCGGACCATAAACTACCAACAGCATGAGCACTCACGATCCCCTTCAGGAGTTGGTGGATTCATTGAAGAGAGTGCTACTACCATCTGCTCCACTTCCCGAAGCACCACCAGCACCGAGCACTTCTTCACCGTCCATCCACTCATCCAGTCCCATGGCTCGACCAGCGCCCTACTCTGGCGGGGCGGAGGAGTGCAATGGATTTCTCCTGCAATGTTCTCTGGTATTCACTATGCAACCCGAGTTATACCCTACAGATCGGTCCAAAATCGCTTTCATCATCTCCCTCCTCTCTGGGTCGGCTCTTCGGTGGGCTGAAACCATCTGGCAACAGTCTGGGCCGGTAACAAATTCCATTCAGTCATTCACAAAGTACTTCAAGGAGGTTTTTGGTCGCGCGGATGCTGAAGTAGCAGCTGGAGAACAGCTATACCATCTCAAACAGGGAGCCATGTCCACTCAGGATTATGCTCTCAGGTTCCGAACTCTGGCTGCTGCTAGCGGCTGGAATGAGCGATCTCTCCTCACAACCTACCGGTTCGGACTAGAGCCCAGCCTCCGGTTACAGCTGGCCGCCCTCGACGATACGATGGGATTGGAGAAGTTCATCCAACACTCTCTGCGCTGTTCCGATCGTCTGAGGGTCTACCAGCATGATCCTCCACCAATATCCCAAGCACTCCTCCGTTCGCCAGAGCCAGCCGTCCCTCCAGAACCAGAACCCATGATCATCGAATCTGGTAGACTCACGATCACCGAGCGACAGAGGAGGCTGACCCGGGGTCTGTGCATGTACTGTGGCGCCAAAGGACATGTCAGGCTGGACTGTCCCATTCGTCCAGCACGCTCTGTGGTGAGTTTGTTCAGTTCTCCTATTGAAAAGATGCATCCTCTCACCACTAATGTCCAGTTAACTACCCCTTCTGTCTCAGTTTCAGTCACAGCCCTCATCGACTCCGGGTCAGCAGGAAATTTCATCTCGCACGCCCTCTGTCGCAGACTCCAGCTTAACACAGAAGCCTCGACGCACGTCTATCAGATTCAGCCCATAACCAAAGATATCCATTGTCAGGCACGTATCCATCGAAAATGTGAACCCGTCAATCTCCAAGTAGGACTGCTCCACAAAGAGGAGATTCAATTTCTGGTTCTGGAGGGTGCATCGATGGATATCATCTTAGGGCGCCCGTGGCTGGTGAAGCACGATCCCATCCTCTCTTGGGGCACAGGAGAAATTAAGAGATGGGGAGAAGAATGCCGATCCAGCTGTTTTCCTGATCTACCCTTACAAATTCGAAGACCCCTTACCGTCTACGTCACGTCTGTCGAAAGTCCAGTCGAGAAAATATCCATTCAGATCCCGAAGATCTACTCCTCATACGAGGATGTGTTTTGCCCCAAGAGAGCTTCCCAGCTACCTCCACATCGGCCATGGGACTGCGCCATAGACCTGCTTCCAGATGCTCCTATGCCCAGAGGTAGGATCTACCCGTTGTCCCTTCCGGAGACCAAGGCAATGGAGGAGTACATCCATGAGGCTCTGAGTCAGGGGTATATCCGTCCATCCACGTCACCTGCTGCCTCAAGTTTCTTCTTCGTGGCTAAGAAGGATGGAGGGCTGCGGCCATGTATCGATTACAGAACCCTAAATCAAGGGACAGTCAAGTTCCGGTATCCCCTTCCTCTCGTCCCTGCGGCCCTGGAACAACTCAGATCCGCCAAAATTTTCACCAAGTTGGACCTCCGCAGCGCCTATAACCTGGTGAGAATACGTGAGGGGGACGAGTGGAAGACTGGGTTTGTGACCCCTACTGGACACTACGAGTACCTGGTCATGCCCTATGGTCTGGTTAACGCCCCCTCCGTATTCCAAAACTTCATCCACGAAGTCCTCCGGGAGTTCCTCCATCTCTTCGTCATTGTATACATAGATGATATCCTGATTTACTCCGGAGTGAGGCCGAACATCGCCACCACGTTGCGGAGGTCCTGAAAACCCTCAGGAAACACCGCCTGTACCTCAAGGCTGAAAAATGCTCCTTCCATTCACCATCTGTTCAGTTCTTGGGGTACATCATCGATCAAAGAGGGGTTCGTATGGACGAGGGGAAGGTCACTTCCGTCATCTCCTGGCCCGAACCAAAAACCATAAAGGAACTCCAACGTTTCCTAGGATTTGCTAATTTCTACCGACGTTTCATCCAGAATTACAGTCTCATCACCGCTCCGCTCACCAACCTGTTGAAAAATAAACCCAAAGCACTACCCTGGCCTCCCGAAGCCGCCGCAGCCTTCCAAAACCTAAAAGAATCCTTCACTCAAGCCCCACTGCTGACTCATCCTGATCCTGACTTGCCGTTTGTGGTCGAAGTGGATGCATCGACCACCGGAGTGGGAGCCATCCTGTCCCAGTACCACGGTACTCCTTCATTACTCCATCCATGTGCCTATTTCTCCCGGAAGCTCAGCCCGGCGGAAAGGAACTATGACATTGGGAATCGAGAACTTCTGGCCATCAAGCTCGCCCTGGAGGAGTGGCGACACTGGTTGGAGGGGGCCAAACATTCGTTCCAGGTGATCACAGATCATAAAAATCTCCAATACCTAAAAGATGCTAAAAGACTCTGTCCTCGTCAGGCCCGTTGGTCATTGTTCTTCTCCAGATTTCAGTTCTCTATCTCATATCGACCAGGTTCAAAGAATATCCGAGCAGACGCACTTTCCAGAATTCACGACCAGCATGAAATTATTGAGACACCGGCCAAGATCCTTCCCGATCAGATCACTATCTGTCCCATCCAATGGTCCGCTCCTACAGTAATCGCCACTCCAGAATCCAGAACTCCGCCGGGCTGTCCCCCCAATCGACGCTTCATCCCTGAAAACCAACGGGTAGATCTCATTCATTCCAGCCATACATCTCTGGGCACAGGACATCCTGGGGCCAACAACACCCTCTCGCTGCTATCCCAACGCTTTTGGTGGCCGAACATGGCGAGGGATGTGAGAAGATACGTCCAGGGCTGCAGAGAATGCGCTATGGCAAAGAGTCCTCGCCATCTACCTGCTGGTAAACTCCATCCCTTGCCCATCCCAAACCGCCCCTGGTCACACCTAGGAGTTGACTTCATGACAGACCTCCCATTGTCTGAAGGTAACACCTGCATTCTAGTCATCATAGATCGATTCTCTAAATTCTGTCGTTTGATTCCTTTGAAAGGTATACCCACAGCCCTAGAGACCGCCGAAAACCTGTTCAACCACGTCTTTCGAAATTTTGGGTTACCAGAAGATATAGTCTCGGATCGAGGACCCCAATTTATCTCCAGACTATGGAGAGCATTCTTCAGACTCCTAGGTGTGACCGTAAGCCTCTCGTCTGGCTATCACCCCCAAACCAACGGCCAGACAGAGAGGAAAATTCAGGAAGTGGGGCGGTTCCTCCGGACCTTCTGTCACGGTCACCAAAACTCCTGGAGCCAGTTTCTGGGCTGGGCGGAATACGCCCAGAATTCCCTGCGGCAACCTACCACCGGACTCACGCCATTCCAGTGCATCCTAGGGTTCCAACCTCCACTCTTCCCCTGGGATGGCGCACCATCTGATGTCCCCGCAGTGGATTACTGGTTCCGGGAGAGCGAGAGAGTCTGGGACGATGCTCATCATCATCTCCAGAGGGCAGTACGCAGAACAAAGGAGGTATCGGATAAGAGGAGGATTCCAGGCCCCATCTATACTCCAGGACAAAAGGTCTGGCTCTCCACCAGAGATATCCGGTTGCGACTGCCCTCCCGAAAATTAAGTCCCAGATTTGTTGGTCCCTTCACCATTCTGGAACAGGTCAACCCCGTCACATACAAATTACAGTTACCACCACAGTACAGAATCCACCCCACATTCCACGTGTCCCTTCTAAAACCCTTTCACGATCCTCTGATTCCCTCCACAGAGCCTGGCCATGAAGAGGAACCTCCTCCCCCCCTGATGTTAGAAGAAGGGGCCATCTACCAAGTCAAGGACATCCTACGGTCCCGGCGTCGTGGTGGTCAGCTTGAATACCTCGTCGACTGGGAAGGATACGGTCCAGAAGAGAGGTCATGGGTCTCCAGATCCGATATACTAGATCCCGCACTTATGGAAGAGTTCCACTCCAATCACCCAGAATTTCCAGCACCTCGAGGACGAGGTAGACCACCACGACGTCGGAGGTTCAGGCCCTCAGGAGCGGGCCCTGGGGAGGGGGGTAATGTCACGGATTGGCCAGGCTCTTCCACCAACATCACGCACCGAGCACCTTCACCTGAGTATTAACCACGCACAGCTGCACCCAATCACTCCCATTCACTATATAAGCACACACCTCACTTCACTCAGTGTCCGGTCTCGTTCCTACGAAGCGGACTCTGAGTGAACCACTTCCTAGGTTTCACTCCCCTACGATCTCAGCAATTATACTTAACTTTATTCTGTTTCCTTCTAGTCTGTCCAGTGTTCCCGGTGTCCTGTCAGCGTTGTGTGTCTCGTCAGTCTGTCTTCCCCGCAAGTCCTCTGGTGTGTGCATTCGGTCATCCTTCAGTGTTTGTCATCCCACCTGACAAAGAGGATCATCAGTTCCACTAAACTCCGTTCATCGCTCCATCAATATTCATTAATACTCTACTGTTGGAATAAACATTGTTTATACTCACTCCCCTTGTTTGTCCGTCTGCTTCCGTAACACACTGGCTAACTAACCACAGTATCTTCTTATCAGTGGGTGGCACATGATGTAAAACTTATGCAACTGAACGAGAAGCAGAGAACAAGTTATCCTGAACAAAAATAGGCTTTGTTTCATGGCATCCTCAGGCTGTGAAATGAAGCAGTTCTAAAAATAAAACCTTTTTTAGTTTAATCCTACTTTCATTTACCCAAATAAAAGCGCAGGCAACCCGCACAGAAGGAGGCTGGAATGAATCATAATCTTATGAAGAAATCCATAACTAAATATATGGTGAAATATCCTGTTGGCTCAAAAATCACAGCTGGCTGAATAATGTCTTTAAATTTACTTACCATGTGGCACTGGCATTTTTCAAGCAACTAAAAATAATTACCTATCCAGCAGGGTATACAGAGTTGACGGTGATTAGATATGTTTTTGATCTCTCTCTTTTATATGTTGTAGTGCTGTATTTATACCATAGTAATCATGGTAGTGTTTGCTTCACTTTGGCTTTTTCAGGGTTAATCATAGTGAAATGCTGGTATATTTCTGTAGACTGATGGAATTTCATGCTGTTCAGCCTTTTAATCTTAAAATGTGAGCAAAATCATCTGTTTTGTCATCACTTTACGCTAGAGCAGGGCTTTTCAAACTGTAAGGTATTGAGGCGAGAGGCGTGCACTCGAGTAAATTATGATGATGATTTTTATGTGTTCACTAGAGGGAATAATATGATTAACATTAGCTCCACAGCTAACTATCAGGAACCTGTAGAGTTTGTGCGTTCCAGTAAAATATCTAGAAATAAAATGGACCGGGTGCTTTTTAAAACTAACGACAGTGAATGAATGAAAGTCAAACCAGTGAGCCGTCTGACAAAAAAGTGCCGAAAGTCAAACCGGTGAGCTGTCTGACAAAAAAGTGCTGAAAGTCAAACCGGTGAGCCGTCTGACAAAAAAGTGCCCTTCTGAATCAAATCAGCAGGATGCCCTTTTGGATCTTTCACCTACTTTGAAGACTACGGACTACGTTTACATGGACATCTGTAATAGTTATTTGCCTTAATCTGAATAAGACAATAATATAATTACGTGAAGTGCTTTTTGAATGTTGCGTCACCAGGCTATTCACATCTGCAGAGTCTCAAGTAATTTTGGGTGTTTTAGCTTTAATTTCTTGACTTTAACTGCAGTTTGGTAGTATAACTTTCAGTCATGAACATTTCATCCATGCCCCTGTGACAAACTGGAGGATTAGACGCTAATATGAAGAACTGGTGGAAGAGTGTTGTTTTTATTGATACCGCACGTCGAATGGAAAGAAATTAAAAAAAAAAATGTGTGTGTGCGTGTGTGGTCTTTTACTGACAGCCGCGTGTGTGAATCTTATCACAAACTGCAGCAAAAAGTCCTACATGACGTCCTACATGACTACATACTCAATGTTCGACTCAATCAGACCGTCAGGGCTCTGCGAACTTGGCTTTGCGAAGCAGCATTTTCTGTATGTATGTACATCAAAATCAAGTATGCTATGGCGCCTGCTTACTGACAGTGGAAGATGATTTACAGTTAGTCTTGTCAGGAATCCGACCACAGATTAGCATAAATAAATAAATAAATAAATAAATAAATATTTATCCCATATTGCCTCTTCACTCTTGTGTATTACTTTGCCTAGATACAGCGAAAAGCAGAGAACACTCTACAGTTTGACAAATATTGCTGCTGTTGGGCAACATGATATACTTTTCAGGCTTTTTAGTGGGAAATGTAATTGCTTAGATTGCAATTATGCAGGTTATTTTATAAGGATAGTGCCTACTTTAAAATATTTATAATTTCGGAGTATATAATTCCGTGCATCGTCCGCCATCTGCCAGGCCTGTCTGAACAGACCAAAAAAGTGATGGTTGACGTTTTGCCACAAGATGGCGAAAGAGACCACATAATAAGTCATTAGGAGGAGAAAAAACAGCATTTTCTCAGCGTAGGTTCAGCTGAACAAATCATTAAAAATCAGCTAAGTGACATTCTAAGTCTAACTCTCTCTTTTGAATTTTGTAGTGCTGTATTTAAGCCACAAAAACTGGTAGTGTTTGCTTTCCTTTGTTTTTTTTTTTGGCATTAATTATTGTGAAATCCTGTTTGCAACAAAGAAATAGTGGGAAATATCTGTAAAATATATAAAATCCTGTTCATGCAATTTACGAAGAATTGTATATCTATTTTTTCAAGTTTTTTTCATTTATACAAACCATATATTCTATCCACGCACTTAATTCTGTGTGATTTATAGGCAAGTTTACCTATGGGGACCAAAATTTTACAGCTATATTTTAAGATGTTCTTTAAATAATAAAGTATTACTTGAGTGCAGTTTTGATATGTAGACACCACATGGTTGAATACCAATAAAGGAGACAAAAAAAATGCTTTATTCAGAACTATTGTTTTCAAAAATCAAAACAATAATTTCCTGTAATGTCTAATTGGATTTGTTCTCTTAATAAAAGCAAAATGCAAATCAAAGTAACAAAAAAATGTTGTTCAACCAATTGTTTATAACAATAAATAAATGTGATCAACATTCAATTGGCTTGTTTTAATAATGATTTATGTAGAGCATTTTTATAATGTATTTGATAAGTGTAAATGGTAACACCTTACAAAAATGTTTCATTAGTTAGTGTTACATAATGCATTTACTAAGATGAACAAATTTATTGCAGTATTTATTTATATTTGTTAATGTTAAAGTAATTCAATGTTAGCTCTTATTAACTCACAATGCATAAACTAATGTACTTAAGATTTAAATAATGCATTAGTAAATGTCTAACTAAACTATATTAATAAATGCTGTAAGTATTGTTCATTCTTAGTTCATGTTGGTAAATACATAAACGAACAATATCAAATGGAACCTGTAGAAATGTGACCAGAAACATCATTAAATGTTGTGAAAATAATTTTTCAAAAGCAGAAATATGTATGTTTTTCTTTAACTTCTGTTACATTTTCATCATCCCTCCTGATTCTGGATGTGTTTATTTATTTATTTATTTATTTGCTAACAATAATTGAAGCTTTAAAGTAATAACAGTTCATTTAATTATATGCCTCTTTATGTAAAATCCTTTGTTGTTTAACTCATTTGTCAGCTGCTTCGAATAAAAGGCTAAATTAATTATGAATATAATATAATATAATATAATATAATATAATATAATATAATATAATATAATATAATATAATATAATATAATATAATATAATCAGCCCTCTACTAAGCTAGATGATGATGATAGAGCACAATGCAATATGTATTAGTCTCAGTAGGGGCACTATTTTAGTAAAGCTCCTATGAGTTGTTTTTTAGAAAATCAACACTATTGTATAACATTATCACTGACTGCCATTTGTTCATGCACTTCAATTTACAGCAATTTTCATTCATTTATTAATTCATTTTTATCATCAGAGGTCGCCACAGCGGAATGAACCACCAACTTATACAGCATTTGTTTTACAAAGAGCATGCCCTTCCAGCTGCAACCCAGTACTGGGAAACACCCATACACACTCATACACAAACATAGACTAAGACCAATTTTGTTCATACAATTCACCTACTGTATAGCACATATCTTTGGACTGTGGGGGAAACTGGAGCACCTGGAGGAAACCCACACCAATCTGGGGAGAACATGCAAACTCCACACAGAAATGCCAACTGGCCCAGCCGCGACTCCAATCAGCTCCTTTCTTGCTGTGAGGTGACAGTTTTAATCACTGAGCCACCATGTTGCCCTATACAGTAACAATTTTATTTATAGCAATTATCAGTGTTATCGCAAATATTTGCAATTAGATCTAGTAACCAATCAATAATTGTTATCAAAATATTATAATAATCTAGCAATATATTTTAACCAGAAAATTAATTCTACTCAAAATAATAATAATTTCCAACCAAAAAAAAAAAAAAAAAACGTAAAAAATATATATATAAAGTATTAAAATATAAAAAAATAAGTGTTATTTCTCAGAAAATTTTATTTACATTAAATCTTATTTCCCTGCAATACATGTAAATTACATCACATATACATCTAAGATTGGAATCTAAACCGTATCAAAAATTGGTTACAGGGCAATACTGTAATTGATTCATGCCATTGTTAGATGTCAATTTAATGTCATTTTGACATCAACATAGTCAATTGACATTTGTATTTTGGAGACATTTGGAGAGGAGACAGAGTGATGAAGCCAATTATGATATAAGCCATTGGGCAAATTTGGTCAGGATGCCTGGGTTAAACACCTACTCTTTTTTGAAGGACATCCTGGGATTTCATCCTGGGAGTGTCAGGACCTTGGTTCAATGTGTTATCCGAAAGATGGTGTTCACTGAACAGTACAGAGTCCCCATCAATATACTGGGGACCCTGGCAGACCGCAGGTTGAGCACTGATGGTTGCTTACATCACTTCCGGCAGCAACCTAGCTTTCCTATGGGGTCTCCTGTCCAGGTACTTACTGGGCGCAGCCCTATGCTGGCAATTTTATACCAAATAAATAAAGCATGAGAAGTTTAAGAAACTTCTTTCAAAAGCCTTTGATATACCAAACTTTAACTCTCTACTGCACACATTAGGTAGATCTATAAAAATATATATATTTGACCGTTTTTTTTTTTTTTTCATAGAAAGGCTTAACTTGAAGTGCTGTAAAAGTAAATTGGGAAAATTCCTTTTTTAAGGTACTTTATGATATGTAAACCTAATATAATCATAGAAATGTCAAATTTAGAACTTTCTTTATAATGAATAATCTCATCCTCACTTTCATCACTTACCATAGAACATGGGGATGCTTGCTAATACCCTGTTCCCTGTCTTCATATCTATTCAAAAGTAGTATTGCCATTACAACTAGATTTATTCCATAATTCAAATCAATTAACATACAACTAATCAACATTATATTACTAGCATTCATGTAGTTATTGTTACAACTTAAAAGGATCACAGCTGATCTTGCTAGCTTGCTAGCCCATTGCAATATTGCACATTCCACTATTGCCATTTGACAACAAAAACATTTGATCAATTTACAAAAAAATTTATTTGATTAAAAAAAAAAAAAAGTTGTTAATATATCATCATAACTTATAGGAGTGGTTTTTCAGATTTTTTTGTGGATCTGACATAATTTGATCCTTTGTTTTTATTGACGTTTCCATTTGTATTCAGCAAGTACTCACAATAAACGCCAGTCTGTCAGAAATAGTGCCACAGAAAAACACTGCATGTCATGTGACTTAACCAAGGCACATCATTGGCTAAACTAAGGTTGTCTCTTTCCATCAAAAAAATAAATAAAAAATAAAAATAAATGTTAGTCTTAAAGAAACAGTGGCAGGGAAATGTTCATAAATATCATATTGTCATATGGCAACACCATGCAGAAGAGGTTTAGACCACTAGTAAAAAAAAAATAAAATAATAATAATAATAATAATAATAATTCGCTAGTAAAACACTATCTCACTGCAATTCAAACCTTTTTGATTTAGCGGCTGATTCGTACAATTCAGTACAACTGGCTTATCCCCCAATGACTTTTGGGATTAGGGGTGGGGTTTGGTGCCACGCCTACTTTTAAGAATCATACATATTCACACGACTGAACATATATGAAATCATGCGAATTAGGCATTAAACTGACACAAAGTAAAATAGTTGTTTCCTTGTGAGATCAGGCTGAAAAATCTGTACAACAAATCTATCTAGCAGACATTCAAGAAAGAAATTCGTTGTTATCTTCATTACAGTGATGGATTTGAAGCCTTACCCCCATTTTGTGACTCAACCTGTCTGAATCTTGGCCAGAGGCTGATAGCTGCCATTACTCAACTGTGAATTCACCAGTATACACCCGCATTGCTAATGAACTGCTAATTAATACTGGCAGACTTCCTCAATTAGCTCAACCCCCAATTCAGCAGTCTCATTTATACATGTTGCACAGACTAGGTAGTGACCAGCGGTACTGGAGTCCCGCGACATTCCCTATCAGTTTAAAATACCACAGGCCGCCTAAAGCTAAGTCACTGCTCAGTGACATTTGACACAGTGAAGGCAGTGATGGGCAAAGACATTATGACCCTAATGTTAGCACTACACGCAGAAAGCTCTTCCTCTTGTCAAAATATTCAGACAGCAAAATGGTGCCACTCTTCCTCATATGACTCATGCTCTCGTCACCAAGGTTGCAATTTTCATATCACACCATATTGTCTGTAAAATATTCAAGGACATTTTTAAGGAAGCATCACTCTTGAGACTTTTAACCAACTCAAACATACTGCTCATGTCATATTCAAGATGTTTTGGAGACTAATCTGTCATCGAATGAAAATCAGGGCTGCGTTTCTCGAAACCTTCTTAAGGGTATGTCAAGTTGAACATTAAGCTGTACCGTTACTTACTGTTTACAGAAACATTTTTAGTTCCTTCTCTAAGTCATCCTGTCAGAAGATTGGTCTGGAACACTCTTAGCTATACAGTACTCTATCACTGCTTCTTTACGTCTAATTCTATGAATATAACTCTTCAAACTGTAATAAAAACAGTGTTCAATTATGCTAATTACAGAGTTGTGCTGCAAAGATTAATTTGATCACAAATGGATAATGCTAAATATAAGTATAAACTGTGTAAAACATTTGAGTGTGTGTCAACATCAATATCAATGATGCTGACCAAAATGAACATGGTTATATAATAGTCTATGTCAATGTCAACATCAGTATCACTATCAATAACAACATTAAAATGGAAACTGATCCTGTGAAGAAAACAGCAGCAACAGCAATGACTCTCATAAACAGGAGTTAGCACCACTTTTTGCAGGATTATGGAACCCTGCTGATTCCTCCAATCGACACGGCTGACACAGCTAATATGCAAATAAGGCCATGTACAGTGTGAAACATCAGTCTGTGAATTCCTAAAATTTACTTTTGTTGCTGGGAACAGTATGAACTGCGAAATAGGAAAATCCAGGTTTCTGTTTACCAGGGGTTTAGAATGACCAAGGGTTTACTATTCAGGTGTGAAAAGCCCTTCAGTGTTCCAGATGTTTGTTGTCCACAGCCTTCATGTTCAAGGTTGTTCAAACAAAACTAGACACTTTCTTCTCACTGCAATGCGGCCCAGCTCAGCTACTGAAAAACAGCATCTATCGGACTGTGCAATAAAATAGTATGAGGACAAAATAAAAAGTCTATCATTTCATATTATGCTCAATCATTTTTTTTGGGGTGTCACAAAATACATTGTTTAATGCTTTTTCATTACAGGTATACAGACAGAAAATGAATAATAGCATTGTGAGAAACTTGCAATCTTGAAAGTACAACGCTTACATTTTTGCAATTTATTCAGCAATGCTTTTGATTATTTAGGTTATGTTGGACTTGTAATGATAAGTTTTATATTTTATTAAAATGTATTTTATATTTCAACAGTTTTAAGCAAACATCTGCTGTGAAGTTTTAAATTAAATGAAGAAATATGATTAGTAAATTTCTGAGTATACTTTAAAATGTATAAACTTTACATTAAATTATTAAAATATATACACTACCTGACAAAAGTCTTGTCGCCTTTCCAAGTTTTAGGATCAATAAATAATAACTTGACTTCTAGTTGATCATTTGGTATCAGAAGTGGCTTATATGAAAGGCAAAGGCCTCTAGATTATGCTTATTTTACCTAAATAAAATATGTTCATGCCTTGATTTTTAATTATTCAATTAGAACAGTAAGATCTGAGTTTGCTTATATACAAAAGTCTTCTAAAGGATTTTGAAGATACAATGAATATATGGCCTGTTTAAATTGTGCAGTATCTGTTTACATACTTTATTGGGGTTTAAAATTAATTGAAACACACAAATGCACACAAAAACTTGTGGCCTCTACTTAATGAAGGTCAATCAGCAGCAAGACTGATAGTCATTACGTACACCATTTGTAAAATAAATAAATGTTTTGCTTGTGTTGATAAGAAAGGTTGGGGCACAAGATTGGACCACTGTTTAAATTAGGGGACACACTTCAAAGTGAAAAATGAGGATTTAAGATTTGCTGGTAAACTGAAGTCAAAGAGTGATACAGCCCCTGAACACTAGATTTAAACAAATTATTACCAATCAGAGCCAGACTGAAGTTTTGTACAAAGAATGAATTAAATTAAATTAAATTAAGTTTTATTGTATTTATTTATTTATTTTTTATTTAATTTAATCTTATTTTATTTTACTTCTATGCACTAAATTACAATACAATGGACTGCAAACCATTTTATTACATGGCATTTAATGTGGACTTTGTTTTCTTTAGGAACTTTTTTATTATCTATAATATATTTTCCTGTTGTTGGTTGCTTTTAATGGGTAAAACAGGTTGCAGTGAACTGTATCATATTGCAAAGCAAGTAAATTGTCTTCTGTAGAAAATCTATGGTCTAGTGCCTCATGGTATACAGTATGTTGCTTAGCTAACAGTTTCATTCCTCTTCACAGGAACATCTTGAAATGCATGAGGCAGCAGAAGGCAGGCCATGTATTGATTGTATTGCTGAGAATAGAGCATACAGGCACAAAGCCCAGAGCTTTGTAATATACCGGATGTATGTGGATACTGCAGTGTTCCATTCAAAAGTCAGATGTGGCTATTTCTGTTTGATATTTTCTACTTCCGACCACAAATGCAGCTCATTAAATGACACACAAAAGATGACGTATAAAAAAATGCTTTTCTATGATTCTCTGGAAATGTCAACAGAGGCAACACATCTCCTGGAATACAAATTGAATAGGATAAGGTGTGATATACAGACTAGCATTGTTTTGCATGTGCAAATTATGAATGACAGAGCTTGCTTATAGTGTTTTACATATTTGCAATCCAAAGCAACTGCATAAAATTGATTGTGTATAAATGTGTGTACTAGGGCTGGGTGACATGGAAAAGAATAATATCCTCTAGAAAGTTTTTTTTTTTTTTCCCTGAGTGGTTTTTAAGCTACTGTATGGTCTGTGGCTTCCCAGTGGATGTTATGTTGGTATTGCAGGCAGTCTGCTAGCTGCTATTACAGGAAATAGCATTGTTAATGTAAAAAAGTCTATAATAATACATTGTTACTACATGTATGTGTTCACAATTTGATTTTGCCAATTGGTCAGCAAATAACCCACTAATTTAAAACCTTTATTTATTTATTATTGCTGCAGTTCCAGTGCTTCAGTTCTCTGCCAGTTTTGTATGTTTCTACTAGAGAGACCTGCACTCGCAAAACACGACGCAACCAGGACAAGATTTGGTAGATGATTGCTGGTGCTGGCATTAACATACTAATGTTTGTGCGGAGAGCGTACTGCTTGTAGTTACAATTATTAAGGCCTTTCACTTGGGAAGTGGCAAGTGATGGAATCGCCGCACATGGATGCCTGTTCCTACATGGAAGCATTTTGTTAATGAACTTTGCTGTGGACCAATCATAAGAACTCAGAGGTGAGGCAAGAGTTGTTTTCAAGCTTCTGTGAGCTTCACTGTCAAGTTGACTTGACAATGGCAATGAGGAGGACCTAGTTGTGTTTTCAGATGCAAAGACACATTCTTAATGAATGGCTGCTAAGTTGGGATTGCACTGCTGTGGTCTTTTCTGCCTAAACTCTTGTCACTGGACTGGTATATCGGCACTGACTGTATTCGCCGTGTGAATGCATGAACTGAACCATGACTCTCGTATTAGGAATGGCTGACGCGAAACTGGCATTTTGAAAGTCTCGAGATCCCTAAGCATAAGTGTTTCAAAACACTGTACCGAAGTATGTTCCGAAACACACAGGTTATGTGACTAAAATTATTTGAAGCACCCAGGTCACATGACTAAAGCAATTCAAAGTATCAGACATTTAAGAAGCATTTCAAGATGGTTGTTGCTAGATCAGATGAGGTTGCTGCCGGAAGTTAACAAGATTTATTTATATTATTTATTAAATTTCACTTGTATTTTTTTTTATTAACGCCTACCCCAACCCTAAAACCAAACGTCACAGTAATGTAAATACAGTAGTTATACAGAATAGCGAGTATTATTTAGTTATTTATTAAACCACCCCAAAAAAATATATAAACGCCTACCCCCACCCCAACCCTAAACCCCACCGTCAAAGTACTGTATTAATTACAGTAATTTGTAACTGTACAAATATGAATTTGTTACAAAAATTATGCTTTATTCATGTGCATTTTTGCAGCCGTATTCTAACTAGACTTTACTATTCTAACTCACCTTTTGATAACTGGTAAATTTGCGTTTGGTTGACAGGGTTGGAAAAACCCTCTAGTTCATGTTGCCTAGTGGAATGTGCGTGTGCACAAAATAAGTGTGCTGCAAATGTCCTGTGAGTTCAAATCCCAACTTTTTGTCACTTGATGTATTTTAATAATGTTAATTTTTATGATCAAAACAAGACATATCTATTGTTTATTGGGATGCCAGACCAATGTTAAAACAAAACACGTTACAAGAACAGAGCATTTAAATACTAACATCTATAGCTGCATCACCCATTATCTTTGCTTGCTAGTCAACTTTCACAGCTCCACTAAATCACTTGAAATCTAAATTCTACAAAGTTGGGTATAATTCCTCAATTTGTGTAACTGTTTCTTTGTTGAAGCTGTTCCAGAGTAATACATAAAAAAATACCACTAGTTGTCGCTGTAGAGATGAATTTTGAAACGTTTAAAAAGCCTCGCACTTCCCAGCACTATCCTGTCTCATGAAAGTTCGGGATATATGTAGGTAGGTAGGTAGGTAGGTTGATTGGTTGGTAAGTAGGTATGTATATATATATATATATATATATATATATATATATATATATATATATATATATATATATAGATAGATAGATAGATAGATAGATAGATAGATAGATAGATAGATAGATAGATAGATAGATAGATAGATAGATAGATAGATAGATGGATGGATTTTGTGTGTCTGTTTGCAAAATATAACTTAGGAATATTACATATTTGACATATTTTGAATTAAATGCATCAATGCATCTTTTTGTTTTTCAAGTTGGATATCAAAACCACATTTTAAAGCAGAAACTATTAATTAGCATGCAAGGGTTAATGGTAAAACCAGTGGAAGAAAATAAAAAACACTGATAGAAACTAAACCTCAAAAATGGGCATCCGTCCTGCTCTGGTTGGCACATATTGATACTGTCCATATGCCAGCTGTAAAATTAGCCATGTTGGCATAACATGACTATTGAGCCATATGATAATTAATTAGCACAATAGTGTTGACTGTCAGTATTCAATGGAAGGCAACAAGCTTGTTGAGTGTCTAGACTCTGAAACAAAGCTGCCAGCATATTTATCTTCCAACAAGATGAACGCAGAAGATGTAGGACGTGGTTATGGAAGCAAGCCACATTACACAATCCATAAGAAAATCTTGGGGAAACTTTTTTTTTTTCACATCATGATAACATGGCTGCTTATGGCTGTGTAGAAATGGCTTTTAAATATCAGCGGTTCGAACAGTAGTTGTGCTGAATGACTAAAAAAGTTATCAGTATTGATGGTAAAAAACTGTACATTTCTAGTCAAACCATTCTTCTGCAATCTCATACGTAAAAATGCTATGGTTACAACTAAATTAAGTACAAAATAACTGTATAAAATGATCAAATATGAAATGATAAAACATATTATATAAATTGTACCCAGCTTAAATGTAAAATTAAAGTTACCAGAGGTAGAAGGAGAGACACAGGGGGAGGGTGAGAGAGAGACAAAGAGAGCAGGCCTAGAAGTTAGCCTGATTGCAGTAGAGTCAGAGAAGAGGAGCAGAGCAGGAAAGCAGACCAAGAAAAGACAGGCCAGGAAAAGAGCCAGAGCAGTGTTTTACCACCTTTTTGTATTTTTCTTGACCATGTGACTTAAGCCCAAATGCTGAGACATTCAAACTGACCAATCAACATGTGAAAACATCGTAAAAACCCCCAAAGTCCACATACCAGGCCCTGATCTTATCAGTATCTGCCTTTTGAGTCAGTATGGACATTCTTGAGTCAAAAAGACATGTTTTGTCATATAAACAAATGCATATGATAATTTAGCCTCTTACAGCTGTAAGGTTAGTAGCATATTAGTCCTTAAATTTAGTATCGTTTACTCACTGTTGTCCATAACCTGAACAACCCAGATTTAGATGATACACAAGGGAATAAGCAACATAAAGTCTGTTCTGTCACTCCTGAAGTATCCCACCTTACCTGCTGTATTCCTTGTTCCTGTTAAAAGCTATGAAATCCCATCAGAGTTCCTGCTTTTTGGCCAGTAGCACATGTGATGTCCATCAGTGGGCTGTCTGAGTGCTTTTCTAGCTACCCAAAGGACTGACAAAATGGTGCAATGGATTTCTGGTGAAAGGTCAATTGAAAGTTCTGAGAAAAAAAAGGTAGTAGCAAATTGCCATTGAGTCAAGAAGTTTGGAAACTGAAGACAAAGTGCAGTGTAAAGATCAAAATGTCCCCAGACATCAAGATAGAAGAAAGAGTGCCATGAAATTAACTTGACATATTTACCACTGTGAAAACACACTGAGTGTGAAGTGTTTATATACATCTTGCTAGTACTGGGTTGAACACTGAACATCTGCCTTACTTAAATGTTTGTTGCACTGATTCAGTAAGGTGCAGAAAACATTCCTATGAGATTTTGGTCTGTTTTGACATGATAGCATCGCATAGCTGCTGCAGATTTGTTGGTTGCACATAGATGATGCAAATTCCCTATTCGCCACATCCCAAAGTGCTCCATTAGTCTGAGATCTGGTGACAGTGGAGGCCACTTGAGTATAATGAACTCACTATTATGTTCAAGAAACCAGTTTCAGTTGATTGGAGCTTTGTGACAGTTACCATGATAAGATGGGATGGACATGGTCAACAAGTCCACTCAGGAAGTTTATAGCATTTAAGCAATGCTTAACTGGTACTAAGAAGCCCACAGTGCACCAATAATTTAAGCAGTAGCTAGAAGTGATACTGCACAACATGTGGCAAATTCTGGCCCTACCATTCAAATCTTAGAGCAGAAATTGAGGTCAGACAAGCAAACTTGTTTTATCTTCTTGTTCAATTTCAGCAAGTCTGTGGAAAATGGTTGGAAATTGTCATGGTCTTCAACAGATTTGACTTTCAACAAAGCTTTTCAGACTTTAGTAGCAAGATGTTTTTTTTGAGTTAATGTTGCCTTTCTATCAGCTCAAACCAGTTTGGCTATTCTTGTCTAACCTATGGAATCAACAAGACATTTTCATCCACAAAACTCTCTAGGTTTATTTATTTATTTATTATATTTGGTGAGTGGGCTTGACAAAACCTGTAGAAACACTTTTCTCTTTACATGCACTGGACAGTTTAGTTAAACTCCATCTCACAAGGAATCACTAAGGAAAACAATGTAAAAATAAGATTGCACTACAGTTGTTTTCAACCTTAAATACCTGTTTTGCACAGTATTTTGCACTATGTATTATGTCTTATGTAACAATATATGTGTAGTCTGTCTTAGGTTATGCAATAAAGAAATGCTGGGTTATTTAAACTCAAGTTAGGTCAAATATGTACAAACCCAAACATTGGTTAAATTTAGTTATATAAATTTACTTAAAAAAATAACCCAGCAGTTGGGTTGAAATAACCCAGCATTTTTAGAATGTGTGTATAGTTTAAGTATTTATAGTATATCCATTGTAAGTAGTTAGTATTGTTGCAGTGCTTCCCACACATAGACTTTACTTGGGCAGGCTGCCCTGGTATATTAACAGCCACGGAAGTATATTTTGTGACTTTTTTTACTATTATTAACATCCTTTTAGGTTTTTTTTTTTTTTTTTGTCTCCACTAAATATCTGTGATCGATTAGGTAGTGGAAAATCTCTCATTTACCCATTTCGTTGTGTAAGCGTGAACTGTCAACACTCCCACAGACAATTCCACCTACTCTGCAGAACCACATAGAGGTGACTTTTTGGGACTAGTCTGATCGGGCTTTATAAATCTCCTAAAATCTCTAGGATTCAACTTTTTGCTTTTTACTTTCTAAGCTAGTATGCGTTTTTGCATTACTTTTTTACTAAAGCCTACTTTCGCTTGGCTTCGCAGCTGACTGCACATAATTCATTTTTTTAAAATCTAACTGACTTTTACTATACAGTATACTTAAAGAGGACGAAATGACTAAACTGGCTACAAAATATATGTACACCATTAGTAATGGTTAATCAACGCATTTGCCTTATTTAAATAATCTAGATTAAATAATAATAGTCATTTATTTCTCATTTGCTGATTATTTTATTAATTTGATGTCATTATATTAAATAGGCTATTTTATACACATATCTAGAATGCTTTGGCATTCAAGTTTACTTTAAACTTGAAAGAGAAAGAGAAACAGGTTTTACTGTCAGTGGGTGCACATGGCTCCTGAATAGAATAAAAATTGGATTTCTTTTTTTTTTCAACAGTCTTTTTTAACTTTAACCCAACAGTGTACAACAGTCATAATAAATAAATTTACTGTTAAAAATTGTATTTTGTTTGTAGCATATAGTAACTATTTTTGTGATGTGGGTAAATGGTGTGTTTCAATCTGTCTACCACTGCAAGTATATTTCAAACCTGTGGGAAGCACTTAGTTGGATTACTGCTCTAGTATTTACTATTAGGTAGTTGAACTTATTTAAAAAAAACACTCCAACCAACCACCAACAACTATGTCATGTTCCAAATCACTTTATATGGCCCGTTTCCACTAAATGGTACAGTTCAATAGAGTTTGATACAGTGCAGTATGCATTTATTTATATTTTCATTCAAAATTTCCAAAATTGCAGATCGTACACTACCACTTTTTCAGAACTCTTTCGTAAGACTCAGAATTCTACAGAATTCTGATTGGTTACAGAGAAACGTCTCATACATGTGCAACAAGCCAGAGAAACAACAACAACACAGAAAGCATAATTTTTATATAAAAGAAGCATAGTTGAGTCCACTCCATTTTGAAAATGAATATTTGTATAAATTTCTATAATGCTATAATGTAATTTGGTTTGGTATAGATAGATAGATAGATAGATAGATAGATAGATAGATAGATAGATAGATAGATAGATAGATAGATAGATAGATAGATAGACAATGTGATTTGCATTTAAACAAAACATATTTATTAAACTGATATTCATTCATTCATTTTCTTTTCAGCTTAGTCCCTTTATTAATCCGGGGTTGCCACAGCGGAATGAACCGCCAGCTTATCCAGCACATGTTTTATGCAGCGGATGCCCTTCCAGCTGCAACCCATCTCTGGGAAACATCCATACACACTCATTTACACTTATACACTACGGACAATTTAGCCTACCGAATTAACCTGAATCACATGTCTTTGGACTGTGGGGAAAACTGGAGTGCCCGGAGGAAACGTAAGCGAACGCAGGGAGAACATGCAAACTCCACACAGAAATGCCAACTGACCCAGCCAAGGCTCAAACCAGTGACCTTCTTGCTGTGAGGCGACAGCACTACCTTCTGCATCACTGCATTGCCGTTAAACTGCTATATTTATTAAAATAATATTTTAGTCCCCAAAATATTTAGAAATTGAAAGATAATACAATTCATGCAAAAAAAAAAAACTTTTTTTTTGCTTTTCTTGATTATTCCTCTTTTTAAAATTTGTATTCAATATTTTTCTATAACATATACATTTGGGTGTACTAATTTTGCACCATTATCGTAAGTTATTTTGTTAGATAAGTTCCAGATTTGACTTCAGTACTGACTAATCTAATGTATATGCACAAATATAATATGAACTTAAAAGATAGATTTGTGAGGTGTGTACTTATATATGCTAATCACTGTATATTTTTTACCCAGCGTTTACATGGTCATAATACCTCAAGTAATAGAACAAGCATTTAGTTTGAGCTAGCTTTTGCAGCTGGACATTGCTTTACAATGCCCTTGGAGGGTGAACATTAGCCAGTGGGGAAGTGTCTTTTGTCTCTCCAGGTGAGAATTATTCAACTCAGGCTCATTCTGAAAACGTAGTCCCGTGGACGTTTCTGGAGACCGCAAATTATGTAGCCAGAGGTACGTGTGGCTGCATTTAATTTTTTAAGCGAACGCTATGGGGCGGTGTGATGCAGTTCCTTTTTGCGCTTACCAGCTGACCGCTTACGTCCTTGTGGAGGGCTTTCCCGCCACAACCAGTTTGTCCGGTTAGCTCGTCGTGTGCGTCAGCGGACTTGAGACGCAGAGAGGAGTTGATCACAAAGACAACGACCGGGTTTGAGTCCGGGAAAGAGCGGTTCCAGAAATCAGGTAAGACAAAAACAGAATCCAAAAAAAATTAAGTGAAAAAGTTCATAACAGGGTGAGAATGTGGTAAAAAAATCATACGAGGGCTTTTCTTTTTCTGGACGGCTTTTGTAAATTGTTGGTTGGGTTTAGGGAAGTAAGCTGGCAGGCGGATCAATCGGTAAAACTTGTTGGGTTTAGAGAAAGAGGAGGGTGGGTCTGTCGATTGGCTGGTCGCCCAGTCAATCATTCAGTCAGACAGACAGACGGTTGTTCGACAGCTATCCATGACCATTGGCACTCCCGCATAAAGCTGAGTAGACCCAAAATAGTTTACAAAATGTAAATTATTGTATTGTTTTCTTTGAATGAGAGAACAAAATACTTTTTACATAATTGTGAAGTAAATATTCTACCCTACAAGACAAGTTACTTAAAACTAGTCTTATTTTGGTGTGGTTTTTGGATCTTATTTCAGCAACATTTTTTTCTCCAAAACCTACTAACCACACATTATTTATTTATTTTTTTTTCTAAAAAACACAAGCATGTACAACAATATTTCTTACTTATATTATTGTAGCACAGTTTGTGCTGAATACAAAAAATACATGTTGGCCAATACTAAGTATTAAGTAGCTGAATTAAGTACAAATGTCAAAGCATGTCAACACATCTTATGGGCCCCCAAATCACCTCAGACCCCGGAGGGTTAAGTAATCACTTTTTTTCCACTGAGTGAATGAGTGAACAGGTAAGCAGTTTTGGAAAAAAACTCAAGTGTGCATATGTAAATGACCAGATTTTCTGCCATGCGATTGGCTGATTAGATATTTGTGTTGACGAACAGTTCACAGGTATACATTACAAAAGTGGCCAGTGAGCGTATATACTTACACAGAGAAATATTTATTAATAGTGCTTGCCAAACCTGCCATTGTCAGCGCAAAAACACCCTTTTGTCTCCAAATCTATTTACTATTTTTGCAATTTACAACTGACTTTTCCAGTTTAAGTATAACCGTTTCTTTCGCTTTGGTCACTAACTCTTGTTTGGCTGAAATTGCAGTTCCAAAGGGTGCTAGCTGGACCATGATTCACCTATTGGACTGATCCCCACTCTTCTGCAATCCTGGCCAGCGCTTGATCCAGTCGGATAACGAAGAGATTGATAACAGACCTATTGAGATAGAGCGCTCCCTCAGTGTATTTGCCAGCCTGTAAATCAGCAAGGTAAGCCACCAGCCTACGCTAGCTGAGCCAGAAGTAAATTGCTGTTTACTCCGGAGCCTGCGGGTGTCCTTTAGGCCAGTAAGCCTGTGGTCGCACTGTAACTCAAGAGCTGTGTGTCATTATATACAGGGAACTGATCAATAAGTTCAGGGAAATCCATAGGAAATCTGGGTAAAACCTGCAGTTCATTGCTCAGCTGTCTGGTTGAATGACAGCACTGGGCTGTCAAAAGTTGCTGATGATGTATTTGGTATAGTGTTGGGGTGCAGCACTACATCCAAACTGATTTAAAAGTAGTATGTAAAAGTATACTGCAGAATGCAATAAAATGTATTCTACTGCACAAAGGCTCAAACTCAGTTGAATAAATTCAGCTGAAAACTCAAAACTTTGTTGAAAAGCTTAAAAGATCAGAAGCAATCCTCAGTTAAAAAGCTTAAAATGCAAACTGTAATAATAATAATAATAATATGTAATGGCATCATAGACAGCAGTAGGTCTCTTTAGACTGCATTCATAATTTGGCATATTAAAAGTTTTGTCTTAGCTGTTTACAAACCCTTAAGATTGAACTGATTGCATTATACATGTTGCATAATGGACTGGTGACAGGATATGCTACCATATGAACAGATTTCAATGTACAGCTATAAATTCTACAACATTATTTTTTTTTCTCCATAACTGTGTCAAAAACTTACTTTTGTAAAAAAAATAAAAAATAAATAAAAAGTATGCGACAACCCCTACATCAATCCCTACAGCTACAAGTGTGATATTGCGATTATACAACAGTTCGATGGCACAATCGTGTATATAAAAAAGAAAAGCAAACACGGAGAGTCTAAAAACCCTTTTGTACTAGGAACTACTTTCTTCTGCCATTCATTTACATCTGCAGTTGACGTCAAAACAGCAGGAGCCATTACTAATTCACCAACGTCACTTTAGAGCTAGTGTTTGAATGATTCTCAAGAGTAATGTATAAAGTGATGACAAAACAGGTGATTTTAATGAACCTTTAAGATTATAAGGCTGAACTTGACATGAAAATCCCTCTGTCTACAGAGATATCTTCTTACAGTGTTACAAACTATAGTATTTCTCTGTTGCAGTTGGGATATCACAATAATTAACCCCAAAAAAGCAGCGCAATAACTATCAGACTGCTGTTTAGTTTGCGATAAGGAAAAATAAGGAGGACGGGGTGTTCGGGGGTGAGGTCTCTGAATAACACTGTTGAGAGCCGGGATAGGAAAGTAACTGTATTAAAATAGGCACTGTCCTTACAAATAAACTGCATAGTTGCAATCTATGCAAAAGAGAGAGATTGAGTTAGAATATCACTTACCGACTTAATAATGATTTGATCAGCTGTAGTTAGAAAACACGCTGTTTTAATCTTCTAAGCAAGGGCTTATTCAGGACTAGTTCAGTAAGAGAAAGAAGCTCAGAAAGAAGAAATGCCCGCATGTGTTAAGCGTTTTTCCTAATCGCAAATACAACAGTAATCTGGTAGTGCATGCGCTGCTTTGGCTTTTTTAGAGTTAAATATAGTGATCTCCCAATTGCAACAGATAAATACTGGGAAATGTATCTAGACTGATAACATTTCATGCCGTTCAGCCTTATAATCTTGAAATGTCAGCAAAAAATTACGTGTTTTGTCATCATTTTAGATATTGCGCTAGAAAATCATTTAAATACTAGCTCTAAGTGATCGTTTGTTAAGTAGCAACAGCTGCTGTTATGACTTCAGCTGCATATGTGAATGTATTGTGAAAGAAATGAATTCCTCAAACAAAAATATTTTAGACTCTCAATGTTTGATTTTTTTATATACCCAATTATGCCGTCGTACAGTTGTATAAATTAACATCACATTCATAGCAGTGCAATATTGCTGTATATTGTCACTGGTGGGACATTACGGCACTCGGCCAATGGCCTTGTGCTAACGCACAGTTATGATGACTTTCACCTCATGATAACGCAAGACTCTTATCGCGCGATAAAAAAAATATCGCCCTTAATCTATTCTCAAAGTTGAGTTGGAAGCTGGGTCTATTCTACACAAGCTATGATGACTTTCACCTTGATATTTTGGCGTGAATGTATACCTGACTGGTAAACCGTCTGACAAAAAAGTGCCCTTCTGAATCAAATCAGCAGGATGCCTGACTTCAACTGCAGTTTGGCAGTTTCACTTTAACTCATGAACATTTCATGCCCCGGCTGGGTCACTTGACATTTCTGTGTGAAGTTTGCATGTTCTCCCAGTGTTTGCATCGGTTTCCTCTGGGTGCTCCTGTTTACCCCACAAGTGCAAAGACATGCAGTACAGGTAAATTTATTAAGCTAAATTGTCCATAGTGTATGTGTGTGAATGAGAATGTATGGTGAGAATATATGGGTGTTTCCCAGTGATGGGCTGCAGCTGGAAGGGCAGCCGCTGTGTAAAAACATATGCTAGATAAGTTGGCGGTTCATTTCTCTGTGGCGACCGCTGATTAATAAAGGGACTTAGCCGAAAAAGAAAATGAATGAATGAAAATATTATTTACTGTCATCATGGCAAGGATAAAATAAATCAGTTATTAGAAATGAGTTATTAAAACTATTATGCTTAGAAATGTGTTGAAAAAAATCTTCTCTCCTTTAAACAGAAATTGGGGGAAAAAATTAACAGGGGGCTAATAATTCTGATGTCAACCAACTATTTTAAATGTAAAATGTATTATAATAGCTTTAGATTAAACCATCTGCCAAAATCATAAAAACGCAAATACTGTTTTCCACAATGCAATATCCTAGTGTATCTTCATTTTTTCTTGTGTTTTGACTAAAACGTTGTTAAAAAATTATTACAATAAATTATAAATTAGTAATAATAGGACCATTTGAAATATCTGACAAATTGTGATTGCCCTTTTTGAAAATTACTGGTGCAATACTGTTTTTTTTTCCCCTTCACTGTCTTTTTCTGTCTAAAACAGAATATAGTGTAGGCTTGTACTGTAAAATATTCAGTACGTAGTAGCCTAGTTTTCCATTCTTAAAACCTTCATTGTTCTTGTACGCAATAAAAAGCAAGTTTTTTTTTTATTTTCAATGACAACTTTGAATAATGATCTGTCATGTTTAGCATTTGCTGACAAAACAGCACATTGTACTCACTAAAGCAATAGTAAAACGATTTCCCTCATGCATTGGATATAAGAGGCGTAAAGCTGTTTTGTGCAGCATCGGACACATTATAGAGACGGCACTCTGGGTTCTGCTAAGGCCTGACAAACCCGTGAGTTGGATAAGCCCTTGCTAGGTGCCATTCCACAGAGACGCTGACAGATACAAGGGCACTAAGTCCTTTCTGGGCTGTCACCTAGCCTGCTACTGTAAGACTCGGTCGGATTATGTTGACACGGTGGGGACACGGCAGTCAGTTTCATGTGACTGAAGCGCTGGATCGTTACACCACTCTCCTTTTCTACCTCACACCTCCAAAATGTATAAACGCCTTTTTCCCTCACTTGTCTACTGCTATTTTACTCTTTCAGATGTGTCCTGCCTTTTTTTTCTCTGTGCCTTTTATTCTCTCTGAAGAATTGTACTTGTGACCTTACCGAGCTGATTTTGATTCATGTGTGTATTTCTCTATTTACGCTGTGACGGTTTTACTGATGATCGATTTGATGACTTCACAATGACTTCAGACTTCCGCTGGGACGCTGTGCTGCCTCTACAAACTATTTCAAATGGCCTGATGTCTTATGCATAAGCTCTTAATAATTGGATGCCATCAATATGTGTAATCTGTGCTGAATAAAACATAGACTGCAAAGGTGCCTCAGAGGACAATGTCAGAGAGCATATTAAAATAAATATTAGTGATGCACTCACATGAAATATATTGGCCGTTTGGAAATTGTCATTTTAAATTATATATTTGGCAACATGACATGAAGCTGGGGACATTTTCCTATTTCAGGGGTCAAAATATCATTGACATTCAGTATTTTGAAATCTTTATATGCTTTACCTGTGGATGCCCTTCCTTCTGCAATTCAAACCTAAGAGTGCAATGACTCATGCAAACCTCATGCACACACAGCCTATTCACCTTATTCTCTGCGTACGAGCGGGCGCAGCCATTTGAATCTTTTTGGCTCGAAACTTCCGGTCTCCTTCACGTTCATTCGTTTTTAGAGGTTAAAAACAGCTCGTAATGCTGCTTTATGTTGCAAACTTATCTTTTCTTATTATATTATTCTACTTTTTATGTATAGACATGCAAACACTTGTTTGTAGAGCAAGTAGTTTTACTGTTTTCTGCCTTTTATTATTTCTAGTCATTTCATAGCAACTGAATGGAAAATCCTAAAACAATTGCACAAATGAGGGCACTTCCGTATTGTAGAATAAGGTCAATTAACTTTGAACAATATACCCAGAGATGTATAAAGTACTAGAGACCCAGACTTAAGTAAAAGTACAAGTACTCTATCAAAAAGTGACTTGAGTAGAAGTAAAAGTGCTCTTTAAGCACCATACTTAAGTGGAAGTACTAAAGTATTCAACATTTTTTGTACTTAAGTATTCCAAGTAGTTTATTTCAAAATTTACTACTCAAGTACTGAAAGTAAAAGTACTGTACAAGTATTGTGTAATGTAGTTATTAAAGAATGCAGTCAAAAGACATCATATTGTTTTGTTTATTTTAAATCTCTTTTTGGGGGCACGTCATTAAGCAGAACGAAAAGAAACATGACTTACAATACTGTTTTTCTCTCACGCTTGAACCACAGATCTGACAGATTATAACAGCTTTAACACACACCTTTCAAAGTTGTGTCACAAAAACAGTCCATAATCCACTCAAAACGCTATTGAAACCCATTTTCGGAGCACAAATTACTGGTTGTAAACGCTGTAAACGAACGTTCTAATTCACTTGATTTTGATTTTATTGTAAAAAAAAGAAAACGTGTATATTACTGTGTTAAATGAAAATCTGAAATATTTTATGGCTTATGGCTATGATTTAGTATTCAAAAATGTTTCATTTTGATTATGTTTTAATTAAATTGGTCTTAAACTTCATATTTTTCATATTTTTATAGTATATTTATTCATTCTGGTACTTTTACTATAAACCAACATCTCAACCATTTGGTAGAGAGGCTGATATTTTAGAAATTATGGGATGTGTTGGGGGAAAATGTATTGATTGTGTTAACTAGCGATATAGGAGTTAAGAAATGCAATAAATAAAAAAATTCTATTGGTTTTTTTTCTTGGTGTGACAGTTAAATGGTTACTTGTAATAAAATTGTGTCCTTTAATACAGCAGTAATATATACTGTATGAATACCCTTAATTTGACCCGCTCAAAGAAAACACTCTTTCTGAATGTATCAAACAAAACTCATGCACAGAAGACAGCATGAGCATTTATAGCAAATAAACTAATGTAAATATTCTCCTGCCTGCTTTTTAAACGCTGACAGGCGAGGTCTTACACCCCTTTGATTGGTTATTGTCTTCACCTTCTCAACAGAAAGGGCTGCTATCGGCTTTAGAAATGAAAGCGTTGTTCACTGATGGCAGGAAGAACAGCCGCGGTTACAGTCTATGTATGTATAATACGCGGTTATCACAGGTAATCTATAAAGTTACCTCACAAACAGGCCAGCGGGTCAAATGTCCAAAGTGAGAGAGGCAGAGATGGAGTCTCACAACATTTCTCTGTAGTAGTGAAATAGCGGCTCGTGTGCTGTGCCGCCTTCACTCGCCCTCGCGCCTCCGTCCTTCGCCATAGTATTGCGACACCGCACATAGGAGATAAATGACGTCAGTACGTAATAACCCGTTATGATCTATTACTGAACTGATATCGATCATTTTGACACCTCTAGTAACGAGTAACGATGCACCTCATAAAAAATCTATCGGAGTAAAAGTATTAAACTCATCGAAAATATGTACTTAAGTAAAAGTGGAAGTAGGAGAAAAAAACAATACTCCAGTAAAGTACAGATACTGCTTTTTAGTACTTAAGTACAGTAGTGAAGTAGTTCTACTTCGTTACTATACATCTCTGAATATACCTACATTATACCACATGTCTTGTGGTATTGTGGTAGTCTTGTGGTATACATGTGGACTGTGGGAGGAAACTCAGGCAAACATTGGAAGAACATGCTGACTTCACACAGAAAGGCATCATGGCTCATCTGTGAATTTTAAAACCAAGTATTTGCCAAGTAAATTAATTTAATTAAATTAAATGAAACTTTTACAATGAAAGGGCAGCCTACATTTTAACATTCCTCAAGAATGTAAATATACCCAAAATTAGCCCAGTGACTAGTTTTTATTGGTGGTCTGGTATAGCTCTACAAACCAAAAAAAAAAAAAAATTATATATATATATATATATATAATGCAATAATCTGGAATAGCATGGAATAATGCAATCAAAAAAGGGATTTTGCTTAATGAAAGAGTGGCCTTCATTATTGTATTTTCAGGTGCACTCAGAAGACAACTGCATGTGATAATGTTATTTTGTTTTTTTAATATCAGCACGAGTTATACATTTATAGGTATAATGTTAATACTAATTTAGTTATTAATGACTTTGCAACTTATTAGCTGATACTATAATTTTTTTTTCATAAATTTTGTCCCAAATTTTATTTTGGTATTTGGTATTTTTAATTGTTTAAGTTCACTTGATTGTCGTTTTAAAAATCTGGATATTTTCAATGCACTTATTGGGTAAAATTGTTACATTTGACTGAAATTAAATGTTTTTCCTCGTTATAAATGCACTGTCACTAAATTGAGCATTTTTATTCTGTTTCAACTTACGTGTGGTATGAAAGCTCTAATCTGTTAAAACACACACACACGCACGCGCACACGCACGCACGCACACACACACACACTCTGCTTCTGCTCTGCTGCTTGTGCAATGTGAATGAGGCGTTGAGCCTGTAGTCACTACTGCTCTCTTGATTTGCTAAATTTGTTGCTAGGTGCTTTTTGAAAGAAAAAAAAAAAAGTTAAACGAAGTTGCTACATTTAACACCAACTAGAACTATCTGTAGCATAAATGAACCATTAATCCTTTTTTGCATGCACAAAATAATTGAGGTAAGGCAGCCAAACTGACTTGCAGTTTATGTTCCTTTATGGCTGATTTAAGGCTGATTTATACTTCTGCATCAAGCACACGCGTATGCTCCAGTGCAGCCTGCGCATGTTTACATGGCTTTTGCCATGGCCGTCACCTGACGCGCACCTCTCAAAAAATGTAACTACATGTCGCAATGATGCGTAGTGCAAGCTCTGTGATTGGTCGGCTTGGTGCTGACGAGTATGGGCAGGGTGAGAGTTGCGCGAGCCGGATGGAGCGAGTGTTTACAAGTGTTGAGTCCCATGAAGGACCTCTAGATGGAAACTGTTGTTTTGTGTTTAACGTATGATTAAAGTTGTTGCACGTCAGCCAATGCCCACCTCAAAATGAGTGACGCAGGAATATAAACTAGGCTTTACGGATCAGTAACGAACCAATGCCCTCAATGTATCAGAGTTAAAATATAGTTTATACTATATATACTACTTATAGATATTCACAAAAAAAATGTTTTACTGTAATAAAGTTTTATTACTCTGGAGGTAATAACTGCCCACGGCTCTGGGTGTATGCCCACAGTATGCATTTGTGTGTTCTCTTGCTCCTCACTCAAAATGTGTGTGCACTCGGAATTGGTAAAAGCAAAGAAAAAATCATTATTTAAATTTTTTTAATTGTTTAAATTTACTGAATTGCAAACTATTTATATGGGCTGCGTTTAAACAAATAAATTAAGTTGAACATTACTGAATTTATTTATTTATTTATTTTTATTTAGCACATACAAATTGTTTGCAGCCAATTATCTTAAAAATGTAAATCAAATTAATATATTTTTGTGCATCAGTAAAACCAACTTAACAAAGGCTCACTTCACAAATTTATGACCTTTTCATGTCCCTGTTATACAATCGGCATTACTTTAATATGAACATCTACTAGTAATTGTGCCTCTTTTGATTTATTCTAAACCTAAAGCTTAAAATGTGATTTTAGAATGATGACAAAGAAAGCCATTTTTAGATTTTTTTGCATCCTAATATATCAAAAATGACATTGTAGAATGGAAAGTTTCCATTGATGTTAAGGGTTCTTAACTGAACCACAAATGCTTTTTTATTTTGAAGATTGTAATACTGGTTACCAGACACTGATAATGCAGCTTGTAAAGCACAATGATAACAATGGATTCCAAATTGAACATGTCTACCTCCTGGCAATTCAGTGTCAGTATAATCATGGCCTTTGTGTTTAAGTGCTCAAAACTGACCACTTCAAAGCGCCCAATGGAATCAGAAATTTTAAAGAATATAAGTGATTTACATTTTGCACTCTCATTATACAGTCTCTTTGTGATTGTTTGATTTTTGACAATGATGACTCAGAAGAGCAGTTTGTTGGTCCCTACATTCATTCAAAACTTTCAATCTGAAAAAAAAGTGAAGTTTATTTCTAAACTAATTTCGAGAGGATCAAGTGCTTATGATTGACCACAGCCGGTCCTGCATTAGCCAATACATGATCCTCCAATTAGAGGATTTATAAGTCACTATAAATAACCACAGTCTTCATTCCACAACTGTCTTCATCTGGAATAAACCCCCCTTCCTCCCCTTCTTCTCCCATCTTTACCTAGGTCTGGCGGCACGACAGCCCAGTAGTTAGCACTGCTGCCCCACAACAAGAACACCACCGTCTCTGGTCCCCGCCAGGCTGGTCAGCGTTTCTGTATGGAGTTTGCATGTTCCTCCCGTGTCTGTGTGGGTTTCCACTGTTCAAAGTCATGCGTCATACGTAAACCGACTAAGCCAAATGGGCACCATAGTCTAGCTCCCAGCATCAGTATTTTTTCCTTCTCAAAGCAGTTCACCTTTAGCCACAACAGAGGGGGAGTTTTTAAGATCTACCTAAGCTTAATCTCTCTCGCCCTGCGAAAGGGAGGTAGCCCTGGGCTCGAGGATCCCTTGAGCTCAGGGATCTCTTCCAAGACAGCATTCTTTTGGATTAGGACAGAGGGATGAACTCTTTAAAATGACAAAGTACTTACACAAATACAACAATTCAAAATACTTTACAAGCATACTTCACAATCAATAAGTATTTTGTACCATGTCAGAATCAGAATCAGAACAATGCTCATAGATTACATCTTGTCATCAAGACGAAACACATTGGCTGCATCTGAAATCAGTAAATGAAAAATAGTCTGTATAGCTACTTCTTTTGAATAAATAAATGCTTATGAAACAACTGCTACAGTCAGTCACATTATGACTGAATTTTATGAAGTCACTTCATCCAATCCATTACAGTTCCTGTTCAATTTTTTTGGGTGGGGGCTAAGAAAACTCTTCTTTTTACTTTTTTTGTGCTTTTTTGGTGCAGTCCTAATGAATGTATAATTTTCCTCCAGAAAAAAAAATGTGTTACTGTGCATAAAGAAAGCTGCAAAAAGAAAACAATGCGCAAGAATCTTTGAAAAAGTCACATATACTCTTCTCTTCTGCATGCATCTGGTGGCCTCACATTGTCAGTCAGCACTGACTGTGCTGCTCTTGGATTCAATGCTCAGGTTCTATACTTATACTCTTATTTCAAGACTTTTGACAGTGTGTTATCATCCCATAAAATCCATTGCTTCCATAAAAACATGCCAGCAGAATAAATTCCATTTTAAAGCATGATTACATATGTGCTATTACAATGGTTTTGTAAGAACTATTCATTCATATTCATTATTCACTCCAGACATGAATGCTGTAAGCTCATAAGCTCCGCAGAACACAAAAGGAGATATTTTTCATCTACTAAAAACTCATATTTCACATTAAAAGTACAGTGTTACTCTTTAAGACTCTTTGGAGTTTGGCAGACATAATTCTGCATGTTTCTTTTAAGGTATAGTTGTGCATTGTTCAATGGAGCACTGTTCAAATGATCTGAATTCATTTCATAATCTCACATGATTTTCACTAGAGGTTATTAAGTTTAATTTTAGATGAGTGAAGCCATCACTATAGCTGATCAGGGTCTTTATTTGTCCCTGAAAAGCTGCGTAGCAGTCGGCTGGAACTGTAATTAAAAGATGATAAAGCTTCCGCTGATCATTCTGTCAGATTAGATGTTTTAATAAACTTTGAATCTCATGGTACTCCACGGACTCCAGAGTACTTTCCATCAAATAATGTTAAAAATCTCATTTAAATGGTCTCTTGTTCGTTTGAGGAATTTAATTAGTTATCTTACACCAGATGAGTAAAATCACATCAGTAAATACAATTTGGTAAAAAAAAATGCATTGTGCTCTTTCCCATGTTTAATTTTAACGAGTGTTTAAAGGTCTCATTATGAAGATATATTAGATACCAATTTACCAATGATGTATTCATGAAATAGTGTTTAAGGATGCTTTATTTAAAAATCTACATTGTTATTAGGCTTTATTTACTCGCTTAACTTTATATTTACTTTCATTTATATGTATAGGTTAGGTAAAGTCTCCTTACAGAATGAAATGTTCTTTCAAAAGCAGTATTTCAATACAAACAAGCACTCGACTAGTAGACATCATATCGCCTTTGCGGCCCATTATAATTACAATGCTTGCAGAGGAGCACTATTCAATTTCTGTTTCATTCAGTGTACCAGTTTCATTTCAGCTATCTTTTATAGGTAATTTAAACCTTAGGAGAGTAGTTTCTTAAACCTTATACTTTTAGAGGTTTTTTTAGTTGAGAGTTTTGGAAATCTCATTTCATTTACCCACATACAGTAGTGTGAAAAGTTTTTGTTTTTTTTGGTATCAGTACTTTTCTGGTATAAGTACTAATTATTTACTATTGACAACTTTTTACTTTTACTTATTATACTTTTACACAAATATCTGTACTTTCTACTCCTTACATTGTTAAACCAGACTCGTTACATTAATGTTAAGGTGTTTGGTGGCCCAACATATATTATGTCTTGTCATTGCACAATATAATTGCTTTTTTGATTCAATCTATTTGTTTTTCATTGCTCACCTGCATGCAGATGCACAGCTTTTTTTTTAACCTATGTTGATCACTCACCTTACATAGGCTAGTTTATGAAGCTTGCCATGAGAAAGGCAAAGATAGCTAAGGTGGACAAGACTGATACTGCTCTGTTTACATCAGATAACAAGATGCCAATTAGTTGATCAGATCACAGGTAAACAAGATGTTCCCATTTCAAATTTGATTCATTTGTCCACTTCTAACAAATACTGTACAAGATATCTTTGATCTTCGATTTAATAGCAAACGAACAAACAAAAAACTTTAACAATCATGCATTTATGAATAAAATAATAATGCAAAAAATCAGGAATTTATCACAAGTAAGATTATGGTAATGTAGGTTGTAATTCCGACTGTGTGTGTGTGTTTTTTTTTTTTTTTTTGGCATAGAATGCAGTACATGCATTAACAGCATCAATGACTATCCATGAAATAACATACCCACAATACTCTGAAAAAACAAACAAACAAACACTAAACAACACAGGATATTGAGAGCTTTGAAGATAATGAAGCAGCTTCAGCCTAATGCCAATGAAAAAGTCAAATTCATTAAGTATTTATTATAGCAAAATAAAAGTGAAATAAATATGTTTTGGACAAATGTAAATGTTAAATTGAAGATGTTTATTATTTGTAAAGATATAGGGCTACAGAATATTTTATTATAGTGTATGAACATGAATGATAGCAGTTGTTCTTGATCCAAAAGCAGATACACTACATGCTGAATGCTGAAGTTTGTGTCAAGATGATGATACACTGGGCAACTTTTTGAACAATGTTGATGAGTAATGTTGCAGAATGGTGTTGCTTGGCTACTTTCCTGCTGAAAATTACCAACATTTTTTTTACACCAAAATCAGAAAAGTAAGTTATTTTAAATGCATCAAAATAAAGTTAGATCTAGTTACCAACGTTAAACTAAAACAGGTTGTAGTAATGCATAGTTTTAAATTAAGAACATGTTTGAGGTTGTACTTCTTGATTTGTACTTTATTACAAAGTCGGTCCCCCCGCACACCAATATTGATTGACAGCTGTGCGCATTAACATGTCCGGTAGTCACGTGTATAATCATATAATCAAGACAGTACTTTAATATAACAGATATCCATACAGCAGTGGATATTACCAGTATCATGTCACATGCGTGCAAAACGAGTGCAAAGCTTAACGCGCTGTCTCTCTCTCTATCTCTGTGTGTGTGTGTTTGCGTTTGTGTGTGTGTGCCTGTCTTCGTGTCTGAGCTGTGTGTGTGTTTGTGTGTGTCTCCGTGTCTGAGCTAAGTGTGTGTGTGTGTGTGCGTGTGTGTGTGTGTGTGTCTTCGTGTCTGAGCTGTGTGTTTGTGTGTGCGTGTCTGAGCTATGTGTGTGTGTGTGTATGTCTGCGTTACGTTTGTTTGTGTGTGTGTGTGTGCGCTATGTGTTTGTGTTCTTGCTGTGTGTGTGCGGGAACTTTGTAATGACATTGTGTGTGACTCATGGTTGCAAATCCACAAAAAAATGCATCAACTACTGATTGTTAAAGTTCTTACTGTAGTATTTCTCACACACGTTACGTGAGATCTGCTTCCTGAGGCAGCCGAGGGCGGCGATTGCTGACAGGCACTTGGGAACAGTGGGCGGGGAGGACTAGCCTTAAAGGGCCAGTACAAAAAAACAGCAAAACCTTTTTTCCAGCTATAATGTAGACACTTCAAACAGCTATAATAAATAATCTGATGGGTTGTTTTGAGCTGAAACTTTACAGACACTTTCTAGGGACACAAAAGACATATAAATATGAAAAAGGGGTAACCTATGAGCCCTTTAAATTTAGGTCAGGACACTGACTAGGCCATTTAAAAATCTTCATTTTATATACACTTTGTCCATTTAGAAATGGACTTGCTGATGTGCTGATTGAGCATTTTTATTTTTCTGACAGCGCTGTGTCGTTTTGGATTTTATTTTCTCTTAATAATAAAAACCTTCATGTTAAAACTGCATGATGTGTTATCTTTGATTAACATTTCAATTTGGTTTCATGATTAAACATTAAAGTTAGACAAACATGCTACAAAAATAAGAAAAAAATATGGGGCAGATACTGTTCCACACCACTGTATATGGTTTGAAGGAATCTTTTCACTAATTGGTAACACTATTTTGATGGTCCATTTGAGTTTTTAGTAGACTGTCTGCTTAATATCTGTTGGTTCTGCTCCTTCAAAAGAAATTAATGGCTCGTTTCCACTGACTGGTACAGTACAGTATGGGTCGGTACAGGTCACCTTTATCAGGCTTGCGTTTCCACAGCTAAAAAGGTACTAATGGTGGGCGTGGTTGTATGACAAAGTTTCAGTTGACGTGATTTTCGCTCGAGAAAATGTCACAGTAAAGTGGTACGGGTCATTCACATATCTTATGAGAAGCACTTCTCACAAAACAAACGCTTTATACACACAAATACTTCTGTACAAATGTTTATTACCAACTTTTCAATGAACATGACTTGATTATAACCGCAGATCAATGACAGTGTGAAATAGCCTACTGTAACGTCTGCAATCATATAAAATAAATAAATAACTGCCACATATATGAACACATACAGACCCTTACAGTCTCCAATATGTTACCACTTACAGAAAAACTACATACAGCGTACATTTAGTCCTTATTTGGGTTCAAAACAACATGAAAAATAGCCCACAGTCAATGCAAACCTCTCGTGATTAAATGTGCCTTTAATCTTGAGCAGCATGTGTAGCCTCTTGTTAGAAAATAATTGCATAATTCCGAGTTCATAATAGTCCAAAAGGTGATGATAATAGTTAAACATGGCAGTTTGTTAACGTTTACTAAAAAAAATTATGTGCTTCTTTTTTTCCGGCTTCTCAATTGTTTCTTTGCGTGTTACTCTCGCGTTTGTCAGTGTCTGACAGGATCGGGTTTCAAAAGCACGTCAATAATCAAGCGCACGTTATTATCATGAGCTCAAGAAGTTTGTTATTTCAAATATTGATGCGCGGCGAGCACATGCGAGAAAGCTCACGTTTCAGACTGGCTCGCAAAATCTATGGGGCACAGGGTGAAATCTGCTATTTTTTTTTGGCTTTGTGGCTGTTCATCAAGACGACAAAAGGTTTGTTGAGCCCGGGTCGACCATGGCTTGTATTATATGTATATATAATTACACGGTTCTCTTGGCTGTGTATTTAAAACATGGCGGTTCCTTTGTTTTCATTCTGGCTTGTTGCGTAAGCGAATGATGTATGTCTGTGAACCAATAGCGTTCAGCTATTAAAAGGGTGCCGAAAAAGGGGTTCGGCATGGTTGGTTCACCCTTTTGACAGTGGCCGTACCGTACCACTCAGTGGAAAAGGGCCATTAAACTGACATAAACTTTGCAAGTACATGCCAACTTACACTGACACTAACCCCAACTAACAGTCTACTTATAATCTAATGAGAATTAGTCGGCATGTAGATGCAATGTAACTTAAATTCAACAACAGCCATCAAAATAAAGCGTGACCCACTTATGAATTAATTTATTTATATAAAATCAAATAATACAATGTGGGTTATTTTTACAAATTCTAATAGACAACATTAATTTTAATTAAAATAAATATAGGAGTCACTACTAATGACTAATGGAAAATGGGAATAGTTCCCCAAACATTCTGTAATAATGACAAACCCCTTCATTTAATGTAAGTTCTAAGATGATAAAACTCCCATAACCAAAATTCTTTAAAATGTTAAAGACGTATTTTGTTTTCGAAAATAACCCAAATCTAGTAATCAGAATAGCTCATTTTAAGAAACACAAACAACTCGTGTCTTCCAGTCAGACTACCAACATATATCACCACCCAGCCCGATGGGGGAATTAAACAGTGAAATAAAATTCCTTCCCTGAATCAAATAGCTCTCTCTCTCTAAAGGAATGCATCAAATTTCAGCTGTAATATGAACTGAAAATACACATTCCTCCCCTCAGTGCTCAGATTTAGTCTTGCTCTGAAGTTTTCACGGCGCTACTCAGAGTGATCACATCAGAACTGCTGAAAGACTTAAGTTTTTACTAAGGACAAACTTTATCTCAGGCTGCTTCTCATAAAAAAAATACTTCCAAACACATCACAGTTTAGCAAAGTTTTGTGTTGCATGAATAAGTCAAGGATCCAATCGCAAGGTGTCAAAACTGAACAGGCTGTTGTTTCAGCTTTCACATTTTTCTAAGAACAAATTGTGGATCTGATGGATACAATGTGTAAAGCTACTGCCCCAGTGAAGGACTTTGTACCTTAATTTCTGAGAGTGTAGGAAAAAATGCAGAAAAAAGAAACACACCTAAAGAGGATTAGTATTCATGAATGCTATGAAATGGAGTATACATATAACAGCTGTTTGTTCGACTGTGGGAAAAAAAGTGCTTTTAAACTGCAACACATTATCAGTATTATATGAATAGTCAAAAGAAACCTTTTCTTAATCTGTTACCCTTCCACCTTTCTTATCTTGTCCAATCATCTTCTCCCCCTCGAGAAATGAACCAGAGTCAAATAGTCTTGCGTTGAAAGAGTCCAGATAGCAAGCTCTAAACTGATGGACGGTTAATTAGGAAGACATACAGGATCGGTAGATTAAAATATAAAAAGTCAGCAGGGAATCCTGAGACAGCAGGAGTCTGAACATCCACCATGTTCTGCCCCAGGCCCATCATGAAGCCCTGAAAGAGACACATGTGCTGGGTAAGCTGATGTAACCCAAGGAAAGCCATTGCTGTAGCTCTAGCCGCGGTATACACAAGCTGTTTCAATGTCCACAAACCCATTCCAGTGGGTGGACATTTGTCAGAAGAGTGACCATTGTTGTCTTTTCTAATGGTTTGACCTGGCAGTTGTCACGTCTGTCACCTATTCATGGTTGTTAATCTTTGTGTACAATTTCCTGTATGTTTTGCAATATTTAGAGGTCACCAAGAGAGATGAGCAGCAGATGCACACCGCAAGCAATTATGAAGGAGAAACCCTTAAAGGATACTGTCCTTCTCCAGCTCAGCTTTCACCAGCGGCACGGATGTTGTAAGAGCTCGTTAGTTATTCAATGACAGTCAGAAGGACTCATGACACGCTTTAGTGCTTTTAAAAAACAGAAAACCGTCCCACGTTCCCAAATTGTCCTATACTTTTTATTTTCTATCCATTAATATTAATAACAGATATTTATGAATCCAGTTGTTGTAAAATTGACAGAAGACTTTGACAGAATGAAAAAAAAGCATAAGTGGTGGACAGTATCTGTTTTTTTTTTTCTCATTGCGATACTTACATGTAGAAGGTTTATCATTTATTTAGCAATTTATTATGAATTAGACATGTCTGATTATATCTGTTTTCAAGTAACAACTCACTGATTGAAATGATCCAGTTAGACTGAGTCTCTAGCAAACAATTCCAGTGATTCAAATGATGTGGTCATAGTAATTCAACAATCAATGATTTACATATTCAAATGGTCTGGTCAGAATGAGTCTTCAGATTCAGGTGATCTGGTGAGAGTGAGTGTCCATGATCAAATGTATGTGGTCAGAGTGAGCCTATAGTAAACAATTCACTGATTCAACTGATGTGGTCAGAGTGATTCGACAATTAATGATTCACAGATTCAAATGATCTGGCCAGAGTCACTCTTCAGATTCAAATGATCTGGTCAGAATGAGTCTTCAGATTCAAATGGTCTGGTCAGAGTGAGTGTCCATAATCAATGGATCTGGTCAGATTGAGCCTAAAGTAAAAAGATGTACTGATTTAAATGATTGTGGTCAGAGTGATTCGACAATTAATGATTCAAAGATTCAACTGATCTGGTCAGAATGAGTCTTCAGATTCAAATGATTTGGTGAGAGTGAGTGTCCATAATCAAATAATCTGGTCAGATTGAGCCTATAGTAAACAATTCACTGATTCAAATGATGTGGTCAGAGGTGATTCAACAATGAATGATTCACAGATTCAAATGCTCTGGTCAGAGTGAGTGTCCATATTCAAATGAGAACTAAGAAACTAAGTAAACAAAGATATCACAATAGTTATTCACTGACTTGCAATTCTATACTTTGATAAAATACACATACTTGAAAAAAATACTTGAATGAATTAAATATACTGTGTTGTTCACCAATACTGGTTAATAAATGGATACGCTCTGCATTAATGACCGCAAAACACTTTGAGCACATATTGTGAATATATGGCATTTCATCACATATCTATCACCATAAACATGCAGCTCACCCTGGTACAGCACATAACGCAATGCTATGAAACAATTAGATTTATGTCCATAGAAACATCAATCATAATAAAGAATCAAGCTCAAAAGCGTATATGGAGACAACTAAATTGGCATGGTTGCCTCAGAGTATGCATTTCCCATCAACATTTGCTTTGGTAAACATTAGTAAGGGTGAGTGATGGTTTAGTGTATGCAATATGTTATTTTTCAAATGTGAGCATTAAACTTTAACACCACTCACCAGACATTTCATTTACAAACTGCTGGGATACAAACAACACAATAACCACTGTAATGAAATGTTTCAGATTCACATTAATCTGTTTTTACATTAAATTTAGTTACACTCATTGAACATTCCCTTTAAAGTGGTCAAAATGTGAAACAAGCTAATCCATCCATCCATCTAATTATGTTGGTTTAAAAGGACAATAATCTACAGCCTTTTTCTTGCATTTTTTGTCCAAATTGGCTTTGAATCTTTTTTTATTTTTCATTGTTACTGATTTAAACTTAAGTTTCATTTAAAACTGATCATGGAATTGACACCTTCTAAAAACAAAATAACTTACTGACTGTTGCAGTTGATGCCCTTTTACTTGGACCAAATAGAGGTGTCGCTCCCTATTTTAATGAATTGTGCCACTGGCCATTGTATTGACTGTCGTGCTCTTCATGTCAAGTTTGATGAAGCATGTAATTATGACAAATGTCAGTGCGTGGATTCTTGAGCATACAGCGTCATGGGTGGTGCTTCAACATGCACATTGCTTGTGGTTTGGATGATCTGAATTTGAATATCAGCTTGTGGCCTTTTTCAACCCCACCATTATTCCTGCTTCCACCCATCAACTGTGGATCAATCAAGATTCCACTAATCAAGTGTGAGCAAAATGACACATTTCTGATGCTACAGTATAAAGACAGTTTCGCTTAAACCAAAATTAAAGGTCGCTATACAGTATCAAAAGATTACAAATATTTATTATATATATTTTTTTACATATCATTTACATATATGAGCTACAAATTTAAATGTTTTATTTTAAAAATATTTATAATAGACAAGGGGTGAGAGGGTGGCTCAGTGGTTAGCACTGTCGCCTCACAGCAAGAAGGTCGGTTCATTTCCCGGTTGGGTCAGTTGGCATTCTGTGTGTAATTTGCCTGTTCTCCCCATGTTCGTGTGGGTTTCCTCCGGGTGCTCTCATTTCCCCCACAGTCCAAAGACATGCAGGTATAGATGAATCGAATAAACTAAATAAATAAACGCATCACTTGCACTAATAAAGCAAGATTGTCCACTTCTCTTTTATAGAAGAGTTCTATTCATATTGCTGTATACATGTTTTTACATTCTTGGTATGAATGTGAATTGTGCTGACTCATCTGAGAGAAATCAATAGCAGTATACTTATGTTTTAAGTCGTGTGATTGGCTGTTTGCTACTGACGTCCTGCCTTCATGTGAATGTGCTCAAGAACTCAGAATTAAAGCCAGAGTTATCAGAGAAAGTTGATCATCAGCATTATTTATGCAATGGTTTAGTCAGTTCTAAACTAATCCTGTAATTTGGAATTTGTTCAGACAACATCATGGTACAGGGCCCAGATGCATATCCAACTTATTAATACAGTATATTTAAAAGTAGACCAAATCTGAAATTAAATAGTGTGTGTTATTTCTGCTTTTCACATTGGAATTCACAACAAACACAAGCAGTGATGAAAGGGACCTCCAACCCGGGCTCACCACCGCCTTAGGATGACAGAGCGCAATGGACAATAATAATTGAAGCTGATAAATATATAAAAAAAAAAAGTTGACAATGCTAGCTATTTCTGTCATTCATACTTTTGCCAGCAGGTGGCGCTATGACTGTGAATGAATATTTACATGTTGATGTCTTCTGTTTAGTACTATAATCAAAGATGTGGAAGTTGGGGTAAACTGAACATACTGTAGTAAGCCTGAGTAATAACAGCTTGCTTTTCCATGGCAAAACACCGAGGTTTGTTGGTCCACCACGAACACATCTTTTGACAAAAACTCTAGACGTATATCATCGCTAGATCTTTCAGATAACACCAACCCAATGTTGGTGCTGATATGATAAAATTTGTAGGAGGTGTAATGGATGGAGTAAGACCAAACTGACGTATTTCATTATTACATAAACATTTTAAGCAGCCCCCAGAAACCCACCCCACCGGCAGGTCACATGTCACATACCGAAGCTTTGAGTTATCATGGTAACAATCTTGAAGACTTTTCACACTCACACATAAAAAGAACTGCACCTTTCTTTTAATAGCTATTTCTATATTCTAGAATGTAGGTAATGTTGTCGTGTGTATGATCATGTTCTTGTTCACAGGTAGACTGCTATGTCTGTGCTAAAAAGTGTTTATTGATGATTTACTGAAGGTATGGAAATCTTCTTTGTATTAAAAGCCTTTAAAGTATTGCTTGATAACTTAGACTCAAATATCATCACAGTGTTTGATATGTATGCAACTGTATGCATTGTATTTTGGTACTTGTAACACATGTTGAGATTATAAAATCTTTAACACTTCTCTACATAACTACTCACCAAGCATATGTAAATCACAAGCCTTACACAAAGAGCCATATTAACTGGATAGACAGCAACATCCCATTGGCTAACTTAACCCCCCTGAGATTTTGACATCAGCTAACCGATTTAAGGAACTGAACCTCTTTTAAGCTCTCTCTTAGCTCTAAGCTCTCTTGCCTCTTTACATTCTGAAAACTCTTCTTCAACTCTTCAGTCAGTCACTAGCCAAAATGTGACATTCCAAAATGTGAAGGCTAAAGAGAAGGTTCCGGCCTTCTTTTCAGAGACTTTAAGCATGAAGCCAAGTCTCTACTCTGGAAAATTTGGAGAAGGACTACCAGGCCAGCACAAACACTGCATAAGCCACAGACAAAGAACTATGTGAGTTTGATTTAGTCATCAGATATGCTAGTTTACCATGTCTCTTGTTAAAACAAGGCGATTAATTTTTCTCAAATGATTGGTTTTAGATTATTGATGTTGAATTTGCAACTATCTCTCTTCATGGGGTCTGTTCGGCCCTGTTCAATTGTCTCACCCAATCTTTCTCTCTCTCTCTTTCTTTCTTATATATGCATTCTTGTAAATAGATGTGTTGTCTATACCTTTTTGTTACCATTATTAAATGTTGGAGCCTACATGGAATGCTTGCTTTTTACACAAAGAACAAGTCACTGAACTCAAGATAAACAGCAGGTTGAACTAATCTGTTAATGTAGTAAGATTAATTATTCTTTCAGGCCAGGAATGAATTGATCTTTGGATTAATAGACAAACAAATTGTAGGCTCCAACAGACGAGCAGTTCAAATTAATGTAATTTTCATTTGGCTACCATTAACAAAAAGTAAATCTAAATATTCATAATTAAATAATACTTGTTATTATTAATTTAATGAGCTTAATTCGCTACAGAGGAGTTTGTTATACTTTAGAACATGTCATTTCCTGTTGCCAATACGTGGCGCTATCACTGTAACTGAATATTGGCATGTAACAGTGTTCAGGTCAGGACTGTTATCAAACGTGTGGATTTTGAGGCAGATCGGACAATGCACGCCTGAGTTATAACACTTCCTTTTTTTTTGGCAAAACATCAAAGTTTGTGAGGCCGCCATGGACACGCCCTTCGATGAAAACTCCAGATATTCAACTTCCTGTTGGATTTGAGATTTTGCTCCAAGAGACTTTTTTGTAGGTATTGGCATATTTGATGTGTGGGTCAATTTTCTTATGTTTGTAGCTTGGGGGCCACTCTGTCAAAGGTGCATAGGTGACACTGTCAAGTCATTTTGCCACACCCACTTCTAAAAACCATAACAAATGTAAATTTTCTCCACTTCTGGCACATGTGCAACATTTTGTGAGCTTGAGCATGTTTAGACCCACAAATGTGATTCATTCTAGAGACGACGACGAAGAACAAGAAGAAGAAGAAGAAGAAGAAGAAGAAGAAACGGGGCAATTCCAATAGGGCCTATGCACCGTTGGTTTTGAAAAATTCCAAAGCATTTGTTTCCAAAATATGTTTCAAAATAAGATTACCAAACAGAGAAAATTGTGGCCAAATTAAGCATCAAAATCACCCCAAGAGTGGATAAAAACATCCCCAAAATATCACAAGGGTTAAATTATTATAACATGATCAAATCAGCTATTAGTTTATCATTTGAAACACCAATGATCACACTGATGTAGTCTCATAGAAAATGCAGTACCTTTTTATGATGAGCTCCAAAAGTCACATTGGCATTCTCATGAGGACCATCCATTTAGCCACTGACTGCTGTCTCTTAGCCCTCCTGCAATAGCAACTTGCTTGCGGTGTGTACCAAAGATGGACATCATTGTGATGTCCAATGATGGATGCACTCCATTGGAATTTAGCCATTGTAAAAAAGTTTGATGAAGCCCCCACGTGTGTTTATGGGATGCTTTGTGGGTCTTTGTGCCCTTGAATGGTCTGGCCGCATGTTAATGCTGATAGATGAGCTGACGCTCATGGTACTTTAAGCCTGTCCGTCAAAAAAAGTGGGCACTGGCATCTGAGTTTGACCCCATGCTTGTTACAAACGCGAACAATTAATTTTAGTTGTGCTGGGATACTTAATTCAAAATACTCTTCACACGCCAGACATTACCATCCATCATTTAAGTACTTACTTAGTTTGAAGTGTTATTTATTTATTATTATTTATTTTATCTTTAACAGTGAAAATACAGTGAGGCTGCAGAACAACTTCAGATAAACCATTCTGAGTGCACATTTCCCCAATAAGTATCTGTGCACAGTCAAAACTTTCTTTTGATTGATTTCAGAGACTTGGTTTAAGTGGCTAACCAAGGGTATGTTTCCCATTCAGTGATATAACTCACTGCTTAACCATAGTTTTATAGCATCATTTAACACTACAGTAGGCTAACAAATTAACAAATAAACAATCTATTCTGAAACATCAGTGACTTTCTTTGGAGTTATGGTTTCAGGAAATGCCATATTTTTGATGTATGTGATAACAAAGGACAATTCAACTATAGATGCCAAGCAAGGCATCTGAAACACACACCCCAGGGAAAAAAAAGTTAAGGTTGAGCAAACTCATCTCACAATAAGAACTGAATCAACAGAAGTGGACAGTTGTAAGTATTTTGATTTGTTTAAGTTGTTGAGCATATAGTTTTACTATGTTTATCACATGACTTTGAACAGTAGTCTTGCTTGTTTTTGTGTGTCATTGGGTTATTTAGATGTTTGTAAATGTAAAGTCAAAAAGTGTCCAGTCATCATTGTAAACGTATTTATTCAGTGCCTGGCAAGCAAACATTAATATAAGCATTGAAGCAACCCAAGAGGACAGTGCTCCTTTCTTTGTATGTAGATTAGTTCAATTATCTGGATTTAATTATTGACACATAACATGACCCAGGATAGTTTGTTCTTCTGTAAGCTCAAACCTACTAGTGAACAGCTATTTCATATAAGAGGATTTCAAGAGTTCACACTTACTGTAGCTATTGCTTGATGCTAGTTGCAGGTTTGGCATGCTGTCAATCAGGGTAGAGAACCCTGACGATACTTGAGGCCAGGGCCTCTGCTGGTCGTATAGCATAGAAGGGTCTGAGATCAGGTAGGTTAAGAGAACTCCCCCTGGTAATGGAGGAAAGGGGTGGATGGGGGATTCTTCAAAATTAAGATAATAGAGGTAAGCCAAAGTGGGCTATTTATTGAAGGCTTGGATTAATCTGATTGGTCTATCAGTGATTGTTGATGCGTAACCCAGCCGCGATCAATCACAGCTCGTGATCCTCTCGAAATTAGTGTATAAAAACTTGAACTAGATTGTACTGTATAATTTCAAGCTTAAGCTGCGGTCACACTTGACTTTTCTTCCCATAGACTTCCATTCATACGCACGCGAATGCATCAGACCGGAAAATGCAAGGTCATGCGTCAAGTTTCGCAGGTTGCTGCGGTGCAAAGTTCAAGCTTGGTGAACTCTGGACCTGCGAAATCACATCACTTGACTGAGTGAGACCAATCGAGGATCAAAACAGGACCTCTCTGGACAGAAATTTAAAACATGAAGCAATCGCTAACTTTTTTAAATGTTTAATCATCTTGTTTAATCCCATCCCTTTTCACAGCGACATACGACAGAATTTCGCACACACAAAGCCCAGTGTGACCGCAGCTTAAGTTGAAACAAAGCTTTGGGTACCAACTGCTAATAGTTTCTTAGAGTACTGTATAAATGAATGAGTGTGTGTGGGTGGCTGTTTAGAGTGTGCGTGTGCCAGCAGTTTTTGTGATATAAAATGTTTGTATAGCTGGTGTGTCAAATTGTTACAACTGTACAAAAAAGGACAACTGTTGATACCCTACATGTGTACAGCCTTCATTTTAAAAATTCAAATAGAAAATCATTTATTGTATTCAATGTAATTTTTTTTATGCAAAATTAATTTAAACAGCCAATTGTGCTTTAGGCCACAGAATTAAGAAATGTTAATCTCTTAAGTCCTTAGGTGTTTTTTTTGCATGCATTTTTTTTCTCTTTGCTATTTGGGCTTATTGGAACCTAATTAGAATAAAACCAAAGTATCATCTTTTGATATGATGTACTTTTAGAGAAAAAATGATGTCCATATATGTGGACTCGTGCCGCCGAATTTACATTAAACACTTTTTCTTGACTGTTTTTTAATGCATATATAACATACAATTTTTTTAACATGTTTTGACTGTCAGAGAGTAAAAACCATTTTGGACTGTTAAAATTAGTGTTTGGGACATTTCATATGTTGCAAAACAGTTGCAGGATGACACTGTATGTCTGTAACAAAATATAAAACATTCAAAGTATTTTAAATTGCCACTTAAGAGCTAAAATGTGCTGTCCACATATGTGGACACTAAGCCCTAGGAGGTTAATGATGTCACACAGAAAATCTGCTTAAATGTAAAACTAAACAAAATGCTTAATACTATACACTTGAAAGACTACAAATAGCCTACAATACAACAACTGTAAAACATTAGTGTGTATCAAGCAATCAGTTCAGCTGATCATAATTTTGAGGATTGATATCTGGGATTTGTTCGTCACAACACTCGCAATCACGTGCAGTAATCCCAGATCACTTCACCCTGATATTTTTAATCTGGCACACTTGTATGAGGAACCAAATTAGCCAAAGATCAGATATTACAATAAAAAGATTGAGAATCTGACAAATCATTTATAGATCATTTAATTGATGTGCAAATAACAGATATGTAAATGCTTTGTTTTGTTTTGTTTTAGTTGTTATTCAAAACCTCACTTTGTGGGTAACACCCAAAAGGAGCTCATGGTCAATTGCAAGACTTTTCTTTTTTTCATCATGGTTGAATGACTTGACCAACATCATACAAAGTTACACAAACTTTTTTAAGGGACTGAAGAAGCATCTGTATAACACTTTATCCTTCAACACCCCTTATTTATTCTTTATCCATCTGTTTGTCCATGCTTGCTTTTTGTTTGTTTGGGAGAAAATAATAACACAATGCTATAAACTAATGGAGATTGTCATCTACATGTGTTGTTTTTCTGGTGATTGGATGTGCTTCAGTTATCCTTGTTTGTAAGCCACTTTGGATAAAGCATTTGCTAAATGAATAAATTAAGTGTTCATTGGCACAAACAGAGAAAACTCTCTTTCTTAGAAATCAAGTTTTTATTATTATTTATTTATTATTTATTAATTTTTGTCGTTGTACTCTTCAATAGTTCAATGTAAAAAAAGGATTCAGAAATTTACTCAAAAAAAAAAAAATAAAAAAATTGTTAGTTATTTTCACCAAATCATGATTTTAATTTTTTTCTCAAATTAACTCTTCAATGCACAACATAAAAGCAATGATATCTGAAATTGGCTGAAAAAAGACCTGTTTTTGCAAAACTAAAATGTTCAAATCAAATTTTTTTACAATTACTTATTTTGTATATTTGCTGGAAGTAATATTACTTGACAGGACTATGCTTTTGTTCTTTATCTGGTATTTTAAAAGTGCTGTATGTAAGTTTTTGACTCTTCTAAAGCATAAAAATATCATAATATGTTTGCAGATATTTAGGAAGCAAGTCAAGTAAACATACTTGTTTATCTGAAAAACAATACTGCATTCAGTTAATCTGCTTTGAAAATGTGTGTTACATGCCGGAGCGCTATCTTTGTTTTGATTCATTTAACACACCCAATGCCATTTTAGCCAATTATATTTCAGCACCCCAGGTTGCCTTGATGGAAAACAGCGTATTTCATTCATTCAGTTAGAAAGACTTTCAAAACATGCGCCCGTGACCAAAAATCAACCTCCGGTGGACAGTAGCAGACTCCGAAATGAGACGCATATTCAGATTCCACATGAGGTGGTTATTAGTTAGTATATAAATATTACAAACATAAACATTAGGTGAGCAGGTTATATTTTAACCCCATGTCCTACAACATGCTACGAGACAAGATTTGCAGTGATAAGCAATTTGGCTGTTTGCATCAAACTAAACACGATAGTAATTTAATTATTGTAATTTAAAAACAGCCATTCAGAAGCACAGAATATGCACTTACTCACAAAATGGTAAGGTTTAAATCTAATTAATACATATTAAACCTCTTTAACATTATTAAATGTACGTGCTGAATCAGGCAATGCAGTGGCACAGTAGGTAGTGCTGTCGCCTCACAGCAAGAAGGTCGAGCCTCGGCTGGGTCAGTTGGCGTTTCTGTGTAGAGTTTGCATGTTCTCCCTGCGTTCGCATGGGTTTCCTTCCGGGTGCTCCGGTTTCCCCCACAGTCCAAAGACATGCGCTATAGGTGAATTGGGTAAGCTAAATTGTCCAAAGTGTATGAGTGTTAGGATGGGTTTCCCAGAGATGGATTGCAGCTGGAAGGGCATCCGCTGCGTAAAACATGTGCTGGATAAGTTGGCGGTTCATTCCTCTGTGGCGACCCCCTATTAATAAAGGGACTAAGCTGAAAAGAAAATGAATAAATGAATTAACATGCTGAATCATAAATATGTATTGGTTTTGAGTCACAGTTCTAAAGTTCCATTTCAAACGGTTTATTTCATTTTCAAGAACTAAGGTGAACTATCTGCTGCTGCTTTTAATGGTATGGCAATAAATGTCATGTAAAATGGCATTCAAACTCACATTGTTAGCATTTAACACTGAATAAAGCACATGTGGTGCACATGTTCAGCTGTGAGAAATAAAGCTGTTTCTAATATTTCAATTCAAGGTGCTGGCTAAAAAAAATTATAATAAAATTTATTTTAATATGGAAAATAGTCCTTCTATCGCTTGCGGTTGCTTTTATTTAGAACACGGTTTAAATCAGCCTAGGCTCGATCGTCAGACTCGCTCCTGTTGGTCTTCAGTCTGGCAACCTGCGCTTGCATTTGTTTTGATCCAGGAATGCAATACCTAGTTCAACCATTGGGTGTCAAACTTACATACTCTACATTTAATTTACAACAATCTGAAGATGTTTATTGCATTTCTAAACACACCCTCAAGTCTGATGGTCTACAACTAAACTGTTTGTTTCAGCATCTCAACCACCAAAACTGGTTCAACCAATGGCACTTATTTATTTTTACTAAAAAACAAACACAAACAAAAAAACACACGACACACAAATCTAGAGTGCTGTGAACAAGGTCTGCACTGCTTGTCCATGTTTTGGATTAGAGCAAATAAATAAGTAATCTTGTAAATAAACTTACCAAGAACCAAGGTTTTAGCTGAGAATATTTTTTTTCTTCTACAGAAGAAAAAATAAAAATAAAAATAACTAAATTTTTAATGGTCAAAGATTAAGGGTGAGCAAATTGACAACTTTTTTCTTTTTTGTGTGTGTAACTATACAGTACCTTTAAGTAATTTGCTTACTTTCCTAGAAGTGTGTATGCATTGTCCATTTTCTGAAGAACCCAATTGCTTCTTTTAAGATGTGTGCATTGTTATAATTCCCTACAATGATTGTTTAAAACAACACAAAAGGAGTCCATTAATTAGGCGGCTAGAGAAAAGGAAAACACTGCTCCATTTTAATGTGGTTTTGTAATAGATTTTCCTGTGCACAGCAAGTAAATTTAGCATCTCTCAAAACTAAAAAAACAAAACAAAACATGGGAACCTTATGACCCGGTAGTTAGAAGTGTGTCCCATTAGTGTCTTCAGCCAGAGGATGTTTGTGCTATTCTCACAGGGTCTGAGTGTGGCTCAAACTTCCGTCAATTAGTTCCTAGAAAACGCAGTGCAAAAAGAGGATCCCCATTACATTCATCAGCATTTGAAGGTGTCAGGTCTTGTGTTTAAATGCAAATCGTTAAATGTCTTCCTCTATCTTCATTAATTAGAAGTGCCATTAAAAGCACACTTCACAGTTTTTGGGGTATTATTATAACATTAATCATAAACAAGCGGTAAGCCTATGGCTGAAATAAATGGTACAGGACAAGACCTTTATAGGCTAATGTGGTTTCTGCTGTACCTCAATGAATAATAGCAGCTCATTGTTTTAGATGAATAGAATTTCCATATAAAGGATTGCAGTCTGTCATTCTCAAGCATTTGTAAAACTTCAGTACTTTAAATGTCATGACATCTTTTGCTAATGAATCAACTTCACTTCTCAAGTTGCTTTGAATAAACAAACAGCTTGAAGTCCGAGCAAGGTTAACATTATTTGAATCTATTTACTGTATTTACTCAAACATACATAAATAACTTTGTCTAAAGAAAGATCTCATACATTTTAAATAGTTTAAAAACCAGTTTGTTTTTTTCCTATTTGTTTTGTGGCTACAAACAAAACTAGTTTATAGTTTTATAATATTTTCTGAAGCTCTTTCAAAATCAGTCCTTGAACTGCACAAGTTGTTGATGCTTGGGTGGTTTACATACCTAAGATTTCTATCCAGATTTAGAGCAAGTTTTGAATTAGCTTGTGACAAAATTCTCCAATGACTGATTAATGGACCCGCAGCACCACATTGATTTTATAATTATGTGGCATTTTTCAACAAATACCTCTTAATATGAAAGCTGAGGCTATGTGTGTACACAGTGTCACATTTCTAAATTCAATCAAATGGCAGACCTAGACAATTATTTATGTGGTTTCATCGGAGTGGAATAACAAAACTTGCACACTGTTTATGGATTTATGGACTGAACTATAGACTACATTCACGTGGCTGTGACAACTGCATTTGTACATAGAAACCACAAAATGATCTTATTGTTATAATTATAATAATGTAAAATAAATAATCAAATTATTATTTATATCATTTATCATCATCAGCTTAAATTGGGTCTTTTCCCTGTATGGGTTTAGTAAAAAAGAGGCATAAATTAAGTAAGAAAGGCATATTGCACTTTTGAAAATTAATGAGGAAAGTTACATGATGAGTTACCAGCAGAAGCCTCAGTGTGCCAGACAGCCTTGATACAATTTAACTATAATACATTATCATTATCTTATTAACACATTAAATTACATTACACCTTATATTACATTTGATGTTTTAAAGTCGATGTAACAAGCTCATTTTATCCCAATCTCATATTAATCTTGAGTGCCTATTGAGTAATGCTGCGTTCATGTTTTCTCCATAAATTATTTAGCTTTGTACTACTTTCAAAGTGCACCTATGATGAACGTTAAAACGTTAAAATGACGTTAAAATCCCTCCCATTTTGAGGTCAACTGCAACGTCACGTAGGACTGTGCTTTTCCCAACGCAACTGGGATTAAAAGATCTGTTCATGTTTGTAATAAAGACAGTAAAATCGCTGTAATTCATCATCACAGCCACATAAATCACACACTTAAATCACACACTTAAATCAGATTTACTTTGTACATTAACATACTGCAGTGTGTATATTAACATGGATACTGTCATATTTACCATGCAAAAATGTACAGATGTGGCCATTAAAAATGCACTTTTTTAACCCCGACTCGCTTCATTTAGTCACGGCTTGCCGTCAAACGCTCCTGGAATTTAAATAAATGTGTTGTACGTCACAGAACATCCACCAGGTGGCGCATCAAACAACAAACTCCACTGTACAGATTAAATCATGGTTATTTAATTATTCTGTTGCTCCAAACTTTAAACCTTGTTTTAAAATATGCTTCTTTTAATTTAAACCATTTGTTTTGATCCTGTATTTATTTTACATTTAAGATATATAAGCTTTAAGATAGTATTATATATATATATATATATATATATATATATATTATATATATATATTATATATATATATATAAATGTGTGTGTGTGTGTGTGTGTGTGTGTGTGTGCATATATAAATATTATGTAAGGGATAATCGGAGGCGACCACACTCCACTGCACGTCGTGTGGTCCTTCGCCTCCACGTTATGCACTAAAATCCTTTAACGCACGGCAAGTCGTTGATTATCCCGCCTATTCCATGGTCATTTGCTAAGGTAGGCAAAAGTTTAAAATGGTTTTGCTCTTTGCAGCGCAATTTTTGTCAGTTTTTACATTATCTAGTCCCTCCACTGAATCAGCTGTGACAGGCTAGCAGACGGGGAGAGAGAGCGAGAGCATGCGCATGCTGTTTATACCTGCTAATATTAGGATACAATTTCATTAATCCAATCTGTTTCCAGTCACGCATGTTTCTATTGCCAACTTTCTACCAGTTCTCTGACAAGGGAGGATCTGTATGTATATTGGCTTTCTCTTAACATTACCTTTAATACTGCGAAAGCTGGGCTACCTATAGCAGAATTTCAGCAATTTACATTTCATAATCAACATACAAATCTTATTAAAGTATCATATCAATTAAATACACTTTAGAAATATGCTATGCATTGGCTGATAAATTAAAGATAATTTATTTCCTATATACTGCTCATGTCATATTCAAGATGTTTTGGAGACTAATCTGTCATCGAATGAAAATCAGGGCTGCGTTTCTCGAAACCTTCTTAAGGGTATGTCAAGTTGAACATTAAGCTGTACCGTTACTTACTGTTTACAGAAACATTTTTAGTTCCTTCTCTAAGTCATCCTGTCAGAAGATTGGTCTGGAACACTCTTAGCTATACAGTACTCTATCACTGCTTCTTTACGTCTAATTCTATGAATATAACTCTTCAAACTGTAATAAAAACAGTGTTCAATTATGCTAATTACAGAGTTGTGCTGCAAAGATTAATTTGATCACAAATGGATAATGCTAAATATAAGTATAAACTGTGTAAAACATTTGAGTGTGTGTCAACATCAATATCAATGATGCTGACCAAAATGAACATGGTTATATAATAGTCTATGTCAATGTCAACATCAGTATCACTATCAATAACAACATTAAAATGGAAACTGATCCTGTGAAGAAAACAGCAGCAACAGCAATGACTCTCATAAACAGGAGTTAGCACCACTTTTTGCAGGATTATGGAACCCTGCTGATTCCTCCAATCGACACGGCTGACACAGCTAATATGCAAATAAGGCCATGTACAGTGTGAAACATCAGTCTGTGAATTCCTAAAATTTACTTTTGTTGCTGGGAACAGTATGAACTGCGAAATAGGAAAATCCAGGTTTCTGTTTACCAGGGGTTTAGAATGACCAAGGGTTTACTATTCAGGTGTGAAAAGCCCTTCAGTGTTCCAGATGTTTGTTGTCCACAGCCTTCATGTTCAAGGTTGTTCAAACAAAACTAGACACTTTCTTCTCACTGCAATGCGGCCCAGCTCAGCTACTGAAAAACAGCATCTATCGGACTGTGCAATAAAATAGTATGAGGACAAAATAAAAAGTCTATCATTTCATATTATGCTCAATCATTTTTTTTGGGGTGTCACAAAATACATTGTTTAATGCTTTTTCATTACAGGTATACAGACAGAAAATGAATAATAGCATTGTGAGAAACTTGCAATCTTGAAAGTACAACGCTTACATTTTTGCAATTTATTCAGCAATGCTTTTGATTATTTAGGTTATGTTGGACTTGTAATGATAAGTTTTATATTTATTAAAATGTATTTTATATTTCAACAGTTTTAAGCAAACATCTGCTGTGAAGTTTTAAATTAAATGAAGAAATATGATTAGTAAATTTCTGAGTATACTTTAAAATGTATAAACTTTACATTAAATTATTAAAATATATACACTACCTGACAAAAGTCTTGTCGCCTTTCCAAGTTTTAGGATCAATAATAACTTGACTTCTAGTTGATCATTTGGTATCAGAAGTGGCTTATAAAAGGCAAAGGCCTCTAGATTATGCTTATTTTACCTAAATAAAATATGTTCATGCCTTGATTTTTAATTATTCAATTAGAACAGTAAGATCTGAGTTTGCTTATATACAAAAGTCTTCTAAAGGATTTTGAAGATACAATGAATATATGGCCTGTTTAAATTGTGCAGTATCTGTTTACATACTTTATTGGGGTTTAAAATTAATTGAAACACACAAATGCACACAAAAACTTGTGGCCTCTACTTAATGAAGGTCAATCAGCAGCAAGACTGATAGTCATTACGTACACCATTTGTAAAATAAATAATGTTTTGCTTGTGTTGATAAGAAAGGTTGGGGCACAAGATTGGACCACTGTTTAAATTAGGGGACACACTTCAAAGTGAAAAATGAGGATTTAAGATTTGCTGGTAAACTGAAGTCAAAGAGTGATACAGCCCCTGAACACTAGATTTAAACAAATTATTACCAATCAGAGCCAGACTGAAGTTTTGTACAAAGAATGAATTAAATTAAATTAAATTAAGTTTTATTGTTTATTTATTTATTTTTTATTTAATTTAATCTTATTTTATTTTACTTCTATGCACTAAATTACAATACAATGGACTGCAAACCATTTTATTACATGGCATTTAATGTGGACTTTGTTTTCTTTAGGAACTTTTTTATTATCTATAATTATTTTCCTGTTGTTGGTTGCTTTTAATGGGTAAAACAGGTTGCAGTGAACTGTATCATATTGCAAAGCAAGTAAATTGTCTTCTGTAGAAAATCTATGGTCTAGTGCCTCATGGTATACAGTATGTTGCTTAGCTAACAGTTTCATTCCTCTTCACAGGAACATCTTGAAATGCATGAGGCAGCAGAAGGCAGGCCATGTATTGATTGTATTGCTGAGAATAGAGCATACAGGCACAAAGCCCAGAGCTTTGTAATATACCGGATGTATGTGGATACTGCAGTGTTCCATTCAAAAGTCAGATGTGGCTATTTCTGTTTGATATTTTCTACTTCCGACCACAAATGCAGCTCATTAAATGACACACAAAAGATGACGTATAAAAAAATGCTTTTCTATGATTCTCTGGAAATGTCAACAGAGGCAACACATCTCCTGGAATACAAATTGAATAGGATAAGGTGTGATATACAGACTAGCATTGTTTTGCATGTGCAAATTATGAATGACAGAGCTTGCTTATAGTGTTTTACATATTTGCAATCCAAAGCAACTGCATAAAATTGATTGTGTATAAATGTGTGTACTAGGGCTGGGTGACATGGAAAAGAATAATATCCTCTAGAAAGTTTTTTTTTTTTTCCCTGAGTGGTTTTTAAGCTACTGTATGGTCTGTGGCTGCCCAGTGGATGTTATGTTGGTATTGCAGGCAGTCTGCTAGCTGCTATTACAGGAAATAGCATTGTTAATGTAAAAAAGTCTATAATAATACATTGTTACTACATGTATGTGTTCACAATTTGATTTTGCCAATTGGTCAGCAAATAACCCACTAATTTAAAACCTTTATTTATTTATTATTGCTGCAGTTCCAGTGCTTCAGTTCTCTGCCAGTTTTGTATGTTTCTACTAGAGAGACCTGCACTCGCAAAACACGACGCAACCAGGACAAGATTTGGTAGATGATTGCTGGTGCTGGCATTAACATACTAATGTTTGTGCGGAGAGCGTACTGCTTGTAGTTACAATTATTAAGGCCTTTCACTTGGGAAGTGGCAAGTGATGGAATCGCCGCACATGGATGCCTGTTCCTACATGGAAGCATTTTGTTAATGAACTTTGCTGTGGACCAATCATAAGAACTCAGAGGTGAGGCAAGAGTTGTTTTCAAGCTTCTGTGAGCTTCACTGTCAAGTTGACTTGACAATGGCAATGAGGAGGACCTAGTTGTGTTTTCAGATGCAAAGACACATTCTTAATGAATGGCTGCTAAGTTGGGATTGCACTGCTGTGGTCTTTTCTGCCTAAACTCTTGTCACTGGACTGGTATATCGGCACTGACTGTATTCGCCGTGTGAATGCATGAACTGAACCATGACTCTCGTATTAGGAATGGCTGACGCGAAACTGGCATTTTGAAAGTCTCGAGATCCCTAAGCATAAGTGTTTCAAAACACTGTACCGAAGTATGTTCCGAAACACACAGGTTATGTGACTAAAATTATTTGAAGCACCCAGGTCACATGACTAAAGCAATTCAAAGTATCAGACATTTAAGAAGCATTTCAAGATGGTTGTTGCTAGATCAGATGAGGTTGCTGCCGGAAGTTAACAAGATTTATTTATATTTTTTTAAATTTCACTTGTATTTTTTTTTATTAACGCCTACCCCAACCCTAAAACCAAACGTCACAGTAATGTAAATACAGTAGTTATACAGAATAGCGAGTATTATTTAGTTATTTATTAAACCACCCCAAAAAATATATAAACGCCTACCCCCACCCCAACCCTAAACCCCACCGTCAAAGTACTGTATTAATTACAGTAATTTGTAACTGTACAAATATGAATTTGTTACAAAAATTATGCTTTATTCATGTGCATTTTTGCAGCCGTATTCTAACTAGACTTTACTATTCTAACTCACCTTTTGATAACTGGTAAATTTGCGTTTGGTTGACAGGGTTGGAAAAACCCTCTAGTTCATGTTGCCTAGTGGAATGTGCGTGTGCACAAAATAAGTGTGCTGCAAATGTCCTGTGAGTTCAAATCCCAACTTTTTGTCACTTGATGTATTTTAATAATGTTAATTTTTATGATCAAAACAAGACATATCTATTGTTTATTGGGATGCCAGACCAATGTTAAAACAAAACACGTTACAAGAACAGAGCATTTAAATACTAACATCTATAGCTGCATCACCCATTATCTTTGCTTGCTAGTCAACTTTCACAGCTCCACTAAATCACTTGAAATCTAAATTCTACAAAGTTGGGTATAATTCCTCAATTTGTGTAACTGTTTCTTTGTTGAAGCTGTTCCAGAGTAATACATAAAAAATACCACTAGTTGTCGCTGTAGAGATGAATTTTGAAACGTTTAAAAAGCCTCGCACTTCCCAGCACTATCCTGTCTCATGAAAGTTCGGGATATATGTAGGTAGGTAGGTAGGTAGGTTGATTGGTTGGTAAGTAGGTATGTATATATATATATATATATATATATATATATATATATATATATATATATATATAGATAGATAGATAGATAGATAGATAGATAGATAGATAGATAGATAGATAGATAGATAGATAGATAGATAGATAGATAGATGGATGGATTTTGTGTGTCTGTTTGCAAAATATAACTTAGGAATATTACATATTTGACATATTTTGAATTAAATGCATCAATGCATCTTTTTTGTTTTTCAAGTTGGATATCAAAACCACATTTTAAAGCAGAAACTATTAATTAGCATGCAAGGGTTAATGGTAAAACCAGTGGAAGAAAATAAAAAACACTGATAGAAACTAAACCTCAAAAATGGGCATCCGTCCTGCTCTGGTTGGCACATATTGATACTGTCCATATGCCAGCTGTAAAATTAGCCATGTTGGCATAACATGACTATTGAGCCATATGATAATTAATTAGCACAATAGTGTTGACTGTCAGTATTCAATGGAAGGCAACAAGCTTGTTGAGTGTCTAGACTCTGAAACAAAGCTGCCAGCATATTTATCTTCCAACAAGATGAACGCAGAAGATGTAGGACGTGGTTATGGAAGCAAGCCACATTACACAATCCATAAGAAAATCTTGGGGAAACTTTTTTTTTTTCACATCATGATAACATGGCTGCTTATGGCTGTGTAGAAATGGCTTTTAAATATCAGCGGTTCGAACAGTAGTTGTGCTGAATGACTAAAAAAGTTATCAGTATTGATGGTAAAAAACTGTACATTTCTAGTCAAACCATTCTTCTGCAATCTCATACGTAAAAATGCTATGGTTACAACTAAATTAAGTACAAAATAACTGTATAAAATGATCAAATATGAAATGATAAAACATATTATATAAATTGTACCCAGCTTAAATGTAAAATTAAAGTTACCAGAGGTAGAAGGAGAGACACAGGGGGAGGGTGAGAGAGAGACAAAGAGAGCAGGCCTAGAAGTTAGCCTGATTGCAGTAGAGTCAGAGAGAGGAGCAGAGCAGGAAAGCAGACCAAGAAAAGACAGGCCAGGAAAAGAGCCAGAGCAGTGTTTTACCACCTTTTTGTATTTTTCTTGACCATGTGACTTAAGCCCAAATGCTGAGACATTCATACTGACTAATCAACATGTGAAAACATCGTAAAAACCCCCAAGTCCACATACCAGGCCCTGATCTTATCAGTATCTGCCTTTTGAGTCAGTATGGACATTCTTGAGTCAAAAAGACATGTTTTGTCATATAAACAAATGCATATGATAATTTAGCCTCTTACAGCTGTAAGGTTAGTAGCATATTAGTCCTTAAATTTAGTATCGTTTACTCACTGTTGTCCATAACCTGAACAACCCAGATTTAGATGATACACAAGGGAATAAGCAACATAAAGTCTGTTCTGTCACTCCTGAAGTATCCCACCTTACCTGCTGTATTCCTTGTTCCTGTTAAAAGCTATGAAATCCCATCAGAGTTCCTGCTTTTTGGCCAGTAGCACATGTGATGTCCATCAGTGGGCTGTCTGAGTGCTTTTCTAGCTACCCAAAGGACTGACAAAATGGTGCAATGGATTTCTGGTGAAAGGTCAATTGAAAGTTCTGAGAAAAAAAAGGTAGTAGCAAATTGCCATTGAGTCAAGAAGTTTGGAAACTGAAGACAAAGTGCAGTGTAAAGATCAAAATGTCCCCAGACATCAAGATAGAAGAAAGAGTGCCATGAAATTAACTTGACATATTTACCACTGTGAAAACACACTGAGTGTGAAGTGTTTATATACATCTTGCTAGTACTGGGTTGAACACTGAACATCTGCCTTACTTAAATGTTTGTTGCACTGATTCAGTAAGGTGCAGAAAACATTCCTATGAGATTTTGGTCTGTTTTGACATGATAGCATCGCATAGCTGCTGCAGATTTGTTGGTTGCACATAGATGATGCAAATTCCCTATTCGCCACATCCCAAAGTGCTCCATTAGTCTGAGATCTGGTGACAGTGGAGGCCACTTGAGTATAATGAACTCACTATTATGTTCAAGAAACCAGTTTCAGTTGATTGGAGCTTTGTGACAGTTACCATGATAAGATGGGATGGACATGGTCAACAAGTCCACTCAGGAAGTTTATAGCATTTAAGCAATGCTTAACTGGTACTAAGAAGCCCACAGTGCACCAATAATTTAAGCAGTAGCTAGAAGTGATACTGCACAACATGTGGCAAATTCTGGCCCTACCATTCAAATCTTAGAGCAGAAATTGAGGTCAGACAAGCAAACTTGTTTTATCTTCTTGTTCAATTTCAGCAAGTCTGTGGAAAATGGTTGGAAATTGTCATGGTCTTCAACAGATTTGACTTTCAACAAAGCTTTTCAGACTTTAGTAGCAAGATGTTTTTTTTGAGTTAATGTTGCCTTTCTATCAGCTCAAACCAGTTTGGCTATTCTTGTCTAACCTATGGAATCAACAAGACATTTTCATCCACAAAACTCTCTAGGTTTATTTATTTATTTATTATTTTGGTGAGTGGGCTTGACAAAACCTGTAGAAACACTTTTCTCTTTACATGCACTGGACAGTTTAGTTAAACTCCATCTCACAAGGAATCACTAAGGAAAACAATGTAAAAATAAGATTGCACTACAGTTGTTTTCAACCTTAAATACCTGTTTTGCACAGTATTTTGCACTATGTATTATGTCTTATGTAACAATATATGTGTAGTCTGTCTTAGGTTATGCAATAAAGAAATGCTGGGTTATTTAAACTCAAGTTAGGTCAAATATGTACAAACCCAAACATTGGTTAAATTTAGTTATATAAATTTACTTAAAAAAATAACCCAGCAGTTGGGTTGAAATAACCCAGCATTTTTAGAATGTGTGTATAGTTTAAGTATTATAGTATATCCATTGTAAGTAGTTAGTATTGTTGCAGTGCTTCCCACACATAGACTTTACTTGGGCAGGCTGCCCTGGTATATTAACAGCCACGGAAGTATATTTTGTGACTTTTTTTACTATTATTAACATCCTTTTAGGTTTTTTTTTTTTTTTTGTCTCCACTAAATATCTGTGATCGATTAGGTAGTGGAAAATCTCTCATTTACCCATTTCGTTGTGTAAGCGTGAACTGTCAACACTCCCACAGACAATTCCACCTACTCTGCAGAACCACATAGAGGTGACTTTTTGGGACTAGTCTGATCGGGCTTTATAAATCTCCTAAAATCTCTAGGATTCAACTTTTTGCTTTTTACTTTCTAAGCTAGTATGCGTTTTTGCATTACTTTTTTACTAAAGCCTACTTTCGCTTGGCTTCGCAGCTGACTGCACATAATTCATTTTTTAAAATCTAACTGACTTTTACTATACAGTATACTTAAAGAGGACGAAATGACTAAACTGGCTACAAAATATATGTACACCATTAGTAATGGTTAATCAACGCATTTGCCTTATTTAAATATCTAGATTAAATATAATAGTCATTTATTTCTCATTTGCTGATTATTTTATTAATTTGATGTCATTATATTAAATAGGCTATTTTACACATATCTAGAATGCTTTGGCATTCAAGTTTACTTTAAACTTGAAAGAGAAAGAGAAACAGGTTTTACTGTCAGTGGGTGCACATGGCTCCTGAATAGAATAAAATTGGATTTCTTTTTTTTTCAACAGTCTTTTTTAACTTTAACCCAACAGTGTACAACAGTCATAAATATAAATTTACTGTTAAAAATTGTATTTGTTTGTAGCATATAGTAACTATTTTTGTGATGTGGGTAAATGGTGTGTTTCAATCTGTCTACCACTGCAAGTATATTTCAAACCTGTGGGAAGCACTTAGTTGGATTACTGCTCTAGTATTTACTATTAGGTAGTTGAACTTATTTAAAAAAAACACTCCAACCAACCACCAACAACTATGTCATGTTCCAAATCACTTTATATGGCCCGTTTCCACTAAATGGTACAGTTCAATAGAGTTTGATACAGTGCAGTATGCATTTATTTATATTTTCATTCAAAATTTCCAAAATTGCAGATCGTACACTACCACTTTTTCAGAACTCTTTCGTAAGACTCAGAATTCTACAGAATTCTGATTGGTTACAGAGAAACGTCTCATACATGTGCAACAAGCCAGAGAAACAACAACAACACAGAAAGCATAATTTTTATATAAAAGAAGCATAGTTGAGTCCACTCCATTTTGAAAATGAATATTTGTATAAATTTCTATAATGCTATAATGTAATTTGGTTTGGTATAGATAGATAGATAGATAGATAGATAGATAGATAGATAGATAGATAGATAGATAGATAGATAGATAGACAATGTGATTTGCATTTAAACAAAACATATTTATTAAACTGATATTCATTCATTCATTTTCTTTTCAGCTTAGTCCCTTTATTAATCCGGGGTTGCCACAGCGGAATGAACCGCCAGCTTATCCAGCACATGTTTTATGCAGCGGATGCCCTTCCAGCTGCAACCCATCTCTGGGAAACATCCATACACACTCATTTACACTTATACACTACGGACAATTTAGCCTACCGAATTAACCTGAATCACATGTCTTTGGACTGTGGGGAAAACTGGAGTGCCCGGAGGAAACGTAAGCGAACGCAGGGAGAACATGCAAACTCCACACAGAAATGCCAACTGACCCAGCCAAGGCTCAAACCAGTGACCTTCTTGCTGTGAGGCGACAGCACTACCTTCTGCATCACTGCATTGCCGTTAAACTGCTATATTTATTAAAATAATATTTTAGTCCCCAAAATATTTAGAAATTGAAAGATAATACAATTCATGCAAAAAAAAAAAACTTTTTTTTTGCTTTTCTTGATTATTCCTCTTTTTAAAATTTGTATTCAATATTTTTCTATAACATATACATTTGGGTGTACTAATTTTGCACCATTATCGTAAGTTATTTTGTTAGATAAGTTCCAGATTTGACTTCAGTACTGACTAATCTAATGTATATGCACAAATATAATATGAACTTAAAAGATAGATTTGTGAGGTGTGTACTTATATATGCTAATCACTGTATATTTTTACCCAGCGTTTACATGGTCATAATACCTCAAGTAATAGAACAAGCATTTAGTTTGAGCTAGCTTTTGCAGCTGGACATTGCTTTACAATGCCCTTGGAGGGTGAACATTAGCCAGTGGGGAAGTGTCTTTTGTCTCTCCAGGTGAGAATTATTCAACTCAGGCTCATTCTGAAAACGTAGTCCCGTGGACGTTTCTGGAGACCGCAAATTATGTAGCCAGAGGTACGTGTGGCTGCATTTAATTTTTTAAGCGAACGCTATGGGGCGGTGTGATGCAGTTCCTTTTTGCGCTTACCAGCTGACCGCTTACGTCCTTGTGGAGGGCTTTCCCGCCACAACCAGTTTGTCCGGTTAGCTCGTCGTGTGCGTCAGCGGACTTGAGACGCAGAGAGGAGTTGATCACAAAGACAACGACCGGGTTTGAGTCCGGGAAAGAGCGGTTCCAGAAATCAGGTAAGACAAAAACAGAATCCAAAAAAAATTAAGTGAAAAAGTTCATAACAGGGTGAGAATGTGGTAAAAAAATCATACGAGGGCTTTTCTTTTTCTGGACGGCTTTTGTAAATTGTTGGTTGGGTTTAGGGAAGTAAGCTGGCAGGCGGATCAATCGGTAAAACTTGTTGGGTTTAGAGAAAGAGGAGGGTGGGTCTGTCGATTGGCTGGTCGCCCAGTCAATCATTCAGTCAGACAGACAGACGGTTGTTCGACAGCTATCCATGACCATTGGCACTCCCGCATAAAGCTGAGTAGACCCAAAATAGTTTACAAAATGTAAATTATTGTATTGTTTTCTTTGAATGAGAGAACAAAATACTTTTTACATAATTGTGAAGTAAATATTCTACCCTACAAGACAAGTTACTTAAAACTAGTCTTATTTTGGTGTGGTTTTGGATCTTATTTCAGCAACATTTTTTTCTCCAAAACCTACTAACCACACATTATTTATTTATTTTTTTTTCTAAAAAACACAAGCATGTACAACAATATTTCTTACTTATATTATTGTAGCCACAGTTGTGCTGAATACAAAAAATACATGTTGGCCAATACTAAGTATTAAGTAGCTGAATTAAGTACAAATGTCAAAGCATGTCAACACATCTTATGGGCCCCCAAATCACCTCAGACCCCGGAGGGTTAAGTAATCACTTTTTTTCCACTGAGTGAATGAGTGAACAGGTAAGCAGTTTTGGAAAAAAACTCAAGTGTGCATATGTAATGACCAGATTTTCTGCCATGCGATTGGCTGATTAGATATTTGTGTTGACGAACAGTTCACAGGTATACATTACAAAAGTGGCCAGTGAGCGTATATACTTACACAGAGAAATATTTATTAATAGTGCTTGCCAAACCTGCCATTGTCAGCGCAAAAACACCCTTTTGTCTCCAAATCTATTTACCTATTTTTGCAATTTACAACTGACTTTTCCAGTTTAAGTATAACCGTTTCTTTCGCTTTGGTCACTAACTCTTGTTTGGCTGAAATTGCAGTTCCAAAGGGTGCTAGCTGGACCATGATTCACCTATTGGACTGATCCCCACTCTTCTGCAATCCTGGCCAGCGCTTGATCCAGTCGGATAACGAAGAGATTGATAACAGACCTATTGAGATAGAGCGCTCCCTCAGTGTATTTGCCAGCCTGTAAATCAGCAAGGTAAGCCACCAGCCTACGCTAGCTGAGCCAGAAGTAAATTGCTGTTTACTCCGGAGCCTGCGGGTGTCCTTTAGGCCAGTAAGCCTGTGGTCGCACTGTAACTCAAGAGCTGTGTGTCATTATATACAGGGAACTGATCAATAAGTTCAGGGAAATCCATAGGAAATCTGGGTAAAACCTGCAGTTCATGCTCAGCTGTCTGGTTGAATGACAGCACTGGGCTGTCAAAAGTTGCTGATGATGTATTTGGTATAGTGTTGGGGTGCAGCACTACATCCAAACTGATTTAAAAGTAGTATGTAAAAGTATACTGCAGAATGCAATAAAATGTATTCTACTGCACAAAGGCTCAAACTCAGTTGAATAAATTCAGCTGAAAACTCAAAACTTTGTTGAAAAGCTTAAAAGATCAGAAGGCAATCCTCAGTTAAAAAGCTTAAAATGCAAACTGTAATAATAATAATAATAATATGTAATGGATCATAGACAGCAGTAGGTCTCTTTAGACTGCATTCATAATTTGGCATATTAAAAGTTTTGTCTTAGCTGTTTACAAACCCTTAAGATTGAACTGATTGCATTATACATGTGCATAATGGACTGGTGACAGGATATGCTACCATATGAACAGATTTCAATGTACAGCTATAATTCTACACAACATTATTTTTTTTTTCTCCATAACTGTGTCCAAAACTTACTTTTGTAAAAAAAATAAAAAATAAATAAAAAGTATGCGACAACCCCCTACATCAATCCCTACAGCTACAAGTGTGATATTGCGATTATACAACAGTTCGATGGCACAATCGTGTATATAAAAAAGAAAAGCAAACACGGAGAGTCTAAAAACCCTTTTGTACTAGGAACTACTTTCTTCTGCCATTCATTTACATCTGCAGTTGACGTCAAAACAGCAGGAGCCATTACTAATTCACCAACGTCACTTTAGAGCTAGTGTTGAATGATTCTCAAGAGTAATGTATAAAGTGATGACAAAACAGGTGATTTTAATGAACCTTTAAGATTATAAGGCTGAACTTGACATGAAAATCCTCTGTCTACAGAGATATCTTCTTACAGTGTTACAAACTATAGTATTTCTCTGTTGCAGTTGGGATATCACAATAATTAACCCCAAAAAGCAGCGCAATAACTATCAGACTGCTGTTTAGTTTGCGATAAGGAAAAATAAGGAGGACGGGGTGTTCGGGGGTGAGGTCTCTGAATAACACTGTTGAGAGCCGGGATAGGAAAGTAACTGTATTAAAATAGGCACTGTCCTTACAAATAAACTGCATAGTTTGCAATCTATGCCAAAGAGGAGAGATTGATTAGAATATCACTTACCGACTTAATAATGATTTGATCAGCTGTAGTTAGAAAACACGCTGTTTTAATCTTCTAAGCAAGGGCTTATCAGACTAGTTCAGTAAGAGAAAGAAGCTCAGAAAGAAGAAATGCCCGCATGTGTTAAGCGTTTTTCCTAATCGCAAATACAACAGTAATCTGGTAGTGCATGCGGCTGCTTTGGCTTTTTTAGAGTTAAATATAGTGATTCCAATTGCAACAGATAAATACTGGGAAATGTATCTAGACTGATAACATTTCATGCCGTTCAGGCCTTATAATCTTGAAATGTCAGCAAAAAATTACGTGTTTGTCATCATTTTAGATATTGCGCTAGAAAATCATTTAAATACTAGCTCTAAGTGATCGTTTGTTCAAGTAGCAACAGCTGCTGTTATGACTTCAGCTGCATATGTGAATGTATTGTGAAAGAAATGAATTCCTCAACAAAAATATTTTAGACTCTCAATGTTGATTTTTTTATATTACCCAATTATGCCGTCGTACAGTTGTATAAATTAACATCACATTCTAGCAGTGCAAATATTGCTGTATATTGTCACTGGTGGGACATTACGGGCACTCGGCCAATGGCCTTGTGCTAACGCACAGTTATGATGACTTTCACTCATGATAACGCAAGACTCTTATCGCGCGATAAAAAAAATATCGCCCTTAATCTATTCTCAAAGTTGAGTTGGAAGCTGGGTCTATTCTACACAAGCTATGATGACTTTCACCTTGATATTTTGGCGTGAATGTATACCTGACTGGTAAACCGTCTGACAAAAAAGTGCCCTTCTGAATCAAATCAGCAGGATGCCTGACTTCAACTGCAGTTTGGCAGTTTCACTTTAACTCATGAACATTTCATGCCCCGGCTGGGTCACTTGACATTTCTGTGTGAAGTTTGCATGTTCTCCAGTGTTTGCATCGGTTTCCCTCTGGGTGCTCCTGTTTACCCCACAAGTGCAAAGACATGCAGTACAGGTAAATTTATTAAGCTAAATTGTCCATAGTGTATGTGTGTGAATGAGAATGTATGGTGAGAATATATGGGTGTTTCCCAGTGATGGGCTGCAGCTGGAAGGGCAGCCGCTGTGTAAAAACATATGCTAGATAAGTTGGCGGTTCATTTCTCTGTGGCGACCGCTGATTAATAAAGGGACTTAGCCGAAAAAGAAAATGAATGAATGAAAATATTATTTACTGTCATCATGGCAAGGATAAAATAAATCAGTTATTAGAAATGAGTTATTAAAACTATTATGCTTAGAAATGTGTGTGAAAAAATCTCTCTTCCTTTAAACAGAATTGGGGAAAAAATTAACAGGGGGCTAATAATTCTGATGTCAACCAACTATTTTAAATGTAAAATGTATTATTAATAGCTTTAGATTAAACCATCTGCCAAAATCATAAAAACGCAAATACTGTTTTCCACAATGCAACTATCCTAGTGTATCTTATTTTTTCTTGTGTTTTGGACTAAAACGTTGTTAAAAATTATTACAATAAATTATAAATTAGTAATAATAGGACCATTTGAAATACTGACAAATTGTGATTGCCCTTTTTTGAAAATTATGGTGCAATACTGTTTTTTTTTCCCCCTTCACTGTCTTTTCTGTCTAAAACAGAATATAGTGTAGGCTTGTACTGTAAAATATTCAGTACGTAGTAGCCTAGTGTTTTCCATTCTTAAAACCTTCATTGTTCTTGTACGCCAATAAAAGCAAGTTTTTTTTTTATTTTCAATGACAACTTTGAATAATGATCTGTCATGTTAGCATTTGCTGACAAAACAGCACATTGTACTCACTAAAGCAATAGTAAAAACGATTTCCCTCATGCATTGGATATAAGAGGCGTAAAGCTGTTTTGTGCAGCATCGGACACATTATAGAGACGGCACTCTGGGTTCTGCTAGGCCTGACAAACCCGTGAGTTGGATAAGCCCTTGCTAGGTGCCATTCCACAGAGACGCTGACAGATACAAGGGCACTAAGTCCTTTCTTGGGCTGTCACCTAGCCTGCTACTGTAAGACTCGGTCGGATTATGTTGACACGGTGGGACACGGCAGTCAGTTTCATGTGACTGAAGCGCTGGATCGTTACACCCTCTCCTTTTCTACCTCACACCTCCAAAATGTATAAACGCCTTTTTCCCTCACTTGTCTACTGCTATTTTACTCTTTCAGATGTGTCCTGCCTTTTTTTTCTCTGTGCCTTTTATTCTCTCTGAAGAATTGTACTTGTGACCTTACCGAGCTGATTTTGATTCATGTGTGTATTTCTCTATTTACGCTGTGACGGTTTTACTGATGATCGATTTGATGACTTCACAATGACTTCAGACTTCCGCTGGGACGCTGTGCTGCCTCTACAAACTATTTCAATGGCCTGATGTCTTATGCATAAGCTCTTAATAATTGGATGCCATCAATATGTGTAATCTGTGCTGAAATAAAAACATAGACTGCAAAGGTGCCTCAGAGGACAATGTCAGAGAGCATATTAAAATAAATATTAGTGATGCACTCACATGAAATATATTGGGCCGTTTGGAATTGTCATTTTAAATTATATATTTGGCAACATGACATGAGCTGGGGACATTTTCCTATTTCAGGGGTCAAAATATCATTGACATTCAGTATTTGAAATCTTTATATGCTTACCTGTGATGCCCTTCCTTCTGCAATTCAAACCTAAGAGTGCAATGACTCATGCAAACCTCATGCACACACAGCCTATTCACCTTATTCTCTGCGTACGACGGGCGCAGCCATTTGAATCTTTTTGGCTCGAAACTTCCGGTCTCCTTCACGTTCATTCGTTTTAGAGGTTAAAAACAGCTCGTAATGCTGCTTATGTTGCAAACTTATCTTTCTTATTATATTATTCTACTTTTTATGTATAGACATGCAAACACTTGTTTGTAGAGCAAGTAGTTTTACTGTTTTCTGCCTTTTATTATTTCTAGTCATTCATAGCAACTGAATGGAAAATCCTAAAACAATTGCACAAATGAGGGCACTTCCGTATTGTAGAATAGGTCAATTAACTTTGAACAATATACCCAGAGATGTATAAAGTACTAGAGACCCAGACTTAAGTAAAAGTACAAGTACTCTATCAAAAAGTGACTTGAGTAGAAGTAAAGTGCTCTTTAAGCACCATACTTAAGTGGAAGTACTAAAGTATTCAACATTTTTTGTACTTAAGTATTCCAAGTAGTTTATTTCAAAATTTACTACTCAGTACTGAAAGTAAAAGTACTGTACAAGTATTGTGTAATGTAGTTATTAAAGATGCAGTCAAAAGACATCATATTGTTTTGTTTATTTTAAATCTCTTTTTGGGGGCACGTCATTAAGCAGAACGAAAAGAAACATGACTTACAATACTGTTTTTCTCTCTCACGCTTGAACCACAGATCTGACAGATTATAACAGCTTTAACACACAACCTTTCAAAGTTGTGTCACAAAAACAGTCCATAATCCACTCAAAACGCTATTGAAACCCATTTTCGGAGCACAAATTACTGGTTGTAAACGCTGTAAACGAACGTTCTAATTCACTTGATTTTGATTTTTATTGTAAAAAAAAGAAAACGTGTATATTACTGTGTTAAATGAAAATCTGAAATATTTTATGGCTTATGGCTATGATTTAGTATTCAAAATGTTTCATTTTGATTATGTTTTAATTAAATTGGTCTTAAACTTCATATTTTTCATATTTTTATAGTATATTTATTCATTCTGGTACTTTTACTATAAACCAACATCTCAACCATTTGGTAGAGAGGCTGATATTTTAGAAATTATGGGATGTGTTGGGGGAAAATGTATTGATTGTGTTAACTAGCGATATAGGAGTTAAGAAATGCAATAAATAAAAAAATTCTATTGGTTTTTTTTCTTGGTGTGACAGTTAAATGGTTACTTGTAATAAAATTGTGTCCTTTAATACAGCAGTAATATATACTGTATGAATACCCTTAATTTGACCCGCTCAAAGAAAACACTCTTTCTGAATGTATCAAACAAAACTCATGCACAGAAGACAGCATGAGCATTTATAGCAAATAAACTAATGTAAATATTCTCCTGCCTGCTTTTTAAACGCTGACAGGCGAGGTCTTACACCCCTTTGATTGGTTATTGTCTTCACCTTCTCAACAGAAAGGGCTGCTATCGGCTTAGAATGAAAGCGTTGTTCACTGATGGCAGGAAGAACAGCCGCGGTTACAGTCTATGTATGTATAATACGCGGTTATCACAGGTAATCTATAAAGTTACCTCACAAACAGGCCAGCGGGTCAAATGTCCAAAGTGAGAGAGGCAGAGATGGAGTCTCACAACATTTCTCTGTAGTAGTGAAATAGCGGCTCGTGTGCTGTGCCGCCTTCACTCGCCCTCGCGCCTCCGTCCTTCGCCATAGTATTGCGACACCGCACATAGGAGATAAATGACGTCAGTACGTAATAACCCGTTATGATCTATTACTGAACTGATATCGATCATTTTGACACCTCTAGTAACGAGTAACGATGCACCTCATAAAAAATCTATCGGAGTAAAAGTATTAAACTCATCGAAAATATGTACTTAATAAAAGTGGAAGTAGGAGAAAAAAACAATACTCCAGTAAAGTACAGATACTGCTTTTTAGTACTTAAGTACAGTAGTGAAGTAGTTCTACTTCGTTACTATACATCTCTGAATATACCTACATTATACCACATGTCTTGTGGTATTGTGGTAGTCTTGTGGTATACATGTGGACTGTGGGAGGAAACTCAGGCAAACATTGGAAGAACATGCTGACTTCACACAGAAAGGCATCATGGCTCATCTGTGAATTTTAAAACCAGTATTTGCCAAGTAAATTAATTTAATAAATTAATGAACTTTTACAATGAAAGGGGCAGCCTACATTTTACATTCCTCCAAGAATGTAAATATACCCAAAATTAGCCCAGTGACTAGTTTTTATTGGTGGTCTGGTATAGCTCTACAAACCAAAAAAAAAAAAAATATATATATATATATATATATATGCAATAATCTGGAATAGCATGGAATAATGCAATCAAAAAAGGGATTTTGCTTAATGAAAGAGTGGCCTTCATTATTGTATTTTCAGGTGCACTCAGAAGACAACTGCATGTGATAATGTTATTTTGTTTTTTTAATATCAGCACGAGTTATACATTTATAGGTATAATGTTAATACTAATTTAGTTATTAATGACTTTGCAACTTATTAGCTGATACTATAATTTTTGTTTCATAAATTTTGTCCCAAATTTTATTTTGGTATTTGGTATTTTTAATTGTTTAAGTTCACTTGATTGTCGTTTAAAAATCTGGATATTTTCAATGCACTTATTGGGGTAAAATTGTTACATTTGACTGAAATTAAATGTTTTTCCTCGTTATAATGCACTGTCACTAAATTGAGCATTTTTATTCTGTTTTCAACTTACGTGTGGTATGAAAGCTCTAATCTGTTTAAACACACACACACGCACGCGCACACGCACGCACGCACACACACACACACTCTGCTTCTGCTCTGCTGCTTGTGCAATGTGAATGAGGCGTTGAGCCTGTAGTCACTACTGCTCTCTTGATTGCTAAATTTGTTGCTAGGTGCTTTTTGAAAGAAAAAAAAAAAAGTTAAACGAAGTTGCTACATTTAACACCAACTAGAACTATCTGTAGCATAAATGAACCATTAATCCTTTTTTGCATGCACAAAATAATTGAGGTAAGGCAGCCAAACTGACTTGCAGTTTTATGTTCCTTTATGGCTGATTTAAGGCTGATTTATACTTCTGCATCAAGCACACGCGTATGCTCCAGTGCAGCCTGCGCATGTTTACATGGCTTTTGCCATGGCCGTCACCTGACGCGCACCTCTCAAAAAAGTAACTACATGTCGCAATGATGCGTAGTGCAAGCTCTGTGATTGGTCGGCTTGGTGCTGACGAGTATGGGCAGGGTGAGAGTTGCGCGAGCCGGATGGAGCGAGTGTTTACAAGTGTTGAGTCCCATGAAGGACCTCTAGATGGAAACTGTTGTTTGTGTTTAACGTATGATTAAAGTTGTTGCACGTCAGCCAATGCCACCCTCAAAATGAGTGACGCAGGAATATAAACTAGGCTTTACGGATCAGTAACGAACCAATGCCCTCAATGTATCAGAGTTAAAATATAGTTTATACTATATATACTACTTATAGATATTCACAAAAAAAATGTTTTACTGTAATAAAGTTTTATTACTCTGGAGGTAATAACTGCCCACGGCTCTGGGTGTATGCCCACAGTATGCATTTGTGTGTTCTCTTGCTCCTCACTCAAAATGTGTGTGCACTCGGAATTGGTAAAAGCAAAGAAAAAATCATTATTTAAATTTTTTTAATTGTTTAAATTTACTGAATTGCAAACTATTTATATGGGCTGCGTTTAAACAAATAAATTAAGTTGAACATTACTGAATTTATTTATTTATTTATTTTTATTTAGCACATACAAATTGTTTGCAGCCCAATTATCTTAAAATGTAAATCAAATTAATATATTTTGTGCATCAGTAAACCAACTAAACAAAGGCTCACTTCACAAATTTATGACCTTTTCATGTCCCTGTTATACAATCGGCATTACTTTAATATGAACATCTACTAGTAATTGTGCCTCTTTTGATTTATTCTAAACCTAAAGCTTAAAATGTGATTTTAGAATGATGACAAAGAAAGCCATTTTTAGATTTTTTTGCATCCTAATATATCAAAAATGACATTGTAGAATGGAAAGTTTCCATTGATGTTAAGGGTTCTTAACTGAACCACAAATGCTTTTTTATTTTGAAGATTGTAATACTGGTTACCAGACACTGATAATGCAGCTTGTAAAGCACAATGATAACAATGGATTCCAAATTGAACATGTCTACCTCCTGGCAATTCAGTGTCAGTATAATCATGGCCTTTGTGTTTAAGTGCTCAAAACTGACCCACTTCAAAGCGCCCAATGGAATCAGAAATTTTAAAGAATATAAGTGATTTACATTTTGCACTCTCATTATACAGTCTCTTTGTGATTGTTTGATTTTTGACAATGATGACTCAGAAGAGCAGTTTGTTGGTCCCTACATTCATTCAAAACTTTCAATCTGAAAAAAAAGTGAAGTTTATTTCTAAACTAATTTCGAGAGGATCAAGTGCTTATGATTGACCACAGCGGTGCCTGCATTAGCCAATACATGATCCTCCAATTAGAGGATTTATAAGTCACTATAAATAACCACAGTCTTCATTCCACAACTGTCTTCATCTGGAATAAACCCCCCTTCCTCCCCTTCTTCTCCCATCTTTACCTAGGTCTGGCGGCACGACAGCCCAGTAGTTAGCACTGCTGCCCCACAACAAGAACACCACCGTCTCTGGTCCCCGCCAGGCTGGTCAGCGTTTCTGTATGGAGTTTGCATGTTCTCCCCCGTGTCTGTGTGGGTTTTCCACTGTTCAAAGTCATGCGTCATACGTAAAACGACTAAGCCAAATGGGCACCATAGTCTAGCTCCCAGCATCAGTATTTTTTCCTTCTCAAAGCAGTTCACCTTTAGCCACAACAGAGGGGGAGTTTTTTAAGATCTACCTAAGCTTAATCTCTCTCGCCCTGCGAAAGGGAGGTAGCCCTGGGCTCGAGGATCCCTTGAGCTCAGGGATCTCTTCCAAGACAGCATTCTTTTTGGATTAGGACAGAGGGATGAACTCTTTAAAATGACAAAGTACTTACACAAATACAACAATTCAAAATACTTTACAAGCATACTTCACAATCAATAAGTATTTTGTACCATGTCAGAATCAGAATCAGAACAATGCTCATAGATTACATCTTGTCATCAAGACGAAACACATTGGCTGCATCTGAAATCAGTAAATGAAAAATAGTCTGTATAGCTACTTCTTTTGAATAAATAAATGCTTATGAAACAACTGCTACAGTCAGTCACATTATGACTGAATTTTATGAAGTCACTTCATCCAATCCATTACAGTTCCTGTTCAATTTTTTTTGGGTGGGGGCTAAGAAAACTCTTCTTTTTACTTTTTTTGTGCTTTTTTGGTGCAGTCCTAATGAATGTATAATTTTCCTCCAGAAAAAAAAATGTGTTACTGTGCATAAAGAAAGCTGCAAAAAGAAAACAATGCGCAAGAATCTTTGAAAAAGTCACATATACTCTTCTCTTCTGCATGCATCTGGTGGCCTCACATTGTCAGTCAGCACTGACTGTGCTGCTCTTGGATTCAATGCTCAGGTTCTATACTTATACTCTTATTTCAAGACTTTTGACAGTGTGTTATCATCCCATAAAATCCATTGCTTCCATAAAAACATGCCAGCAGAATAAATTCCATTTTAAAGCATGATTACATATGTGCTATTACAATGGTTTTGTAAGAACTATTCATTCATATTCATTATTCACTCCAGACATGAATGCTGTAAGCTCATAAGCTCCGCAGAACACAAAAGGAGATATTTTTCATCTACTAAAAACTCATATTTCACATTAAAAGTACAGTGTTACTCTTTAAGACTCTTTGGAGTTTGGCAGACATAATTCTGCATGTTTCTTTTAAGGTATAGTTGTGCATTGTTCAATGGAGCACTGTTCAAATGATCTGAATTCATTTCATAATCTCACATGATTTTCACTAGAGGTTATTAAGTTTAATTTTAGATGAGTGAAGCCATCACTATAGCTGATCAGGGTCTTTATTTGTCCCTGAAAAGCTGCGTAGCAGTCGGCTGGAACTGTAATTAAAAGATGATAAAGCTTCCGCTGATCATTCTGTCAGATTAGATGTTTTAATAAACTTTGAATCTCATGGTACTCCACGGACTCCAGAGTACTTTCCATCAAATAATGTTAAAAATCTCATTTAAATGGTCTCTTGTTCGTTTGAGGAATTTAATTAGTTATCTTACACCAGATGAGTAAAATCACATCAGTAAATACAATTTGGTAAAAAAAAAATGCATTGTGCTCTTTCCCATGTTTAATTTTAACGAGTGTTTAAAGGTCTCATTATGAAGATATATTAGATACCAATTTACCAATGATGTATTCATGAAATAGTGTTTAAGGATGCTTTATTTAAAAATCTACATTGTTATTAGGCTTTATTTACTCGCTTAACTTTATATTTACTTTCATTTATATGTATAGGTTAGGTAAAGTCTCCTTACAGAATGAAATGTTCTTTCAAAAGCAGTATTTCAATACAACAAGCACTCGACTAGTAGACATCATATCGCCTTTGCGGCCCATTATAATTACAATGCTTGCAGAGGAGCACTATTCAATTTCTGTTTCATTCAGTGTACCAGTTTCATTTCAGCTATCTTTTATAGGTAATTTAAACCTTAGGAGAGTAGTTTCTTAAACCTTATACTTTTAGAGGTTTTTTAGTTGAGAGTTTTGGAAATCTCATTTCATTTACCCACATACAGTAGTGTGAAAAGTTTTGTTTTTTTTGGTATCAGTACTTTTCTGGTATAAGTACTAATTATTTACTATTGACAACTTTTTACTTTTACTTATTATACTTTACACAAATATCTGTACTTTCTACTCCTTACATTGTTAAACCAGACTCGTTACATTAATGTTAAGGTGTTTGGTGGCCCAACATATATTATGTCTTGTCATTGCACAATATAATTGCTTTTTTGATTCAATCTATTTGTTTTTCATTGCTCACCTGCATGCAGATGCACAGCTTTTTTTTTAACCTATGTTGATCACTCACCTTACATAGGCTAGTTTATGAAGCTTGCCATGAGAAAGGCAAAGATAGCTAAGGTGGACAAGACTGATACTGCTCTGTTTACATCAGATAACAAGATGCCAATTAGTTGATCAGATCACAGGTAAACAAGATGTTCCCATTTCAAATTTGATTCATTTGTCCACTTCTAACAAATACTGTACAAGATATCTTTGATCTTCGATTTAATAGCAAACGAACAAACAAAAAACTTTAACAATCATGCATTTTATGAATAAAATAATAATGCAAAAAATCAGGAATTTATCACAAGTAAGATTATGGTAATGTAGGTTGTAATTCCGACTGTGTGTGTGTGTTTTTTTTTTTTTTTTTTTGGCATAGAATGCAGTACATGCATTAACAGCATCAATGACTATCCATGAAATAACATACCCACAATACTCTGAAAAAACAAACAAACAAACACTAAACAACACAGGATATTGAGAGCTTTGAAGATAATGAAGCAGCTTCAGCCTAATGCCAATGAAAAAGTCAAATTCATTAAGTATTTATTATAGCAAAATAAAAGTGAAATAAATATGTTTTGGACAAATGTAAATGTTAAATTGAAGATGTTTATTATTTGTAAAGATATAGGGCTACAGAATATTTTATTATAGTGTATGAACATGAATGATAGCAGTTGTTCTTGATCCAAAAGCAGATACACTACATGCTGAATGCTGAAGTTTGTGTCAAGATGATGATACACTGGGCAACTTTTTGAACAATGTTGATGAGTAATGTTGCAGAATGGTGTTGCTTGGCTACTTTCCTGCTGAAAATTACCAACATTTTTTTTACACCAAAATCAGAAAAGTAAGTTATTTTAAATGCATCAAAATAAAGTTAGATCTAGTTACCAACGTTAAACTAAAACAGGTTGTAGTAATGCATAGTTTTAAATTAAGAACATGTTTGAGGTTGTACTTCTTGATTTGTACTTTATTACAAAAGTCGGTCCCCCCGCACACCAATATTGATTGACAGCTGTGCGCATTAACATGTCCGGTAGTCACGTGTATAATCATATAATCAAGACAGTACTTTAATATAACAGATATCCATACAGCAGTGGATATTACCAGTATCATGTCACATGCGTGCAAAACGAGTGCAAAGCTTAACGCGCTGTCTCTCTCTCTATCTCTGTGTGTGTGTGTTTGCGTTTGTGTGTGTGTGCCTGTCTTCGTGTCTGAGCTGTGTGTGTGTTTGTGTGTGTCTCCGTGTCTGAGCTAAGTGTGTGTGTGTGTGTGCGTGTGTGTGTGTGTGTGTCTTCGTGTCTGAGCTGTGTGTTTGTGTGTGCGTGTCTGAGCTATGTGTGTGTGTGTGTGTGTATGTCTGCGTTACGTTTGTTTGTGTGTGTGTGTGTGCGCTATGTGTTTGTGTTCTTGCTGTGTGTGTGCGGGAACTTTGTAATGACATTGTGTGTGACTCATGGTTGCAAATCCACAAAAAAATGCATCAACTACTGATTGTTAAAGTTCTTACTGTAGTATTTCTCACACACGTTACGTGAGATCTGCTTCCTGAGGCAGCCGAGGGCGGCGATTGCTGACAGGCACTTGGGAACAGTGGGCGGGGAGGACTAGCCTTAAAGGGCCAGTACAAAAAAACAGCAAAACCTTTTTTCCAGCTATAATGTAGACACTTCAAACAGCTATAATAAATAATCTGATGGGTGTTTTGAGCTGAAACTTTACAGACACTTTCTAGGGACACAAAAGACATATTAAATATGAAAAAAGGGGTAACCTATGAGCCCTTTAAATTTAGGTCAGGACACTGACTAGGCCATTTAAAAATCTTCATTTTATATACACTTTGTCCATTTAGAAATGGACTTGCTGATGTGCTGATTGAGCATTTTTATTTTTCTGACAGCGCTGTGTCGTTTTGGATTTTATTTTCTCTTAATAATAAAAACCTTCATGTTAAAACTGCATGATGTGTTATCTTTGATTAACATTTCAATTTGGTTTCATGATTAAAACATTAAAGTTAGACAAACATGCTACAAAAATAAGAAAAAAATATGGGGCAGATACTGTTCCACACCACTGTATATGGTTTGAAGGAATCTTTTTCACTAATTGGTAACACTATTTTGATGGTCCATTTGAGTTTTAGTAGACTGTCTGCTTAATATCTGTTGGTTCTGCTCCTTCAAAAGAAATTAATGGCTCGTTTCCACTGACTGGTACAGTACAGTATGGGTCGGTACAGGTCACCTTTATCAGGCTTGCGTTTCCACAGCTAAAAAGGTACTAATGGTGGGCGTGGTTGTATGACAAAGTTTCAGTTGACGTGATTTTCGCTCGAGAAAATGTCACAGTAAAGTGGTACGGGTCATTCACATATCTTATGAGAAGCACTTCTCACAAAACAAACGCTTTATACACACAAATACTTCTGTACAAATGTTTATTACCAACTTTTCAATGAACATGACTTGATTATAACCGCAGATCAATGACAGTGTGAAATAGCCTACTGTAACGTCTGCAATCATATAAAATAAATAAATAACTGCCACATATATGAACACATACAGACCCTTACAGTCTCCAATATGTTACCACTTACAGAAAAACTACATACAGCGTACATTTAGTCCTTATTTGGGTTCAAAACAACATGAAAAATAGCCCACAGTCAATGCAAACCTCTCGTGATTAAATGTGCCTTTAATCTTGAGCAGCATGTGTAGCCTCTTGTTAGAAAATAATTGCATAATTCCGAGTTCATAATAGTCCAAAAGGTGATGATAATAGTTAAACATGGCAGTTTGTTAACGTTTACTAAAAAAAATTATGTGCTTCTTTTTTTCCGGCTTCTCAATTGTTTCTTTGCGTGTTACTCTCGCGTTTGTCAGTGTCTGACAGGATCGGGTTTCAAAAGCACGTCAATAATCAAGCGCACGTTATTATCATGAGCTCAAGAAGTTTGTTATTTCAAATATTGATGCGCGGCGAGCACATGCGAGAAAGCTCACGTTTCAGACTGGCTCGCAAAATCTATGGGGCACAGGGTGAAATCTGCTATTTTTTTTTGGCTTTGTGGCTGTTCATCAAGACGACAACAAGGTTTGTTTGAGCCCGGGTCGACCATGGCTTGTTATTATATGTATATATAATTACACGGTTCTCTTGGCTGTGTATTTAAAACATGGCGGTTCCTTTGTTTTCATTCTGGCTTGTTGCGTAAGCGAATGATGTATGTCTGTGAACCAATAGCGTTCAGCTATTAAAAGGGTGCCGAAAAAGGGGTTCGGCATGGTTTGGTTCACCCTTTTGACAGTGGCCGTACCGTACCACTCAGTGGAAAAGGGCCATAAACTGACATAAACTTTGCAAGTACATGCCAACTTACACTGACACTAACCCCAACTTAACAGTCTACTTATAATCTAATGAGAATTAGTCGGCATGTAGATGCAATGTAACTTAAATTCAACAAACAGACCATCAAAATAAAGCGTGACCCACTTATGAATTAATTTATTTATATAAAATCAAATAATACAATGTGGGTTATTTTTACAAATTCTAATAGACAACATTAATTTTAATTAAAATAAATATAGGAGTCACTACTAATGACTAATGAAAATGGGAATAGTTCCCCAAAACATTCTGTAATAATGACAAACCCCTTCATTTAATGTAAGTTCTAAGATGATAAAACTCCCATAACCAAAATTCTTTAAAATGTTAAAGACGTATTTGTTTTCGAAAATAACCCAAATCTAGTAATCAGAATAGCTCATTTTAAGAAACACAAACAACTCGTGTCTTCCAGTCAGACTACCAACATATATCACCACCCAGCCCGATGGGGAATTAAACAGTGAAATAAAATTCCTTCCCTGAATCAAATAGCTCTCTCTCTCTAAAGGAATGCATCAAATTTCAGCTGTAATATGAACTGAAAATACACATTCCTCCCCTCAGTGCTCAGATTTAGTCTTGCTCTGAAGTTTTCACGGCGCTACTCAGAGTGATCACATCAGAACTGCTGAAAGACTTAAGTTTTTAATAAGGACAAACTTTATCTCAGGCTGCTTCTCATAAAAAAAATACTTCCAAACACATCACAGTTTAGCAAAGTTTTGTTGTTGCATGAATAAGTCAAGGATCCAATCGCAAGGTGTCAAAACTGAACCAGGCTGTTGTTTCAGCTTTCACATTTTCTAAGAACAAATTGTGGATCTGATGGATACAAATGTGTAAAAGCTACTGCCCCAGTGAAGGACTTTGTACCTTAATTTCTGAGAGTGTAGGAAAAAATGCAGAAAAAAAGAAACACACCTAAAGAGGATTAGTATTCATGAATGCTATGAAATGGAGTATACATATAACAGCTGTTTGTTCGACTGTGGGAAAAAAGTGCTTTAAACTGCAACACATTATCAGTATTATATGAATAGTCAAAAGAAACCTTTCTTAATCTGTTACCCTTTCCACCTTTCTTTATCTTGTCCAATCATCTTCTCCCCTCGAGAAATGAACCAGAGTCAAATAGTCTTGCGTTGAAGAGTCCAGATAAGCAAGCTCTAAACTGCTGGACGGTTAATTAGGAAGACATACAGGCGGTAGGATTAAAAATATAAAAGTCAGCAGGGAATCCTGAGACAGCAGGAGTCTGAAACATCCACCATGTTCTGCCCCAGGCCCATCATGAAGCCCTGAAAGAGACACATGGTGCGGTAAGCTGATGTAACCCAAGGAAAGCCATTGCTGTAGCTCTAGCCGCGGTATACACAAGCTGTTTCAATGTCCACAAACCCATTCCAGTGGGTGGACATTTGTCAGAAGAGTGACCATTGTGTCTTTTCTAATGGTTTGACCTGGCAGTTGTCACGTCTGTCACCTATTCATGGTTGTTAATCTTTGTGTACAATTTCCTGTATGTTTGCAATATTTAGAGGTCACCAAGAGAGATGAGCAGCAGATGCACACCGCAGCAATTATGAAGGAGAAACCCTTAAAGGATACTGTCCTTCTCCAGCTCAGCTTTCACCAGCGGCACGGATGTTGTAAGAGCTCGTTAGTTATTCAATGACAGTCAGAAGGACTCATGACACGCTTTAGTGCTTTAAAAAACAGAAAACCGTCCCACGTTCCCAAATTGTCCTATACTTTTTATTTTCTATCCATTAATATTAATAACAGATATTTATGAATCCAGTTTGTTGTAAAATTGACAGAAGACTTTGACAGAAGTGAAAAAAAAGCATAAGTGGTGGACAGTATCTGTTTTTTTTTTCTTCATTGCGATACTTACATGTAGAAGGTTTATCATTTTATTTAGCAATTTATTATGAATTAGACATGTCTGATTATATCTGTTTTCAAGTTAACAACTCACTGATTGAAATGATCCAGTTAGACTGAGTCTCTAGCAAACAATTCAGTGATTCAAATGATGTGGTCATAGTAATTCAACAATCAATGATTTACATATTCAAATGGTCTGGTCAGAATGAGTCTTCAGATTCAGGTGATCTGGTGAGAGTGAGTGTCCATGATCAAATTATGTGGTCAGAGTGAGCCTATAGTAAACAATTCACTGATTCAAATGATGTGGTCAGAGTGATTCGACAATTAATGATTCACAGATTCAAATGATCTGGCCAGAGTCACTCTTCAGATTCAAATGATCTGGTCAGAATGAGTCTTCAGATTCAAATGGTCTGGTCAGAGTGAGTGTCCATAATCAATGGATCTGGTCAGATTGAGCCTAAAGTAAAAAGATGTACTGATTTAAATGATGTGGTCAGAGTGATTCGACAATTAATGATTCAAAGATTCAACTGATCTGGTCAGAATGAGTCTTCAGATTCAAATGATTTGGTGAGAGTGAGTGTCCATAATCAAATAATCTGGTCAGATTGAGCCTATAGTAAACAATTCACTGATTCAAATGATGTGGTCAGAGTGATTCAACAATGAATGATTCACAGATTCAAATGATCTGGTCAGAGTGAGTGTCCATATTCAAATGAGAACTAAGAACTAAGTAAACAAAGATATCACAATAGTTTATTCACTGACTTTGCAATTCTATACTTTGATAAGATACACATACTTGAAAAAAATACTTGAATGAATTAAATATACTGTGTTGTTCACCAATACTGGTTAATAAATGGATACGCTCTGCATTAATGACCGCAAAACACTTTGAGCACATATTGTGAATATATGGCATTTCATCACATATCTATCACCATAAACAGCAGCTCACCTGGTACAGCACATAACTGCAATGCTATGAAACAATTAGATTTATGTCCATGAAACATCAATCATAATAAAAGAATCAAGCTCAAAAGCGTATAGGAGACAACTAAATTGGCATGGTTGCCTCAGAGTATGCATTTCCATCAACATTTGCTTTGGTAAACATTAGTAAGGGTGAGTGATGGTTTAGTGTATGCAATATGTTATTTTTCAAATGTGAGCATTAAACTTTTAACACCACTCACCAGACATTTCATTTACAAACTGCTGGGATACAAACAACACAATAACCACTGTAATGAAATGTTTCAGATTCACATTAATCTGTTTTTACATTAAATTTAGTTACACTCATTGAACATTTCCCTTTAAAGTGGTCAAAATGTGAAACAAGCTAATCCATCCATCCATCTAATTATGTTGGTTTAAAAGGACAATAATCTACAGCCTTTTTCTTGCATTTTTTGTCCAAATTGGCTTTGAATCTTTTTTTATTTTTCATTGTTACTGATTTAAACTTAAGTTTCATTTAAAACTGATCATGGAATTGACACCTTCTAAAAACAAAATAACTTACTGACTGTTGCAGTTGATGCCCTTTTACTTGGACCAAATAGAGGTGTCGCTCCCTATTTTAATGAATTGTGCCACTGGCCATTGTATTTGACTGTCGTGCTCTTCATGTCAAGTTTGATGAAGCATGTAATTATGACAAATGTCAGTGCGTGGATTCTTGAGCATACAGCGTCATGGGTGGTGCTTCAACATGCACATTGCTTGTGGTTTGGATGATCTGAATTTGAATATCAGCTTGTGGCCTTTTTCAACCCCACCATTATTCCTGCTTCCACCCATCAACTGTGGATCAATCAAGATTCCACTAATCAAGTGTGAGCAAAATGACACATTTCTGATGCTACAGTATAAAGACAGTTTCGCTTTAAACCAAAATTAAAGGTCGCTATACAGTATCAAAAGATTACAAATATTTATTATATATATTTTTTTACATATCATTTACATATATGAGCTACAAATTTAAATGTTTTATTTTAAAAATATTTATAATAGACAAGGGGTGAGAGGGTGGCTCAGTGGTTAGCACTGTCGCCTCACAGCAAGAAGGTCGGTTCATTTCCCGGTTGGGTCAGTTGGCATTTCTGTGTGTAATTTGCCTGTTCTCCCCATGTTCGTGTGGGTTTCCTCCGGGTGCTCTCATTTCCCCCACAGTCCAAAGACATGCAGGTATAGATGAATCGAATAAACTAAATAAATAAACGCATCACTTGCACTAATAAAGCAAGATTGTCCACTTCTCTTTTATAGAAGAGTTCTATTCATATTGCTGTATACATGTTTTTACATTCTTGGTATGAATGTGAATTGTGCTGACTCATCTGAGAGAAATCAATAGCAGTATACTTATGTTTTAAGTCGTGTGATTGGCTGTTTGCTACTGACGTCCTGCCTTCATGTGAATGTGCTCAAGAACTCAGAATTAAAGCCAGAGTTATCAGAGAAAGTTGATCATCAGCATTATTTATGCAATGGTTTAGTCAGTTCTAAACTAATCCTGTAATTTGGAATTTGTTCAGACAACATCATGGTACAGGGCCCAGATGCATATCCAACTTATTAATACAGTATATTTAAAAGTAGACCAAATCTGAAATTAAAATAGTGTGTGTTATTTCTGCTTTTCACATTGGAATTCACAACAAACACAAGCAGTGATGAAAGGGACCTCCAACCCGGGCTCACCACCGCCTTAGGATGACAGAGCGCAATGGACAATAATAATTGAAGCTGATAAATATATAAAAAAAAAAGTTGACAATGCTAGCTATTTCTGTCATTCATACTTTTGCCAGCAGGTGGCGCTATGACTGTGAATGAATATTTACATGTTGATGTCTTCTGTTTAGTACTATAATCAAAGATGTGGAAGTTGGGGTAAACTGAACATACTGTAGTAAGCCTGAGTAATAACAGCTTGCTTTTCCATGGCAAAACACCGAGGTTTGTTGGTCCACCACGAACACATCTTTTGACAAAAACTCTAGACGTATATCATCGCTAGATCTTTCAGATAACACCACCCAATGTTGGTGCTGATATGATAAAATTTGTAGGAGGTGTAATGGATGGAGTAAGACCAAACTGACGTATTTCATTATTACATAAACATTTTAAGCAGCCCCCAGAAACCCACCCCACCGGCAGGTCACATGTCACATACCGAAGCTTTGAGTTATCATGGTAACAATCTTGAAGACTTTTCACACTCACACATAAAAAGAACTGCACCTTTCTTTTAATAGCTATTTCTATATTCTAGAATGTAGGTAATGTTGTCGTGTGTATGATCATGTTCTTGTTCACAGGTAGACTGCTATGTCTGTGCTAAAAAGTGTTTATTGATGATTTACTGAAGGTATGGAAATCTTCTTTGTATTAAAAGCCTTTAAAGTATTGCTTGATAACTTAGACTCAAATATCATCACAGTGTTTGATATGTATGCAACTGTATGCATTGTATTTTGGTACTTGTAACACATGTTGAGATTATAAAATCTTTAACACTTCTCTACATAACTACTCACCAAGCATATGTAAATCACAAGCCTTACACAAAGAGCCATATTAACTGGATAGACAGCAACATCCCATTGGCTAACTTAACCCCCCTGAGATTTTGACATCAGCTAACCGATTTAAGGAACTGAACCTCTTTTAAGCTCTCTCTTAGCTCTAAGCTCTCTTGCCTCTTTACATTCTGAAAACTCTTCTTCAACTCTTCAGTCAGTCACTAGCCAAAATGTGACATTCCAAAATGTGAAGGCTAAAGAGAAGGTTCCGGCCTTCTTTTCAGAGACTTTAAGCATGAAGCCAAGTCTCTACTCTGGAAAATTTGGAGAAGGACTACCAGGCCAGCACAAACACTGCATAAGCCACAGACAAAGAACTATGTGAGTTTGATTTAGTCATCAGATATGCTAGTTTACCATGTCTCTTGTTAAAACAAGGCGATTAATTTTTCTCAAATGATTGGTTTTAGATTATTGATGTTGAATTTGCAACTATCTCTCTTCATGGGGTCTGTTCGGCCCTGTTCAATTGTCTCACCCAATCTTTCTCTCTCTCTCTTTCTTTCTTATATATGCATTCTTGTAAATAGATGTGTTGTCTATACCTTTTTGTTACCATTATTAAATGTTGGAGCCTACATGGAATGCTTGCTTTTTACACAAAGAACAAGTCACTTGAACTCAAAGATAAAACAGCAGGTTGAACTAATCTGTTAATGTAGTAAGATTAATTATTCTTTCAGGCCAGGAAATGAATTGATCTTTGGATTAATAGACAAACAAATTGTAGGCTCCAACAGACGAGCAGTTCAAATTAATGTAATTTTCATTTGGCTACCATTAACAAAAAAGTAAATCTAAATATTCATAATTAAATAATAACTTGTTATTATTAATTTAATGAGCTTAATTCGCTACAGAGGAGTTTGTTATACTTTAGAACATGTCATTTCCTGTTGCCAATACGTGGCGCTATCACTGTAACTGAATATTGGCATGTAACAGTGTTCAGGTCAGGACTGTTATCAAACGTGTGGATTTTGAGGCAGATCGGACAATGCACGCCTGAGTTATAACAACTTCCTTTTTTTTTGGCAAAACATCAAAGTTTGTGAGGCCGCCATGGACACGCCCTTCGATGAAAACTCCAGATATTCAACTTCCTGTTGGATTTGAGATTTTGCTCCAAGAGACTTTTTTGTAGGTATTGGCATATTTGATGTGTGGGTCAATTTTCTTATGTTTGTAGCTTGGGGGCCACTCTGTCAAAGGTGCATAGGTGACACTGTCAAGTCATTTTGCCACACCCACTTCTAAAAACCATAACAAATGTAAATTTTCTCCACTTCTGGCACATGTGCAACATTTTGTGAGCTTGAGCATGTTTAGACCCACAAATGTGATTCATTCTAGAGACGACGACGAAGAACAAGAAGAAGAAGAAGAAGAAGAAGAAGAAGAAGAAACGGGGCAATTCCAATAGGGCCTATGCACCGTTGGTTTTGAAAAATTCCAAAGCATTTGTTTCCAAAATATGTTTCAAAATAAGATTACCAAACAGAGAAAATTGTGGCCAAATTAAGCATCAAAATCACCCCAGAGTGGATAAAAACATCCCCAAAATATCACAAGGGTTAAATTATTATAACATGATCAAATCAGCTTATTAGTTTATCATTTGAAACACCAATGATTCACACTGATGTAGTCTCATAGAAAATGCAGTACCTTTTTATGATGAGCTCCAAAAGTCACATTGGCATTCTCATGAGGACCATCCATTTAGCCACTGACTGCTGTCTCTTAGCCCTCCTGCAATAGCAACTTGCTTGCGGTGTGTACCAAAGATGGACATCATTGTGATGTCCAATTGATGGATGCACTCCATTGGAATTTAGCCATTGTAAAAAATGTTGAAAGCCCCCACGTGTGTTTATGGGATGCTTTGTGGGTCTTTGTGCCCTTGAATGGTCTGGCCGCATGTTAATGCTGATAGATGAGCTGACGCTCATGGTACTTTAAGCCTGTCCGTCAAAAAAAGTGGGCACTGGCATCTGAGTTTGACCCCATGCTTGTTTACAAACGCGAACAATTAATTTTAGTTGTGCTGGGATACTTAATTCAAAATACTCTTCACACGCCAGACATTACCATCCATCATTTAAGTACTTACTTAGTTGAAGTGTTTATTTATTTATTTATTTATTTATTTATTTATCTTTAACAGTGAAAATACAGTGAGGCTGCAGAACAACTTCAGATAAACCATTCTGAGTGCACATTTCCCCAATAAGTATCTGTGGCACAGTCAAAACTTTCTTTTGATTGATTTCAGAGACTTGGTTTAAGTGGCTAACCAAGGGTATGTTTCCCATTCAGTGATATAACTCACTGCTTAACCATAGTTTTATAGCATCATTTAACACTACAGTGGCTAACAAATTAACAAATAAACAATCTATTCTGAAACATCAGTGACTTTCTTTGGAGTTATGGTTTCAGGAAATGCCATATTTTTGATGTATGTGGATAACAAAGGACAATTCAACTATAGATGCCAAGCAAGGCATCTGAAACACACACCCCAGGGAAAAAAAAAGTTAAGGTTGAGCAAACTCATCTCACAATAAGAACTGAATCAACAGAAGTGGACAGTTGTAAGTATTTTGATTTGTTTAAGTTGTTGAGCATATAGTTTTACTATGTTTATCACATGACTTTGAACAGTAGTCTTGCTTGTTTTTGTGTGTCATTGGGTTATTTTAGATGTTTGTAAATGTAAAAGTCAAAAAGTGTCCAGTCATCATTGTAAACGTATTTATTCAGTGCTGGCAAGCAAACATTAATATAAGCATTGAAGCAACCCAAGAGGACAGTGCTCCTTTCTTTGTATGTAGATTAGTCAATTATCTGGATTTAATTATTGACAACATAACATGACCCAGGATAGTTTGTTCTTCTGTAAGCTCAAACCTACTAGTGAACAGCTTATTTCATATAAAGAGGATTTCAAGAGTTCACACTTACTGTAGCTATTGCTTGATGCTAGTTGCAGGTTTGGCATGCTGTCAATCAGGGTAGAGAACCCTGAGATACTTGAGGCCAGGGCCTCTGCCTGGTCGTATAGCATAGAAGGGTCTGAGATCAGGTAGGTTAAGAGAACTCCCCCTGGTAATGGAGGAAAGGGGTGGATGGGGGATTCTTCAAAAATTAAGATAATAGAGGTAAGCCAAAGTGGGCTATTTATTGAAGGCTTGGATTAATCTGATTGGTCTATCAGTGATTGTTGATGCGTAACCAGCCGCGATCAATCACAGCTCGTGATCCTCTCGAAATTAGTTTATAAAACTTGAAACTAGATTGTACTGTATAATTTCAAGCTTAAGCTGCGGTCACACTTGACTTTTCTTCCCATAGACTTCCATTCATACGCACGCGAATGCATCAGACCGGAAATGCAAGGTCATGCGTCAAGTTTCGCAGGTTGCTGCGGTGCAAAGTTCAAGCTTGGTGAACTCTGACCTGCGAAATCACATCACTTGACTGAGTGAGACCAATCGAGGATCAAAACAGGACCTCTCTGGACAGAAATTTAAAACATGAAGCAATCGCTAACTTTTTTAAATGTTTAATCATCTTGTTTAATCCCATCCCTTTTCACAGCGACATACGACAGAATTTCGCACACACAAAGCCCAGTGTGACCGCAGCTTAAGTTGAAACAAAGCTTTGGGTACCAACTGCTAATATTTTCTTAGAGTACTGTATTAAATGAATGAGTGTGTGTGGGTGGCTGTGTTAGAGTGTGCGTGTGCCAGCAGTTTTTGTGATATAAAAATGTTTGTATAGCTGGTGTGTCAAAATTGTTACAACTGTACAAAAAAGGACAACTGTTGTACCCTACATGTGTACAGCCTTCATTTAAAAATTCAAATAGAAAATCATTTATTGTATTCAATGTAATTTTTTTTATGCAAAATTAATTTAAACAGCCAATTGTGCTTTAGGCCACAGAATTAAGAAATGTTAATCTCTTAAGTCCTTAGGTGTTTTTTTGCATGCATTTTTTTCTCTTTGCTATTTGGGCTTATTGGAACCTAATTAGAATAAAACCAAAGTATCATCTTTTGATATGATGTACTTTTAGAGAAAAATGATGTCCATATATGTGGACTCGTGCGCCGAATTTACATTAAACACTTTTTCTTGACTGTTTTTTAATGCATATATAACATACAATTTTTTTTAACATGTTTTGACTGTCAGAGAGTAAAAACCATTTTGGACTGTTAAAATTAGTGTTTGGGACATTTCATATGTTGCAAAACAGTTGCAGGATGACACTGTATGTCTGTAACAAAATATAAAACATTCAAAGTATTTTAAATTGCCACTTAAGAGCTAAAATGTGCTGTCCACATATGTGGACACTAAGCCCTAGGAGGTTAATGATGTCACACAGAAAATCTGCTTTAAATGTAAAACTAAACAAAATGCTTAATACTATACACTTGAAAGACTACAAATAGCCTACAATACAACAACTGTAAAACATTAGTGTGTATCAAGCAATCAGTTCAGCTGATCATAATTTTGAGGATTGATATCTGGGATTTGTTCGTCACAACACTCGCAATCACGTGCAGTAATCCCAGATCACTTCACCCTGATATTTTAATCTGGCACACTTGTATGAGGAACCAAATTAGCCAAAGATCAGATATTACAATTAAAAAGATTGAGAATCTGACAAATCATTTATAGATCATTTAATTGATGTGCAAATAACAGATATGTAAATGCTTTGTTTTGTTTTGTTTTAGTTGTTATTCAAAACCTCACTTTGTGGTAACACCCAAAAGGAGCTCATGGTCAATTGCAAGACTTTTCTTTTTTTCATCATGGTTGAATGACTTGACCAACATCATACAAAGTTACACAAACTTTTTTAAAGGCTGAAGAAGCATCTGTATAACACTTTATCCTTCAACACCCCTTATTTATTCTTTATCCATCTGTTTGTCCTGCTTGCTTTTTGTTTGTTTGGGAGAAAATAATAACACAATGCTAAACTAATGGAGATTGTCATCTACATGTTGTTGTTTTTCTGGTGATTGGATGTGCTTCAGTTATCCTTGTTTGTAAGCCACTTTGGATAAAGCATTTGCTAAATGAATAAATTAAGTGTTCATTGGCAAAAACAGAGAAAACTCTCTTTCTTAGAAATCAAGTTTTTATTATTATTTATTTATTTATTTATTAATTTTTGTCGTTGTACTCTTCAATAGTCAATGTAAAAAAAAGGATTCAGAAATTTACTCAAAAAAAAAAAAAATAAAAAAAATGTTAGTTATTTTCACAAATCATGATTTTAATTTTTTTCTCAAATTAACTCTTCAATGCACAACATAAAAGCAATGATATCTGAAATTGGCTGAAAAAAGACCTGTTTTTGCAAATAAAATGTTCAAATCAAATTTTTTTACAATTACTTATTTTGTATATTTGCTGGAAGTAATATTACTTGACAGGACTATGCTTTTGTTCTTTTATCTGGTATTTTAAAAGTGCTGTATGTAAGTTTTTGACTCTTCTAAAGCATAAAAATATCATAATATGTTTGCAGATATTTAGGAAGCAAGTCAAGTAAACATACTTGTTTATCTGAAAAACAATACTGCATTCAGTTAATCTGCTTTGAAAATGTGTGTTACATGCCGGAGCGCTATCTTTGTTTTGATTCATTTAACACACCCAATGCCATTTTAGCCAATTATATTTCAGCACCCCAGGTTGCCTTGATGGAAAACAGCGTATTTCATTCATTCAGTTAGAAAGACTTTCAAAACATGCGCCCGTGACCAAAAATCAACCTCCGGTGGACAGTAGCAGACTCCGAAATGAGACGCATATTCAGATTCCACATGAGGTGGTTATTAGTTAGTATATAAATATTACAAACATAAACATTAGGTGAGCAGGTTATATTTTAACCCCATGTCCTACAACATGCTACGAGACAAGATTTGCAGTGATAAGCAATTTGGCTGTTTGCATCAAACTAAACACGATAGTAATTTAATTATTGTAATTTAAAAAACAGCCATTCAGAAGCACAGAATATGCACTTACTCACAAAATGGTAAGGTTTAAATCTAATTAATACATATTAAACCTCTTTAACATTATTAAATGTACGTGCTGAATCAGGCAATGCAGTGGCACAGTAGGTAGTGCTGTCGCCTCACAGCAAGAAGGTCGAGCCTCGGCTGGGTCAGTTGGCGTTTCTGTGTAGAGTTTGCATGTTCTCCCTGCGTTCGCATGGGTTTCCTTCCGGGTGCTCCGGTTTCCCCCACAGTCCAAAGACATGCGCTATAGGTGAATTGGGTAAGCTAAATTGTCCAAAGTGTATGAGTGTGTATGGATGGGTTTCCCAGAGATGGATTGCAGCTGGAAGGGCATCCGCTGCGTAAAACATGTGCTGGATAAGTTGGCGGTTCATTCCTCTGTGGCGACCCCCTATTAATAAAGGGACTAAGCTGAAAAGAAAATGAATAAATGAATTAACATGCTGAATCATAAATATGTATTGGTTTTGAGTCACAGTTCTAAAGTTCCATTTCAAACGGTTTATTTCATTTTCAAGAACTAAGGTGAACTATCTGCTGCTGCTTTTAATGGTATGGCAATAAATGTCATGTAAAATGGCATTCAAACTCACATTGTTAGCATTTAACACTGAATAAAGCACATGTGGTGCACATGTTCAGCTGTGAGAAATAAAAGCTGTTTCTAATATTTCAATTCAAGGTGCTGGCTAAAAAAAAAATTATAATAAAAATTTATTTTAATATGGAAAATAGTCCTTCTATCGCTTGCGGTTGCTTTTATTTAGAACACGGTTTAAATCAGCCTAGGCTCGATCGTCAGACTCGCTCCTGTTGGTCTTCAGTCTGGCAACCTGCGCTTGCATTTGTTTTGATCCAGGAATGCAATACCTAGTTCAACCATTGGGTGTCAAACTTACATACTCTACATTTAATTTACAACAATCTGAAGATGTTTATTGCATTTCTAAACACACCCTCAAGTCTGATGGTCTACAACTAAACTGTTTGTTTCAGCATCTCAACCACCAAAACTGGTTCAACCAATGGCACTTATTTATTTTTACTAAAAAACAAACAAACAAACAAAAAAACACACAGACACACAAATCTAGAGTGCTGTGAACAAGGTCTGCACTGCTTGTCCATGTTTTGGATTAGAGCAAATAAATAAGTAATCTTGTAAATAAACTTACCAAGAACCAAGGTTTTAGCTGAGAATATTTTTTTTCTTCTACAGAAGAAAAAATAAAAATAAAAAATAACTAAATTTTTAATGGTCAAAGATTAAGGGTGAGCAAATTGACAACTTTTTTTCTTTTTTTGTGTGTGTAACTATACAGTACCTTTAAGTAATTTGCTTACTTTCCTAGAAGTGTGTATGCATTGTCCATTTTCTGAAGAACCCAATTGCTTCTTTTAAGATGTGTGCATTGTTATAATTCCCTACAATGATTGTTTAAAACAACACAAAAGGAGTCCATTAATTAGGCGGCTAGAGAAAAGGAAAACACTGCTCCATTTTAATGTGGTTTTGTAATAGATTTTCCTGTGCACAGCAAGTAAATTTAGCATCTCTCAAAACTAAAAAAACAAAACAAAACATGGGAACCTTATGACCCGGTAGTTAGAAGTGTGTCCCATTAGTGTCTTCAGCCAGAGGATGTTTGTGCTATTCTCACAGGGTCTGAGTGTGGCTCAAACTTCCGTCAATTAGTTCCTAGAAAACGCAGTGCAAAAAGAGGATCCCCATTACATTCATCAGCATTTGAAGGTGTCAGGTCTTGTGTGATTAAATGCAAATCGTTAAATGTCTTCCTCTATCTTCATTAATTAGAAGTGCCATTAAAAGCACACTTCACAGTTTTTGGGGTATTATTATAACATTAATCATAAACAAGCGGTAAGCCTATGGCTGAAATAAATGGTACAGGACAAGACCTTTATAGGCTAATGTGGTTTCTGCTGTACCTCAATGAATAATAGCAGCTCATTGTTTTAGATGAATAGAATTTCCATATAAAGGATTGCAGTCTGTCATTCTCAAGCATTTGTAAAACTTCAGTACTTTAAATGTCATGACATCTTTTGCTAATGAATCAACTTCACTTCTCAAGTTGCTTTGAATAAACAAACAGCTTGAAGTCCGAGCAAGGTTAACATTATTTGAATCTATTTACTGTATTTACTCAAACATACATAAATAACTTTGTCTAAAGAAAGATCTCATACATTTTAAATAGTTTAAAAACCAGTTTGTTTTTTTTCCTATTTGTTTTGTGGCTACAAACAAAACTAGTTTATAGTTTTATAATATTTTCTGAAGCTCTTTCAAAATCAGTCCTTGAACTGCACAAGTTGTTGATGCTTGGGTGGTTTACATACCTAAGATTTCTATCCAGATTTAGAGCAAGTTTTGAATTAGCTTGTGACAAAATTCTCCAATGACTGATTAATGGACCCGCAGCACCACATTGATTTTATAATTATGTGGCATTTTTCAACAAATACCTCTTAATATGAAAGCTGAGGCTATGTGTGTACACAGTGTCACATTTCTAAATTCAATCAAATGGCAGACCTAGACAATTATTTATGTGGTTTCATCGGAGTGGAATAACAAAACTTGCACACTGTTTATGGATTTATGGACTGAACTATAGACTACATTCACGTGGCTGTGACAACTGCATTTGTACATAGAAACCACAAAATGATCTTATTGTTATAATTATAATAATGTAAAATAAATAATCAAATTATTATTTATATCATTTATCATCATCAGCTTAAATTGGGTCTTTTCCCTGTATGGGTTTAGTAAAAAAGAGGCATAAATTAAGTAAGAAAGGCATATTGCACTTTTGAAAATTAATGAGGAAAGTTACATGATGAGTTACCAGCAGAAGCCTCAGTGTGCCAGACAGCCTTGATACAATTTAACTATAATACATTATCATTATCTTATTAACACATTAAATTACATTACACCTTATATTACATTTGATGTTTTAAAGTCGATGTAACAAGCTCATTTTATCCCAATCTCATATTAATCTTGAGTGCCTATTGAGTAATGCTGCGTTCATGTTTTCTCCATAAATTATTTAGCTTTGTACTACTTTCAAAGTGCACCTATGATGAACGTTAAAACGTTAAAATGACGTTAAAATCCCTCCCATTTTGAGGTCAACTGCAACGTCACGTAGGACTGTGCTTTTCCCAACGCAACTGGGATTAAAAGATCTGTTCATGTTTGTAATAAAGACAGTAAAATCGCTGTAATTCATCATCACAGCCACATAAATCACACACTTAAATCACACACTTAAATCAGATTTACTTTGTACATTAACATACTGCAGTGTGTATATTAACATGGATACTGTCATATTTACCATGCAAAAATGTACAGATGTGGCCATTAAAAATGCACTTTTTTAACCCCGACTCGCTTCATTTAGTCACGGCTTGCCGTCAAACGCTCCTGGAATTTAAATAAATGTGTTGTACGTCACAGAACATCCACCAGGTGGCGCATCAAACAACAAACTCCACTGTACAGATTAAATCATGGTTATTTAATTATTCTGTTGCTCCAAACTTTAAACCTTGTTTTAAAATATGCTTCTTTTAATTTAAACCATTTGTTTTGATCCTGTATTTATTTTACATTTAAGATATATAAGCTTTAAGATAGTATATATATATATATATATATATATATATATATATATATATATATATATATATATATATATATATATATAAATGTGTGTGTGTGTGTGTGTGTGTGTGTGTGTGTGCATATATAAATATATATGTAAGGGATAATCGGAGGCGACCACACTCCACTGCACGTCGTGTGGTCCTTCGCCTCCACGTTATGCACTAAAATCCTTTAACGCACGGCAAGTCGTTGATTATCCCGCCTATTCCATGGTCATTTGCTAAGGTAGGCAAAAGTTTAAAATGGTTTTGCTCTTTGCAGCGCAATTTTTGTCAGTTTTTACATTATCTAGTCCCTCCACTGAATCAGCTGTGACAGGCTAGCAGACGGGGAGAGAGAGCGAGAGCATGCGCATGCTGTTTATACCTGCTAATATTAGGATACAATTTCATTAATCCAATCTGTTTCCAGTCACGCATGTTTCTATTGCCAACTTTCTACCAGTTCTCTGACAAGGGAGGATCTGTATGTATATTGGCTTTCTCTTAACATTACCTTTAATACTGCGAAAGCTGGGCTACCTATAGCAGAATTTCAGCAATTTACATTTCATAATCAACATACAAATCTTATTAAAGTATCATATCAATTAAATACACTTTAGAAATATGCTATGCATTGGCTGATAAAATTAAAGATAATTTATTTCCTATAAACTTTAAGCCTTCACACTTTAGTTTTAACATGCTGCTTTATAAAAATCCCTTTAACAAATATTTTTGAACATCTAAATTAAATAAATCATGTTATTATGCCTCTTTCGAATCAAAGTATTAGGCTAGGCAAACTGATCTCATGGAATTGATCTAACAAAAAGACAGCAATCTCTGCTTTACGTAGAATAATGCTACGGTTATTAAAAACACATTAATCTATACAAGTCTACACACATGAAATAAAAACATTCACAAAACTGTATCTTATGAAACACCAGTTCAAGGGCACATAAGGCATTTTGAAGAGAAAGCAGTCAAATTTTCAGATTTTCAGAAATCTTTTCTGTTAAATATGTAGGGAAATCTAGCAAAAGAAAAAAAAAACATATTGGTCAGGTAAGAGAACATTCTGCTTTATTTATCTTCTTTAAAGCAAAAGCATTCAGCCAAACACGCAGGATCAGTGTAATATTACATTATTTACGCTCATAAATTAATTATTAAACTTGTCTCTGTGATCTGCCAAAAATAAATACACCTGACGACAAATAATAGGTTAAAAAGTCCAAAGACTGACAATTAGATACACAAAAGATTAATTATATATCACGTTTTAGCAACAGAGATGCAAGAGATTAGATCCAGCGGCAGGTCCTGAGATGGTCTGGCCGATATAAAGCTTAGCTCGAGGGGAGCCGTTCGCAGAGCTGCCGCTGACCGCCTGGAGCTTCCAACATTTTTAAACATCCTCATACATAAACTGCCGATTTGACTTTAAAATAACTAAATTGTCGCTTGAAAAACTCTTAAAACTTGATTTGGTGGCATAATTTATGAGTATTTTCATGAGCATACAGTAAGTCAAAGAAAAGAACACCGTATCGTGGCCGTGCCTCTCAATTCTCACAGCCATTCCACACTGTGAGTGCTGGACGGCACTCATGACCGTGCTCCACTGTCATGAGTGGAGGCGGTCACTGCATGTCAGTGCCAGTCATGCCAGTCCAACACAATCTCATGGCAATTCGTAACTTTTTGATTTAGTGGCTAATTCGTATCAATTCGTACACTCTAATTCATACTATTTAGTTCGATTTGCTCATCACCCAATGGCAGTTGGGCTTAGGGGTGGGGTTGGGTGCCACGCCTCCTTTTTAAAATCGTACATTTTTGTACGACTGAACTCATACGAGTTTGTATGAATTAGCCACTAAACTGACAAAACGTAAAATACTTATGTTTTCTCGAGAGATCAGGCTGGCCAGTCAGTCACAGGTAGTTTAAATTAAATTTGATTTAAAATAAAACCCAGATACAATCCTAATCTATATTAAGTTTTCTTATGTCTTTGTTTTTTTTATATAATTTACTTCAGTATGTAAATAAAATTAGACCTATACTGCATGTGTAACTGTGTAACGACATTGTGTGTAGCTCATCATTGCAGAAAGGCTTGAACTAACTTCACAACAAATACACCAAATAACCATTGGGGAAGTTCTTTCTAGTTGTTTATCTACATGAGACGCAGCAGGTGATGGCTACACACATCAGGACAATACAAAGATCTCTATGGCTCTGATATCCACGTGTGAACAGTGGGTGGGGAGAAGCAGCTCATTTGCATTAAAGGCACAGGCAACAAAAATAGCCACAGTGTTCTAAAAGATAAATGTTTGCATATTCAGATAGGTATAATAAATAATCTAATGCGTATTTTGAGCTGAAACTTTACAGAGACATTCTGAAGACACAAAAGACTTGTATTAAATCTTGAAAAAGTGGTTAAATAGGTGTTTTTTGAGACAAAGTTACAGCTTTCTGACTCTCTCCAGAAGAAAATGAGCACCTGAAGGCATGCCGTGGATGGATATACTGAGTCAACAGTGTGCAGACTACATCCTGTGATTTCAAATACAACATGGAAACAACGTCCATCACAGCAGTGTGATCAGTCTTGGTTAGTACCAGATGTGTACAATCACACCAGTGTTCTTAGAGCATTCAGTACATCTTTGATCAGCTGTTAAGCTTAAGTGCTTGCCACGACTGGAGTTGAGCAGAAAAAGAAAGACGAAAGTGCACTTGTCAAAAATCGAAACTAACAGTACTTTCATTGAAATAACATTTGCAGACATTTACACTCTGTGTGAGTTACTAGCTAAATAAAATAAGTGCTTTGTAAAATGCATTCTGACATCTATGGGAACATTTGCATTTTACACAATCTGACAATGTGTTATCCACATCAGATAAACTCTTTAAGTAACTTGAACGTTTACTTTATTCTTCTCTGTTAAACAGTCTCTTACTTTCATGTAGTTTAGGGAAAGTTGATCAATTGACATGTTTTAAATCTTTAATCTCATTTGCAGTGCATGGGGATACAACATACTGTAATGGCATGAACCAGACACATCCCCAGGGAAATATAAAAGTGATGGGTTTTAAATAATTTACAAAAGGCGGTCAGCTGAAGTATTTACATCTTTTCTAATGTGAAAGAGTTTACTACAGTATGACCAAACAAAATCAGCTTTCCCTCACATCCATGGAGACACTTTTATGGAGATAAAGTGCATCACCATTGGCCATTTAAATATGGTGTGTATGTATTTTTCCAAGGGACTTTTTGTAGGTGCCCCTACAAAGATTTCACCTCTTAGTTATGGAATGGCCCTTTTCCACAAGTCTTACGGTACGATATAGTTAGGTAGACTTTTAAGGCTGTTTCCACTATCAAAAGGTACCAAAAAGCAAACTGCACCATACCACTTTTTGGTTACCCTTTCAAAAGGGTACCTAGCACAACAAAAGGGTACCAAAAGCCGAAGCAATATACGCAACTGAATGCTATTGGTTTACAGAGATAAGTCACTAGCTTGTGCACAAGCCAGGAGAATGAAAACAAAGGATGCGCCATTTTTAAATACACAGTCAAGACACTACATCGCAATAATATATAGATATAATAACAAACCATGGTCAACCCAAGCTCAAACAAACCTTGTTGTTGTCTTGATAGCCACAAAGCCAAGAAGAAGAGCAGTATCTACCTTGTGCCCCGTAGTTGTTTACAAGGCCGTCTAAAGTGCGAGCGGTTTCGCTTTCTTGCATGTGCGCGCTGCACATCTATATTTGAAATAACAAACTTTGAGCTGATGATAACGTGTGCGTGATTATTGAAGTGCTTCTGACATCCGATCCTTTCAGAAACGGACAAACACAAGTGCGAAAAAATGAATAAAAAGCCGAAAAAAGCAAATAATTCTCTTTAGCAACCAAAGCCAAACTGCCATGTTTGACTGTTATCATCCATCATCTTTTAAACTATTATAAATTTGGAATGACGGAATTACTTTTTAACAAGAGGTTACATGTGATGGTGAAGGATTAAGATACAGGTGAGAGGTTTGCACTGACTGTAGGGTATATGTTGCATGTTGTTTTTGAACCCAAAGCGGTAAATGCAGGTTCTGTATAGTTTTTCTGTAATTGGTGTAATTTAGGACAGTGGTTCTCAAACTGGGGGTCGCGACCCCTGCGGGGGTCGCAGAATAATTTCAAGGGGTCGCGAGAGTGATTTAAAAATGTGTAATTTTCAGTGATTATAATAAATATTTTTCAGTATTACAAGTGAAAGCTAATATTTTCAGATTTTTAAAAAGACATTACTGATTCATAAAGTATTTAGGACACATTCAGGCAGAATGCATCTTTGTACTTGGAACACAGCGCTCAGGAACAGTTTAAAACTGTTGTCATGTTAACTTGCCGCAGTAAACAAAGCCTTCAACGCTTGCCCCGCCTTTGCGCTCTTCTTATTGGCCAATCACTCAGTCAACGCCTCCTGTCTTCAGATGACAGGAGCTACAACCGCGAAAATGTAAAGCGCTGAAGACGAGAGAATGAAAACAACACTGACAGATTTAGTTTTAGAAACACCTAAAGCTAAAAATAATAGCACATCTGATTACTGATCATGTGGTGAATGCTAATCCACCAGCTATACTAATTGAAGAGTGGATAAGACTTCCATTGGCTTCAAGTCTGCTATGAAAATAACTAGCATTCACTGTAAAGTCTGTGGGAGAGAATTTTCAGGTAACTGTTTGCCACCGAATCTACACATTTTAAGCACAAGAGGTTGTTTAATCCTTCATTTAATCGCCAGATGCTGTCAGCCGTACAAGTGGCAGCTATATGAAGAAGTTAACACCACATACACCATCGCAAAAGGGCTTGCACTGACTAAGATTAAACTAATATTGCAGCTCATCAAAAGAGCGGTATTGCTATTAAAATGACGTTTGCAAATAATAAGGTATATGTCAAAAGCATCTGTGCAATATCACCAGGCGTGAGAACACGGCACAGTTATCGTTAAGAGATTCATTAATGAATTCATGTCAAGCAGTGCGTGCAGGGCCGGTGAGTGGTTCGTCCGTGATTTCTTTTGGTCACTCAATTATGTTATAAAAATGTGTTTTCTTGTGATAACGGGATTTCATTGAGACATATTTTCCTCACGCATGCATATATTTTTTTTGCTTGTTAGTTTTGATTATTGTTGAATTCAAATGCAATAAATCTGTTTATAAAACTTGTAGTAACATAGCGATAACTGGTGGGAGCCAATAAATTTTGGCTGGTGCACCTACATTTTTAAAGTTAGAAGCACCAGTGTTACCAAGCAAAAATGTTAATTTCGAGCCCTGCAATGTATAGTAAATATAGTTAAAATATTGTGAACAACTTAAAAAAAGCAATTTTTATTGTTTGTTAATGCTTTGGTAGTGGGGGGTCGCGAGTTCTTGACGATCTTACAATGGGGGTCGCTGGTTTAAAAGTTTGAGAACCACTGATTTAGGAGACTGTAAGGATCTGTTTGAGTTCATATAATCAAATCATGTTCATAGAAAGGTTAGTAATAAACATTTATATACAAGTATGTTTGTGTATAAAGCATTTATTTTGTGAAAAGTGCTTCTCATATGATATATAAACGACCCGTACAGCTGTTCTTTACATTTTTTCAAGCAAGAATGACATGGATTGAATCTTTCTGTCATACACCACACACTGAAAAAAATTATTCATTGGATTTACTCAATTTTTTTACGTTAAGTGGTTGTAAACAATTTATTTGGGCTGAATTTAAACAAACAAATTAAGTTGAACATTGCTCAATTTAATTTGTTTGTTTAAATTCAACACAAATAAATTGTTTGCAACAGTTTTGCATGCAACATTTTTTCAACGCACCCACCAATTGTACAATTTTGGCAGTGGAAATGCAAGCCTGAAAAAGGTGACCCATACCAACCCGTGCCGTGCTGTACCACTCAGAGGAAACGAGCCATAAGATAGAGCCAGTTTCGAAGAAATTACAAATAAAAGTTTTTTTTATTTTAAATTCAACCACTGAGTAAGATTTTTAGCAAATACATACTTAGTCATGCAACCAAATAATATTGGAAATTGACCCATGCTTGAGCATAAGAGTCCAAGCCTTTAACTAACTCTGTATGCATGAAACAGCATTGGAACACTCCTTTAAAGATCAACTCAAAACACAAATCACTACGTTTCTAACTGTAGGCTAGTCACTATTGTTTCAGTGCCACAATGCTGTTTGTGAATGTAAACACACATTTAAAAGCATTTTGGTAAAGTTTAATAGAGTATTAAACAGTATACAAATGGATGGCAACCAGAAATTATTCCATCTATAGTTGTATAGTCTATAGCACCCATTGCGAACCATTGTTGTGATCCATTGAAATTCAATTATTTCAATACTCATTCATTCATTAATTTTCCTTTGGCTTAATCCCTTTATTCATCAAGGGTCGCCACAGTTGAATGAACGGCCAACTTATCCAGCATATGCTTTACACAGTGGATATCCTTCCACTGGGAAACACCCATACACACTCATAGACTATGGCCAATTTAGTTTATTCAATTCGCCTATACCGCATGTCGTTGAACTGTGGGGGAAACCTGAGCACCCGGAGGAAACCCACACGAACACGGGGAGAACCGTGTTCAAACACACAGAAATGGCAACTGACCCAGCCGTGACTTAAACCAGCAACCTTCTTGCTGTGAGGTGACAGTGCTAACCACTGAGCCACCTTGTCGCCATATTATATATATGGCACATAAAATTTTCTTGATGATTAAAGTAAAAATAACTTTACTATAGGATAGACTTAGATAATTAAAATAAAAAGACAATGGTTTCATTAAATAACTTGCGTGAACCACAATTTTTGCTTCACACATGTACAGCAGTCAAAGTGGTTTAAAGTGGTTCAAAACCTTTCAAAGGTTCAAAACCTTTCAAATCAGATCAAAATTACTCTAAAACTACTGAACAACTCTCCCTTTATTGTTTTAGGACATTTTTGAGAAACATTTTTTATCTACCTCAAATGTTGACTACTCGTCACCTTAGAATTATAAGGTTCTATCTGACATTTTGTCAAAATTGTGTTATTGACATCTTCTCGTTAAATGATAACTTATTTACAATATAAATGTTTTTTATAAGTTGTTAACAAAGTCATTTTGACTTTTTATTTAAAAAAAAACAAATGTTAGACACATACAGTTTGTTATGGAATGCAAAAACTTTGAAGCTTAATATCTCAAAGTCATTCAAAACGCAGAAAGAACCTTATAATTCCAAGGCGACGTACTGTATATCAGCGTCTTCTTCAACTGAAGAACGTTTAAAACACTTAAATGTTTCCAATCAGAATATCAAACAGTGAGATTTCAAAGTGGATTTTTGGGGTTAGATTTTTTGTACTTTCCCTTTTATATTCATAGAACTGAACTCATAAGATGGACTTTTTCAGCTTCACGTTACTGGAAACTGTTCTTGTCCTTTTTTTTTTCTTTGAGAACTAACTGTGTGTGGGTGTGTGTGTGGGGGGGGGTAATGGGGGACTGTGTGTTTTATTTATTTATTTTTTATAAAATAAATTGACATCAAATATTAATGTTTTGTTTGTGTGCTAAAAATTTAAATTAAATAAAATAAGTATCCCAGTTCTACAGAAACATCGACAGTATGAGAATAATTCAGCAAGCTACTCTTCAACTCAACTTTTAAAGAAGTGAATTTGCTAAAAGCCAATTTGCCCACAACTGCAGTAGTGCTCTTATTTGTCACATCTACTAAGAAATCAAAGATGTTTTGATGGAGATTAGAGGTCACTTAAGCCTCCTGTGGAGAATTCCTCATGTGTGTGGGAGAGCATCACTCTACTGGAAATGTCTGATGTCTATAAAAACATGGCAAATCATGCAGCAAGTGCACAAATTAATAACATAATTTTAGTCTACATAATATTGAATGCTCAATTCCAATATTAGGAGGTATGTGGGAGAGTGGGGGTTGTATACAACAAGACCCGCCAATAACAGGGTTTCTCTCTCATAGCCACCACAGACTCAATGCCGGACTTACCTGTGTTTATGTCTGTGACTCCCTGGTGGTATTTCCCTAGCTAAGCAGCTTCAAAGTACATTCCAGCCGGCATCCCTACACAGGAAAGGTCAATGTCCCAACCAATGTCCTAACACCTGCCGTATTCATGGCTCCTCTTCCTCTCGCTGATGCAATGGGTGCATATTCAGAAAGGTATAATAAATATTCTAATGGGGATTTTGAGCTGAAACTTTACAGAGACATTCTGGAGACACAAAAGACTAAAAAGTGGTTATAGGTGCCCTTTGTGACAAAGTTACAGCTTTCTGATTCTCTCAAGAAGAAAATGAGCACCTAAAGGCATGCCGTGGATGGATATACTGAGTCAACAGTGTGCAGACTACATCCTGTGCTTTCAAATACAACATGGAAACAACTTTGCAATCATAGCCTATTGATGAATACAATCACAGCAGTGTGATCAGTCTAGGTTAGTACCAGGTGTGTACAATCACACCAGTGTTCTTAGAGCATTCAGTACATTGGGTTGGGCACCACTAGTCTGCCACCAGCTCTTAAGTTGGCTCCCAATTCTCTTGTCATGGTTTCTGCTCCTGAGTTTCACAGATTGCCATTGCTTGAGCTGCAGGAATGGCCACCACCACCTGAGCTGTCACAGTTGGAGCCGCAGGCTATTACTGCTAGACCTGCCACTGCCACCTCCAGTGATATTTTCAAGTTGTATGGAAATTACTAAATTAACTATACTTTTAGTACGGGTGAGCAGGAGGAAACCAGTCTAAGTAGTATTTGTTAATCCTGCATCCTAACTAACTTCAGAATGTCGAGAATGTCTGGAATAAATAACGCAAACCCGGGGCGTAAAACTTTAATTTGCGTTTGATCTCTATGAACATATAATTGAAGAGTATGGGATCAGATATAAATCAAAACTCTAAGTTGATTCATGAATGACAAATGTGATTCGTTCCTGATTAGAAATACAGTCTAAATTTAATGGTCACTTAAAATTGGAGTCAGACTAAATTCTGAGCTGGAATAAAATATAAATACATTTTAATAAGTAATAGAATTTGTTTCAGAAGTGCTAGAAAAGACTTGCACACATATAACCTTCGACCATTAATCGAATTCATTCATTGGGCTGAAGGCTGAGTTCTCGCAATGAGTTTTTCCACACACACTGAGCCACTTCAGTGGAACTTACATAAAACAAACATTGTTGTATTCTTATCTATATTTTGAAGATTTTACAGAGGGGTTTGTTCATAATTCATCTAGTTGATTTATAGCATATTTTATTTCTAGAAAACATAGTGAAACTATTTTAACTGTAGACAATATATACCGAAGTGGTGAGAGGACAAATCTAAAATCTTCTTTGTCAAAAAAATAAAATAAATAATCTAATTAGCAAAGAAACACAAAGTATTTTAATCCTTTTTAATGTATAATACACAGAACACCATTTGCCCATGCCACCTTTTTGAGTTCATTACAGAGATCTGTTTTGACTGGATTGAATTTAATTCAAAATTAAACTATTGATTTTTAGTTTTTTTTTTTTTTTTTTTGGACCTGAAGTGCTTGACTGTTTCAATTTAATCATGTGTCTGTTATCAAATGTGACTGACAACATCGATCTGCCACTGCCACTAACCATGACAAGCTGCCATAATAGGAGAAACAAATAAGGATAAGCCTGCATTTTCAAAGCCTCTAGCCATTAACATCATTACAGGCGTTTATCTGTTTTCCCAGCTTTCCAAGGTTTCTAGTCTGTTGGCCAATTATAAAATATAAATAAAAAATAAGTCTAATTCTGGGAACCTATCCTTTAAACCGGGCTTGAGGAGAAATGATGTGAATATGATGCTAATGAGGACTCGCATGGAAAAGAGCCGTTTTTCTGGACACACAAGTTTGGAATAAAACTCTGCAACTTTGAAGGTTTGCCCGTAATAATTATTTCAGTCTGCTGTCTAGAGTTTCTGCAACTTATCGACTCTCTGGGCTAATTAAACCTAGGAAGACGTTTACATATATTGGAAGAGAAGATCTGATGAGCACAGAGTTGAACTTTTGACCCAGACAGGTCTGTCTGGTCTTGTGAAGTGACCTCACAACCAAGCTCATCCCACACTGCCTTCAAACTGCTGCTGGCTCTCATTTCACACAGCTTGCTGTCAAACAAAACAGCTGAGCATTGAGTGGAATTATGAGGAGTGATCAAAACTGAAGGAGGACACCAACTCCCTGTATGAATCAGACTCACAACTGCCACTTGCCTGAATAAAAGTGACAGAATGATGTGATTTCTCTTGTCGAGTACACAAGACTACTCAAGCATCTTTCTCTCTCTCTTGAAAAGAAACTATGGGTGATTAAAAACCATCTGAGCTGATATACTTTAGCATGACAGAGCTGAATCCTGTTGGGTTAATGAAACATGGGTAATGTGATAAACCCAGACTGACTGAAATTATGTGACTCTGCTTTCATTTCAGCAAGCTTCCATGCACAATGACCTCAAGACTAGTTTACTATATGGTATATGTTTTTAAATTAAACTATTTTGATTAAAAAAAGGACACTTTTGAAAACAAAGTCATGGTGGCCCATATCCATTCACTTTCAGGTTTTCTTGATTATTGTGAATCCTTATCTGATTCAGTTACAGTATCAATGGCAATTACTGACCAGCCTCAGTGAATGGTTGCTAACCAAATGTTAACTGTTAACCTACAAAAGTAGAATGTTAAGTTACATTTAACTTTAAATTGTAAAGTGTGCAGTATCTTCCGTGAACAGAGAAAATCAATAAAGCTCCTTAATAAAAGAAATAGATTATTTAGAACAGAACAGAGCCTCAACGAGCACACCATACTGTTCCTGAATATTGCAAACACCACCACTAGCTTTCTGAACGATGTGCTCTGCAGGTTTTACAATACCAGCCTTACTGCCCATTGCAGAGCACTGTTGCCCTAAGATGGTCCTTGAGGAAACTCCACCACTTATGTGGAGTGGACACTAGCGAGTTATGGATCTCCATTCACTGTCTGTACTAAGGAAGACCTTGTCAGTGTCACTCCTGACACAGAGACCAGCCAACCTTGTTAAAGCTTACTGCAGATGAAGAGCCACTCGTGATGTCTGAGCCATCACCATAAAAAACAACAGAGCCGAATACCACTGAAGAGGAGGACCGCAGCGGATTGTCTGACCAGCTGCGTGGGTTTGCAACAGCACCGATTGTGCCCACCCCCTCACTTCTGAGGGTGAGCTACAGCTGGAATGTGAGATGATCCTCATCGACTTCTGGAGTGATGTCAGCCCATCCCCGCTGTTCCCAGACAGCATAGACTTTTTCCCAAATCCGCTTTTTCCAGACAGCATAGACCTTCTCCTAGGCCTGCTGTGCCCATGCAGCATCCAACCCAACCCTCCCTCTCTACCTATGCAAGTGTCTATTCTTGCAGCCAGTCAGCCAGCTTCAGCAATGCTGCAGTCAGCCAGCCCCCCAGCTAACCCTCAGGTTTAATGTGGGAGGTCTCATTAGGGGTTTTCCTGCCATCATCGCCATCCATTTGGTTGTGCCCTTTGTCCTCACCTCCAAGTTGTGCACTCCACCTCAGCCCTCTGTTCCTAAGGCTACACCTTGGCTCACTCCTCCCTTGTCTCCACCATGCAGCCATGCATGTCATCCCACCAGCTCCACCAGGCTCCCTCGTTCCTCCAGTTCTCCGGCTGCACCTCATCACTCCATCCTGCTGGCTACATTGAGTTCCTTCTTCTCTCCAGCACCACCTTGGTCCTCTAGCTCTACCGTGGGCTTCTGGATCCATGCCTCTGCCTCTGTCAGGCGAGTCATCCGTTCCACCTTGGCCCTCTGGGAACTTGGCGTCACCCTTGTCCTGCAGCTCTCTGTCGCATTATCCCCTGGTATTATCGGCCACACCTCTTCCATGGACCCTGGGCTGTCCTCCTGGCTGTGTCCTGGGTCAAATGGCTCCTGCTTCAGTTTCCTTTATGGTTCCTGCCACCATCTACTCCTCCCTGGTCACCTCCTTCACCCCTCATTCTCCAGCTTCCCTCCTGGCTGCTCCCTCCAGTTACTCATCCCCGGTGACCCCTTCTGCCCTCCGTTGTGTATATGTTTTTTGTAGGCACGAAGATGCGCCTTCCTAGAGGGGAGATAATGTCAGGATAATGTTTCCATTGGATTATGTTCCATGTGATGTAGTCATGCTTTGTGATTCCTTTGTTCTGTTTTCCCGCCGTTTGTTAGTTTATTAGTTCCACCTGTGCCTCACCCCTGTTTGTAATCATTTTAATCATGTCTTGCATTTATACAAGTATATGAAATTTGTTAGTTCTTTTTCTAGTATTGTACTGCATTGTAACCTTCCTCATCCTGAAAATGCAAACTGTGAGAGATGTGGCCTTAGATTAAGGCTTAGTGTAAGGGCAGCGCAGTTGTGCAGTGGGTAGCGATGTCACCTCAAAGAAAGAAGGTCACTGGTTCGAGCCCCGGCTAAGTCAGTTGGCATTTCTGTGTGGAGTTTGCATGTTTTCTCAGTGTTTGCGTGGGTTTCCTCCGAGTGCTTTGGTTACCCCAAGTCCAAAGACATGCGCTTTAGATGAATTGGGTAAGCTAAATTGTCCGTAGTGTATGTCCTGGTCTTCCAGATTGAGCGTTGGGCTAACGACTCACCTCGTAAAAACTAGCAGATATGAAACACCAACATGGGGTGGCTAAATGTCAACTTCTATATAAACAGCCCTGGGAGTAAGTAAGTGAGTAAGTAGGTGGTACATTCATTTTAAAAGTTATCGAGCTTTAACATTTAAGCACCACTTATCTGACATTTAATTTCTGAACTGAATATATGCATATGTGTGAGAACTGTTGCAACTGCCATTTTTAACTTACAGATAAACTAAACATACTAGCAAACTTTAAATATGTTAGACAAGTATATCAAGGTTGCCTAGGAAGTGTATATTACTTTCACATCAGAATGAAATGCCTTGTCTGTCCTCACACTTCATTAATATGCACCACCGTCTGTACCTTGTCACAAAGCCATGTTTTTATCTCGTATTATTGAGAACATAAAACGAGCTGTCAAAGACTGAGTGAAATAAATTGGCCATACTGCAATGAATTGTAAATAAGTTTGGAGAAACTTTCTTTTGAGCCTCTTACTTTTAGCTCTTTTGAAATAACTGTCCAGTCTCACTGAACCGATTACTGTTGCCTGTCTTGTAATTTTCAACAACTTCTAATACTGTCATATCTTGTTTATTTATAACAAGCATCATATATGTTCCCAAAGTATTGGGGATTGTAACTCTATCACTGCATGTCTTTTATTCCAGTTTATACCTTTAGCCAAGCATGTAACCACCTAGCAAACACTCAATAACATCCTAACAACAATCTAGCTCACAAAACGTCTTAGCAACTGCAAAGCAATGCGCTGGCATCCTCTCAGCATTCTAGCAGTGCAGATAAGACACCCTCACATGTCTCAAATATCTATCAGGAACTAGAAAATGCAAACACAGACAGAGCAGCAATTATATTAGTTCAAGTGTGTTGAGCACATATGCTAAAATAAAAACAGTATCAGTCCTATAACCATCTACGTAGTAATGCATCTAACAATTTTAACCAGTTTAGTTCATTTTTCAGAGAAAAAGCATTTTTTGTTGTTTTTATTATTATTATTATTATTATTATTATTATTATTATCATTATCATTATCATTATTATTATTATTTCTGTAACCATTACGCTGACATATGACCTGTTTTCCTTTGCACAGGCTACTTCTTTCAGATGTTGCCATATTTTAATACATTTCCAAGTTATTAGAATTTTGGTGTATTTGAGCATAATTATATTGTAAATAACCTTACTCATATGTTTACATTTGCTAATTATTGATTTTATGAATATTGAATTACTACTGACTGACCAAAACTCTTCCTAATGTTTCGGTCTTGTTAGCTGTTGAGAATGTGTGTTACTGTCACAATCACCAGCAATCCAGGCTTGTAGATTATTTGGAATCATTCACTTTCACTCAGGACTACAAATCTGTCAGCATATTGACTACAAGTCCTGTCATGCACTACACACTCACACCTATTCCGGTTTCCCATTAATTGCTAACACACACACCTGAAGCTGTTCAGAACTGATTAAATTGACTTTAAAAGCAGCACAGACACACACAACAGTTGCTGAGTCTTTTTTACTGTGTGTGACATTATGACGCTGTTCCCTTTGCCTTGCGTTTCTGCGTTTGACCCTTGCTTTGTTTTGTTTGTTTATTTACCTTGTATGCTGCCTGTCTTTTGACCATCTGCCTGTTTATCGACCACAACTCTGGATTGCCTGTATATATCTGTTCGTCCTGTTTTGACCATTGCTTGACTGACCTTTCTGTTAACCCTGCATTTGGATTCACACCTTGTCACCGTCCCATCACGTTACAGTTACAATATGCTAATCATTAAAACACCATGGTATTCCTGAGTTTATATATTTTTTAAATGTACTGCTGTCAAATAAACTGAATGACCATTTCAAGGGAATCCAGTTGAGGAAATTAACGGGTCTAATCCATTTTTGCCTGAAACCTGAAATACATTGCTCCAAGTACATTTCATTACACGTTTCAGATGACAAATTCACTAGGGGAGCTGTTAAAAAAAATTGCATATCTGAAATATGTTACTTACGTTATGTTTTGTTTCACATGCACAGATACACCTTCTTGTACACACCCACAAAAAGCCAGAGCTTGTCATTCAAATAACTTAACTTAACTAAACCCTACATAAAGCCAACCAAGAGTGTTTTTAAAAGCAAAATTGAGATAAAAGAGCACTTTGACAATGCAGTTTTAACCTGGAGTTCACATGTTTGTCTTTCTTCTTCACCAGACTCAAATTTGAGTGCTTCACATCACAAACATTGTACAATGTGAACTACTGAGTAAACTAACCACACTAGAAGAGTTGTTTATATGGAGAATTATGTTTTGTAGTATTTATTTGGTGATATGCAAAGCACTGCAGAAAATAAGACTTTTATTCTATACCTAGAAACTGCAGTCAACATACGTTTTTAGTAGTTTCAGAAGCACATATTTCCATTGAACCTGTTTTGCAATTTGCCCTGCTCTAGAACTCAAATGTGTGATGAAACGTTTGTTTTCTGTTACATGAATACTATGTCAAGGGGATAAACAAGCAATGTATGAATTGGAATACGAAGTCTAAAAGTAACATCATTTAGTTATTTTCATTGCAGTACTGTGTTGTCACATGTAAAATTAACATTCTTCAACATCAACTGCTGATGTTAATGTGCAGCTGTTCAAAGTCAGGAATGGCTTTGCTTTTCTGAGACATTTCAGTGATAATTAGAATGGCCTTTAAGTCAAATGGTGTCCTACATAACCCTCAGTGGTGCCAATGTCACGGATGAAAAAGCATTTATTCATCAAAGCTCTTTGCAGCCCTCTGTTCTTGTAGGCTTTTTGGTTTGGACATGGAATGAAAGAGCAAGTTGGCCCATAGTGGCTTGGTTTTTGAAGCCATTAAGAATGTGCCCACTCTCCATCTCTTTCTGTGCTCCTCTCTCTGATAGGCATGTCTAGAAACATCATTGTTACACATTCATTACACCTTTTTTTTTTTTACAGAAACTCTCACCTTCTCATATATATAAAAAATCATGCATGGGGTGACATTTGGAAAAATCACATTGCTGCTTGCACATTTAGTAGCAGTGTCGAAATGAAATGTCAGGTGAGTAATGTTAAAAATGTTAAATTTCCTCAGAAACAAATCAATGTAAATGTGGTAGTGCTTTATTACATTGATTCATGTGTGTATTGCAGCAGTTCAGAAACCAAATGGATGCTTGAGTGATGCTAAAAGGCTAGTGTTTTATTGCATCTTAAAAAAGCACAACACCTTAGTCCTAAATCCTTAGTCTAAACCTAAAAATGACAGTGTGGCAAAATGTGCTTCCTGGAGCGAAAAGTGCCGCTTTTAACTTTTTTTATGTCCGTAAACTTTTTTTACATGGCTTAGAAGTCACAGGACCATACTGAGAAAATTGTATCACTATATTAGAATATGTATATATATAGAGAGAAACAGATTTGTGCTACAGTCTATCATTTTACAAATCATGCATTATGCTAAAGGTTTTTTGTATTTTGTTGCCTGATAAGCTTCTTCTAAAACTGCAGTAAATTATAGGTATAGATAAACTAATGGAAGTGAACAGTGACTGTGATATAAAGGGGTGGTCCAGAGTGTATTTTTAAGGCTTGGCTGTGTTTATAAGATACAAAGCAATGTGGGCTCATGCCCACAGAATAGTCATTGTTTAGTCATTATTTTTTCATATATCTTACTTTAAATATATACTGCTACTCAGCTAACATGACAATGACAATCATATACAGAATCCAGCCCTCCAGAGGCTCTGATTGGTCAGCTAACATAATGTGCTGTGATTCGTGGATCAGCTTCATGTCACCAGGTAGCGTCAAGTTCAGTCACGCCTCTACCAGCATGCGCTGTGCCTCTGCTCTGTAAATATTGTCAGTCAGTGTGAGCTTGAATTAAACAGGAAATCAAGAGGACACAGCTGAACCTCATGCCTGCTCTCTAAAATAAAATCTGACAAGTGTTTCATATATATTCGGGTTATAATCATTAAAACCTTCACATATCTTTTGTGAGTTCATTATTTAATATGTATAATGCAGGCAATGCAGCCACATAGAAAGACACTGCAGCGCTGCTGAAGACTGTGTGTATGTATAGCAAGTTGATGAATAAATATGAATTTGTACCTAAAGTGTTAATGGTGCCAAACAGCATTTCGTGTTGTTTACATTCCTGTTTACATTCTTGCTGCAACATACTGTAAACACTAGAAACTATGCATGTAATAGATCAGTTTTAACGAATAAAAATACTTACAGGTTTTGGCTCACAACCCACAGCTTCTTCTGTTATGATTGGAGCTGCTCCTTCTTTGAGGAGTTTTTAGCCGAATCCAGCACTGAACTGGAAGAGATTCTGGAAGCTATCCTTTGTCAAATGCTAGCTACATTTTTTGTAAGCACTTCTCTCTTTGTGTCATGTCCTTTGGAAGCCCAAATACAGAAACAGAACAAGATCTGTGGAGTTTGAACGGAATTTTTGCTTTTTCTGCTATAACATTACAGTGCCTCTGGCCAAGCCTCTTCACTGTGCGGGGTTTATGCGCATGGTGTATGTGCGTAACCTGAAATGTTTGTAATCTCATCAACTCGGATGTAATTATTTTGCAGTCCCCAAACTTTGCATTGAACTTTGAGCATATTACATTCAGAGGTGTTGTTTATGTTCACACAGCTACATTACACATCAACTAAAGTTTAAAATATGATATTGTAGTGGACCACCCCTTTAAGAAGTTAAAGGAATTTTACGACCCCCACCCCCCAACTCTCATGCCTCCCCACACATAAATACTGGGAACTAGATCAATACTGAAAATCCAGACAGGACACTTTACACAAACTTGACATTTTACATGCCAGCCAACTTACTCACACCCAAACTGCATCCTAGCAAACATCACAGTCAAAGGCAAATACCAACTAGACGAGAATCTTACATATATTCTTTAATATTATATTATATTATATTTTCAGTTTAAGATATATAACACTTTCATACAGTTACACATCTGTTTTGCACACTCATTTATGTATACATGTACTACTAAACACTGTATTTAATATAAGGTTATGATATTACACAATGAAACTACTAAACTGCTTTTGTTATTCAGCAAGGACAAAGTGCATCACAAAGACATTTGTTATAACAAATAAATATCAATATAAGCTCATTCTGAAAACATAGCTCTATATACATTTCTGTAGATCATGAATTGTGTACCCAGATCTATGCATGGATACATTTCATCTTTATAACGAATGCTACAATTTTTTACTTAATTTCACTGCAGTTATACTTTTATATATTGCTGTTGTACTGCAGTTATACTGCAGCTTTACTTCAGTGTACAGCAGTTATTTTTTTAAGGGCCATCATATACCACACCTTGGTTCCACATTCATTTCAAAGGAGCGCTACCTTGTACTAAAATAGCATCTTTATTGACGCATTCCTTCCAATAGACACCAGTAGTATACAGTAGGTGACATCTAATGTAAATATCTATGTGTTCTGTCTTATGTTTTAGTTATGTATGTGCTGTATGACTTGTTAATTTTGGGCAACATTTGGGCAACGTTGTGTTGTAAAAAATGTGCTATATTAATAAACTAACTAAACTATTTCACGCATATTTAACACTTTATTTACACACGATTAATTTGAAACTTCAATGTAGACACTATACTTGAACCTGAAATGCTTTTCATTTCTATAACAAAACTTTAGTAAATTTTGCTTGATGCACACACTAAAAAGAAACATCTCATCTTTGACCCAAATATCTTCTTTTAAATCAAATCTTGCCTTTCACGCTACCCTTGAATGAATCACCCTACATGGGCCAATGCAGTCAAAAAGACACACTGCTGCCCATTTATCGACACCAGACACCATTTCAAAAGATGTTGGGCTGATAACCACAATGTACGGTTGCTCTAATGTCCGTGAAGTTTTAAAAAGCGCTGTCAAAGACTCGCACCCTCTACACCATGACCTGGCAGGAGCCCACCATGAAAGACCCTTTCAAGTCCTCAATGCATTCTTTTGAAACAGTAAATGTCATTACCTGCTTCAAAGAAAACTAGTTGAAAATGGCCAAACTTTCAGTCAAGTTTGCAGTAGTGAATAAACAAATCCTACAGTCCTAACAACCTCACTAAGGCCACAAACGATCAGCTCTTTTGAGAGCAGAGGTTATTCAGCAAAGAAAGATAATATACCTCCGTATTGGATATTTTCCTCTGAAATAAGACATTTACCCTCTAATTTTCCCCAGCTCAACTCTCTGTCAATAACTCAAGAGGCACCTGTGAATAAAAAATGTTCCCCTGGCATTTTCGCCGCTTCCTGGTGATTACATTAAAACCTCACACTTTTAGCCGGCTGCAATTCAATATCGACGCGACCCAGCCAAGCAATTTAAATACGCCTTTCTACAGCTGATGGGATTTGCCGCCTCTGCTCGATAAGCTCCCCCACACCCAGCGGAGGTGTTATCTGTCGCCTCTGCGGCGCTTCCAATATTTGGACATCATCATCTATCATAGGCCAGCAGGCAGCAGGGTCAGGGCGGGGGTCTCCAGGCCTCAGCATCCCCAGCTGTCTTTTAGGCAGGGCGGCTGCGAGCATCTGCTGATGTATTGCAGGCAGTGGAGGGTGAGCTTTGGAGACAGCCACAGTCACCTTGCGCTTTCTGCACCGCCGCAGGAAAGACTAATGCATGCGGCATTTAGACAAGGTAACAAACCACCCACTTCATGAAGAGGCCGAGCGGAAAGCTAAGTGAATTTGTGGCGTTTTGGATGTTTGTCGCGTAATCATAGAAATTGGTCAGATTTGATGGTGGTCTTCTTTTTTATTTTAGCAAAATGCTGATGTCACTTTTAGTAGGTAAAAATCAAGTTATCTAAATCAAAGGCCATGACAACCTTTGATTTGGCCCGCCATCCCATGCCTTTTGTTTTCACACCTCTAGATTGAAAAAAGTCAGGAAAGTGGGTGAGTTCAGCTTTGTTTAGGTATGAGTGGTGAATAAGGAGAGTGTTTGCATGAAAAGGGGAGTTTCAGTAAACTACAGCTGATTTTTACACCGGCAACACAGACACAGATGCAGAGATAGACAGTGACTGCGTTTACATGGACATCAGTAATGAAATTATTAGCCTTAATGTGAATAAGACAATAATATGATTAAAGTGTTGACATGAGGTGTGTGTTTGAATGTTCCTTTCATGATCCTGTTTTACATGTTATTGCACATAATTCAACACTACGCTATCCACATTTCCTCTGTAGTTTCATGTAATTTTGGGCGTTTCATTCTTGATTTGTCAACTTTAACTGTAGTTTGGCACTTTCATTCAGGAACATTTCATGCATGCCCCCCCAGAGACAAACGAGATATTGGATGCGAGGAACTGCTGGAAGAGTGTTGTTTTAATGGAATTTTTAATACCACAAGGCGTTTGGGAGAAAAAAAACCCTCTGCATTTCTCGGTAGAAACACAGCCGAAAATGGCAAAAATGCGGCAAAAATCCTACACAACGATTATATCATTTTATTAAGGTGTTTAGATGTTTACATTCAGAGAGCAACATTTACAGCGGATCTTCCAATCCATAATATTGTAGTAATATTAACGTACTTTAAACTTAGTAACTAAATCATTTTGACTAAGGTATGTCTTTAAAAACTGAAAGTGTACTGCTGACGCTACTAACTTTGCTATCTGAATATGCATAAACAAAGCACAATAATCACACACTTACCAAATCTGTAGAGACAGGACAATCAACACCAACTGGAACCGTGTGTTTTTTTAAAAGTAGAGGAGTGGCAAATCCAGATTTCACAATTTCCAGATGCAAAAAGCTCTTGGGTAAAAAAAATGTTCCTTACAAACAAATTCTTGTCGCATGTTAGCAGACCGCTGTAATCCACACATGAGTCCAGCTGCGCTCTCATAGCAGGGAAAATGGAAACAAAACCTTTGTTGCAGCACATATATAAACTCAACACTGAGTTTTCTCCAGACAATTCTTCTTCTTGTTCCACTTGTTTTAATTATGGTTGGCCATGCAACATGGCATCTCTCTGCCATCTGAACACTGTAGCAGGTAAAAACAGTCTTCAAAGCTATATCATGCATATTAATAAAGTTGCACCTCATACACAATAGAGCACAATGGAGCGCGCTGATTGGTTCGAACCAATTCTTTCTTATGAATTAATGCTGAAAGCTCAAAGATGTCACATTGTACCCGCCTGTACAGAAATCCAGTCACCACACTGAAATTTACACAAGGATCTCACCGCCATGACGCAGCTTCAAATTTTTTTTTCAACAAACCAGAACACAGAATTTGCTTGAAATAACACAAAAACAAGCAATTTTCAATTTTTTTGTGAAATATATGTGCCCTAATAGTGTTTTTGGGCCATATATATATCAACATCTGTCAACTGTCAACATCTCAAAAAATCTGTTTTGGTGTTTGGTGACCATTTAATAGAGGTTATCATTTCTAATTTAATGTAAGCTTTTGTTTGTCTGTTTTACTGTTTGAAATAAATAATTTAAATAAATGTTTTAAATGCATTAGATGTATTTGGATGTTCATTGTGTTATAAATGGAATTGCTTGTTTTCATTGTAATAAGTTAAATATAAACTGTAATATGTGGTCCTCTTTTTTTTTGTAATATGTTGATGTCACTTTTCATCTATGTGGATTTTTGTCTTTAGGATGTTTGTCTTGTAATAAAAGAAATTGGGCAGATTTAATGGTGGTCCTCGTTTTTATTTCAGCAATGCACTGATGTCACTTTTAGTCACTTTTAGAAGGTAAAAAAATGATAAAAAATCTATCTAAATAGATTTTTGGGTTTACAACATTTGTCTTGTAATAAAATAAATTGTGCAGATTTGATGATGGTCCTCTTTTTTTGCGGTATGCGGATGTCACTTTTCATTTACTGTATGTGGATTTTTGGGTTTAGGATGTTTGTCTGGTAATCATAGAAACTGTGCAGATTTGACGGTGGTCTTCTTTTTTTGTTTAAGCAATGTGCTGATGTCACTTTTAGAAGGTAAAAAAAAGTTTTAATTCAACAGATTTTGGGGTTTACAAAGTTTGTCTTGTAATAACAACAATTGTGCAGATTTGATGGTGGTCCTCTTTTTTGCAATGTGCTGATGTCACTTCTCATCTATGTGGATTTTTGAGTTTAGGATGTTTGTCTTGCAATAAAATAAGTTGGGCAGATTTGACGGAGGTCCTCTTTTTTTGCGATATGCTGATGTAACTTAGACTACAAATTAAACTAAAAAGTTGCATCTGTATTTTGTGGATTTTGTGGAATCTGATGTAATCATAGAAATTAGGCAGATTTGAGGGTGGTCTTTTTTATTTTAGCAATATGCTAAATATATATATATATATATATATATATATATATATATATATATATATATATATATATATATATATATATATATATATATATATATATAGCATATCATTATATATTTAGTAATCATAGATATTGGGCAGATTTGATGGCAGTCCTCTTTTTATTAGCAATGCACTGATGTCACTTTTAGTCTATGAACACACAAAAAGTATTATCTAAATGGATCTTTGGTTTTAGGATATTTGTCCTCTTTTTTTATAAATCATTGATGTCACTTTTGTTTGTTGTTGTTTAGACTTTATTATTCTCAAAGGGAAATTCACATTTCACACTCATTAATTTTCTTTTCGGCTTAGTCCCTTTATTAATCCGGGGTCGCCACAGCGGAATGAACCACCAACTTATCCAGCACATTTTTACGCAGCGGATGCCCTTCCAGCCGCAACCCATCTCTGGGAAACATCCACACACACTCATTCACACACTACGGACAATTTAGCCTACCCAATTCACCTGTACCGCATGTCTTTGGACTGTGGGGGAAACCGGAGCACCCGGAGGAAACCCAAGCGAACACAGGGAGAACATGCAAACTCCAGACAGAAATGCCAACTGACCCAGCCGAGGCTCGAACCAGCAACCTTCTTGTTGTCAGGCGACAGCACTACCTACTGCTCCACTGCGTCCCCCCTACATTTTACACTCTCCATACTATAAAATAAATAAAATAAAATAAATTACATATATAAAAAGGCAACAATATTATTAAAATTACATTCATACTAAACACCTTAGTTTCAAACAACGAGACACTAGTCCATATCTACAGTACTAATGCTATCACAATTCAGCATACTTCATCTATTATGACTTTGGTTATACAATCTGATCACTGTTGGTAAAAATGACTTCCAGTATAATTCCCTCTAACACAGAGGATGAATTAATCTTGATCTTGGACTGTATTAAAAAAAGTATGACAACCGTGGTTCATCATAGTGACAAATTTGTCCATCATTCGATCATGTGCTATATCTTCTATAATGGGTAGTACACACCCCACAACAGAACCTGCCATTTTTATAAGCTTTTTAAAGTTGTTTTTCTCCTTCTCTAACAGTCCCAAGCAGGAAACAGCATACAGGTTCACAGACGACAACACAGAATCATAGAAAGTATTTTAAGTCATCTTAATAAATGAATGAATGTGACTCTGACCCTTCTTGTACACCTGAATTGTATTTTCAGACCAATCAAGCTTTTATTCAGATATACACCCAGGTACTCATATGATGAAACAATCTCAATTTCTGACTCATGTATAATCATTGGCACCACTTGTGTGGATGTCTACTAAAATCAACAATCATTTATTTGGTCTTATTAGCATTTAACTTAAGACAATTTGTTTCACACCAGCAAAATGTTTTAAAAACAACCTATATTCACTCTCATCATGTTATCATCCTTTATGTAACCACGATTTAGTCTACTTTTAGTACTTTTAGTCTACAAAGGTAAAAAAATAAATAAAAAATAAAAAACAAGTTTTATCCAAAGTGGATTTTGGGGTTTCTGATGGCTGTCTTGTAATCATACACTGTAAAACCCAAAAAGTTAAGGTAACTCAAACCATTTGAGTAATGTGAAATTACTCCATTTTATGTGATTTTTTATGTAATTTTACTACATTATTAATGTGAAATTACTCCATTTAAGTTGAAGTAATGAGGTATTTTAACTCATTACCTTCAGCTCCTTTCAAATGAATAGAATTAACTTTCAGTCAATTTTGAGTTAACTACACTCATTTCATTTGATAAAGTTGACTGTTGGGTTTTACAGTGTAGAAACTGGGCAGATTTGATGGTGGTCCTCTTCTTTTACAATGAACTGATGTTATGTTTAGTCTATGAAGTTAAGAAAAATAAATAAATCTATGTGTATTTTGGAATTTAGGAAGTTTGTCTTGTAACATGGAAATGGGCAGATTGGTTGCTGGTCAACTTGTTTTGCACTAATGGGACTTTTAGTCTATGAATGTAAACAGTTTTATATTTAAACCAAGCACTTCTATAAGTGTTATTCGACTGTAATTTAATGCCCTTTTGCTTTAAAGAGTTTATTTGACAGCAGGAACAGCTCACCTTATAGAGAATGTGCTTTGTAAAGTTTCTAGGAAACCATCAGGGTCTCGGTAGTTATTCACTGATTCAAAATAGTAACTCTTTTAAAGTAAAAAAGTCTTTTTTTAAAGTGCCCCATTGTGCTGTTATACTAATTTGCTCTATGATGGAATTGATTTTAACAAAAGCTTATAACCTTTAAAAGACAGACTTGTGAGCTCAGAGGTTTCAGTTGAATTAAAAAAAAAAGTTGTATATGTTTTTAATAAACAAATTTGTATAAATTTAATGATCTATTTGCATAAATTCAACCTTTTTTTAAAACAATTGCTTAATTAAGGTGAAGCACTGTATGAGAAAATACTCTTAAAATGCAATAAAAATACTGAAGTGTCAACTGAAATGACTGAAGTGTCAAATTCATCTGAAGATAATTTTTTCCATACATCTCCCTTCTGCGAGACTACAGTTTGATTGATGCTTCTCAGTGGTCAATAATTGAACTGAATGTCATGAGAAGCTTTTCATCTCTCACAAACTTTCATCTCACTGACACTTTAATTGACCAGTGTTTGCACATTTGTAGCAGACAGGTTTTTACAATCACTCCATTTATATAAAAAACAATTAAATAAAAAATGCATTTATGAAGTGTGCTTCACACAGGTAAGTGGGCTTGACAAACCACCTGTAAAAACACTCTTTTCTCTCTCTATCTCTATAAAAATACAAATAAATAAATAAAAAACACACTCCCCCTAATGCTAACTCTTAATTTAAGCACAAACATTTACCTTGTATAATTAGCACTTCTTGTTTGTATTACCTCTTCTTGTTGAATCGCTGAATGCCTCCTCAATTGCAAGTCGCTTTGGTCAAAAGAGTCTAAAATCACTAGATGTAAATGAGAAGTTTGTTTTTTTGTGATTCTAAAATATTAGCATTAAAGGTATGGTTCACCCCAAAATGAAAGTTCTGCCATGATTTACTCACCCTATTTGAGTTTCCTTTTTTTTGGTTGAACACAAAATTTATTTTGAAGAATGCTAGTTGATGGCACCTATTGACCATGAACTTTTTTTTTTTTCAAAATATACATTGTTGTGTTCACCAGAGGAAAGAAATCCATAAATTGTTTTAATACTATTGTCACGGATTGGTCAGGCTCTCACGATCCCCACTCACGAAGATCACCATCACCTGACTTCTAATGAGCACACAGCTGCATCACATTCACGAGCACCAGATAAAAGCACAGCACTCCAGTCGCTCATTGTCCGGGCTCGTCTCGACGAAAGCGGACAACTGAGCGACCACTCAGCGTAGTCATCCTCAGCTAAACAAACGATTTACTTACCTGTTCTCTTTGTATTCCTCCCTAGTCTTCCTGGTCCTCCCGTATCGTCCTGTCTTCCAGTCCTTCCAAGTCTGTGTCATCCTCTGTCAGCTGTATCTGGTGTGTGCTGTCCATCCTCGTGTATTCCTGTTACCCAGCCACGGAGGAGAAGACCCCAACATCATTCCTGATCCTCCTGGCTATCCTTCATGTGCTCCTTGTTGTCATTCAATAAACACCCTAACGTTTCCTTACCTCTGTCTCCTGTCCGCTTCATAACAGAAGCCCGGACCAATAACGACGACAACATGAGCACCCCCGATCACTTTCAAGAGCTGGTGGACCAGTTGAAGCGGATTCTACAGCCACCAGCTCCACTTTCCAACGCACCACCAGCACCGAGCACTTCCGCCTCCACAGTTTCTTCTTCGGCCCTTCCTTCCAGTCCCATGGCCCGACCAGCGCCCTACTCAGGCGGAGCGGGGGAGTGCAATGGTTTTCTGTTACAATGTTCCCTCATATTCGAAATGCAACCTTCTCTATATCCCACAGATAAGTCAAAGATCGCCTACATCGTATCTCTACTCTCTGGACCTGCACTTAAATGGGCTGAGACGATCTGGAACCAAGCCGGGCCGGTCATGAATTCCATCACTACCTTCACGGAGTATTTCAAAGAGGTGTTTGGACGTTCTGATGGGGAAGTAGCCGCTGGAGAGCAGCTGTATCATCTAAAGCAAGGTACTCTATCTACACAGGAATATGCTCTCCGGTTTCGCACTCTAGCAGCTGCAAGTGGATGGAATGAGAGATCGTTGTTGACCACGTACCGGCTCGGCTTGGAACCCACTCTCCGAATCCAACTGGCCACATTAGATGATACAATGGGTCTGGAGAGATTCATCCAACATTCTCTCCGATGTTCCGATCGTCTTCGTTCCTATCAACAGGACACCATCACCCCCTCGTCTGCACTCCTCCAATCGCCTGAGTCAACAGCCTCTCCAGAACCAGAACCCATGATAATAGAGTCTGGAAGACTGACATCAGCGGAACGACAGAGGAGGCTGACCCGGGGTCTGTGTCTATACTGCGGTGTCAGTGGACACACCCGTATGGAGTGTCCCCTTCGTCCCATTCGGACTTCAGTGAGTGTATTCAGTACGAATATTGAACAATGTAAACCACTTACTACCACCGTACAAATAACTACTGCCTCTATTTCTCTCCTTGTCACAGCCCTCATCGACTCCGGGTCAGCAGGGAACTTCATCTCCCAATCCCTCTGTCGTCAACTCCACCTCCGTACTGAGGCGTCCTCGCATATATACCAGATACAACCGATAACCCAGTGCACCTCGATCTTCGACCCGTATCCATCGACAATGCGAAGACATCCTTCTTCAAGTGGGGGTGTTACATCAAGAGAGGATTCAATTTCTGGTTCTGGAGGGTGCAAATATGGACATCATTCTAGGGCGCCCGTGGCTGGTGAAGCACGATCCCATCATCTCTTGGGGCACAGGAGAGATAAAGAAATGGGGATCTGGATGTACACCTGCCTGTTTTCCAAATCTCCCTCTTCAAGGTCGGAACCCCATTTCTTTGTTTGTAACATCGGTCGAGAGCCCTCCTGAGAAGCAGTCTATCCACATTCCTAAGGAGTACAGCTCCTTTCATGATGTCTTCTGCCCCAAGAGAGCTTCCCAGCTACCGCCGCATCGGCCATGGGACTGCGCGATCGACCTAGTTCCAGATGCCCAGTTGCCAAGAGGTAGGATCTACCCGCTCTCGCTTCCAGAGAATCAGGCAATGGAAGATTACATAAGGGAGGCTCTGAGTCAGGGGTACATACGTCACTCAAAATCACCAGCCGCCTCAAGCTTCTTCTTTGTGGCCAAGAAGGACGGAGGGCTGCGTCCATGCATCGACTACAGGGTCCTAAATAACGGTACAGTAAAATACCGATATCCCCTTCCTCTGGTACCAGCCGCTTTGGAACAGCTCCGAGAAGCTAAAGTCTTCACTAAATTGGACCTCCGCAGCGCGTATAATCTGATAAGAATACGTGAGGGGGACCAATGGAAGACAGCATTCGTGACCCCTACTGGCCACTATGAATATGAGGTCATGCCTTACGGTCTGGTCAACGCCCCCTCCGTATTCCAAAACTTCATTCATGAAGTCCTCCGGGAGTTTCTTCACCACTGTGTAATAGTGTACATAGATGACATCCTCATTTACTCCCGGAGTGAGGCCGAACATCGCCAACACGTTGCGGAGGGCCTACACACATTGAGAGAACATCACCTCTACCTCAAAGCGGAGAAATGCTCATTCCACCAGAAGTCGATTCATTTCCTGGGATACATCATTGACCAAACCGGTATACGTATGGATGGGAAGAAAATTGAGGCTGTTCTATCCTGGTCAGAACCCACTTCCATTAAGGAGCTCCAGAGGTTTCTTGGGTTTGCTAACTTTTATAGACGATTTATCAAGGACTACAGCAGGATTACATCACCTCTCACTAATCTCCTCAAGGGTAAACCCAAAGGACTGGAGTGGACCAAAGAAGCAGCCGCAGCCTTCCGCCTTCTTAAGAAGGAGTTCACAAGGGCCCCACTCCTGACTCATCCTGACCCAAATCTTCCTTTCGTGGTGGAAGTGGACGCATCCACCACCGGCGTCGGGGCAGTATTATCTCAACATCATGATACACCGCCCCGACTGCATCCCTGTGCCTATTTCTCTCGGAAGTTGAGCCCGGCGGAGCAGAATTACAGCATAGGAGACAGGGAGCTTCTAGCAATCAAGCTAGCCTTGGAGGAGTGGCGTCACTGGTTGGAGGGAGCCAAACATCCGTTCCAGGTGATCACAGATCACAAAAACCTCCAGTACATCAAAGAGGCCAAGAGACTATGTCCACGTCAAGCCAGATGGTCACTTTTCTTCTCACGTTTTGACTTCTCCATTTCCTATCGTCCAGGACCCAAGAATCTAAGAGCAGACGCTCTCTCTCGTTTACACGAGCATCACGATCATGAAGAACTCCCAACGAAGATTCTTCCCGAACACATCTCCATTTGTCCGATCACCTGGAACGCTCCTCCAGTCGTTGCCACTCCGGAAGCTCCTGCTCCGCCGGGATGCCCTCCTCATCGGCAGTTCATACCACCTGAACACCGGGTAGATCTGATCCACTCCTTACATACCTCGCTAGGCACTGGACATCCAGGGATCAACAATACTCTCTCGCTAGTATCCCAACGATTCTGGTGGCCAAACATGGCAAGGGATGTGAGGCAATATGTTCAGGGCTGTAAGGACTGTGCCCAATCCAAGAGCCCACGTCATCTACCCGCTGGAAAGCTCCATCCCTTGCCGATTCCGAACCGTCCCTGGTCACACCTAGGAGTGGACTTTATCACTGACCTCCCTTCGTCAGAAGGTAATACCTGTATTCTAGTCATAGTAGATAGATTCTCAAAGTTTGTCAAACTAATCCCTCTGAAAGGTCTTCCCACAGCCTTTGAAACTGCCGACAATATCTTTAATCAAGTCTTCAGGTCATTTGGTATTCCAGAAGATATTGTGTCGGACAGAGGTCCACAGTTCATCTCACGTCTATGGAAAGCCTTCTTCAAGCTCCTAGGTGTGGCCGTCAGCCTCTCTTCTGGATATCATCCCCAAACCAACGGGCAGACAGAGAGGAAGATTCAGGAGGTGGGACGGTTCCTGAGGACCTTCTGCAGTGGTCACCAGAACTCCTGGAGCCAGTATTTGGGCTGGGCAGAATATGCCCAAAATTCACTGCGGCAACCCTCCACCGGACTCACGCCATTCCAGTGCGTCCTGGGCTTCCAACCACCGCTCTTTCCCTGGGATGGCGAACCATCTGATGTCCCCGCAGTGGATCACTGGTTCCGGGAGAGCGAGAGAGTCTGGGACGAGGCTCATCAACATCTGCAGAGGGCAGTCCGTCGAAGCAAGGTAACCGCCGATAGGAGAAGGTCTGAAGAACCCAGATACACACCCGGACAAAAGGTGTGGCTATCCACCCGGGACATACGCATGCGACTGCCCTCTCGCAAGTTAAGTCCCCGATTTGTTGGTCCCTTCACCATCGTGGAACAGGTTAACCCCGTCACCTACAAACTACAATTACCCTCTCACTACCGTATTCACCCTACATTCCACGTATCACTCCTGAAACCCTATCACGATCCTGTTCTTCCCTCCACAGAGCCTGACCACGAAGAGGAACCCCCTCCTCCACTGCTCCTAGAAGAAGGAGCCGTCTACGCAGTGAAGGAGATCTTGCGTTCCCGACGTCGTGGTGGCCAGTTGGAGTACCTGGTGGACTGGGAAGGGTACGGCCCCGAAGAAAGGACATGGGTTCCCAGAGCTGATATTCTCGATCCTAGTCTCATGGTGGAGTTTCATGAGAGCCACCCTGAGTTCCCAGCGCCTAGAGGCAGAGGGAGACCACCACGGCGTCGGAGGTGTCGGCCCTCAGGAGCGGGCCCTGGGGAGGGGGGTACTGTCACGGATTGGTCAGGCTCTCACGATCCCCACTCACGAAGATCACCATCACCTGACTTCTAATGAGCACACAGCTGCATCACATTCACGAGCACCAGATAAAAGCACAGCACTCCAGTCGCTCATTGTCCGGGCTCGTCTCGACGAAAGCGGACAACTGAGCGACCACTCAGCGTAGTCATCCTCAGCTAAACAAACGATTTACTTACCTGTTCTCTTTGTATTCCTCCCTAGTCTTCCTGGTCCTCCCGTATCGTCCTGTCTTCCAGTCCTTCCAAGTCTGTGTCATCCTCTGTCAGCTGTATCTGGTGTGTGCTGTCCATCCTCGTGTATTCCTGTTACCCAGCCACGGAGGAGAAGACCCCAACATCATTCCTGATCCTCCTGGCTATCCTTCATGTGCTCCTTGTTGTCATTCAATAAACACCCTAACGTTTCCTTACCTCTGTCTCCTGTCCGCTTCATAACAACTATACAAGAGAGATTATTGGTGAGGTAATTGTAAATGTTTGGTGTACTATTTCTTTAATAAGTATGTTCATTACATTGTAAAAAGTCATTCTGTGGCCTTGTAGATGTCAATAAATTTAATTTGTCCACTTGAAAAAAAAAATCTGTTTTAGGGCATTTTTAGGTTACACTATTTTGATGGTCCGTTTGTTACATTGCATCTACATGCCAACTAATTCTCATTAGATTATAAGTACACTGTTAGGTTGGAGGTTAGGGTTAGTGTAAGTTGACATGTACTTGCACAGTTTCTTATAGTCAGTTAAATGTATGTTGAAGGAGCAGTATCAATACTACATACAGACACTAAAGCAGGTCGCACACCAGAAGCGCCGCGACACGGCGCGCACATGACAGTTAAAAGTATCACACACCAGCCACGCACATTCGCATGATATTTAACATGAAAATAATCAGATGGTGCTCTGTGGCATGGCAGGAATATGAACAGTGTCCTGAGTTGTGGCTGGGCGCCACGGACAAGCGCCGACTTGCGGCGCTGGTGTGTGTACCCTGATAAATACCTAAGTTTAGAATTCTAAAATGCATGATGCTGCGTGGTGCGATGCTGTGCGTCGTCGAGCGGCGCTTCTGGTGTACATCGCCGAGCGGCACTTCTGGTTTGTGACCTGCTACAATGTCCTGAGTCGTGGCTGGGCGCTGCGGACAGCCGCCGACTTGCTGCGCCCGTGTGTGTACCTTGATAGAAACTTATGTTTAGAATTCTAAAATGCATGGCGTTGAGTGGCGCTATGCTGCGCGTCGCTGAGTGGCGCTTCTGGTGTGCGACCTGCTTAATACTCAAATGGACCATCAAAATAAAGTGTTACCTTTTTTTTTTCCTTTGAAATTACCTAAAAATGTTTGTAATAAAGTCTAATCAATTTTATTAAAAGAATTTAGCTTTTATTTTTGAATAATTTCAAAGCGTGATTAAAATGAGCATTTTCAAATTCACAATCATTTTCTGTTACAACGATCATAGCACTACGCGATTTCAAAGTCAGGGGCAAACGTCAGAATGTCTAGCCAAGGAAATGCTGGCCTTGCCAATCTGTTCAGTGCTCGCATGAGATTGTTTTTATTTTATTGTTGTTAACGTTTGTGGCTTCACTAACTTGAGTTAAATTTCACAACTTTTAACTCAATCCATACTTGCTGAATTTAATTAATAATATTGCTTGTAAGCTGTTATCTCAATTTTATTGAGTAGATATAGAGTATTATTTTTTAGAGCTTATGAACAGGGTTCACAAATGTTATGCTGAAACATTAAGTAGTTTTCATTAACATTGTGTTATTTTTTCTGTTCAATTAAATTAATAATTTTATTTAAAATGAGCTTCTTTAAGTACTGTGTGCAGACAAATTTTAAATAAGATAATTTAGTTAATTGTTACTTAATTTAATTAATAATGTTGATTGTAATCTGTTACCTCAATTCTGTTTAGTAGATCTAGGGTATTATTTTTTTACAGTGTAGTGTTAAACATTAGCAAAGGATTCTTGCAAAAAATGACAAAAAACAAGCAAACTACAATTCAAGCAACATTTGCCCCTGCACAATTAAACTGACTGTTACAATTATAGTAAATTGTATGAAAGTAAATTGAATATTAAAATATTACAAAGCGAATATATACAGCAGATATATTAGAACAATAACCAATCACACACATGTTGATATTTTGAGCAATATGGCCAATCAGATGTGATTAGACCACTAAAATGCTCTCTGAATTTCTGTATGTACTTTCATGGATTCTCAAAACACAGCAATGCAGTGATGTCACTTTCACCCTATAAATGTAAAAGGTGTTGTGTTGAGTACTGTACATGCATCTCTGCAGACCATTTAATGGTCCTGTAATGTCATTTTTCTCTCAGGAGCAGAGATGACAGCAGGAACAGCTCACTTTAGACAGGACGTGCTTTGTAAAGTTTCTTAGAAACTATTACATTCTCTTACTTAAAGTGCCCTTATTTTCTGTTCCATTTTCATGCTATTCAAAAACATCCTAATTATGTTTTTGAAGGTCCCCAACAATAAAGTGCAGTAGCTGGGTTCCAACAGTAAAAGCTCTATTTTATACATTAGGGAAAACAATTTTTTAACAAAACCTCTCCAGGTTGTAACATAATTGCATGATTTTATATTTTAAAAAAGGCTATATAGTAATTCCACCAATCAGAGAACAAAAACATGGCAAAATTAAAAACAATTGATGAAAGAAAGAAAGAAAGATATATTTTTTTAACTCTTTACACACTATGGGAATTTATAACTGTCTAATTTTACATTCGGTTTGTCTATCAGGGTCAGAAATGAATGAATGAATGAATGAATGAATAAAGTTGGTCAGTCTGTCTAATATATAAATTTTTTTACTAGATGTTTTTTCAAGACACTTCTATACAGCTTAAAGTGACATTTAAAGGCTTAACTAGGTAGGTTAAGGTAATTACGCAAGTTGTTGTATAACAATGTTTTGCTCTGTAGAATATCAAAAAAAATAATAAAAAATTCTTTATTAGCTTAAAGGGGCTAATAATTTTGACAATTTCTAGCAAAAAAACTCAACAAAAAAACATTTATTCTGCCATTCATTCACATCTGCAGCTGACATCAGAACAGCAAAAACCGTTGCTACTTCACAAACGTCATTTTAGAGCTAGTATTTGAATGATTCTCTAGCGTAATATCTAAAGTGATGACAAAACAGGAGATTTTGCTCACATTTCAAGATTATAAGGCTGAATGCCATTAAATGTCATCAGTCTACAGAGATTTTCCAGTATTTCTCTGTTACAATCGGAAGATAACAATAATTATCTCCGAATAAAATGAAAAAAGCAAAGCAACACAAACACTACCAGATTACTTTTGTGTTTATGATAAAGAAAAACACATGCAGACATTTCTTTATCATAAACACGAAAGTAAAAAGCAACTAAAAAGCGAGTCCCATTTCACACTCAATACACTACAATTATATGGTATAAATACAGCACTACAACATACAAAAGAGAGATTGACTTATGCTGCGTTCACACCTGACACGGAAGAAGCGTCAAACACGAGTGATTTACATGTTAAGTCAATGCAAATGCACGAATAGCGAATCGCAGCAGACATTTGCTCAGTGTCAACCAATCAGGAGCATGCTCATGTGGGTGCGTGATTATAACATATCGCCTGTTGTTGGTGTCCCGGAAGAAAATCTTCCTGCTGACACCAGACAACAGTTCATCAATCTGGGCTCAGCTCAGTCAGAAGCACCGCTGAATGCCTCCATCATCCAGGTACAGTTTCTGGAGGTGTTCATGAGCTCACAAGAGCTGGTTGCACCTCAAAACGAATATAGTGGACTCAGACTCGGCTCCAAATGAATCAATGCTGTTTTTCAGCCTTCATAAAGCACATAAACACAGCTATTCTCTCAATAAAATCCATGTTAGCCATTTAGCAACGAAGCTACAGTCACCGGGCAGACAGAAGCCCTGCTCATCACGTGAATCCGCGTCTATAGGTCAGTAATTTGACTTGCGAATGAAGTGGATTTGACGCACGAATGAAGCGAGTAAACTCAAAATGTTCACACGTCTATTTACGAACGATTAGTGGGATTTATCCGTGCTTTCCGCATCTGGTGTGAACACAGCATAAGAATGTCACTTACCAGTTTAATAATGATTTAATCAGTTATAATTAGACATTATGAGTGTTTTCTCCTCTAAGGGCTTATTTTGCTGTCTCTGTCACCATCTTGTGGCGGAATGTCAACCATCTTTGCTCTGCTTAGTATAACAGGCTGATGGATGTCCTTTTAGCACTTTGTACAATTTAGAGGAAAAACATCTGGTCCATGCTCTATTGGTAAAACGTGCTCATGTGGGTTATAATTTGAACCTAGGCAACATTTTGTCCCATCACATCTGCTGGCTCATCAATCATAACTTTCTGTTCTACCATTTGGAATTTTGGAGGTAGGAAACCTTAAACCTATTCAAGATCAGTGCAGTGCAGTGGAGAAAAAAAGCATGTGTCTCAATCTACAATCCTCCTAGCTTCATCGCCATGACTTTCACTTGCTTGAGAGCTTCTCTGATTGTAATAAGGCTCAAGAACTGGCTCATTTTGAGGCAATGAGCTGAAAGTGAGAAATCGCCCAGCATTAGAACATTTTTTATTACATGCAGGCCTCCTGCAACATCCTTATTCAATTAGTCCTGTAGATCAAACAATGTGCTTTGCATTTAAAAAGCCACACATCTTGATTTTAAACAACATTGTTGAGTAATAATTGTGCATGGAGTCAATTAGCAAATGGTTTTAAAAAATGAAGAAGAATTTTTGGATATACACACTCACCGACCACTTAATTAGGTACACTTTACTAGTACCAGTTTGTACCCCCTTTTGCTTTAGAACTGCCTTAATCCATCCTGGTTAAGGATGGTTAAGTCTCTCCATAATATTAAACCCTAAGAACTGTTATGGAATTTCACATGAAACATGACCACAAGAATTGTCAGGCACTAAAACAACAAACTTTCGAATCTGAGAAGAAGATCAGCTAGGAAACCAGTTTTTCAACTGTCTTGATCATTCATCCTCTGCCCTCAACTTTACCTTCTCCACCAAAGCAGCTGACTGATATTCCACACATGTTTAAGTTTTTAATACGGTGTATCTTGTGGCTCTATATTCTTGCTTGGTGTCATTTCAAATGTCTCTGTGTGATTGGTAAAGTGGTCTTAATTTCACTGCAATATTTTATTATATTAATATTAATATTTTATTTCCCTTATATCTGTTAATTTGGGTACTGACTTTGATAAGATCTTTGCCAGATGCTCCACTCCAAGGAAAATGGTCTTCACATCAACTCATGACCAGACAAGGGTCTTTGTGACACTTTGTCTTGAATTTACGATGGTTTGTTGTGATTTGAGTATTTAGGGGAAAGGTGCAGAAGTGTCTGTGGGATTCTGTAGCCTGTGGGGTATCCGTTGTAGTGTGTGAGTCTCTGTGCTCTGCATCAAGGCTTATATGCTGCTATGTACTACTACAGGGTCAGGTATTAATCTCTAACTCTTAAATGTATCTTGGGTAATTAATGCTGTACATTTCTGAATTGGCTTATTTTGTTTAATTATGTGAATTGAATTGGAAATTTTTTTGCCTAACAAATAAATGTAAATTCTTGTTTAACTCTAATATCTTCTGAAATCATTTAAATCTAGTAGATTGTTTAGGCTGAAATTTCTGCAACTGCAGCTACAAATGCTGTATTCGTGACTTATAAGTACATTTATAATGTGCTTATTAATTTTACTTTCATAATTTGTGACTGGTTGATTTTTCATTACTAAATTATGTATTGCATAATTTACAAACCATTTGTATTTAAGAGTAGTTGGTGGCTTTTCAAATCATTCAGAATAAGTTAATAAATTATTAATAAACTATTAAAATCAACATTTATATGTCTTATTATTCAGGGCATATAGTAATGGTTACTATGTATGTAATAAATGCTTTATTAAACTCAACTTCATCCAGTTTTGTGACTTAATCTACAGTGAGGACTGTTTATTCTTTATAAACCCCTTATAAATGACAATTAAAGGCTCTGTATCAAATAAACAATAATCTTTGCAATATTCCAAAAAGTAAAACTCCTGTAGAGTTTAAACATTGCTGAATAACAGCAGTGCCAAAATACGACACAACATTGGATAAAAACAACAACAATATAATAATAGAAAAATATAACAGAATGCAATTTTTAAACTGTAGACTAATTTTATTTTAGATAAGATTGCAAAGATTTAGTTTTCATTTGATACGGTTTCATTTGTGTATCTTAAAATAAATAGAAATGAATAAAGTAATTTATTTTATTTTGTCCTGTTTAGAATTAACTGAGCCGTTAATTTATTTATAGGGATTATATAGCATAAATAGTCCTCCCTATAGATTAGGTCACAAAACTGGATGAAGTTGAGTAAATAAAGCATTTATTAACATACAAATTGACTATTATTATATGCCCGACTGTATAAACTGCTTACTAACGTTTGTTAATGGTAGAGTTAATGCTTAACAGATAATGAGTTCACTATTTGCTAATGCGTAATAAATGGTTCATAGTGTGTAATTATAAAGTGTTACCATAAATTTTAACAAATACAAATATATCTTGGCAGCACGATGGCGCAGTGGGTAGCACAACCGCCTCACAGCAAGAAGGTTGCTGGTTCAGGCCCCAGCTGGGTCAGTTGGCATTTCTGTGTGGAGTTTGCATGTTCCCCCCATATTCGTGTAGGTTTCCTCCGGGTGCTCCGGTTTTCCCCCACAAGTCCGAAGACATGTGGTTTAGGGTCAATTGGGTAATCTAAATTGTCTGTAGTGCATGTGTGTGAATGATGTGTATGATGTTTCCCATTGATGGGTTGCAGCTGGAAAGGCATCCACTGCATAAAACATATGCTGGATAAGTTGGCGGTTCATTCCACTATGGTGACCTAAGATTAATAAAAAAGCTTACACGCATTTAACCTTTATCCATGTTGTTAGTTCGGTCATTGGACTAATAGATAATCCATTAAAATAGCATAGATTCAACAAGGTACTGGAAATATTGCTCACAGATTTTGGTCCATATTGACATGATAGCATCATGCAGTTGCTGCAGATTTGTTGGCTATACATCCATGATGTGAATCTCCCGTTCCACCACATCCCAAAGGTTCTCTATTGGATTGAGATCTGGCGACTCCGAAGGCCATTTGGGTACAGTGAACGAAATGGTTACTACGTAACTGTCGTTCCCAGAGGAGTGAAACGGAAATGCTATGTGGAAACCTTCCACTCTTGGGATTTCACTATAAGCCAATAATCTGAAAGTGTAATAAAACAGGCCAGTGAAATGCCAATGAGTTGGCAGCATCAGCGTGCACAGCTATCAGCAATGATAATCAAAATTGTATAAAATACCAGCTGCGGATCACTGAGTCACCTTTTCTGGCTGAAGCACCTTTCACAGCTAACAGCTAAAGGGCAATTGCTGTGATGAAGGAACATAGCTTTTGTGTTCCCCCCCCTCGGGGAACGAGGGTTACGTGGTAACCGTTTCGATCCCCAGTGGGAGGATAACTTCAGTGCTATGAGGAAACTTCCACTATGGGAAAATGTATGGAAAACGGCACAGCGATTGAACCTTACCACGTCACTGGTGAGAGGTTTGCCAGGCTACGGCATGAGCGCACCAACGTCACCAGAGGCGCAGCCCTCCAACATGCCCCATGGCCCTAACTTACCTTACAAGCTTTACAGGCTTAGATATATTTTTCAGGGAGTCGTAAAGTCCACCCAGTTAATTCTAGGGATTTAAGATGCAACAGTTTGTTGTGAAAGTGTGCAGTCCCGATAGGGAGGATGCTGCGGAGGCCAACTGCTGCCCAGAAAGGGGCGACCCTAGTGGCAAGAAGGCATATGGGCTAACCCCTGAGAAGGGAAAGTACCCATATGAAGGATGGTTAGCGGGTAGGAAAGACACGAGCCCGCCTAAGAGGAGGGACTAAACCGTGGCTTAGTGAAGCATATGGGATCACCAGCGGGGATCGCAAATAGCAGTCACCTGTACCCAGAACGTGGGCTGACCAGCGGGCAAGCTAACAATGTAACAGGCCAGGCATCTAACTCCCTCCGCTGAGTCAGATGCTGGGGGCCCTCTGAGGAACTCCGTAGGGTTTTGCCAAGCAGGGAACTCATCTGACAAAGCGAAAAAAAAGCATGTATCACTGTGTTAGAGAGAAAGACGCAGTAAGCGTGTTTCAACACCATACCAAATTTCGTTATCCAGCACATGTGAGGAAAATCAGCTCCACTCAAAGATAATGAATCTTACGAATGTATTAGGTGTTGCCCGCCCGCAGCTCTCAGATGTCTGTTAGAAAGGCACCGTGTGCTTACGCCAAGAGGAGGCGATACCCTAGTCACGTGCACTCTTACTCCCGGGGGACGTTTCTCACCCTGGCACAGCGAGAGAGATGGGATCCACTATTCAGTGGGCCAACCTCAGCATGGATATGCACTTCCCATCTGCCGATAATAACAGAAAAGGAGCTGCTTAGAGTCATAAGCTCTAATCCGGTCACATTGCGCAAAGCATGAACGACACACCGCAAGGAAAAGGGCTAAGTCTGCCTCCTCTGTGGGCAGTGCTTGCAGGTTCACTACGTAGTCTATAAAGAAGTGCTGTAGGAACCCAGGGCACCTAGGTGGGCCATGGTCTCAGGAAATGTGAGAGTGGAAAGCTGTTCAGAAAAACAGCGGAGTGCAGTCACCTGGTGGCGTGCCCGTGTGTTATGGTGTGTCTGGGGACCCAATCGTGAAGCCAATGCTAAAGTGGTCTTATATAGAGCAACCATATAAGCAGATTGACAGCAGCTACAGATGCCATATCCCCCAGGAGCCTCTGAAATAATATCAGTGGGACCACACTTTTCCCGTCGAACCTCTCTCAGACAGGTCAGCATTAGCTCATGGTGATCATGGTGATCGAGTTCAGCTTCAACCCAAGAAAAGAGATGCTCTGCACGGGGGCGAGCCTGCTATTTTCTCAGTTGACCTGAAACCCTAACAGGTCGAGGTGCCGGAGCACCCTGTCCCTGTGTATAATCAACTTATCCCACTAGTGAGCTATAAAAAGACAGCCATCGAGATGAGTATGCAGACGAGAGCCGAAGAGAATCCTCCGCGAGCTTGCTGAAAACCTGCGGAGTCAGAGAGAGCGCGGAAGGCAGGACTTTGCACTACCATGCTCGATCCTTGCATGCAACCGTAAAACTACTGGTGGCATGGGAAAATGGAGACATGAACATACGTGACCTTCAGGTCTATTGCTACAGACCAATCCTGAGGACGAACACACCAGGGCATGTGCTTCTGCATTAGCATTCTGAGTGTCTGCTGTGAGGCAGCAGGTCAAAATGCACAGAACTAGGATTGGTCATAACCCACCACTCTTTTAGGGTACCATTAAGCACTGACTAACAAGCCCATATCTCATCTCGGCTGAATGGACCGGCTCGATTGTGTCCTTCGATTGCGTCCAGGAGGACAGCAATCTCCATGCGTAAGACAAGGGTGGAAACACAGCTGACCCTGGTGTAATACACGCCCGTGAACTTGGGGGCCCGTTTGGCAAACTGAATTTCAAAGCCTAGTGTGATTGTCCCAACCTGCCATTGCGACTGGCTGGGCCGCATTAACTAAGCTGGTAGAGCCCGCACAAGTGACATCATCGGAACAATCATTGACCACCAGCGCTAGGGCAGCAAGGGATGGGAGAGTTCACCCCGGGAGGCACGCGTCCCGAGGAAGAGCGAAAGATAAAAGGTTAATCTTAACTTCATTACAAGAGCCCACGGGGTGGCTGGGAGTAAGAGAGAAGGGAGCCCGTCCAATGGCACTCTCAGAGCCTGTGTTGAAGAACACAGATCCTGCGAGTTTGAAGGCATAGTGTCCCATGCTGGCAGTGTTCGGGTTTTCACACCTGGAGAAAGGGGAAATTGTTCTATGGAAAACAGAAGCAGCCTGGCCCACAGCAGTGTAGGCTCTAGCACCGAAGGATGCAGATAATCTACATGCTTTGGACGGGAGCCAAGGCTAACCACACCAGGAAGGGGCATCACACAGACAATATTGACAACGCTAGCATGCTCAACTTGGGGATTCGCCTCATACCCACTGGCTGCTTTGTCATCGAAGAAGGTAAGGGCGGTCATTTTCCTTGTCATCAAAAAAGCCCATCTGGTCTTTGGTGTCATTGAGTGAGAGGCTGAAGCTTGGATGGAGTGTGCTGAGGAATGGGGGGTCCGCAAGCCCGAGGGTGGCAGATTGACTCCCAATGTAACCACCAGATCTGCCAGATCTGCCCGATCTGCTATTGCGGGGGACAACAGTGGTGGTTCTACACAATCCTAGCTGCGCAACAGACATGCCATTGCAGTGATGGAATGCACTGCGCGCGAGCACCGCATTAACATGCTGAACCCCCAGACATGCAACACGATGCTTGTGCCCATCATCTGTGGACAGGAAACCACCGCATCCAGAAACGCACGGTCGGAACGACGTCTTTAAAAAGACACACTGCATGACCGTGTTGCTCTTTTAGGAAGCTTGTCCTTATACATACCACTCTAGAAGGACCGGACCCAGGTAATGCCCAGGCATGGGAGAAAACCCAGCTCACCATCTGCCACCGCGTGTCACACACTCTGGACCGGGACAAGCAGCCTGCTTTCTTGTTCTCTCTCTTCTCTGTTAAGAAGCTTGGAGGAACCCTTACAAAGACTCTCTCAGAAGCGTGAAAGGCTCTGAAAGCGAAAAGGTGACTCAGTGATGCGCAACTGGCATCTTTATACAATACTGATTGTCATTGCTGTCAGCCATGCACGCTGATGCCACCAACTCATTGGCATTTTATTGGGATGTTTTCTTACTCTTTCAGATGATTGGCTTCTGACGAAATCCCCTTAGTGGAAGTTCCCACATAGCATTTCCCGCCCGCTGGGGAACACATTGTCATATTCAAGAAACCAGTCTGATATGATTCACACTTTTCGCGTTATCCTGCTGGAAGTAGCCATCAGAAGATGGGTACATTGTGGTAATAAAGGTATGGACATGGTCAGCAACAATACTCAGGTAGGCTGTGATGTTGACACAATGCTTAATTGCTACTAATGGGCCAAAAGTGTGCGAAGAAAATATCTTAAACACAATTACACCACCACCACCAACTTGAACCGTTGATATAAGGCAAGATGGATCCATGCTTTCATGTTATTGACACCAAATTCTGACCCTTCCATCCGAATGTCGCAGCAGGAATCGAGACTCATCAGACCAGGCAAGATTTTTTCCAGTCTTCTATCGTCTAGTTTTGGTGAGCCTGTGCAAATTTGTGCCCAAAGAACTGCCGCTAACTCGATTTTTTTTTTCTTTTTTGGACCCTTCTCTGTAAACCATAGAGATGGTTGTGTGTGAAAATCCCAGTAGATCAGCTATTATTAAATCAATTACTATTGTAATAAATACATCTGTCAAATAAAGCTGTTTTGTTGAAATGCAACCAAAATGACCTATATTCAATGAGAAATGGACAAAAATATTAATTTTAAAAATGGGGTTTACTCATTTATGCTAATTTTCATTTACTCATTTATATATCAAATACCAATATATTATAAATAGTTACATTTAAATGATAAGTTTACTCAAAAATGAAAATTTTGATAATAATTACTTACCCTCATGTCATTTCAATCCCCTAAAACTGTTCATCTTCAGAACACAAAAGTAGACATTTTTAGTAAACACACCCTGATCTGAAGTAGAGAACATTTGACACACATGGATTAGGAGTTTCTTTTTATTACAATTAAACAATGGAAGTCACATGGGTTTGTTTTTGGTGAAGGGTGAGAGGATGAACATTGAGAGGAGCTATCAGATTCTAAAATTGTGTACTGAAGATGATTAAAGGTCTCAGGAGTTTGGAACGACATGAGGGTGAGTAATTATCATAACAATAATAATAATAATAATAATAATAATAATAATAATAATAATAATTATTATTATTATTATTATTATTATTATTATTATTATTACAGTGAACTAGCCCTTAAAGCATAGGTCTCAAACTCAAGTCCTGGAGGGCCGCACCTCTGCACAGTTTTGCTCCAATCCTAATCAAACACAGCTGATCTAGTAGTGTCTAAGAAGTCCAGGAATTGAGTTTGACACCCATGCCTTAAAGTAACTAAACGAAGACAGATAAGGATGCCAAACATGAAACATTAACATGTATCCTACCATTGCACCACACGTCTTTACTTCCATTTTGGTTTTGTTTCTGGTCTGTTCTACTTTACTATAGTCAGAGTATCTTGTTCATGCTATTAATACTGAATTCCATGAGCATTTCCTATATTTCAGAATGCTAAAGGTCCCTACAATTGTGAGCTTACAAGTCATTTTTATTGACAGCCTCCTCAGCAGTGAGGACTCATTTTCACATGTGTGTTCTGATGTCAAAGGGCATTGATGCAACCTAACCTCAAAATTGACTTGTTATTGGCTACTTGCTTGCAACTATTAGCATGCCCTTTTAACAAGATTTATAATAGGCTAATTATCTAAGATAAACTAGTGAGTGTTTCATTTCTTTTATTGAGAGAGATGTACTTTCTGTGACTCTACAAAGAAATACAAGCTTGTAATGTATGGAGTGTCTCCACAGAATACCATCTAAGAATATATTTTCAATATTCTCACATGCAGCACAACCTAGCAATTATATAACCCCATCATTGCTCAGAATTTGCCCTGCACACTTGACCTTGAAAAGTCCACCGAGACCTTGTTCACTCATTAAGAATTCCTACGAGTCTACAGCTTTCCTCCTAATTAGCATAGGGCTTTTTTCAGCACAAACGACAGCGGCAGGAAGGACAGGAGATTTTCACCTGCCTGCGCTTGGCACCTTTGCAGCACATTGACACTGTGCTCCGACAGATGGTACCATTTACAAAGCTCTCCATACTGTGCTGCCCATATTCCTTTTTATTATCTCCTGCCTGACTGGATCCCGTCCCAATTCATCTCTTCTGCCTCCAAACCTACTAAGCATCTGACCTGGGGTCTACTTTAGATGTGCAAGACTCTATTCAAAATCATTCGGCAGGCCTACAGGGCCACACAACTCCTTTTAAATTCAAGGATACAACGAGAAAGCTTGAAAGTTCCTCTTTGGCTGTTCAATCGCCCCTGGAGATTGGGGGGCGAGTGCTTCTGTGGGCATTGTATGCACAGGAAGCAAGTAACAGTGGGAGTTCACTCTTCGTCAATAGGTGCTTTCCTTTGCAATTTGGATGGCAGCCAGGCTTCCTTGGTTCTGGCCAGCAGTAGGCAAGCATAAAAAGTGTTTTTTAGAATTTTCCTAGCTGACACTTTATGAATGATGGTTTATGATGAAGGTGGTTGACTCTTGAATGCTTATTCTTAATTGTGAAACACATTACATACGCTGGCCCCAAGAGAGGACAATAGCTTATAGAAGCTAAGCTCTTAAAGCTGTGATACTTGGCAGAACCTGTGTTTGACACGTTTAGCATGATAAATGCAAGGGAATGCTAATAAGATGGAAAAGGGTTGTCTTTTCCTCTCTTATTTTCCAAACAGCAGCTGGTGGCTAACCAGCTTAATCAGTGATAATTCTATTTATCTCAAAGCTCTGGTGCAGACTTGCACTGTTTACCTAAGGAAAGATGATGGGACCCAAAAAAATGTTCCTTTGCGTCAGCAAACTTGTCTGTTGTTTTTTCTTTGCCCATGAGGCAAACCGGTGGAAATGTAGTAAGACAGGCCTAAAGATGTTGACTCAAAGGGAGGCGGTGTGATCGTAATTATCCATTCAGCCCCTCATACGAATCTAAGAATTCTCTAAAGCAGAATGCTAGCGTACGTGCTTGCGCAAACGTTTTGCGATAAGTCTTCCGAGTCTTCTGGTGGCACCTCATAATTAACCCTCTTAAATTGAGCAGTTCGCCATCCAGCACGGCACCCACGCAGGGTCCCTCCGGAGACGAAGCTGCTTGGGCACTTTCATGACACGCTTCACTTCCGCGTCTGCACTCTCCCTCCCTCTCTTTGTTCAGGGCATCGAGATCAGAGGTCTGCTTTAGGTGTTCCTTTTTTTACATTTCTTTATCTATTCATCTATAAATGCAAATGTAGCGTCAAGAATCGCAAAGTCTTTACTTAATTGAGTTCTCAGTTGTGCTTCACAAACTTTTCTCAGATGTTTCCTTTGACATTCACTAGGATAAATTATCACAAATGAGATAATAACAAAGTTGCTGTACCATATTTGTGTGGCACAACATGGAGCAACAAATCAAAGAGACCCCATTAAATTAGTAGGTACATTTACCTGTACTAATATGGAACATATGAAACATTCAGTTTTAATTATGCAGTGCTTGTCAAAGAAAAGCTTACTCTTTTTTTGATTATTTTAATATTTATTTATACTGCTATTTTATTGTTACTGCACTGTAAAAAAAAAATAATAACTTTTTTGAGTTGACCCATCTTTAAACACAAGTAGCGCACTTGACTCAATTTAACTTGAGTAAACTCAAAAATGTCCTGAAGCTGGTTGCCTTAAAATTTTGAGGGTATTCTACCAATTCAATTGGTAGAGTGAATAATGAAGTTACCATCGTGCTAGCACATGTCACCAGTGGAATCACGATTAAAAGACTATTAACACTGGAACAACCAGAACACTATAACAACTAAAATCACCATAGCAGCCATTATGACCCTTCTTATATAAGATGTCATTGTCATATTGAGATATTAAAATTAATCTTCAAATGTTGGTCATCATATTTTATGAATTGATTACCCCAAAAAATTACATTTCTGGTAATAAAGCCTATAATATGTATAGTGAAGGTCCATGCCTCCCTTTCATTTTCATTTTTACAAGCAGGAGAAAATGTTTTATTTTATTATTTTTTACAGCACTGAAAATGAAAGATATGTATGATGTAAAGTTATATTTTTGCTATCAGAAAGTTATGTTTTTATTTAGTTTTCATTTGCAGGGAATTGCTAGGCACAGAGGCATTTATATTTAAAGTCATGGGAAAAGTGGCAGACACTCAAATGCATGCACTCATTTTGGCTGCTATGGTAAATAACTGTAGAAATACTCGTAGATCTTTTGTGTTTTGTAATTCTAATCAATACAATGTTAGAAATAAATGTAAACAAAATGAGAAAATACATGGTATTTTGAATATGTGGGTTTTATTTCACCAAAGTTATTAATTACAAAAATCAAAAATCACTGCCTTCGTAGATCTACTGTTAAGGCCTGTTAACTATAAGCAAATGGAGAAAAACAATTTTGTTGGGGTCATTTTTAGAATTATGTTTTCACAGCTAATAAATGAAAAACTCATGGTGTTTAAAGCTACAGACAACATTGTAGAGAACCTTATTGCTTGAGGTCAAGGCTTTTTTTTGATAGATTATTTAAATATAATAACTATCTTGAAAACAATTGGTTGTACCATTGGAGGGGATAATACAAAAATCATGAAAGCTATCATACAAACTGAAATATAAAAATAAAAGTACTTAGGTATCCACTATAGCTTTGCTCTCTTATGGCTGCCATTAAAATGCTGGGTAAAATAATGTGTTTTTTTTACTACACAGACTGTGGATGGATGGTGGATGGATAGATAAGATTAGATACAATTAGATAACACAAACTGGATAGATTAACAAACTGGATTCACAGAACAGATGCGCTGGAAATGTAGCACACTGATGACATTTTCTGGTAATAATTCAGCTCAATTAATCATTATATAGCCCATTTTACAATATAGATTGTGCCAAAGCAGCTTAATGTATGAAGAAATTGAAATAAAAAGTCTTGTCAATATTTCATATGATGGAAAAATCCAGTAAATCACCTAGGCAAGAGAATAAACTAGGGGGTAATGCAAAGAGAAAGTCATAATCTAAAAATAAACATGTCATTATTGTTTGCTGGTGTGGATATAATATATTATATATTGTTGTATTTATCGTTACAGTTAGCATGCTTGAAATGAATGGCCCTTTAAACAATTAACTGTTTTTTAAATATTGATTTTTTTTTTACATACAAAAATAATAAATTACATGCATACAGTGAACAAACCATATCTGCAAACATTTTTTTTTCAAAACTATTTATGTTGAATTTTAAATAAATTAAATAGTAATGTTCAACTTATTTTTTTTACTTCAATCCAAATTAATTGTTTACAACCCAATTGTTTACAACCCAAATTAATTGTTTAAATGTGTGTGTGTGTGTGTGTGTGTGTGTGTGTGTGTGTGGTGTGTGTGTGTGTGGCGTGCGTGCGTGCGTGCGTGCGTGCGCGTGTGTGTGTGTGTGTGTGCGCGCCCTTGCTGGGTGCTTCAGATTCTGTGAGTGAAACTGAAATAATGTTCTTGACTCTTACATAAATAATTCCATCAATTTAAAGCCAAATTAAGTTTAAGTAAAGTGATTCAAGATTATGGATAAACATTTGTTAAAGATAAAGCAAAATACATGTGCAAGTCTACTGGATTGCAGTGTCTGGATGCATTTCATGTGGGCAGTTTTCAGGAATAATGTTTACGAACACTACATTTTCTAACATACTATTTTACTGAGACACTGCTTGACACATACGGAATAAATCTATAGTAAATAGGCATGTTTGGATACAGGCTTGCTGATTTCTTCTGAATATCTAGAGAGGCATAACAAAATAAGCTTCTTTTTTTTTCTTTCATTTTCTTTGAAGAAAACCCAAAGTAAGAAATTTGTTAAAAGCTGCATCTGTTCCCATTTAATCTCTTAGCTGTCTAGGAGAAGAAATTGAGAGTATTCATGAGATCTCACTGGTTATTTTCCTTTCCTATGGGTTTTGCTAGTGAATGTGTGCAAAGCTCATCTAGCTGGGAATTTGTGGAAGCCTGATTATAAAACAGACAAAATTAGTTACTGATGACATAAATCTCCCGTTAAACCCAGAGAGGGACCGGATGCCGTTTCTGGCTTCGGAGTCGTGTGCTGGTTATGAGTGCACATTAATTCTAATGGAATGAACTTCCAAACTAGGTCTCTCTCTGAAGCCACACTCATGGTGATCATGATTCAGGAGGTCCCCGATCATATTTAATGCATGATGAATCATTTAACCACCAATTGAGTCAATTCAGCAGCAATTCCCAGCCCCATTCTTACTTTACATATTCACATAGCAGTGCCTTATTCAATAAGCATTATGGCTTGCTCTTGTTATTGGACGGATCAAAGCTTTTTCCTCCACAAGTTTGAAGGGTTTCAATTACTTGGGAAAGTCAAAGAATCAACATGAAGCTGACGAATGACTCGCTGATTCGGTTTTCTTCAGAGCAGGGGTGTACTGAAATAGCCCCATGCTAACTGCTAACTGAACGCCCTGCTCCAAGGATTTCATTAAAACATCTACTTTGAATTGCAGAAGACTTTTTCCACCTCACTCTCCAGCAAAACAATTCATTTTCACTCCGTTATGTTCTCGTTAGATACCCAGCCGTACCTCAACGAACAGCGTCTTTTCTGCTTGGCTGAAACAGTATGTTAAGTTGCATAGGCAATGATGCATGCAACACTGAACATTAAACTAGACTGGAACTGGTGTGGGGGAAAAAAAAGTTGGAAAATGGAGTTCGGCATAATTAAAAGGGCAGATGGGTCACGCACATTTCTCTCACCATATTCCCTGTAATGGTTTCAAGTGTTCTTGTGGTCCCCAATCATTGCTGCCCTGTTCTGTTTAGTCAACGTGCCGTGTGTATGTCTGCCAAATCTCTGGTTTTGATTGAAAATAGCTTTTTTCCCCCCTTGCCAGAAGTCTAGTGTCGATTTTACATGTGGTTCATGACATTTGCCATGATTTCTCAGCAACCCGGTAAGTGCAGTGTGCAGCAGCCTAACCGGACGCTTTAATTAATTTTCTCTGTGAATGGATGTGATAGTGGCACTGAGTTTAGCTGCGAGCTTATTCACTTAAGTGACAAGTGGGTTTGGTAACAAACTACATAACTAATGTTCCAGATCAGATTTGGAAAATACATTAAAATCTGCTTTCACAGACAGAATCTATTAAATATTTAAAGATTATAGAGTATGCAGCTCTTATAGAACAGATGTGACAATATAGCATTGCTGGAATATTCAAGCATGTTTCAGATTCCTGTAGTCTAAAAATAGTTAATCAGTAAAGATTTTTTTTTTTTTTTTTACTTTGCCCTCAATAAAAGCAAACCTGGTCGTTTAAGGGCAGTGTATATTTTTGTATGTTTATATATAATTATTCATTCATTCATCATTTTCTTTTCGGGCTTGGCCCCTTTATTAATCAGGGGTTGCCTCAGCAGAATAAACCGCAGCCTATCCAGCATACTTTCCTTCCAGGTGCAACCCATCACTGAGAAACACCCCTACACTCTCATTCACCCCACATACACTACAAACAATTTTAGCTTGCCCAATTCACCTATAGCGCATGTCTTTGTACTTGTATGGGAAAACGGAGCACCCGGAGGAAACCCACATGCAAACTACACACAGAAATGGCAACTGACCCAGTCGAGGCTCGAACCAGCGACCTTCTTGCTGTAAGGTGACAGTGCTATCCACTGCGCACCATGCTGCCCCTTATATACAATTACAATTATAGTTTTCATTAAATATTTTGCATTATATACAAACCACTTGCTGCAACCTGTAGCGATGCGGGTGACGTTATGCATTCCGATGTCATGCATTGTTTATGTCGTTCATGCATGTTGGTGCACAAGCGTAGCACATGTCTTTACAGCGTAGTGTTCTGTAGTTTTTTTTTTTTATTTAATGAATGAATTGCATGTAGTATGGTTACATTCATGATGTCAACATGCAGGCATTAGCTACATATATATGTATATATATATATATATATATATTATATATAATATATATATATATATATATATATATATATATATATATACATACATGCATACATACATACCATACATAAATAAATACACACATATATATACACACACACACACACATATATATATATATATATATTTATTTATTTATTTATTTATTTATTTTTTTTTTTTTTTGTGTGATTTGATTTGATTTATTTATTTTCGAACAAAAATATCATACATAAATATCATTACCAAAAAATAACATTTCAACATGGTCAAAAATGGAGTGGGATGAATCAACAAGCTTATTATTTTTCCACCCATTACCACATACATCATTCGTCTATTATTTAAACTTATTTCTTCCTTTCCTTATCTCTTCTTTTACATGAGACATAGTTTGTCCTTTTGGCATCTTTGACAAATTATATGTTTGGTTCCATTTGTACCTTTAAATTTTGTAACATAAACCTAGACAAAAAAAAAAAAAAAAAAAAAACATAGTACTGTAAATAGCCATTAATTAAAATTTCCCCCTACCTTTCTCTTTTTATACTTTTTCAATCCCCTTCATTATTACATTCCTTGAATAATATATATTTATACAACTTTTAAAATTGATTAATATCCTGACATGTTATTAGACTGTTCCATAGTTTAACACCACAGACAGACATACACAAACTTTTTAAAGAGGTTCTTGTTTTCAACCTCCTAAAATCTAGTTCTTCTCTCAGATTATATCCCTCTTGTCGTTCTTCAAAAACGTTTGTATGCATTTTGAAAGTAGTTATTCCTATATAAACACATACATACATATATACACAGACACAGACACACACACACACACACACACACACACACACACACACACACACACACACACACACAACACACACACACACACACACTTGCTGGTCGAGTTAAAAGCAGTCGAAAGTTCTTTAGACTGGACATAGGCTGAATTTCACAACGTTTTTATGCTATATGAAATCAAAGAGTCTGTATTTCCAACACAATCTCACGGCAATTTGTAACTTTTTGATTAGTGCCTAATTCGTACAATTAGTATGATTTGCTCATCCCCCAAAAACGGTTGGGTTTAGGGGTGGGGTTAGGTGCCACGCCTACTTTTTAAAGTTGTACAATTTCATATGACTGAACTCGTACGAATTAGCCACTAAACTGACAAAACGTAAAATACTTATGTTTTCTCGTGAGATCAGGCTGGTATTTCCACTTGAAGCAACTACTCTTGACAGCAGCTATTTCAGCCTGTGTTCTCCAGCAATTTAAAAGCATGTGATAATTAACTCACGCTGCAGCAGGAAACATGATTTAAAAAAAGCATTTGGTTCTTCTAAATATTATATTTGTAACGTAACAGAACTACATTGACTTTAGTAACTGTAATCAAATTGCATTCATGTAAAACGTAATTCGTTACATTACTGCGTTCCTCAAAAACGTAATTAGATTACAGTAATGCGTTACTGTGGAATCCGTTACACCCAACTCTGTATACGACTTAATTTTATTTTTTAATTGCTTATGAAGCAATTATAATTAATTTTATTACATTCTGAATTATTTATGATTGGCTTCTTTTCAACTAAAAAGCACATTGTTTAAATAGCTTTAGTTTCAGCAGATGATTACCCCTGTTAAAAAAAAATAACTGTAATGCCAGACTCATTTTTACGGTAGACTCTTAATTATACTTAGGTACAGTAATTAGCTTAAAATATATATTATTAATACTTTGTTAATGTCCACGACTGCGCCTGGCAAGGCAGACCGTGTTAAATAACAAATATGACAACACAATTACTAACAAGCTGTTTTGACCCAGAATGAACTATGACTATGAAAATATACCATTTGAATTTAGTATGCAAAACACAACATGTGAACCGTTTGTACTGTTAACACCTACAATAAATGAGGGTACTCAGAACTACAATTTGAGTGGACTCCAGCCAGGCACATTAAAATATTCTGTTCTCCAGGCCAATTTGCTGATATTTCAAAAATGGTGCAGGTGAGCTATGAAAAGTATAAATATCAATATATTTCCATGATGTTGGGCTCCTACATTCACCAAGATGGTATAGCAAGCTAGCAATATGCCAATTTATACAAGCAATGAATTAACAATTAACCTGGAAACTATGAACCACAGAGATTAATTTAGCAACTGTACAGCAACACCTTAGTAGTAGTAACAAATTAACAACCCAGAATAACAACCTCTATCTACTTTACTGTGGATTATTTAAATGGTTTAACCTCAGACTTCCTGCTTTTCAAACTAATAGAACTTCCATTGCAGACTTGATCCCAAACTTTACTAATTTAGTTTTAGTATGAGAGTTTCTCAAAGGGCAAATATTATAACCTTTGAATATATCAATAAATATTAATGATGTTGGGCTACTGGGCTCAACAAAGTATTATAACGGTTCACATTCATACCATTTTGTTTTGGATGATATAACTTAACACAATGTCTGAGAATGTCATAAAACCTTTATGCAGGAATTAAATTAATACCGATCTAATAAATATGTGCTGGTAAATCATATGTCCCACTGTGTAAGCAGAAACGTGCAGGAGTGTGTATGATTTAAAACTGCATTATGAGGAAATATGATTGTGTCAGGGTTGGCAAGGAGGACCCAAATGCCGAATAGACAGGAGAACACAAGGTTTATTTACAGGTTTATAAAAGGACTAGACACCTGGGGAGACAAGAAAATTAAAAGTGCAGGCAAAAAACAATGGGGAATAGAACTCGAGAAAATAAAAATGAAACAAAAAGGACTAAACAAAACTACTAAAAATTAAAACAAAAAGGAAATAAGCTATAGCTTAAAATAAAACAAAGCAAAATGCAACCGGAACTAAAAAAAAAATAAAGAACTAACAAAAGACTAGGTCCAGACTGGGGCGGAGGGATTACAAAAGGGCAAAATGAAAACTCATAATTAGTCTTGAACTACAAACAGAATGAAAAATGAAAATGACAGCAACCTTGCTGAAAGAAGAAAAATAAATAAACAGAATCCAAAGGATAAATGAATTTGAGATAAAGATCAAAAAGACTAGTACTAGACTAAGGCTAGACAAAAGAAACAAATCTAGACTATCTAAAAGACCTGTATTAAGCACTAAACAAGATTAGCGACAAGCACAGAAAAGATAGTACGACGAACCAGCAAGGAAAAGTGGAAAATGAACTCATTATAAAGGGAGTAGAGAGCACGAGGAAACAGGTGAACATAATTAAAAAAACAAGGACTACACAAGGGGGTGAGGCCATAGGAAAACAAGGAGGCGGGACAAGGGGAGCACATGGCCAACACAACAAAAAAGACAACCATGTGCTTATACACAAAACAAACAAAGAGACATTAAACACAGACAGGAGTGACAGGACTGTAAGGGTTGGATCCTGACAGATTGTCTTTATTTTTAATGGGTTAATATAGAACACTTTGTAGTCCATGCTTCATAATGCTACAGATAAAGCTATGCACTTTTGTTTACTTTAAGTTACTTTCATATGAATCCATGCATCAACATGTTGGGGTATACATGCCTTATTCTGAGTTTTTTGTTTCATATTCATTCATTCATTAATTTTTTTTTTTTTTTCAACTTAGTCCCTTAATTAATCCAGCATACTTATATCCAGCATATGTTTTATGCAATGCATGCCCTTCCAGCTGCAATTCACATTGGGAAACTTTTCTTCATATTATATCATATTATAGGTAACACTATAAGGCTGCATTAGTTAACATGAACAAACAATGACCAATAAATTTTTTTATTATATCTTTATTTGATAAGAAACGTTGATTAATAATAATCCAATTGTCTATTGTCAGTCTGTTTTAATTCATGGTGTATAATGTAAACAAGCATGCATTGGATGTTAATAATGCATTAGTCAATGTATGCTAAACTGTGATTAATAAATGCTGTACAAGTATTATTTTTAATTTGTTCATGTTATTAAATATATTAACTACTGAAACTTATTGTAAAGTGTGACTATACAAGCAATATTACATGACATTAAGTGCATTATCGTGAGTGCAGTTTGTCTGAATGATGAAAATCTGATATTGAATATATATAACAGTTTAATAAATATTAGATTAATTAATTAGATTAAATGTGCTCCATATAAGTTTTTGAATCTTCTAAAGCATTAAAATACCATCATATGGTTACAGATATTTAATAAAATGCTAAGTGAACATTCTTGTTTATCTGAAAAACAATGCTAAAATCAGGTATTCTGATTTGAAAATGTCCATTATGTGCCCTAACATCTGTCTTTGTTTTAAATCCTTTAACACGTCCTATGCCAGTTTAGCCAATTATATTTCAGCACCCTGGGTTGCCCTGGTGAAAAACAGCTTAATAATTAATTCAGTCAGGAAAGCTCTCAAAGTGTGTGTTCATGACCAAAATGCGACCTCCGGTGGACAGTTGCAGACTCCGAAATGAGACACAGATTCCACATGAGGTGGTATTAATTAGAAAATGATATAAATATTATGACATAACATTAGGTGAGCAGGTTCCGTTGTAACCACATGTCTAACAACATTACAGTACTTAAGATACGCAGTGGTAAGCAATTTGGCTGTTTGCACCAGATAAAACGACATAAAAATATAGCAATTCAGAGCACAGAATAGTGCACTTACTGCACTTCGACAAAATGGTATGTTTAAATCTAATTAATACATATTAAACCTCTTTAACATTATTAAATGTACATGCTGAATCACTGATATGTGTTGGCTTGCAACTAGAGTTAGAGTCACAACTAGAGGCTAGAGTCACCGTTCTAAAGTTCCATTTCAAACTGTTTATTTTACTTTCAAGATCTGAGGTGAACTATCTGCTACTGCTTCAGTAGTATGGTAATAAACGTCATGTAAAATGGCATTCAAAGTCATATTATTAGCATTTAACACAAAATAAAGCACATGAGGTGTACCTATGATGATCATGACATCAAGTTTTCTGTTGTTCAGCTTCAAGAAATGGAAGCCATTTCTAAAATTAAGTTTCAGGTGTTGGTTAGAAAAACCTATAAAAAAATCATTCTGTCGCTTTCCGTTGTTTTAGTTTAGAACACTACTTAAATCAGCCTTGAGTCAGACTCGCTTCTGTTGGTGTCATCAATCTGGCAACATGTGCTTGCTTGTGTTTTGAACCAGGCATACAATAACTAGATCAACCACTGGGTGTCAAACTTACATACTGCACCTTTAAATAACAAGCCAATGTATATATTACCAGTAGTTTTTAGCCAGTTTCCTGTATACATTATTATGGATATTGTTATAATTTATTATGTAATTACGATTATGTGATACATTCAAAGTTCAGCTTATTCTCATGGGGGAACAAATGTGTCAACGGTACAAATGCAGCAGCTTCCGCTTTGCAACTGACTACATCCTGTGATATTGCTGTAAATGAAACAGGGGAACCATCACAGCAGTGTGATCAGTCTTGGTGTCATTAGAGCATTCAGTAAATCATTGATGAGCTGCTAAATTCAAATCTGCCTTTCCGCAAGGACTGACTATGATATTATTATACTGTGTGTTTTTCGCAACAGATACACACTGTTTAGGTAACTAAAACATTTACTCTATTCTTCTTCCAATTAAACAGTCACTTACCTTCATGTAGTTCAGGAGAAGATGATAAATTGACGAGTTGTAATCCAGCTGCTCTAATCTGTTTTGCATTGCATGGTGCTGCGGCATGCCATGTCATAACCAGATGTGTCACTATGGAAATATAAAAGTGATGCTTTATTAATAACTCATAAAAGAGGGTCACTGAAGTATTTAAAACTTAGATGTGAAAGCGTTAAACCAACTATGTCTAAACAAGTTCAGCTTTCCTTCACATCAAAGCATACTTTTTGGAACAATTTCGGACAGCACTGTTGTGAGGTGATAGGCCCATGTTTGTGTACTCATGTATGTGCTTTTGAAGGAAAAGTGCCTTAAAAGTGCCTGGTTACTAAGAGCCAGGCCACTTACCTCTCAGAAGTAAAATTTTTGAAACGTGACCCATTCTTGAGCAGGAGAGTCCAACTCTGAATGTTTAAAATAGCCACCATTAAAAAAAAAAAAAAAAACTGGCAGTGTTGAGCAGTAGCGTCGCTACAAGTAGTGACACTACCAGCTTAACTACATTTCTCAGTAGTGTGGCGATAGCGTCGCTACTTTCTAAATCAAATGTCTTTCAGTAGTGAAGCAATTTTTTTAGTCAAGTACCGCAATAACGTCCACACAAGCTACATTTACCGATCGCGGATCAATAAGTGATGGCACCGACAGTGTCTAGCTGATGAAAGTAAATCCATATAATGGCGAGAATGACGATTTCTTCTTCCTGTTTTACGGTGGTTGAAAACAAACTTTTTGGTGCGTTACTGCCACCTTTCGCTCTGGTCGGTGATGACGCCAACCAATTAAGCTAACACAAGAAATTTGCTTGATGGAAAGATGACTGAGGGAGATGAGTTATTTGTGAAGCAGGATTCCTAGTGTGTATATATATATATATGTGTGTATGTGTATATATATATGTGTATGTGTATGTGTATATATATATATATGTAAGTGTATACACACACACACATATATATATATAAATATATATATATATATATATATATATATATATATATATATATATATATATATAATATATATATATAATATATATATATATATACACACACACATATATATATGTGTAGAGGAAGGTCAAACAAACTTTTTGACCGTCAGGGATGTTAGAACGGGTTTAGGTTTGATTTGATGTTTACTTTTTTAGACTGTCTGCTTAATATCTATTGATACTTTTAACTGACTGTAAGAAACTTGGCAAGTACATGAGAACTTACACTAACCCTAACCCCAATCTAACAGTATGCTTATAACCTAATGAGAATTAGTTGGCATGTAGATGCAATGTAACATAAATCCAACAAACGGACCATCCAAATAAAGTGTGGCTCATTTCCCTTTACTGCAAAGTACTAAAGTATTTTAATGTGTAACACCTGTTTCTTTGGATTTTTTTGTCTTTGCTGTTATATGCTTATAATTTGTTTCTGTTTGGTTCAGCATATTGTTTGCAGTAAATAACCGGACTGAACAATTATGCCTCATATGTTTCATATGATTGACTTGGATTTAAGTAGCTTTCATTCAAAAATGAAATTGCAAAAATAGCTTAGATGTAGCGAAGCTACTTTTGCCATGTAGCTTTTAGCTTAGCTTGCTACATTTCCAAAGGGTAGCTTTTAGTGTAGTTAAGCTACATTGTAAGTAGAGTAGTTATTAGCTTACTCACTACATCACTACATTAAGTAGCTTGCCCACCACAGGAAACTCGGTAAACCATTGAGTTAAAAGGACATTGATGAAGACAGTAATTTGCTTTATTTCTGCATAAATCAGCTTCTTGAACTGATTCATTGCAGAATAACATTAAAGAAGTTTGGAATGACCAAGATAAGTAAATGACGGGTTATGCTTTCTTATATAAAGTAATGTGCCTAATAATAATAATAATAATAATAATAATAATAATAATAGCAACAAGGTATTGTATGCAAGGGTTTAACAAATTTTAAGGCATAATTGTTTAGGCCAAACATGTCATTAAAATATACATATAAAATAAATAAAATAAAAACTGCTTCTTGTCTAAATATATACCTAACTCAGTGTCAAAGCATGATTTCAACTAAGGACACACATAATAGTTCAAAGTAGTTGACCCTTGTTTACAAGCAGACATTGAGTCTGACCTCACAATCATCATGAGATGGAATATAGCTGATGGAGCTGAAGCGGATGTGTGCTGGTGTCCAGGGCATCAATAAGGCAGAAAGAAAGCAAGAAAGAAAGGAAGCACAGTAAGACCTCACATCCTCAGGGTGACTGAACTGAGGGTGATGAGAACAGTTGTGAGCCTAAAACACACAGAGTACTGCTTATTTGTTTAAATATGTTACCATGAGGCCTTTTGTTATGTTGCCAACAGCAACAGAAGCACAATTATTTTAAGATTATTGTTATCTGTTTGTGCAGTGGAATGAAACAAAGCTAGCATGTACAGCACTTCTGAGAATACTTGCAGAGCCCATCTGAGATTTGAATTGAGGTAGCGCAATGCACAATTGCCATGCATTCAAGAGAAAATAGAAGTAAATATGTTTCAAGTGAAAAAAGGTATATTAAAAAAACAAAAAACATCTTAATTTATTTTTTAATGTGATAATCCATGTATCGATCTATCCACCTTTTCTTTACCCTCCTATGTATACAATCCATCCATATATCCATATCTATGCATATTTTGTCAATCCATATACAGTATAAACATTTGCAAAATTTACAGTTGAAGTCAGAATTAATAGGTCCCCTTTGAATTTTTTGTCATCATGTGAAAGATAAAGAAATCAGTTATTAGAAACTAGTTATTTAAACTATTATGTTCAGAAATGTGATAAAAAAAATAAATAAATCTCTCCGTTAAACTAAATTGGGGAAAAAAATAAACAGGGGGCTAATAATTCAGGGGACTAATAATTTTTGACTTCACTATATATCTACCTACACCCTGTATGTCCATCTATCCATCCTGTCCGTTATGGTAATGATACAAAGTCAAAAGGATCCAAATGCAAGTGAGAGTTTTATTAACAACAAACGAACAGTGTGTGATAGCAACGTGGAAGAAGGTCTTAGAAACAGACAACAGGCTATCTAGGAGGGCAGCCCAAGCAGATCCAGACAAGACACAAAGAGATCATAAACAAACTGACAATAATGTCCTGGCTTTCCACTCTTAAATAAGTGAGCTAAGTGCCATCAGCTGGAATAATATATGTAATAAATGTAATAAAAACGATCTATTAAACAGTTTTACACCATTGTTTAAAGCAACTGAATTGCCCTGGGCCCCGTTTCAGAATGGAGGTTAAGTAAAAAGTCAGAGTATTTTAACCCTGAAATGAGAGAAACTCTGGGTTTTCCATTTCAAAATGACAGGTTTGTCAAACTCGAGAAGCAGGGTAAGTCAAGCCTGTTTCTGAAAAAGAGGTAAATTTAACTTTGAGTCAGTTACCGTAGCAACTTACTCTGTGAACCTAACCTGGTCAGGAGCAGGTTTTATTCTCTAAACTCTGAGTTTCTGTCGGTCTCCTCCCCTTTTTTTTTTTTAAAAAGGAAGCGGTATTTCTCGCCTTAGCCTTACGTTTCCTCCCACCTATTTTAATGTACATTTTGGATATGCACATAATAACGATTGATTGAAACCAAAATGCACATAACTTTTGAAAACACGCATAAAAAACGTATGTGCATAAGTGAGTAGGATAAACTTTTATTCGTTAAGAAAAGATACGCATAAAATGAGATGGGAACACTTTTACCGAACAAATTCCAGTATGTGCATTAAAAAAGGTCATGTGATTTTGTTGTAAGAGCTCATTTGATGATTAAAATGTGTGTGAATGGACAAACCAGTAGGCTGAGCACACTGTAAAACATCTGAAATGTTGTTTTGGTCATTCTAAAACGCCTTAACCTTTTCAGTATTACTGTTATTATATTATTAATCACCTCCAGAATGAAGAGCGTCTGTGCTCCGTGTCTGACACCTTCAAACGCCACCACGCGTTCATTGTGTGTTGGCATTGTCCTCTGAGACGCAAGTCATTTATTAAATAAAGAAAAGATTTATGCAGCATCTTCTACCGCAGTAAATTCTGCATTTACTGTTGATATTTGGTGCTAGTTAATCAGGTTGTGTCGATTTTGTTCTCTTTGACTCGTTGGATGGAAACGCTGCTTTATTCGCACGTCTTTTATGCAATATTCCGGTTTTGCACATAAATTTGATTCGCATTTGTGGATGGAAACATAGCTATTGCCTACATTTCAGTCACACAAAGAACAAAGTCACATACGACAATGGCTTGTCCTTTTTTAATGAATAATTTAAATTCACTGACCTTCAACAGGGATATCTACTGTAATTAGATTAATGGGATTATTACTCATTCTAAAAACTATTTTTAGTACTGCTTACATTCTAAATGTCATGTCAACCTCTACCACTTGATCAACATAAAGTCAGACACACAAGTGCACTTTTAAATCCATTAAAAGCTCACTTTAGATCTTAAACTGATCAATGTGTAAAAGTGAAAACCTTAAATTAACATTTCCACTGAACATTAACTTAAGGTTATATATATATACGTTCTTGTTTGGTCCAATTTTTTGTAGAAACTATGCAGTAGCCTATTTTATGTAATGGCAATTACACCTAAAATAACTTCAAATTACGGCCAATTCACCACTTTTTCAAGTGAAAGTTGATGAACGTTACACATTACATTATTTATTTATTATACTTACATACTTTAAATGTAAGCTTGCGCATTAACTTCAGCAGCTATGTTTTCCAGCTATGTCTCTGTTTCACTGATGCAGTGGTGTTGTTTTTTTAAATATTTGTTCATATTTGTTATAACTTGCATGAGCACATCAAATTCAGCTGTAGAAAGAAATGCTGCTCTCTTTTTTTTTTAAATGTTGCCATGGTGACTTATTATAACTGCGCTCCATTGATAATGTCTTTTTATAGTTACAGTGTGCGCACTGAACTTTGAGTTGGTCTTCAAGTTTAAACTCATAGTTGGTTGTACTGAAACAGGCCCCTGATGTTTTAATAATAATAACAATAATAATAATAATAATAATAATAATAATAATAATAATAATAATAATAATAATAATAATAATAATAATAAAATAATAAACTTATGCTTTTCTCATTGTCAAAAAATCTCAATGTTACATTAAGTTCCTTAAAATAGTAAAGAAAATTATGCAATATGCAAGAAACCGAATAATACAATTAAATGTAATAATGGATACTGTTTATTAACTTCACTGAATAAATTAAAATAAAGGTTAAACATTATTGAAGAGCTATTCAGTAAAGAGCAGGGGGAGATTGTATTGTCTTTTGTTGTTCGATTGCTATTAAAAACACAGACAGCAGGAATAATATGTTTTCACTTTAGGACAATCCACAGATGCAGCTACAGACAACATCATTTCTCAAAAATTTACATTCTAAGGCATGAGCGATTGTATACTCTTCAAGTCAAGACTTTACATTGGCATAATTATTGGATATACAGTAGTTGAGTTCTACTGTTCAGAAGCCAGACTTCATTTGCATGTTGTCACTATTACAGGTTCAGAACGATGAGGCACTTGCAAATCTCCACCCTGTGTTATCTTCAGGCATTGAGTTTCAGTGCAGTGATTATTAAATAACAAATAGATCAAATAAATAGAGTTTTAGATACAAATAGATATAAATTAAACGCCATGTAATAATGATGGAGTAAATGGCTGGACATATGACAATCACTATGGAATTTATAAAGCGTGATTGGTTCACTACTTTGGGGTTGTGTTCATTGCGCTGTGCTCACTACTGTGTACACTTCAGTGAGTTTAATGCATAGAAGAAATTCCACTTCCATACACATTATTTTCACTTTTGTTTTCATATGAATGTGTCCCTAACTTTAGCACTGATGGACACTGCTCTTGGACATTCACATGCTACATTCAAACACACACAGGTATACAGACAGCAAGTAAATGCACAACTGTGTAGAGAAATTACATGGCGTCATGTAAAAAAGGCCTTCTAATGGTACATGGTTATCGTAACAACATTCTCTAAATGCACCACTTATGCATGCAGAAAATATTATTATCATAATTTATCTTTTAATTGTGCAGTTCTACATCTATATCCATCCATTTATCCATCCATCCATTCATTCATTTTCTTTTCAGCTTAGTCCCTTTATTAATCCGGGGTCACCAGAGTGAAATGAACCGCCAACTTATCCAGCACGTTTTTATGCAGCGGATGCCTTTCCAGCCGCAACCCATCTCTGGGAAACATCCACACACACTCATACACTACGGTATTTAGCCTATCCAATTCACCTGTACATGTCTTTGGACTGTGGGAGAAACCGGAGCACCAGGAGGAAACCCACGCGAACGCAGGGAGAACATGCAAACGCCACACAGAAATGCCAACTGACCCAGCCGAGGCTCGAACCAGCGACCTTCTTGTTGTGAGGCGACAGCACTACCTACTGTGCCACTGCATCACCCACCATCCATTCAGCTATTCACTATTCTATTAATCTTTTGTCTATCCATCCATCCATCCATCCTTCTTATCTATTCATCTTTGTTTCCATCCATCCATCCATCCTCTATTCATTCTGTCCAGCCATCCATCCACCCAATCATCCATTCCTCTTTTATCTTTTAGTTTTTCTTTGTCTATCCATCCATTCATTTATATACATATTAATATTTTGGTCCATCCATCCACCCATCTTTGAATCTCTATTCATTCTTCTTTGTCATCTTTCTTTATTAATCTACTCCATCTTCCATCATCCATCCATCCATCCATCCATCCAATCAATTCATTTTTCTTTACCCTTCCTCTATATCTATTAGTTTTTCTTTGTCCATCTGTCCATCCATCAGTTCTTTTATATCTATTGATCTTTCTTTGCCCATCCATGCATCCATCCATCCATCCATCCATCTGTTCGTCCGTCCATCCATCCATTCATCCATACATAAATCTATTAATCTTTTGTCTATCCATCATCCATCCATCCTTCTTATGCATTTGTCTTTCTTATCAATCCATCCATTTATTTATCTATTCATTCTTCTATAACAATCCATCTTTATTTGCCCAGCCATCCACCCACTCAATCATGCATTCCTTTATATCTATATCTAGTTTTTCTTTGTCCAACCATCCATTTATTTATATATTTTCATCTTTTAATCTCAATTCATCTTTCTTTGTCCGCCAATCAATCATCCATCTATCTTATCTATTCATCTTTCTTTGCCCATCCATCCATCTATCCATCCATCCATTTATCTTTATTTGTTCACCCATCATATATTAATTTTTCTTTGTCAATCCATCTTTCAATCCATCCATTTTTATATATATATATATATATATATATATATATATATATATTATATATATATATATATATATATATATATATATATATATATATATATATATATATATATATATATATATATATATATATATTCATCTTTTTTTGTCCATCCATCCATCCATCCATTTATCTTATTTGTTTACCCATCCATCCATTCATTCCTCAATATATATTAGTTTTTCTGTGTAAATCCATCTATCAAACCATTCATTTATATATATATATATATATATATATATATATATATATATATATATATATATATATATATATATATATATATATATATATTCATCTTTTTTGTCCATCCATCCACTCATGCTTCAATATCTATTAATCTTTTTGTCCACCAATCCATCATCCATTCATTTTCTCTATTCATATTTCTTTGTCCATATATCCATCCATCCAATCCTTTGTCTGTTTTTTCTTTGTCCATCCATCCATCCATCCATCCATCCATCCATCCATCCATCCATCCATCCATCCATCCTTCTTTTCGATTTATCTTTATTTGTCCACCTATCCATCCACGCATTCCTTTATATTTATTCATCATTTTTGTCCATTCATCAGTCTATCATCCATCCATCCATCCATCCATCCTATCTATTCATCTTTGTTTGTCCACCACCCACCCATCCATCCATACACACATACATGCATAGATACATATCTATTATTTTCTTTGTCCATCCATCATCTATCGATCCATCCATCCATTCTTCCAAAGATCTATTCAACTTTTTTGTCCATCTATCCACCCATCCATCTATATTTATTCATCTTTCTTTGTCCGTCCGTCCATCCATCCATCCATCCATCTATTCATTCTTCTATAACAATTCATCTTTATTTGCCCATCCATCCATAAAAAAATCCTCTATAAATTCCTCATTCCTCTATATCTAATAGTTTGTTTTGTCCATCCATCCATCTATTTTTATATATATATACTTTCTTTGTCCGTTAATCCATCATCCATCCATCCATCCATCCATCCACCCATCCATCGTATCTATTCATTTGTTAGTTGCCCAGCCATCCATACATCCAATCATCCATTCCTCTGTATCTATTAGTTTTTCTTTGTCCATCCATCCATCCATCCATCCATCCATCCATCCATTTATTTCTATTCATATTTTGTCCATCCATCCACCCATCTTTCAATATCTATTTATCTTTCTTTGTCCATCCATCCATTCATTTATATCTAATAATCTTTTTTCCATCCATCCATCAATCCACCCACCCATCATTCTACATCCATTCATCTTTCTGTCCATCCATCCATCCATCCATCCACTCATCCATAATTCCACATATATACACTGCAAAACTAAAGGTAAATTAAGGTAAATTAAATTAAGGTAACTCGAACCATTTGAGGAAACCGTTTGCAATAAATCATTTAAGTTCAAAAACTAATCTTCTGTGAAGTTACTCATTTCATTTGATAAAGTTGACTGTATGGTATTACAGTGTATAATTTTTTTTTGTCCATCCATACATTCTTGCCTGCCTGCCTACCTACCTAATTCATTCATACATTCATTTTCATTTAAGCTTAGTCCCTTTATTAATCTGGGGTCGCCACAGTGGAATGAACTGCCAACTTACCCAGCATATGTTTTACGCATGCCGTTCCAGCTGCAACCCATACACTTCTATTCACGCACATACACTACGGACAATTTAGCTTACCCAATTCATCTACAGTGCATGTCTTTGGACTTGTGGGGGAAACCAGACCACCCAGAGGAACATGCAAACTCCATACAGAAACGCTAACTGACCCAGCCGACGCTCGAACCAGCGACCTTCTTGCTGTGAGGCGAGAGCGCTACCCACTGCACGACCATGCTGCCTACCTACCTAATTATGTTTTCATATTTTCTGAATTATGGCCTCCTCTCTAATGTTATCATTGGAAATGTTGACTAGAACCTGATTACTCTGCAAACCGTCAGGCAGCTCACCAAACCCCTATTAGCTGGATACTGATTCTTTCTTCAAAACTGCCAAGAGATTTCATGAAAAAAAAAAACAGCTCAGAGCACCTCAACTTTCTCTAAGGCAATCTTAAAAATATCCAGCAGCTTTACGCCGTATGTTTCAGCAGCTGGCAGGGAGAACGAGCATTTCCCTGCCTTCTGCTCTGAGGAGAGCCAGCACACAATGTGTCTTTCCTGTATGAAGTCAGCATCATGCAATTAAATAAAAAAGAAAATCTTTCCGGCCATAGCTCACATTTCATCTTCTCCCGGTCTATTGTATATAGGCGACTCCTTTGGCAAAGAAACATGTTTGAACTGTTTTCTCCTGGGTGGGTTGTTTTGCTCAGCCCTGATCTCTCTTAATCACAGAACGGACAAGCTTACAGCACAAAGTTTGTCCCAAATCCCTACAAAACAGTTAAACCCCAGAGAAACCACAGGGTAATAGTTCTCTAACAGCTATATCACCACAGGCGTTTTTAAGTCAGCAATGTGGGCCTTATTTGACAGTTTCTGGCTTGGATATACAGTACTGTATGATTGTATAACAACGTCTTGAACTCAAAACAACACACTGCACAACAACTTACATTACCTGCACTGCAGATGTATGAACGCACCACTCTAACTGTAATATACAGCTGTAATTAAAATGCTGAATAATTGGGTAAACAAACTCATTTTTGCATATATTCTTGTCATTATGGTTGCTAAATTTGGAGAGTTAATTAAGCTACTTTAGCTGAATTTGAAAGTTAGTCTGAAATTCAAATGAAAATTTCAAAAGCTAATTTCACTTTCAGTTTAACTGAAAACTGCTTGATGCATCTCAATCTGCAATTGCTAAGTGACACCGTTTTATCTTTCGGATGAGACATTAAACCGAGCTCCTGACTCTCTGGGGTCTTTAAAAATTTCAGGATGTCCTTCGAAAAAGAGTATCATGGCCCCTTAACCATCCCCATATCATAATTGGCTTCATCACTCTGTCTCCTCTCCACCAGTCAGCTGGTGTGTGGTGTGAGGTCTGGAGCAATATGGCTGCCGTCGCGTCATCCAGGTGGATGCTGCACAATGGTGGTGGATGAGGAGATCCCCCATTGTGTAAAGGCCTTTGAGTGTCTAGAAAAGCGCTATATAAATGTAAGGAACTATTATTAAATATTATTATTATATTTCATGTTTTTTTTAATATTTAATTCTGAAACCATTATCTGAAATTACAAACAAACTAAAAGCATAGACTACATAAAATACATAAAATACATACATACATACATACATACATACAAACATTATTATTATAATTATTATTTTTATTATTATTATTAGTTGTAGTAGTTGTATGATTATTATTATTAATGTCTGTAATTATCAATTGTATCATGCAATTATGTATTTGTATTTAGTTATTAATTATATATATATATATATATATATATATATATATATATATATATATATATATATATATATATATATATATATATATATACAGAATAATTATATTAATAATAATATATATTAATTATGCCGTCACGGTGGGGCAATGGGTAGCACAATCACCTCACAGCAAGAAGGATACTGGTTCGAGCCTCGGCCTGGTTAGTGGACATTTCTTTGTGGAGTTCGCATGTTCTCCCGGGGTTCGTGTGGGTTTCCTCCGGGTGCTCCAGTTTCCGCCACAAGTGCGCTATAGGTACGTTAAAGCTGGAAGGGCATCCGCTGTGTAAAGCATATGCTGGATAAGTTGGCAGTTCATTCTGCTGTGGTGACCCCAGATTAATAAAGGGACTAAGCCGAAAAGAAAATGAATGAATGAATGCATTTTATTACATACATAATAATTATATTAATTATAATATATACTAATTATGGTTCATGTGCTAATATGTGCTAACATGAAATGTCATTTAATAAACTGTACTTTAGCAAGCCTTAAGACTCGTCTGAGCAATTTATTTTATTTTATTTTATTTTATTTTATTTTACAATGTTCTATGACTTTTGGCTTTGTGCTTATCCCTGAGAAATAAACATACAATTTCAACTGTATTTTGCAATAAGAGTTTTACTTATTGTACATTTATTTATGTATTTTCTACACTGTTGGAGCTTATTTCTTTCTATTATTCTATATTTTTGTTTACTGGATATGTGAGGAGGCTATTTTATTACACAACACAAATAATGAACAGCATAAAGATCTTCTGTTCCTTTAGCAGTATGATCCATAATCCTGCTGTGCTTGATGTGAGCTAACAATGCATGTTGTATAAGCCTCACTATGCATCTAAGGCAGATTATAAAGAAACAAAACTGAAAGAAAATTGAACGAAAACATATAGAAAATATGTACATTAAATCTTCAATACAGTATAGACAAAATACAACCTTGAGCAGGTCTTTGGTAGTTGATGTTTATGTAACTGCCCGTAAGACAAAAACATGTCACTTTGGAATTACAAAGTTCAAACATTTTATAATAGATTAGTTTATATAATAACTAATTTCTAAGAACTCATTTATTTTGCATTTGTCATAATGACAGTATGTGATATTTTCCACTTATTTTGAAAAATACTAATACTCAGCTTAAAGGGCAATTTAATGGCTTAACTAATTAAATTAGGGCAACTAGTCAGGTTAGTCGTATAACAGCAAAAAATAGCTAAAAAAATCTCAAGAGAGTGTTTTCATTCATTCATTCATTTTCTTTTCGACTTAGTCTCTTTATTAATTTGCGGTCACCACAGCGGAATGAACTGACAACTTATCCAGCATATGTTTTATGCAGTGGATGCTCTTCCAGCTGCCACCCAGTACTGGGAAACACCTATACGCTCTTACATTCCCACACATACACTACGAAAATTTACCTATACCACATGTCTTTGGACTTGTAGGGAAAACCGGAGCACTCGGAGGAAACCCACACGAACACGGGGAGAACATGCAAACTCCACACAGAAATGCCAACTGATCCAGCCGAGGGTCAAACCAGCAAACTTCTTGCTGTGAGGCGAATGTGCTACCCACTGCACCACCATGCTGCCCAAGAGTGTTTTATTAAATAATAATAATAATAATAATAATAATAATAATAATAATAATAATACTACAAACTACTGTAATAACTAAAATAAATCACACTTTCTTTCCAAAAACTAATATTATAAGAACTATGTATTCTAATATTCTTATTATAAGTAAAAATGTTCTTGCTTTGTCAAACATTAATTGGGAAATATTAAAAAAATAATACAAATTTCACGAGAGGGATAATAATTTTGACATCTACTGTATGTGTTTAAATATGAAATATTACGCGAGAAGGACGTTGAGATTTGCAGAAATGTAAGCAGCGGCCTCTGTTAGATTTACAAGAAATGGCACATTTGAGTTAATGTGCCCCAGTAAAGTTTTTGAGATTGTCAAGAATTCCGGCCTTTAGTGGATTTGTGAAAACAAAAACGGCAAGAAAACATTGTACAAGGTACATGTTTCTCAGTTCTCATAGTCCTGGGCACACATTTCCAATGACTGTGGATTGTCTGTAACTCTTTACAAAGTTGTACCACAAATTACTGGCTTGCTATGTTCATACAGTTTAAGAAATACAAAGAAAACAAACAAACAAACACATTTTTAAAAAAAACATTGATGTTATGTATACATACAGTTGAAGTATGTATACACTTCAACAATTATTAACTAATTATTATTATTCACAATTATTAACCCCCCGGTTTATTTTATCTTTCTCAATTTCTGTTTATCAGAGAGAAGATTTTTTTTTTTCCAACACATTTCTAAACATAATAGTTTTAATAACTCATTTCTAATAACTGATTTATTTTATCTTTGCCATGATGACAGTAAATAATATTTTACTAGATATTTTTCAAGACACTTTTATAAAGCTTAAATTTAAAGGCTTAACTAGGTTAATTAGGTTAACTAGAGAGGTTAGGGTAATTAGACAAGTTATTGTATAACAATGGTTTGTTCCGCTGCGTAAAACAAATGCTGGATAAGTTGGCAGTTCATTCCGCTGTGGCGACCCCAGATTAATGAAGGGATTAAGCCGAAAAGAAAATGAATAAATGAATGAAGAAAAAAAGAAAAATTAAAGGGGCTAATATTTCTGACTTCAACTGTATAATACAAAATGCGACCCTCTTAATACATAATAAATAAATAAAAATAAATAAATAAATATATAACTCACAAGCACAGTCAATATGTTAAACTGAACTGGACAGATTTCTTTCCAACAGAAATAGAGTGTTCATCTAATTCGTTCAGGACATGCTGTTTGCTCAGAGAAAACAAACATTTGGCCTGCCTGTTCAAAGAGATTGTTAGCTAGACGAGACATGAACAAAATTAGAGCACCAAGCCAAAAAGATGTGAAATCCTTCATTCTCAATAAAGAAGAAGATTTGTTACAGCCATATGGTTACACAAGACAAAAACAATGGAAAAAAAGAAAAGGGGGAAAAAAGAATGTTTAAAAACCTGACTGAATTAATACGTCTTTAAGCAAGGTGACAAAAACAAATAAATAAATAAATGTGCAAACGCTTATATTGCTCGATTAGTGAACACTCCACATATCTGGGTTAAAATCAGTGCATTGTTCTGCCTCGGGTGGCTTTTTAGCGTAATAACCTTGTAGAGACAATCTATTAAACAAATAAATGCATAACGCTGAATTACTTTTATACACATTGAGCCTACACAATGAGTTTATTTCCTTTAGCTGGAAGATGTTTCTGGTCAAATTACCTTTTTTTCATTCACTTTAGTTTAAATTCAAATGAATAGGGAGACATTAGTTAAAATGGCTTTAAAATGTCAGAATGACAGAAAGCTGCTTTTTAGAGATAATTAAAAGAGGCGAAAACTGTGATTTTTACTAAATTGGATTGCTTTTCTCCTTGTTGAATCAGCTTTTCTTGCTTACATTTGGATTTGTTTTTGCAATTACAAAATGTCATTAAACTTTAAACTCTTCCTTCCTTTAAAGTTAGATTGGTACAAATAGCCTAAAACAAAAGTCACAGTACATTATGCTGATGTATAGATTATTACTCCGTTTACAGTGGTGAAAATCAATGGATCTCCGGGACATGTTCAGCAGTTGAAGGCCTCCAAATGTCAAATACAACTGTAGATTATAAAATAAATGTGCAGTTTGACCAATATATATATATATATATATATATATATATATATATATATATATATATATATATATATATATATATATATAAACCATACAGTACGTTTTACTAGAGGAATATACATCAATGTTAGCAGATTACAATAAAGCCACTATAAATTGTACTTTTCGTTTACTTTTACATTATTGGTCTTTAATTCGTTTAATTTGGCTTTAATTATGAATTATGCATGTTTGCATCTATGTAGAGTCAGGTCCGTAAAAATTAGGACATCGACACAATTCCAACATTTTGTCTCTATACACCAACACAATGGATAATGAAATGAAGATGTGCTTCAACTGCACACTGTGAGCATTTGAGGGTATTTACATTCAAATCAGGTGAACGCTGTAGGAATTACAACAGTTTGCATATGTGCCTCCCACTTGTTAAGGGACCAAAAGTAATGAGACAATAATAATCATAAATCAAACTTGCACTTATTAATACTTGGTTGCTAATTCTTTGCAGTCAATTACAGCCTGAAATCTGGAACACATATCACCAGATGCTGGGTTACTGCAATTGTATTCAGGTCCTGCTTGTTTTTGGGGCATTTTCCCTTCGGTTTTGTCTTCAGCAAGTGAAATGCATGCTCAATCGGATTCAGTTTAGAGGATTGATTTGGCCATTGCAAAATATTCCACTTATTTCCCTTCAAAAACTGCTTTTGCAGAATGCTTTGGGCCATTAACCATCTGCTCTTTGAAGCGCTGCCCAATGAGTTCTGGAGCATTGGGCTAAATATGAGCACATAATATTGCCTGAAACACTTCATAATTTATCTTGCTGCTTTTGTCAGCAGTTACATCATCAATAAATAACCAGTTCCATTGACAGCCATACATGCCCACCCCATGACACTACCACCACCATGCTTCACTGCTTCATGAGCAGTTCCTTTCCATCTCCATACTCTGCTTTTCCCATCATTCTGGTACAAGTTGACCTTTGTCTAATCTGTCCATATGATGTTATTCCAGAACTGTGAAGGCTTTTTTAGAACTCTATTCTGGCCTTCCTGTTTTTGAGGCTCATCAATGGTTTACATCTTGTAGTGAACCCTCTGTATTTACTCTGGTGAAGTCTTCTCTTGATTATTTACTCTGACACACACACCTACCTCCAGGAGAGTGTTCTTGATTTGGCCAACTGTTGTAAAGGGTTTTTTCTTCACCAGGGAAAGAATTCTTCGGTCGTCCACAACAGTTGTTTTCATGACCTTCCAAGTCTTTTGGTGTCGCTGAGCTCACTGGTGTGTTCTTATTTTTAAGAGTGTTCCAAACAGTTATTTTGGCCACACCTAATGTTTTTGCTATCTCTCTGATGTGTTTGTTTTGGTTTTCAGCCTAATGATGGCTTGCTTAATGGATAGTGACAGCTCTTTGGATCTCATCTTGAGAGTTGACAGCAACATATCCCAGATGCAAATAGCACACTTGAAACTCTGGATCTTTTATCTGCTCATTATAATTAGGATAACGCAAAACACACCTGGCCATGGAACAGCTAAGAAGCAAATTGTCCAATTACTTTTGGTCCCTTAACAAGTGGGAGGCACATATGCAAACTGTTAGTAGTAATTCCTTTAGCGTTCACCTGATTTGGATGTAAAACCCTCATATTAAGCTGACAGTCCGCAGTTAAAGCACATCTAGATTGTTTCTGTGACTGTATGTATGTATGCACGTATATATGTATGTATGTATGTATGTATGTACTTACTGTACTGTATGCATGTATGTATGTATGTATGTATGGACAGTATGTATGTAATAATAATAAAAATACTAATAATATTAATAATAATATACACTTAACGGAAGATGGGAGTGCTTTATTTTTATTTATGTATTTACATTTGAAATTTTACAACCCTCGACTGGGGGTTACCTGTCCATACAAATAGACAGACTGAGAGACAAACAAGCAAATACAATTACTGATTTTCACAAAGACTGCATGTAAAAAAAAAACAGTCATTACTAATATTTAAAAATATAATAATAATAATAAATGTTTCTTGTTTTTACATTTTGTAAAACATAATTTATTCCTATGATGTCAAAGTTGAACTTGCAGCATAATTTCTGCTCTAGTCTTTAGTGTCACATGATTCCTTGGTAATCATTTTACATTCTTATTTGCAGCCAAAGAAATATGTTGAGAAGAGTTAAATTTATTCCAATAGCAATAATAAAAAAAAGATTCATATCAATATCAATAATAATATAATAAAAAGCAAACATTACATCTTGATGTAAATTAATTCCACTTTTCCCACATAACCTCTTTATCATTTACCCTATGTGTAGATTTTGTGGAGCTCGACTATTCAAATCCCTCTTCAATGCAAAGTAATTTAATAAACTTTATTCTGGAGTTCCATGCTGATTAATTCTGCATTTTGCCTTTCTACAAAAAAGAGGCTGCTTGCATTAGAAGCGTCATATGTGTGTGTCACCCAAGGCCTGACATGACCCAGTTTCACAGAGGTACAATGGGGACTCTTCCTAATATATTGCTGTTTCAAAGAACAATCCTGCAGGTCCAAAGGCTAAGGATTTACTCAAAACACTTTCCACAGTTCATGGTAAAGCTCCTGCAAAGAAATAGGAAATCGGTGAAGTGGCTTTGTTACCCTCTTTTGGATATTTTTGAACAATGGCACAAATACAGGCTGTCGCGGGAAGACAGATGACATAAACAAAAGCGAATGCAACATATTAAGAGAGCTCTGCAGCCCTGTTTGACACACAACTGTGTCATATTCATACAGCTGTTCAATGATTAAATGTTTGTTTTCTTAAATTTCAAGTAATTAAATTAAGCGATTCATCAAATAAATAATAAACTATTTCAACGATTAAACATGTCAGCTGCGTGGATGCGATAAAGCTGAGTTGTAGATATGGACTTCTCATTTATATTTGATGTTGATATGGAAGATCAACCTATTAGCCAGTGTTTTACAACTGGTGGGTTGTGATGAAGTGTTTAAGCGTCTTTGAAAGATGTGTGTTGACATTTCTGGCAGACGCTTATTAAGTCAAGAGTGCTTGAGAAAGAACACATTGCACTAACTCAGTATCTGCTGTGATGTAATATATTGTCTGGCCATATGCCAGTGTAATTGTGTTATTTTGTTCACTGTTACATAGTGCTAATCATACAGATTAAGGTCCATTCCCAATTGTACCCCTTAGCCTTTTCCCTTATCCCTACCCTTCGTTTTGCACATTCACATGAAGGGGTAAGGGTGTCCCAATTCTCTTTAGCTTGAAGGCGTAGGGCTAAGGGGAAGGGCTAGATACCCCTTGAAACTGATTTTTTCAGGATTGCATTCGAAACCAAGACGTAAGAAAATTTCCCGGGAATACACCATCATGGCTGCACACAGGAGATGCACACATTAGTGATTTTTGTCATTATTACAAATTTTTACAACAATCAAGCATATGTTTTAATACATTTATAACCGCATTGTGTTTTACTGTCATACTTAAAAAAATAAATAAAAACTCATGATAATTTCGCTATCTAAATATCCCTAATAATAAGTCCTGTATAGTAGTCCCACAACATTTTGTCATTCAATGACACTCGAATACCCTGTCAGAAAAGTCTAGTGGCTGGGAATGACCTTTTTACAGTGTCTGGTATAACGTTAATGTTGTTTTTGTGTGTTTACATAGGTTACATAGGCCACATTATAACCTTATGATAACATGACATATGCCTTCAGTGATTTCCTGAAGATAAAAGACAAAACTAGAATTGGGATTGGGCCTAAAAGTCCACTGTAAAAAAATACAGCTTTGGAAACTATTTCCATCTTCTAGAAATGTTTGCAAATGAACAAATAAAATGACACAAATTTTTAAATTGCTTAAATTCTTTGATTTTCACAGCTTTTAAGTATTTTTTTATTTTATTTTAGTAAGCACTTAAGTTTAACTTTATGTACTTTTTTTCAAGTCCATGCTATAAAAACTCAGAATAAGTCATACATTTGTTATACTTACTGTCTAGATTCAGGACCAGAAAATCCTGTGAATTGATTAGTTGGTTGGTTGGTTGGTTGGTTGCTTGGTTGGTTGGTTTGTTGGTTTATTGGTTGGTGGGACATAGGGACATATGACAGAGGGACATATGTATGGGTGGATGGACAGACAGACTGACTGACTGACTGGCTGACTGGCTGGCTGGCTGGCTGGCTGGCTGGCTGACTGACTGATTGACAGACAGATTGATTGATTGTAAAAGGCACAACTTGTTTTAATAGGTAACCGGTTATTCTAGATAGCAATACAACCAACATAGGCTCATTCTGAAAATGTAGTCCTATTTACATTTCTGGAGGTTGTGAATTATGTAGCCAGAAGTACGTATGGCCGCATTTCGTCTTTAAAACGAACGCTACAGGGTGGTATGATGGCGTTCCTTTTTTGCGCTTACCAGCTGGCGCTTACCATTATTTGGAAGGCATTCACCTAAATGGGAATGTCTTTATATTTCCTATATGTCAACCATTTTTCCCAACCCTTCCTGAAAATATCCATTTTCATCCTCAACATTAATGTCAGCTTTTCCATTACATGGATTTCTTCAATTATCTCAAACCACTGCTTACATTTCAACGTTGAGTCGTTATGGCAGTTACTTGTTATAGTCTTTCTGCATGCCACAAGAGGAATCTTTAACAAATATAACAAATATTGGTCACCTCTGGGAATAGTCTCCTTAATATCTCACATAAACAAATATAGTGCAGTCCTGAATTACTTTTTAAAACTGTCAGTTGGGTTAGGGAAGTGGGTGGGTGGGTCAATCTGTGCTTTTGAAAGCACTATTAGTTGGGTTTAGGAAAGGAGGTGGGTTGATCGGTCAGTCAGTCAGTCAGTCGACAGTGACCTCTAGTAGAACATCAGGCGCGAATGGCACTCGCGAGAGAAATTTGAGATCTCGTACACAGTGATTCGCGAAAACAAAAGAGCAAAAAACGTTGCTCCTGGGAGATATTTGGCACTCTACAGAAATGTATATAGCGGTATGTTTTCTGAATGAGGCTGGGTTGAAAACAACAGGCCAAACTAATTGAAAATACAAAACTTCCACAGAAGGCATGCACTGGATTATTATATAACAATGTTTTTTTTTAAATAAATCTCTAGAAATGGGAGAAATGCAGACAGGGCAAGTCAGTGTCAAGTTATCTCATCTGTTCCTACTTCATTTAGTAAACTGCCAAAATCTGAATTCAATGTAAAGTATATAAATAGTGTCCACATTTTATCAATAGAAGCAAGTTTACTTTTTAACATATAGCTCATATTTTCCTATTGCTAAACAGCAGAACATATCAATCCACTATCAAGACACTTTGCTTGAAGTACATAAATATCAACAAGTTTGTGAGTGCTGCTGTGGTAAATATTATTCTCAGAAATAATTTCCAAAATCAGAAATTCAGGCTTCATGGGTAGTTTTATGACAACCCAGGCTCATTCTGAAAACATACCCCATATACATTTCTGGAGAGCACCAAATACATCCCAGGAGCTAAGTTTTTTGCAGTTTTGTTTTGCAAATCCACCAAAGGCTGCTGTGTATGCTTTTTGAGATCTCAAATTTCTCTTGCGAGTGCCACTGGCACCTGCTCTTGTTGCGTAAATCCAAAAAAAGCCGCTTTCGACTTACTGACAAACTAAATAACTGACTGACTGACTGATCGAGTGACCCACCCCCCTCCTTCGCTAAACCCAACCAATGCTGTTTTCAAAAGCACCATTTGACCCACCCACCCACTTCCCCAAACGACAGTGTTTTTAAAAGCAATCAAAAAAAGAGAAAAAGCCCTTGCATGATTTTTACCACGTTTTCAGATTTTACCACATTCTCACCCTGTTATTTAATTATTAATTTTATTTTTTAGCTTTTGTTTTGTCTTTCCTGCTTTCTGGAACCATTCTTCGCCAGACCCAACCCTGTTGTCCCGATTAACTCGGTGTCTCAAGTCCACCAACATAAGCAGTGAGCCACTGGAAAAACTGGTAACATCAGATCCTTCAGATCCAGCAGTTTGTTGCATCAGACTGATTACACATTTGCTTAGATCTGAAAGGAAAAGCAATGCAATCTCTACTAGCTGTTGAAAAAGTTCTACACGTTGCCGGCTTCGGTAATGTTATTAGCTGAGTCAATAAAGAGCAGCACCTGCATTGATTATGTTTTTAATAGAGGTTTGCCTCAAGGACTGGTATCAGTCGGTTGGCACGACTCTCCAATCATCTCATGGCAGATACCAGAGTTCCTTCATCTCTGGTGTGACAGGAATCAATAAGGAGGGATGCATAAGACAATCAACAACAGATTCATATCTTTCCTACCAGGCAAATTGTTACACTGCTGCTCTGTCGATGAATCAGAACGAGCATTGTGTTGAAGACACTGAGAAAGATTGAAAATGGAGGCTACATTCCTTCCCAGCACTGAAGTTGCATCATTGCACTGCAGTAAACTAGTAATCCTATGAATAACCCTAATTAAAGTGAGATGAAAGAAAACTCAGATCCAGCAAAAAGTCATGCAGATTACAAAAATAAGATCTATATGCAAATCCTGCAGTTCAGTAAAACTGGTTCTGACTATACGAATGAAGGGTTGGCAGCAAAACTCAATAAATCCATAAATTATAAATATGATATTAATTGTTCATTGGCTTGCTTTAAAGTTTGAACGTCAGTTTTTGCTCTCGCCTTGGATACGCGCTCTCAATAATTCACTGCATAAAATACATTGTGGCCGGCAAATTGGGTTTATCCTCATTTCAACTCATGCTTCATTTAGTTTTTCACAGTATTATGCCTTACTCTTTACAACTAAGGTAATGTGAGGTAACCTATGTTGACTTTAACAATTAGTAGAAACTCACACTCAATAGGTTCCTAACTTTTATTAGATTTTTTTATTATTCTTATTATTCTGTGCAACACAAAATGAGAACACAAAAATTAGATTTTTTAAAAAAAGCTGGGGCATCACGGTGGGGCAGTGGGTAGCACGATCACCTCACAGCAAGAAGGTCGCTGGTTAGAGCCTCGGCAGGGTAAGTTGGCTTTTCTGTGTGGAGTCTGCATGTTCTCCCCATGTTCGAGTAGGGTTCCTCCGAGTGCTCCGGTTTCTCCCACAAGTCCAAAGACATGCAGTACAGGTGAATTAGGTAAGCTAAATTGTCTGTAGTGTATGCGTGTGAATGAGTGTGTGTGTGTGGATGTTTCCCAGAAATGGGTAGCAGCTGGAAGGGTGCTGGATAAGTTGGCAGTTCGTTTCACGGTGGCGCCCTCTGATTAACAAAGGGATTAAGGAAAAAAATAAATGAATAAATGAATGAAAAAAGCTGAAAAGCTGCAACCATTAACATTCATAGTAGGAAAAACAAACACTATGGAAGTCAGATTACAGATTTCTTACAACTGTTTTTTGTTTTTATTATTAAGAATATCATCTTATTAGGAGGTGGTTGACGATTATCTCTTCTCCTGGTCTGAAAATAATGTTTTAGTGACTTAGCTTATGCTTCAAATCAGAATTTCCCAACAAATTTATCTCTCGCTTGCTTAATAGACTGGGCTTAAAGTGATGGTTTACCCAAAAAGGAAAATTCTGTCATAATTTACACACCCTTGTTTTAAATCTTCGTAGGTTTATTTCTTTTGTTGAAAAAAAAAATGATATTTCAAATTTTAAAAAATGTGGGATACCTGTTTTTCCTACTTTGAATGTTAATGGTTGCAGGTTTTCGGCTTTCTTAAAAAATCTTATTTTGTGTTTACAAAATAATAAGAATAAAAAAAGTTAGGAACCTATTAAGGTTGATCAAATGGTCTCTACTGTCTCTTAAAGTTAACATAGGTTACCTCACATGTCCTTAGTTGTAAAAAGTCTTGCATGATGTGTTTGATGTTTGTTATTAATGCCGTTAATGGCCTTGCTCCTACTTATTCATCTGGCCTGTTTCTGCTTGAAGTTCCATGGTCAAGATACAAGTAGTGGGGTGATCGCGCTTTTGCAGTGGCACGTCCTAAACTTTGGAGTACCCTTCCTAATGAGCTTCATGCAATCACTGACCTGCCACTTTTTAAAACCAAGCTTAAGACACACTTGTTTAAATTGGCTTTTACTGCATAGCACTGACACATCTTTATGTTTTTATTTGTATTTTTTTTTTTGTATTTTATTGATATTCTTGTATTGTTTTGCATTGTCTGATTTTTAGTTGAGCTGTATAATTATTTTTTACTTGTGTAAAGCACTTTGGTCAATCTTTGGTTGTAGTAAAGTGCTATGTAAATAAAGGTTGATTGAAAGGTTGAATAACATCACTTAGTAAGGTCTGGATAGACTGGATGCTAAGAAGACAGTCAATTCTCACATTTAATACACTGTAGGAAAAATGGACAGGAATAAAGATATTTGTCAAGAGCAATGTTGTTTTGGAAAGACAACTAGTCAAAATAATCTCTGAAAAGACAGGACATGCTCTTTTTCATTAGTAGTGAGAATTTACAGTGATGCACAAGAACAACAAAGTCTATTCTGTCTGAGCATAGTCATTATAAGTCTACTCTGACATAAGACATAGAAAATCTAAATGATGGTTATAGAAGATATTTTTACACCTGTAATAAGGAGATAGTTCACCCAAAAACTACAATTCAGTCATTTGGTCACCCTTTACTTGTTTCACAGCTTTTTGACTCTTTTTTCTGTTAAACAATTAGAGGAGTCAATGGTTACAGGTTTCACATTTTCTTCAAAATATCTACTTTTGTGTGAGGAGAAAGAAACTCATAAAGGGTTGAAACCACTTGAGGTTGAGTAAATCACCTAGCAGACACCTGACCTAAATCATTCCCTAAACCCAACCAATAGGATTTTAAAAGCAAACTTACAAAGCAACATTGCACAAAGTGAGTCCATATAGGGGATAGATTGTTAAGTGAACGCATTCTGTAGCAAAACATATATACAGTTGTTAGGTTGTTTTGTGGTATTTTTTTGGTGTTGTGTAAAGAACTGCATCCAAATAATCCTTTATTCATCAATAATATGTGTAAATATCATTAGTATGAAAAGGAACAAAAGTTGCTGGAGTCATACCGCCCTGTAGGAAATCAGACGTATATTTAAGTATGTTTTTGCAGTTTTAGAAAAGAAAAAAAGACCAAAATAAAGCTTTATTAGTTGCTGTTTTATTATTATTATTATTTAGTTATATAATGTTTTATAGTGTCATTATTTGCTGTAAACCTGTCAGGTAATCACTAGCTATTTAATGTGTTTAATAATGCTTTCTCCCATACTGTGATCTTCATCTGTAATAAATATTGGTCTGGTTGCAAAAGCAAGTTCAATAATCTGATATTGCCCATTTAAGTGTCCAAACAGCAGGAAGCTAATTTCAAAGCAGCTTCCGCAGAACTGCTAAGGAACATATCTAGAGCTAAGCAGAAGTTAGCCGAGCAATTAACTGTATTTATCTGCACCGAGTTTGTATTGAAAATTCCATCTAAAGCTATTTAGGTGCCACGGCTTGTCACACTGGAAGCTCTGATGCAAGCGCAATCCACCTTAAAAGTCACTACAAGAGCTAATGATAAAGTCCCACATGCCCACCACTGAATCCACCATCTGCTTATCTAATTGGGCATAATTAATCGTGCCATTCTAAATCATCAACCCTGTTAGTCATTCAGTAAAAAATAAACAATATACTGATAGGGTAAACCAGCCTTGAATAGAGGCTATAAATATAGACAGACAGCTTAAGCCACTTAACATATCGGCTAAACAAATGAATGTACTTGTAGAAGGCTTTAGATTAGACCAACTAAGCATTATAAATGTGTATCAGCTATGTAATATAACATTATTACATGTTTCGTATGTGCTATACTAACTTTTTCATGCCTACGGCTATATGTATAATCTCCTGAGAACATATGATGCGGAAGCTTGTAAAACATGATGGTATTTCAGAATCCTAGATATGAAATGTCTCCATAGAAGTTACTCTCCACCTATTATTAGACTCGCAGTAAACAGTGCACAAATCCCAGTGTTACAACTTGAGGTTGATGCAATTTGACATGTTCTTTGCAATGTTGCAATCTTTTAATCATGCACTCTGAAATATGCAAGACAAGAATTCGAACAAGGTCACTCACTGACACTGAATAATAATTATTATTTTTACTCTGTCTGGAGATTGCAATGCAAAATTACATATGAAGGAACATATACACTTATATTTATTTGGTAATTTGTTTAAAGAATGAGTTTTTAAAAAAATCCAAATCGAACCCTTGAAATAAATAAGGGGTCTCAACTGCCGGCCTGCACACCATTTATGGACCACCCTCCTCCTCCCTCCAGCCCGCAACTGACGTTAAAAATATAATTATAATATATATTATAATATATATGTTTCGGCACAACAAAACATATACAGTATTTATTAACCTCTATCATTGTTGTGGTCATGTCTAGCCACTTATGGTTTTGACCCGCTTGATTATTATCAGTTTTATACCACTTGTATTTTATTGTACAAACACTTCTTCATGGCTTATATGTTATGCTGGTGGTGTAACAAAAATGTTGATTTTGCTAATATTCAGTTTAAATGTCTCATTTAATAGATTTTCCTCATATGCTTATTAAGATTTGCATAAAAACTATGTACATTAGTAAAATTGTACTGCTAGTTGGATTGAACTTGTTGACGTAAATGTGAATACATTCATTCATTTATTCATTTGTCCCTATGTAGGCATCCAGGAGGCATCTGAAACAGATGCCCTAGCCACCTCAGCTGACTTCTCTCAAAGTTGAGGAGCAGAGGCTCTATTCGGAGCTCCTCCCAGGTGACAGAGCTCCTCACCCTATCTATAAAGGTGCGTTCTGCCACCCTTCGAAGGAAACTCATTTCAGCTGCTTGCATCCGAGATATTATCCTTTCGGTCATGACCCAAAGCTCATGACCATAGATGAGAGTAGGAACGTAGATTGACAGGTAAATCGAGAGCCTTGCCTTTCGGCTCAGCTCCTTCTTTACCACAATGGACTGGTACATCAACCACATTACTGCTGCTGCTGCACCAATCCGCCTGCCAATCTCACGTTCCATCCTTCCCTCACTCGTGAACAAAACTCCAAGACACTTGAACTCCACCTTGGGTAAGGACTTTTCCCCAACCTGGAGATGGCAAACCATCCTTTTCCGGTGGAGCACCATGGCCTTGGAGGTGGACTTAGAGGTGCTCATTCCAGCTGCGTCATACTCGGCAGCAAACCACTCCAGTACATGCTGAAAGCCTATGTTTGATGAAGCCAACAGAACAATATCTGCGAATAACAGAGGTGAAATCCTGTGGTCCGAGAACTGGACCCCCTCCAGCCCAAGTCTGTACTTTAAAATTCTGTCCATATAAATTACTGGAAACAAGTCTGACTTATTGCCGTCAATGCGAACCAAACTCCTACTCTGTTCATACAGGGACGAGACAGCCCTTAACAGAGCACATCTGACCCCATACTCCCAGAGCACCCTACACAGAATGCCACGAGGGACACAGTCGCATGCCTTCTCCAAGTCCACAAAACACATGTGGACTGGTTGGACATACTCCCATGAATCCTCGAGCACCCTGGTGAGGGTATAGAGCTGGTCCAGTGTACCATGGCCTGGACAAAATGTCTGTTGTCCTAAAATACATAAATTTCGGCAGGTTTGCACCTTTTTCTTGTACTTGAATGTTTAAAACAACCGTCCTTGAATTGTCAGACACTGAAATGGCCCCCGCCAGTTTGAGACCCCCTGAAGTAGTTGCTTAAGAAAATGAAGAATATCCTAAAAAGTCTTCTATTTACTGTCAACAATGAGCTGTGAAGTTCTGGAATAACGTTTTATGAATAAATGTGACTGAACAGATTTTCAGACCCATGGGTCAGCAGTATATCTTGCGAGGGTTGTAAATTTTACATAGATTCTTTGAAGCATCAGCCCATATTGGGAAAGATTATGATGCCTGTGGTGCATAGAATGAAGATTGATGGTCATTAAATTTTCCAGACATACAATCATGCCAAAGAATACATGCAATCCACTGAAGCGTGATTCGGGGATCATTGCACGGTTTTTGAATGACCTGTTCAGTCTCCAGGTTTAAATTCCATTAAAAATATCAGATGGAACTTAAACAAGTCAGTGTCGGTGTGAAAACCAAAGATTATAAGTCATTCTCGAGTGGGAAATAGGTCAAAATTCCAGTAGTGAGGTGACAGAACCTCATAAGCACTTAGAGACAACATTTATTTGAGGGTAAAAGATTAAAATAGTTAGGAGTAGACCAATTTAGAACATGAATAATTAAATACAATCTGAGGATTTCTTCTTTTCCATGAAGTTCATGTCTCCAGAATCACATTAATTTATATTTATAAATGTTTATAACAGTTTACTGAAGCCTCTGTTGACTTTTTGGGCATTTTGTAACATGTTACTTGAAGAGAGTATTAATTAGATGACATCTTTACCATTAGGACATTTTTATTTTATTATTAGATTTTGTGCAGGTTTACTTCATACACTTACATTCATTCACATTTTAAATGCAACAATTACATTGTTTAAGATGTCTTTGTCATGAAAACCTGACATTACCAAGATAAAATCTGTCATAAATCTTTTATAAACATTATTGTCACAGGACCATTATAATTGTCATGAATATTTGTCTGATCACTTTTTTTTCCAGTGGAACAAAATTAATTAGTCATTAAAATTTTGAGAAAATGAATCAATGTTCTGTCAAATAACTTTGAACAGCGCCATACAAATTTAATGATATTGACCCTTTGCTAAGCCACACACAAAAACCGCCACCCACCAATCTTGGCTTAGCAACCGTAGCTACGTGCAGGGGCTCTGTCAAGCTTACGAGTGAGGGAAACAAGCCAAAGGGTTGTGCATATGAATTGTTTAAATCTGACACCCGGTATCCTTAAAGTTTGGACAGGGTGGTGGAATATGTTTTCTTTTCAAAATCTAAAAAGAGGAAAAATGCCTGCGTGGATCAAGCTCTGTGAGGGGCGCTAAAAGAGCGGAGTTAAGTTGGTTTTGTTTTCAATATTCATATTCAGTGATAGACGGCAATAACTCACACACCTCTTACCCTAAACATAACTAAACTGTGTTTCCTACAAAAAATACGAAGCAGGTTGTGTTTCACAGCTGTCTTTCTTTTTTTTTCCGCTCGATATTATGAGCACTGCTCCGTTTAAGCCCACGCCATAGTAGTCATACTAATAGCAATCATATTTCTATCTGTTTCAAGCTACGAATATTTGAAATTATATATCAACAGAACAAAACCGAGATGTGATCACAGTCTGAGCACTTGCGATCAACACTTATGGTAATATTAATGGTAATAATGATGGTAATATTCAGCACAAATCCATTAGTTTCCCCTTTCTACCTGCCTGCTCTTTCTGTGAATTATGTAGAAGCACTGTCCATGCGTGTTTCATCGTCGGTTAGTAACACTATATTTCATTGCACAACAATAGTTTATCAGGCTTTTTGGCTAAAAAAAAGAGAATCACGGTTTAATTAGTTATATTAGATTATTTTTAAATTTCACCTCTCCTGCTGTGCCTGAACTAAGCTGTTGAGTGGTCAGCATATGAGGCGGCTAGGCTAACCTAGCTTCAATTTTGATTAAATCTATTCTCTAATCGGTTGCTAGTATGCCGTGAATACCGCTGTAATGTATACTGCAGTCCTTTTTTGTCTGGCTTCTCAGACATCTCACCTGTTTGCCAAAAATGACTATTAAATCCCTGGGAATGTCTGACACTGGCGTATACACACTAATAGATGTGTCAGGCCGAAGCTTGACAGGCATAGCAACAATAACTGTAAGGAGGGCGGGCTTAGCAAAGGGTCAATTGAAGACATTTTAATGACAAATTTTGTATCATTGTATACATTTTGTCATAATTTGTTTCATTGTAGTTGAGGTGAATAAAAATAGTAATGACGTTATTATGATGTATATACACTGATGGCTACTTTATAGGTACCCCCTGTTCCAACTGCTTACTAACGCAAATTTCTAATCAGCCAATCACATGGCAGCAACTCAGTACATTTAGGCATGTAGATATGGTCAAGACCATCTGCTGCAGTTCAAACCGAGCATCAGACTGGGGAAGAAAGGTGATTTAAGTGACTTTGAATGTGGCATGGTTGTTGGTGCTAGAAGGGCTGGTCTGAGTATTCAGAAACTGCTGATATATTAGGATTTTTCACGCACGGACCATCTCTAGGATTTACAGAATGGTTTGAAAAAAGAAAATACCAGTGAGCGGCAGTTCTGTTCCAGTTTGTAGTTGACTGGTTTGAGCTAATAGAAAGGCAACAGTGACTCAAATAACCACTTATTACAACCACGATATGCAGAAGGCATCTCTGAAGGCCCACCACATCAAACCTTGAGGTGGATGGGCTACAGCAGCAGAAGACCACACCGGGTGCCACATCCTGTCAGCTAACACAGGAAACTGAGGCTACAACTCGCACAGGCTCACCAAAAATGGACAATAGAAGATTGAAAAAATGATGCCTGGGTCTGATGAGTCTCGATTTCTGCTGCGACATTCGGATGATGGGGTCAGAGTTGGCAACATGAAAGCATGGATCCATCCTGCCTTGTATTAACGGTTTCAGGCTGGTGTGGTGTAATGGTGTGGGAATTATTTTCCTTGGCAACACTTTGGGCCCATTATTACCAACTGAGCATCATGTCAATGCCACAGCCTACTGTATTGCTGCAGACCATGTCCATCCCTTATGATCACCAGTGTGCCCATCTTCTAATAGCTACTTCCGGCAGAATAATGTGCCATGTCATAAAGCGCGACTCATCTCAGACTGGTTTCTTGAACATGACAATGAGTTCACTGTACTCAAATGGCCTGCACAATCCAATCACCAGATCTTAATCCAATAGAGCACCTTTGGTATGTGGTGGAACGGGAGATTCGCATCATGGATGTGCAGCTGACAAATCTGCAGCAACTATGTAATGCTATCATGTCAATATGGACCAAAATCTCAGAGCAATATTTCATGTACATTGTTAAGTATATGCCATGGATGATTAAGGTAGTTCTGTGTCGGTCCGCTGGTGACGTTTAAATAAACAATGGTTCCCTTATGAGTTTGCATTTATTAGTGATGTTCTCTCGGAATTACATTCCTTGGAATGTTGTGACTGACCAATCAGAATTGAGTATTCCAGACAGCCGTGTAACTTAAATGAATGCAGTATAACATGAACTAGCAATCAATAACTGTATTTGGATTAACTAACATTATTCATTTATTCATTTTCGGCTTAGTCCCTTTAATTATAAGGGGTCGCCACAGCGGAATGAACTGCTAGCTTATCTAGCATTTGTTTTTTACGCAGCGGATGCCTGTTCAACCACAACAAGTACTGGGAAACACCCATACACATTAACATTCAAACACACACACACACACACGCACACACACACACCACACACACACATACACACACAACACACACACACACACACAACAATGGTCAATTTAGCATATTTAATTCACCTATAGTGTCTTTCAACTGGGAGGGAAACTGGAGCACTCGGACGAAACCCACAGTAACACAGGGAGAACATGCAAACTCCCCACAGAAAGGCCCAGCTAGCCCGCCAGGGCTCGAACCAGCAACCTTCTCACCTGTGAGGCGACACCTCTAACCACTGAGCCACCATGACACCCTTACTAACATTAACAAAAATTAATAAATATTGTGATAATTGCATTGTTCATTGTTTGTTCCTGTTAATACATACATTACCTAACATTAAGTATACAACACTATTAAACAACTCATGTAGAGAGAACAAACTTTATTGCTAAGGTGAATAGATGGAGTCAGTAATTTCTACACAATAGAGCAGGACTCTGAAGTGATTTGCTTAAACAATAATTTAGTTCTAAAACACATTTGTTTAAACTATGTAGATTGTGTGTCTAAAATTTATCAAAAATCAGTCACTTGCTCCATATTGATGCATAATGTCACAAATCCAGCCACATATACGACATTACACATGCACTATACTTATATGGGATAAATGACTCAGAAACTGTAAATGCTTTGCATTGGGGTAAAATCAATCTGATTGTGTACTAGTTTCACACAAAACACTGTCAGCACTTACATAGACTAACACAGAGTAGTTCATTTGAGTGAGTCAGCGCAGACCACAAAACATATCAGACGCATTTGAATTCAGCACACAATGCTAAATTTTAAAGTGATATGGAGAAGATTACATATGAAAAGGTTTAACAAACTAATCATTACTAGCCGTGTCTGTCATTAACAGTAATATGCGGCTTTGCAGAGAAATAGAGTATTAACTAAATGCTAACATTAGATGCTAAAAATCTGCACTCTATTTATGTATCATTTATCTAGCAAATAGTTGATTTGTTTGTTAAGCATTAACTCTACATACATAGAGAGATGTTCTTTGTATTAATGATACTTAATATCAGGGTCACCAGCGATCCAGCCTGTGCAGATCGCTAATGGACTACAAATCTACTGGTGTATAAACTACAAGATCCAGTCATGCACTCCACACACACACACACCAGTTTCTAATCCTCTCTGATTGCAAACACTCACTGAAGCTGCTCATGGACTGATTACAGGACTATTTAAACAGCACACACACACACACATCAGTGCTGAGTCTTGTTATACTGTTGAACATTACGACGCATTTTCCTTGCCTTTCCAGTTTTGACCCTTACCTTGTTTGTTTGTTTATGTTGTCCACTGCCTGCCTTTTTGACCATCCACCTGTTTAATGACCACAACTCTGGATTTGCCTTTATACATCTGTTTGCTCCTGATTGTGACAACTGCTTGCCTCACCATTCTCAATAAACCTGCGTTTGGATCTGCACCCCTGTTGTCAGCGTCCCACTTCGCATTACAGCCAAGACTCAGCCAAAAACATGGATACAGCAGGAAGTCACGTCAGGCTACAGCCAGGTCGCAATTCCCTCTGGGACCATATCAGTGAGTTTCTAGTTATTGCAAATAAATTCTCCTCTACCGGACTGTTTACTGACTGACTTCTTTTATCACGGACTTAATGAACCATTTAAATACACCCTTACCTGTTGTGGTCCTCTGGGGTCTTTCCAACAAGCCCTGGACGTGGCTATGCTGGTTAGTGTGTCCCCCTTCACTGGTGGTAAAGTGGAAGAAACCCCTAAATATATATATATATATTATATATATATATATATATATATATATCTATATATATATATATATATATATATAATATATATATATATATATTATATATATTCTTTTCTTTTTGGTCCCACTTATATTAAGTGTCCTTAACTACTATGTACTTGCATCAAAAAATAAATACAATGTACTTACTGTGTTCATAATGCATTTGAGAGCACTTGTGGTGCACTTGAGTTGGGATAGGGACATGGACAGTATGGACAGGTTTGGTGGTATGGGTAGGTTTAAGGGTGGTTTAAGGTGTAAGGGATGGTCAACAGTGTATTTACAAATGTAATTACAGAAGTTATTTACATATGTAATTACATACAAGTATTTAATACAGCATAAATACACAGTAAATCCATGTATTTATACAATAAGTACATTGTAACGAATTATTAATTTCTGTGTAAGTACATAGTAGTTAAGGACACTTAATATAAAGTGGGACCTTATTTTTTCTCATCATCCTTTCGTATTTGGTATTTAATGTGTTTAATAATGCTTATTTGTGATAAATGTTAAATGTCTGGTTCTAAAACAGAGTTTCATAATCTGAAATTGCCATCTTAAGTGTTTAAACAGCAAGAAACTAATTCCAAAGTAAATTCCTCAGCACTTAGAAGTTATCCAAGCAATTAACCTTAGTTGTCATTATAAAATGTGTATTCAAAGCTATTTAAGTTTGTTTCAATAAGTCCAAAAGCACACTCAATCAAGCAGACTGACAAAAAGGACAACATGTCTCAAAATGGTTAGTAGATTAAGCTGACACACTTAAATAGTTAAAGTCAACAGAAAAAGTATGATATTAATGTTTTTAATGGCTAGCATTGCTTTATTCAATATGTAGTCACATTTTCAAAACTCTACACCATTACAACATCTGTCTGTTGTGACCATACCATTAACCCAAGTCATGTTTTCACACAATATTAGGCCAATTAAAATGTTTCAAATGTTTCTGAAATGCTTCAATTTTCTTTTCAGGCAAGCTTTTCCCAAAGCAATGTCATATTTTGTTGTTTCTTTCAAATGCTTAAACACCTACATGACCAACAAAAAAATGGATGGCTGAAGCTTAATGGTTCATTTGTTTTATTATTATTATTATTATTATTGTTATTATTATTATTATTATTATATTATTATTATTATTATTAGAAATCAATGACTTTTTTTAGGTCAATTTTAATCGCTTACAAATTAAAAATACTCAATCACACAGCACAAAAGTCTTGTCGCCTATTCAAGTTTAGTATAAGAATATAGTACAGAATATAAAAGTCATGATGTAGTGGAAAAAAGTATTAATATTGTGTATGACTCCCATGAGCTTGGATGACTGTATACATACATCTCTGCAATGACTCAAATGGCTTATTAATAAAGTCACCTGGAATGGCAAATAAAGTGTTCTTGCAGGCCTTCAACTTACCCCAGACATGCTCAATAATGTTCATGTCTTGTGACTGGGCTGGCCAATCCTGGAGCACCTTGACCTTCTTTGCTTTCATGAACTTTGATGTGGAGGCTGAAGTATGAGAAGGAGTGCTATCCTGCTGAAGAATTTTTCCCTTTCCTGTAGAATGTAATGGGCAGCACAAATGTCTTGATACCTCAGGCTGTTGTTGTTACCATCCACTCTGCAGGTCTCTCGCATGCCCCATACTGAATGTAACCCCAAACATTGACTTTTCCTTAACCAAACTTGACTGATTTCTGTGAGAATCTTGGGTCCATGCAGGTTCCAATAGGTCTTTTGCAGTATTTGTGATGATTGGGATGCAGTTCAACAGATGATTCATCAGAAAAAAATCTACCTTCTGCCATTTTTCCGAATGATCAACTACAAGTTATTATTTGTTGCTCTTACAACTGGGATCGACAACAAGACTTTTATCAGGTAGTGTAGAGACCTTAAAAAATGGTCCATATTCATAACAAGGAACAAACAGCACTAAACATGGCTAATAATGTCAAACATCTTAGAGAAATTTAAACAAACATTGTGAATAGACGGACAGACCGACACAACTTTTATCAGCATGTAGTAATGGTCTTGCGTTACTTTTAGGCTCCATTACTTTATATCTCTCTCCATTTGTGTTCCATACAATGTACAATTTTGTTATATTATTGTAAAGTTTACAATGAAGTGTTTCATTTTACAAAATAACTGATGTGCTCTGTATGTGGATGTATACATTGTGTGCAGTGTGTTGACAAAATGAGTCTTGATTTTAAAATTGTGCATCATTTTATAAATAACAGTTAATAAAATGTATAAAAGGGACCAATAAAATAGCTTTACCCAATAGTCATATGGTTTTGGAACAGCTTAAGGGTGCGTAATTGATATTGCATAAAAATCCTCTTTTTGGGGGGTAAACAATCCCTTTGATTTTAATTTTAGATCATATGGCTTCAGGGTATAAAACATGATTCATATTGACCACTTTTATGATGTATGTTTGATGTTTCCATGGCCATTTTAAAGCTTGAAAGCTGATTTTCCATACAATTACGTAGTTCTAATTTCCTTCCTATGTATGTCAACAGAAAATGAGAAAGTCACACTGCTTTTGGAGTGACGCAAGAGTTCGTAAATGAAGCCAAGAGACACCAACGTAATTAAGGTGAACAGAAATGTTATCTGTTTCCTTCAACAAAATTGTCTTTGCCAGTAACATAGACAACAGCCTGCAAAACATCCTCCGAGCACGTAATGCTTTTTGCATATGAGATGACATTTGCACTTAGGGTGAATGAAAGGCCTCAGACAGAAGAGCAAGGGAGCAAGAGAGAGAGAATAAGGACGACTCAGAATAGACATCAACTGCCGCTCAAGCGTCTTGACTAATCTCGGGCTCGACATTGCCTTTGCAGCGGCTTTTTAATCAAAGCCCTTCCATTCTGCCTCCACTCAGCTCTATCTAGGTCAGAAATGTCGACGCTCCACTCCTACTATCTCTACTCCTGTCTCACTATGAGAAAAGGGAAAATCTGGCTAGATATTTCATTACAGCTCGCTGGTACCTTCTGAAATTGGCCCTCCCTTGTGGAAGGGTCACTGATATTGTGTACACAAAGATTTTCCAGACTTTGGCCGTATACACACTGTTTATTTTGTTGTCGTGCTGGAGATGTCATCTTGTATTGTCCAACAAAAAAAAAGATATGATAATGACGCCGCATGAATTGTGTTCACTCAAGTGCTCATTCGGCAAAGGCTGAGAATAGCTGTGATATGTTTGTGGTTATTTTTGCCGTTCATGACAAATGCTAGGTACAATAGATCTAGGTAGCTCTAATGAAATTCATTACTGCTGTGAATATTTTACGTATTGTGAGACCTCTAGGGTGACATTTGAACGTGGCCCTAGTTTTTCTCTTTCGACTGTGATGTTGACTCTGAATTTGCAGTAGATGCAATAACTTGTGAGAAGTAAACAAGCCTTGTTTAACTTTCTGAGAAAACTTTTTTGATGACTATGTTCACGATGGCCTTTTTACACCTGTTCATTTTGTTGTTGTTGCTGTTGTTGTTGTTGATGCAATAGTAGCAGTGATGGATAAAGTACTGAAAAAGATCACACTTTAACAATAATGGCTGTTTTCACTGAGTGGTACAGTACGGTACGGCTCGGTATGGGTCACCTTTATAGGCTTGCGGTTCCACTGCCAAAGGGTACCAATAGTAGGCATGGTGTACGACAGAAAGTTTCAGTCGACGCCATTCTCGCTCGAGTAAATGTCAAAGCAACGCTGTACGAGTCATTTACGTATCATATGAGAAGCACTTTTCACAAAACAGATGCTTTATAAACATACATACTTGTGTATAAATGTTCATGACTAACCTTTCTATGTGCATGATATGATTATAATTGCAGATCAATGATAAAAATAGCTTACTATAACATCTGCGATTATAAATTACAATTAATGTTATAAATGCAACATATATTAACACATACAGACCCTTATAGTGTCCGATATGCCACCAATCACAGAAAAACTACACACAGCATACATTTAGTCCTTATTTGGGTTCAAAAACAACACAAAATATATAGCCCACAGTCAGTGCAAACCTCTCATCTGTATCTTTAATCTTCACTGGCACATGTAACCTCTTGTTAGAAAGTAATTCTGTCATTCCGAGTTAATAATAGTCCAAAAAGTAATGATAACAGTTTAAACATTGCAGTTTGTTCATATTTTAGGTTGCTGAAAGAATCACTTGCTTCTTTGTTTTTACCAGCTATTCTCCTTTGTTTTTTTTTTTGCACTTCACTCTTGCGTTTTGTCTGTTTCTGAGAGGGTCGGATGCTAGAAGCACTTCAATAATCACGGCCATGTTATTATCATCAGCCCAAAAATTTGTTATTTCAAATATAGACGCATGGGAGTGCATGCGAGCTCTCAGAAGCCAGTGAAACCGCTGATGCTTGTAGAACAAAAACAGGACACGGCATATTTTGTTCTTCCTGGCTTTGTGGCTGTTCATCAGGACGACAACAAAATTTGTTAGAACTCGGGTTGACCATGGCTTGTATTATAGGTATATAATATTACAATGTAATGTCTTGACTGTGTTTTTAAAAATGGCGGCTCCTTTGTTTTCAGCCTCCTGTTTGTGTGCTAGTGACATATCTCTGTAAACCAGTAGCGTTCAGCTGCACGTCTAGCTCCACCTTTTGGTACGCTTTTGTTGTGCTAGGTACCCTTCTGAAAGGGTACCCAAAAGGTGGTGTGGTACAGTTCGCTATTTGGCACCCTTTGACAGTAGAAACGGCCATAAAAGCATTCCGTACCGTACCGTACCACTCAGTGGAAACGGGGCATAAGGTTTCATTAGTTAACATTAGTTAATGTATTTACTAACACGAACTAAGTATGAACAATACTTAACTGCATTTGCTAATCATTGTTCAACAATTACTAATGCATTACTAAAATCCCAATTGGTTATTCTTAGTTAATGCATTGTGGGTTAACATGAACTAACAATGAACAACTGTATTTTCATTAACTAACATTCATTGTTGTCAATTAGTAAGTGTCTATTCATTGTTTGTTCATATTACTAAACGCATTAAATTACATTAACTAAAACAACAAGTTACCCTGAAAAATTACACTCAAGTAACAGTACCATAATTCGCCGAAAAATGTAGTACAAGTAGAGTAAAGTATTTGTTCTGAATTCTACTCAATGTATGAGTCAAAGAAGGCAATAAGAATGCTACAGTTACTAAAGTAACCCTCGTTCCTAGAGGGGGGGGAACGGAAATGCTATGTGGAAACCTCCACTATGGGGATTTTGTCCGAATCCAATCATCTGAAAGAGTATAAAACTGGCCAATGAAATGCCAATGAATCAGAATCAGAATCAGAATCAGAATCGGTTTATTGCCAAGTGTGCTTCACACACACAAGGAATTTGTTTTGGCTTACAGAAGCTTCCAGTGTACATAAATGACAAGTGACAACACAAAATAATCTGAAAAAATAAATAATAATAATAACAAATGATGAACATTAAACAGATGCGGTTAGTCAAGAACCTGGATGTTGAGTTGTATGTACAGATTGTTATAATATACAGGTTATAAGGTGCTGTGTACAAGTGCGAATGTAGAAAGTATTGCATTGTATATTGATATAAGGTGCTGTGTACAAGTGCGTATGGAGAAAGTATTGCACATATTTATTGCACAGTAGGGGAATATTTAACTGTTCATAAGGTAGACAGCCTGAGGAAAGAAACTATTCCTGTGTCTGGCTGTTTTTGTGCTCGGTGCTCTGAAGCGCCGACCAGACGGTAACAGTTCGAACAGGTAGTGTGCTGGGTGTGAGGCGTCCAGAGTGATTTTGCGAGCCCTTTACTCACTCTGGAAGAGTACGTTCTTGAAGTGGTAGGAAGGGTTGTGCCAGTGATTCGTTCAGCAGTCCGGACTATTCGCTGTAGTCTAACGGGGTCCGTTTTGGCAGCTGAGCCGAACCAGACGGTGATTGAAGTGCAAAAGATAGGCGACGTTAGCGCGCACAGCTGGCATCAAATACAATTAAACTTGTATAAAAACGCTACTCGCCAAGCTGAGGCATCCTTTTTTTAGTTGAAAAAAGCCTTTTATACCGGCTGACAGCTAAGGGACAATCGTGTGGCGAAGGGACATAGCATTTCCGTACCCCACCTTGGAGAACGAGGGTTACTTTAGTAACCGTAGCGTTCCCCCTTGGGAGGGGAACTTCAATGCTATGTGAAAACTTCCACTATGGGGAAATATATTGAAACCATCACAACGAAAGAACCATACAACGTTTCTGGTGAGAGGTACGCCCCCTGGCCCTTACTTACCTGTTCCTGGTTTAGATATATTTTTTGGGGAGTTGTAAAAACACAACTAGTTAACTTTAAGTAATTTTTATTAAGACAGTATGTTGGGAAAGTGTGCAGTCCCTATAGGTAGGACACTACGGAGGCCACCTGCTGCCTGAATGGAGAGACCTTGTGGCAAGAAGACATATAGACAAGCCCTGAGGGGAGTGCTCATTTGAGTAGATGGTTAGTGGGAAGGGTAGTCACAAGCCCACCTAAGAGGGGGGACTACATTGTGGCTGAGTGAGCTTATAGCATAGGGCATAGCAGGCACCTATACTCAGCCAACAATGTAACGGGCCAACACCTGACTCCTCCGCTGAATCAGATGCTGGGGGCCTCGGAGGAACTCTGCTGGTTTTGCCAAGTGGGGAACTTGACTGACAAAGTGACAAAGCGCATGTATCTCTGTGTTAGAGATAAAGGTGCGGCAAGCGTTTTACAACACCTAACCGAATTTCCTCATTCATCAGGGTTTCTCAATATCCTTGAGAAAATTGGTTCCACTCGCAGATTGTAAAATCTTGCAAATGTATTAGGTGTCCCCCAGCCCGCAGCTCTACACATGTCTGCCTGGGTCTGCCTCCTCCGCGGGCAGCGCTTGCAGGCTCACTACCTGGTCCTTAAACGGTGTGGTAGGAACCTTGGGCACAAACCCAGGCCGGGGTCTCAAGATAACGTGAGAGTAGGCCGACCCGAATTCCAGGCACAAGTCACTGACCCAAAAATGCCTCCAGGTCCCCGACCCTCTAATTAACACTACCAGCAGAGCTGTCATCAAGGACAGAAATCTCAAGGATACTGAGTCGAGTGGTTCGAACGCATCTCCATGTAGGCTCGCAAGCACTACAGCGAGATCCCAAGAGCGCATGAGCGGGGGGCGGGGTGGATTTAATCACCTTGCACCTCTGAGGAAGTGGATGATGAGGTTAGACCCTTCCCACGGTGCTGCCATCCACCACGTCATGATGAGCGGAGATTGCATCCATGTAAACCTTCAGTGTGGAGGGTGACAGCCTCCGCTCCAACCTATTCTGCAGGAAAGAAAGCACAACGTTGATCTGACAAGTTTGGGGGTCTTCTCGGTGAGAAGCACAAACCTCAGTGATTAGACTCTACTTCAGGGCGTAGAGGCATGCTTCGTTGAGGGTGCTCTAGCCTGAGTGATGGTATTAACCACCGCCATCAGCAGGTTAACTAAGTCTTCCTCGCTGTGTCTATGGACCACACATGGAGGTTCCATAGTTCTGGGAAAGGGTGCCAGATGGTGCCCAGTCCCTGAGAAAGAAGGTCTTCTCTCAGAGGGATCTGCCAGGGAGGGGCCGTTGAGAGGAGGGAGAAAGCAAACAGGTCAACCTAGGCTTCTCCGAAGCATGCCCATAGCAGCTGGATGGAATCGAGGTGGAGTCTCCATTCTCCCAGAGCTAGAAGTTGCTGTAAGAGCGCATCAGCCGCACTGTTGCGCTCCCCCGAGCTATGAATGGTGCACAACGATTTCAGCCACGTTTGACTCCAGAGGAGCAGACGGCGAGCGAGCTGAGACATGCGGCAGGAGCATACACCCCCCATGCGGTTGATATACGCTACCATCGACATGCTGTCCGTCCTGACCAGGACATGTTGCCCCTCTAGCACCGGTGAAAAGCGTCACAGAGCAAGAAACACTGCCAACAGCTCCAGGCACTTGATTTGCCAATGCAACTGGGTTACCTTCCACAGATCCGCAGCTGTGTGCCCACAACACATGGCACCCCAGCCCATACTGGAAGCATCCATCGAGATGACGACATGCCTGGACGCCTGTCCTAGAGGCACTTCGGCCCATAGGAACGTGGGGTCTCTCCAAAGGTTGAGGGCGTGGCAACACTGCACTGTGACAGTCGTGTGTGTGTGTGTGCCAGCGCCATGCGCGTTTGGGGACTCGATCATGAAGCCAGTGCTGAAGTGGTCTCATATGAGTGGCGCAGCTTCATGGTGTCCGAGTCCAGCTCCAACCCAAGAAAAGAGATGCTCTGCACAGGGGCGAGCTTGCTCTTCTCTCGGTTGACCTGAAGCCCCAATAGGTTAAGATGCCGAAGCACCCTGTCTCTGTGCACAATCAATTGCTCCTGCGAGTGGGCTAAAATTAGCTACTCATCAAGACAATCGAGTTTGCGGATGCCTGCGAGCCGAAGGGGCACTTGGGCTCCCTCCACGAGCTAATTGAAAACCCGCGGTGACAGAGAGAGCTCGAAGGGGAGGACTTTGTACTGTAAGGCTCGACCTTCGAACGCATGGATGGAACGCTTTTCATGGAGGCATGGAAGTATGGAGATGTGAAAGTATGTGTGCTTAAGGTCTATTCCTGCAAACCAATCCAGAGGACGAAGGGGAAAAATACGAAGGTGGCGCCTTCGATGTTATTTGATGTGGTGCCTGGCCTTCTGGCGGGGAAAGACCAAGTTCCCTCTTCTTCTGAATGCCTGCGGGGTGTTCGGCACTCCTGCTTGGCCAGAGGCGCAGGTGGGGGTGGCGGAGCAGACAAAGCCGCAGGTGGGCGCCCGCGGCGAGGAGCAGTGAATGTGGATGATTCGGCGGGTGTAGCAGTCTTACGGTCCAGCAAATAGATGACTCTGCCCATCACATCCGACTGCTCCTTCACCATCGTGAGCTCCTGGGCGAATTCACTGACGGTGTCGCCAAACAGGCCAGCCTGGGATATGGCCTAAGCCTGGGATATGGAGTTAAGAAAGCGAACTTTGTCAATATCGCGCATATCTGCCAGGTTTAGTCAGTTTCCTCCTGCCTGGCCTTCCTAGTTTCCTCCACGTAACACCCATCTTGTCGGTCCGGCCGTGGGGCTGGGGGATAAACCAACTCCAGACCTATGGCCAAAGAAGCCCTGGACAGCACGGCCAGCATGTCCGCTTCTGGATCGGGCACCACGCTTACCACCTCGGAGGGAAGGAGCAGGTTCAGTTTCTTGTCGGACAATGATAGCCTACACTCCGATGCAATGATGGACATCTGGTCCTCTGTGTCACCGAGCGAGAGGGCGACCATCCGGGAAGCTTGGATGGAGCACGCTGAGGAGTGAGAGGTCCACGAGCCCGAAGGCAGCGGATTTACTCCCACTGTAACCCTCAGATCTGCCCATGTGCCAGCCGTAGTGCGAGGAACAACTGGGGTGGGTTGCCCTTTTGCATAAGCGAGCCACGATCTTAACTGCCCTACAGACACTACAGCACTGCCCGTGAGCACCGCATTAACATGCTGGACCCCCAGACATGCAACGTAGTGCTCGTTCCAATTATCCGGGGACAGGGAACCACCACATCCAGAAACACACGGTCGGAACGACATCTTGAAAAAGATGCGCTGCACGACTTGCTAAATACAAACCGCTCTTAGAGGACCGGACCCAAAGAACGCCAGACAAGGGAGTAGCCCTGCCCAACCCACACGTGCCACACACTCTAAACCCGGAGAAGCCAGCTGCTTTCTCGTTCTCTCTCTCTCTATCGACACAGTTGGAAAAAAAAACCCTCTTAAGACTCTTTTTGAAGCTTCGTGAAAGGCTCTGAAAGCAAAAAGGATGCCTCAGCTTGGCACGAGCTGCGTTTTTATACAAGTTTAATTGTAATTGATGCCAGCTGTGCAAGCTGATGCCACCAACTCATTGGCATACCATTGGCCCGTGTTTATACTTATTTAGATGATTGGATTCTGACGAAATGCCCATTGAGGAAGTTTCGGCATAGCATTGAAGTTGCTCTCCCGATGGGGAACACAGTACATTAAAAAATTTCGAAAAAACCCTGTCGAACAAGCTAGGAGTGTAACCATAAACCAATGTATTTGAAAATGTAACATTCTGTAATTTACTTTTCTGTAGTTTATTTAAGACAATTTCACTTGAGTCCTTGTGTAAGCATCCTTCTTCTGCTCATCAATGACATCAGTCTAAACAGTCTATTGGGCGTTGTGTAACAATTTCATAATATCTGGATGCAGACTTGGATTCAGACTGCATATCTGCAATTTTCAGTCACAATTTCAGTTTCACTGGGTTAGGGTAGGGGTGGGGTTAGGTGTGGGCATTAAAAGCATTGCATGCAGTTTAGATAGCATTGAGTCTGCATCCAGACCCCTCTCAACAATTTGCCTCTTCTTGGACACTTTTAATCCTTCCAACTTTACATGTTTACTGCATTTATAAAGTGTTCATATGAAGACAGTTTGTCAGATGCAACTTTTCTATACTAAATTGACTGGACGGGAAATCACAGGAGCTGCTTATCTGTACTTTGTCAATCCCCGTAGACAAGAAACCATAGGGGTGGACACAGTTTAGTATTTGTGCCGAAAGAACTCTATGTCTGAACTATGGCAATATTTCGCCTTCAAAAGAGTGAAACATGACAACAAATGTCGGTACTGTGTACCTTTGTTTTGAAAATTTGGCATGTCAGGCAGCAAAAGGAACTAATCTTGAAAACACAACAATAGGGACCATGTTGAGGACTTTAAAAAGTGTAAAGCTAACCTACCTAAAACTAGCTAAATCTACCAAAACCACAAATGAGTTAAGAGAGTCTCACAGACAACTGTTAATGAAACATTTACAAATGAAACTCGTAATCAGAGAAGGTATTGTGAGTATAATTAATTTGTTCTGGAGATCCAAGGTCTAGTTTAAGTGTTTGCACCTTGGCATGGTTAGAGTTTACCTATAGAATTTTACTATCAGAAGAATATCTAGTACCTGTTTATTTTATTATAATATTATATTAAATAGCCAACAAAAAGCATTTCTCTCAGAAAACTATTTGTTGGAATACATAGGATTACTGCAATACCCAACAATGACACATATTAAATATTTTATATTAAATATTAGTGTCTAATATACTGAAAACACAGTTGCAAATTCAGTTAAGCTATATTTTTTGGGCCCCTAAATAATAGCAGATATACAAGTAAATAGGAAATGTCTGTAAATCGAGTAGTGTGATTTGTTTAGAACGTCAACACCAATCATCACTGTCACATGCTTTTTCAGCAATGTTTCACTGTGTGTCATTAGTAAATCCTGACAGTTACAAATCGGGCCTTTTATCTCAGCTGTCTGCTGCATACAAGGGTTTGAAAATATGTATATTTAAAAGATAGAGGGAGAGAGAGAGAAAAGATGGACATTCACAACAAAACACTCTACTTTGTAAAGTTTCCCAGTACCAGCTGAAATAGTTAGGACATGATAAAACACTTAGTTTTTGATAAGTTGTTTGAAAGGTTTTCTCTTAACGTGGTTTTTTGCATTTTAATGAATACACTTTCCGTTTTTTAGACAATGTATCGAATGCCTGTATTTTTGTTGTGTCCTAATGAAAAAAATAGATTTACACATCACCAGCCTCCATCAGTTTATTGACCTTGGTCTTCAATGCGGAAGTGCGCTCATTTTTCTGCGATGTTTCTAGATACTTTTCCGATTACAGCTGCCTATGGGAGTAATGACTAGGAATAATAACCGCAGAAAGCGTACAAACTCATTTACTCTACAAACCAGTGTGTTGTTTATTATACAGACAAAGCAGAATAATATAATCAGAAAGTAGCAGTTTTGCAACATCAAGCAGCCTAACGAGCTGTTTTTAACATTGAAAATGAATGGGAAATGAATGAGACCAGAAATCTCCAGGCAAAAACATTCAAATGGCTGTGCTTGCTTGTACGCCGAAGAATAAAGTGAATGGAGTGATATAATATTATTTTATATATGGTATTTTATTTATTGTATTTAATTGATGACCCATAAGGCAACGCAGTGGTGAAGTAGGTAGTGCTGTCGCCTCACAGCAAGAAGGTCGCTGGTTTGAGCCTCGCGAGTCAGCTGGCATTTCTGGTGGAGTTTGCATGTTCTCCCCTGTGTTCGCGTGGTTTCCTCCGGGTGCTCCGGTTTCCCCCGCACAGACCAAAGATATGCAGTACAGGTGAATTGGTTAAGTCTAAATTGTCCATAGTGTATTATTGTGGAGTGAGTGAGTGTTTGTGGGATGTTTCCCAGAGATGGGTTGCGCTGGAAGGGCATCCACTGCGTAAAAACGTGCTGGATAAGTTGGCGGTTCATTCCGCTGGTGGCGATCCGAGATTAATAAAGGGACTAAGAGCCGAAAAGAAAATGAATGAATTAATGAAATGATGACCCAATGTGCAGTTTATAGAAAGTTCAGTCAAGCATTCATGTCATATCATTTTGGTTGCATCAATAAAATATTACTGTTGTGTAAACAGACACCTACAGTAATATTCATATCAGTAAAACGATTGATAAACCACTGTCTCAAATCATGTCATAATCACATCACAGTATTCATCAAATATATGCAAATATCGGAAGTTTGAATGAGACTTGATGCTATTTAACAGGACACCGGTGTGATACAAAAGCATGATTTAAGTGCAGCTTCATATACAAAAGCATTGTCAAGACAATGGTCGAGAACCATGAGCAAACAAGATATTACCAGGGTAGAGCAAAAGAGAAATGCAAAAATAACAAGGGTCTAGGGACAGGCAGCAACAATAAAAAACAAGTAAACAGTCAAAGATAAAAAAAAAAAAAAAAAAAAAGTTCAGATGAGACAAGACAAGAGACAAAAAATGAGACAAATGCTTGGAAAGGTCACTAAGAGAAGGGGATTATATGCCATGGCGTGTTTCATTACGCTATGTTTTATGACACACTCAGAAATGCATAATGCAAACTATATGCAAATTTCCGCAGAAAAAAAAACAAAAAAAAAAAAAAAAAAACAAACAATAACAAAGTTTATGGTAATACTTTTTGAAAACATCTTACAACCTCTGGACTAATGTGTCAATATATTTATATATTAAATACCTTTTATAAAACACTATTGTGTGTATGACAATCAGAAAATATTCATTCTATCTGTAAGTGAAATGGTGCAAGAAAAATATTTTTAATATGATTTTTGTTCTTTACTTGTGGTGTGAGAGCTTATTTTAAATCAATAAACCCATATCAATGAATGGTTAACACATTTATTGATGGTCCATTTGAGTATTAGTAGACTGTCTGCTTAATATCGGTTGATACTGCTCTTTCAACAAACATTAACGACTACTGAAACTCAGCAAGTATATGCCATTTACACTAACCCTACCCCAACCTAAGTCTACTTATAATCTAATTATTAGAATAGTTGACATCTAGATGCAATGTAACAAACAGACCATCAAAATAAAGTGACCCAATAACCTATAGAGATCGATGAGATCCAAGACCTTTTGAGATCCCTCTCATGTCTCAAATACCCAGAATGCATTGGCACTGTGACAACACATTCCCATTTCTACACCAAAGCTTATTGAGGGGCAAGTGTGAAGCTATTTAACCTGAAAAAGCATACCAGCTAATGCTAACGCAGGAAGGAGGACTAAAAGCCACTATGTGATTGGTTCAACCACACCCAATCTAACACCAAGCTCTTTGAAAACTTCCAACGAGTCTGTTACAGTGTTCTGGAGGATTTTGGGCCCACTCATCTTTGCAGAATTGCTGTAATTCAGCCACATTGGAGAATTTACTAGCATGAACCACCTTTTTAAGGTCATGCGACATCATCTCAATTGGATTGGGTCAAGACTTTGACTAGGCCACTCCAAAGTCTTCATTTTGTTTTTCCTCAGTGGACTTGATGGCGTGCTTTGGATCATTGTCCTGCTGCAGAACCTAAGTTCGATTCAGCTTGAGGTCACTAACAGATGGCAGGCCATTTTTCTTCAGGAGGTTTTTAATTATGGTTCCATTTATCACAGCAATTCTTTTAAGTCCTGAAGCAGTAAAACCAGACCATTACATTACATTACCACCACCACCACCACCACCACTCACCACATTACACTTGGTGTTCTTTATCTGAAATGTGGTCTTACTTTTTTTACGCCACACATAATGGGACACACACCTTCCAAAAAGATATTCTTTCATGAAACATTAAAGTGTTACAAACATACAGTGTTACAAATAAGAAATCAGTATGAGGGTATAAACACCACTGTGTCTGTGTGTGTATATATATCATCAAAATAAATTGTAACCAACTTATCTCATGAAATTATTTTAATGCAACCAATAATGTATTTAAATAAATACACACTACTTGACATTTATTGTTGCTTACCTATATATATATATATATATTATATATATATATATATATATATATATATATATATATATATATATATTATATATATATATATATATATATATATATAATTATTTAATTCTGAAGTACATTTATTGAAAGACAGGTAGATTAGCTACCAAAACCTCCATTCATGTTTGGCCTGTCTGTTTCAAGGAAGAGTAGACATGATGGATGGACCTTTATATTGCTTTTCCTACCTCTGCTGCTCCTTTTGTTCAAAAGACCAGCTCCTTCATGTACCTTAAACAATTGAATGCATATTACTCTTTCAGTGGTACGTGTAATGCAGATTTCCCAGCAACTTTCACTTATCTCTGTGTCAATCTTACATGCGAAGCAGAGAGTGGATTTCTGAAAAAAACAGTGTTATACATTTATAGATATCTAAAAAAACACAAAAGACAACAAAAAAGTCAGACTCTGAAACACACTGGTATAAAGTAAAATGTAAATTAAAATCCCAAAAACCAAAACTAGAACATATTATTATTATCAATGCTAAAACAAGCTGAATTTTTTTTTATTTGGTACATAATAAAGATTAAATATCTCTCAATTTATTTATTTTATATTCATATATATTTATCATTTTGGGCATCACGGTAGTGCAGTAGTTAGCACGATCACCTCACAGCAAGAAGGTTGCTGGTTCGAGCCTCGGCTGGGTCAGTTGGTGTTTCTGTGTGGAGTTTGCATATTCTCCCCGTGTTCGCGTGGGTTTCCACTTTTGAAGATGTAAAAATCAATTAAGCTGCTTTGACTAATTAGTAATTCTTTACATTAATGATTATACATAATTTTCTATTTGCACTCATTATCTTTTTCTTATCAAAACATTAAGATTATTTAATGATTGAAAGACGAATTTTCAGTCATTGTCCTATTATACTGTTGTTAACGGTATAATTCTAGTGACATCTAAAATGTAAATTTTTTAGACAAAAAAGAAATCCCATAATAATCAATTTATATATTTTCCAATAATACAGTGTAACATAAAATCGAGTTTCACAATGATTGCTAATACCTGAATACTAAGAAGGTCACGTTGAACAAACCAACTTTACAGATGCATGACAGGGTTGTTTATTTATTTTTAATTTTAATAACAAAATATCCTAGCATAATTGACTAGGTCTGTTGTTCTGACTTCAAATACCACTTTCATCTTCCCAGCATTTCTGGATCCTTTTTGCATCTGGTCTTTGCTGATTTGCTGGACCTTAGTCTTTTCATTTGCATATTTTCTGTGTCTCTTCATAAAAAAGGCAGCTTTTACAAACCTCCTGGTTTTACCCTCGCACAAGGGTGCCACTAGCAATTTTGAGTCCTATGAAAGAACATGAGGTTGGACACCCTATGGTACCTATAATTACACACCAACCTTGAAAGCAGGGCATCCAGAAAGTATTCACATCACTTAAATTTCCCACATTTATTATGTTAAAACCTTATTTTAAAATAAAAATGAACTAAATTCATTATTTTTCATATTATCATAATTTCCTCCAGCACTCCTGGCCTGCAGAGTAATCCAATTCCAAGACAACCAATCTAGAGACTGCCAAACAACACCTTAAGTCAGCATGAAATCAAACATTTTCTCTTCTTATTTTTATATAAATGATTTAGTGCTCAACATGATTTTTCTTCACGTCTGCTCACATGGTCTGTCTTTAGGATGGGGCTATTAGTGCAGTTCTCATTTATAGACTGACGGTTCATTTTACAATAGGACAATGACCTGGTTACGGAACAACTCTGTGAATCTCCTTAAATGGCCTAGCCAGAGCCCAGACTTGAACCTGATTGAACATTTTTGCAAAGGTCTGAAAATCTTATGCATTGGCGCTCTCCACAAAAAAACTTGATGGAGCTTAAGATGCATTGCAAAGAAAACTGGGTAATATTACATCCACTATATTAGTACTTATTAAATAACAAAGGATTATGCTGAACTTTATTCTTGTACATATGGTGCTGTGAATAAGTACAGAAAGAAAAGTGTGTGAGACAGTCTCTGAAAACTTCTTGTGGGAAGCAGAATGTGTTCTTCTTCAATGCTACATTTTCAAATCTCGCAAGTCAGTCTGCCAAGGTCCTTATAGTTTAGATTTTTCTTTAATTATCATTATTTTTTATTTCAATATTATTTAAAACATGACAATATATATGTTGTTAGTTTACTTTAGTTTTAGTTTATATTACTTAAATTTATTTGTTTGAAAATTAGTTTTCTAATGTTAGCAAAGACAACACTGGGTATTGATAATGCATTAGTACAATTTAAAATTAATCCTGTTCATATATATTGATAACCCTGTAAGACTTTATTTCAAGTACCAACCTGCCTGGCTTTTTATTTATATGTATAAATGCATGTTCTGCCCTAATCTATACCCAATACCTAATGTAAAACCCAACTACAACCTTAAAGACTATTAATAAGCATCACATTAGTATTATATTGAGGCAAAAGTCACAATGGTTTGTTAATAGCAAAATTTTTACCTTTAGATAAAAGTGTTATGATTGTTCATTCTAAGTTAAGTTAAATACATGAACAATGCAACCTTACTGTACAGTGTAACATTTTACTTTGGAGCTCTCTGAAAAATACATTAATAGTTCCTTTTACATTACTACTAGTACTGTTACTAGAAATAAAACAGATCTCCAGGAACCTCAAAAATGTGTGGGCCCTTAGAATCAACCCAGCCTCTGTGTGCACTCTGTGTTGGCGTGTGCTGTAGGCGATATGGCCTCTGATTGAATTCACTAAGTCTGTAAGACCATCAGCCTGATCAGAGGGCTCTTATCATGTGAGACACCTTGGCCTTTAGTGGACGCCTGCAGACATGGATTGCTCGAATGAGTGTCACGCTGTGGAGTTGATCAAAAGCCGCCGAGTGGCATTGTGTCACCGAAGCAGCTGGAGAGGCCGGAGGCCTGTTCAACACTGGCTGTAGGGCCCATTACAAATCAATCCCATGTTCTTTCCCTTTTAGCTCTTTCAAGATACTGTACTGCAGTCTCTACTATCGTTTGATCAGCAAGGAAAGACACTGAAATACTGATCATTATGAGAATGTCCATTCAACGATGCTACATAAAATTTGTACAGAGTAGGAAAAGACAAGAACAACATGTCTTTCTAAGGCAGGACAAACACTGTGCTAGTTCAAGAGGTGATTTAAACTCTTAGGAACCTAGGCACCACATCTGGTGTGCTTCACTCTGACATAATAAATATTTTGACGCTAACGTTATTTGTGATGTCAACATTTTTTTTTTTCAAAAAGGCACAGTGTTTTACAAATAAAGGTATACTTCACTCTGAAATTAAATTTCACACATTATTCATTCATCTTGAAGTGATTATAATACTTTACTTGTCGCTTAAATCTCACAAATCACACAAAATAAGACATTTATGAGCTGAAAAGTTGTAAACTTGACTTCCACAACAGGTAAAGCAAGTAAAAGTGGAAGTAAATAGTTACAGGTTTCCAGCTTTCTTCAAAAAAACAAAAACAAAACAACATATTTTGTGTTCAACAGAAGAAAGAAAGTTAAACAGGTTTGGAAGAAGTGAAAGGTGAGTAACTTGCAATTTAAAAACAATGAAATCTGGGAGCTCCTTCATCCTTTATATACTGCAATGGTTCCCACCTGTTCAGAAAGGACCCAAAAAAAACATTCTGATTGAACCACTCAAATCATATTAATATTTGTTGGAAGTTCATGGTATCTTTTGAATGTGTCAGGATGATTGCTGTCTATGGAGGATGAGGGAGCTCTCAGATTTCAATGAAAATATCTTGTCTAGAATTAAATTAGAATGTATTTGTGTTAAGAAAATTAACGAAGAACGAAGATGCTGCATGTCAATTGTAAAATCAGTTTTCCACAGATTAAACAATTAATCTGTGGAAGTTAATTTATAAAAAAATTATTATATATTCCAGCTTGCATCTCAGCCTGCCTGTCAGACATTTCACACTGGATGAAAGATCATCATCTTCAGCTTAACCTCGCGAAAACGGAAATGCTTGAAGTTTCTGCCAACCCAACTCTACACCACAACTTTTCAATCCAGATGGATGGGGCAACCATTACTGCATCCAAAATGGTAAAAAGCCTTGGAGTAACAATTGATGACCAACTAAACTGCTCGATCTTGCAGATTCGCACTCTATAACATCAGAAAGGTCAGACCCTTCATATCTGAACATGCAGCTCAACTTATTGTTCAAGCTCTTGTTCTCTCCAAACTGGATTATTGCAACTCTCTACTAGCCGGGCTTCCAGCTAATTCTATCAAACCTCTTCAGCTGCTTCAGAACGCAGCAGCACGAGTGGTCTTTGATGAACCCAAAGGAGCACATGTCACTCCGCTACTCACCTGTTTGCACTGGCTGCCAGTTGCTGCTCGCATCAAATTCAAAGCTCTGATGTTTGCTTACAAAGCGACCTCTGGCTTTACTCCTTCTTATCTGCTCTCACTTCTGCAGATTTATGTGCCCTCCAGAAACTTGCATTCTGTGAATGAACGTCGCCTCGTGGTTCCATCCCTAAGAGGGAAGAAATCACTTTCCCGAACTCTCGCATTCAATCTGCCCAGTTGGTGGAATGAACTCCCTTACTACATCAGAACACCAGAGTAATTTGCTGTCTTCAAGAAACGACTAAAAACTCAACTATTTAGTCTCCACTTTCCTTCCTAATCTTAACTGCCTCTCTGGCTATACCACTAACTGTACTCTCTCTCTCTCTCTCAAAAAAAAAAAAAAACATTACTAATGCTTTGCTTCTTAGACTTTACACACCTGAAACTTGTCTATAGCACTTGTTCACTGCTGCTCTTATAGTTGTGTAAATTGCTTCATTGTCCTCATTTGTGTATATATATATATATATATATATATATATATATATATATATATATATATATATATATATATATATATATATATATATATATACACACACACACACACACACACACACACACAGCTGAAGTCAGAATTATTTGCCCCCCTTTGAATTTTATTTTCTTTTAAAAAAATGTCCAAATGGTGTTTAACAGAGCAAGGAAATTTTCACAGTATGTCTGATAATATTTTTTCTTCTGGAGAAAGCCTTATTTGTTTTATTTTGGCTAGAGTAAAAGCTGTTTTAATTAAAAAAAAAAATAAAATGATTTAAAGGTCAAAATTATTGGCCCCTTTAAGCTATATTTTTTTCGATAGTTATATAATAACTTGCCTAATTACCCCGACCTGCCTAGTTAACCTATTTAACCTAGTTAAGCCTATAAATTTCACTTTAAGCTGTATAGAAAGGTCCTGAAAAATATCTAGTCAAATATTATTTACTGTCATCATGGCATAAAATAAATAAATTATTAGGAATGATTTATTAAAACTATTATGTTTAGAAATATGTTGAAAAAAAAAATCCTCTCTCCGTTAAACAGAAACTGTGGAAAAAAAATAAACAGGGAAGCTAATAATTCTGACTTTAACTGTGTGTGTGTATATGTATATATATATATATATATATATATATATATATATATATATATATATATATATATATATATAAAATCTATCTATTTACAATATATTTGCACAGCAATAATTTTTCTCTTAAGTTTTGTTTTCCACCAACATGTGTTTGTTAAATCATAAACACCATCTTGGAAAACTTTTCCCTATTAAGCTTTTCCTTCAAGCTAATTTGAGCAGTTCTGGCAAATGTATCACATTAACATATCATCTCGCCCTCAATCACACCATTGCAGAATGACTGACATACGTTCATCTCTAATTAGAGAGTGGACTTCAACACTCCACACACTTCCTTCCCTCTCACATGCAAACAGCCCATAGGGTTTGGATGACATCCAGTAGCTGTGTGTTAATTCATTCCCACCAAATCTGATTAATGATAACTGACTCCCAAAGCATTAACTCGATCATGACTGAGGAATACGACACGCCGCTCTCCAAATTGGTTTTTGAAGGGGATGCTGGGTATCCTATTTTTCTTTGAATTAAAACCCAATTTTCGGGAACTGTCTGGTAATTAGCAATGACATGCGCCTGACGGATGCCTTGTCCTTTGGCACGCAGCTTCTGTGCGGCAGGGAATTTGGAGAGTAGCAGCTCACTTCCATCAATCCACATCCACTACAGCAACAGCCGGCCAGTGATTGATTGACACCTGCTAACCAGGGCTTCAGCCAATGAAACGACAAGATCATATCTGTGGCTCATGATTGGTGGTTTCTTATAGGAGAAGACCATAAATAACTGTTGCCTTTAAATATTTATTTATTCAGAAACTGCAGGTAAAATACTGCTTATTTCACGCACCTGTTGATTTTGTTTTAGTCAGTGTTTTGTTTGTTTTTAGTCTAACATCTAAACATTCAAATGAACTTTTTTTTTTTGTTTTTATCAACCAATGATACCCAGTGATAACTATTCATTTTAGTCTATTCACCTGCAATGTTTTGCCTTAAGTATTTAATTGCTTGGATTGTTCTCGTCTGACCTATTTTCATGTTGTGCAGCATGACAAAACATGAAGCAAATAATACGAGCACATTTGCCAAACTGAATAAATCGGTTCATACTAAAGACAGCAATACTGAAGCAATTACAACCAACAAATGTTTATTGCAGCACCATCTGTGACCTTCTCTTCTAATTTGACTCATTTATTCCAAATGGTTGTTAAATTCGATGTTGTTCTTGATAGCAAACTGACTTAGTTAGCAGCTTAATTAGGATAGAATGTTGGCCTATGTAATCTGGGATTTTAAAGTAGCAGTAGCAAGTTAAATTCATAGTTAAATAGGTTTGAAGAATGTCCATACTGTAGTTTTGAGTGATTGCAATTAATAAAATAAAATTTATCAACTATTCAATAATTCTCATTAGGTTTATATTTTGCAGTTCTAGTTTAGATCTCACAATTTGTATTTTTACTAATCAAATCTTACAAAATATTGAATTCAAAATGTTTCTCGAAGGGATTAATAGTTGAAGATGTGCCTATAATTATTACTTATATATATTTATTTATTTTTATTTTTTGTAAGCGTGAAAATAGTATAAATAAGAAAAAGCTCACAATTAGCAAACGCAACACATTTTGAAATGAGATTTAGATCAATACACAACATAACCATCAATTTTAATTTCACTGTCAGAGATTTATTAGGACATTTCTGTATCTATAGTAATGATATTAGGTTTATATACAAACACAGACTATAAAATCATTTTTGAGTCAATATTTCTAATCCTAAGGTGAACAACCTTTAGATCTTTACCTAATTCAATTATAACAGAAAGACAATATATCAAGTTCTGTCAAGTCAAGTAATGAAAAAGACAAAAAAATAATAAATAACTGAAAATGATAAGATTGAAGAGATACACACATGCATCCTTGTAACTAACCACCATAATATTTATTGGCCATATTCTTATCCATCTGATTGTACAATGTGTACTGCTCATCTATCCATGTCTTTGAGAAAAATATTTTGAACATTGTATTGTGAAGTTTAACAAGTTATATGCCAGATTTTCTTGTATTATTGACAGAAATTGATCCAGTAGTGTAATCTTACTGAGTTAAGGCTACTAGAGTCAATTATCATATATGAACTTTGTTGGACTGGATATTACTCAAATTTGGTGTAATGTTAAATTCTTTAAATAATCATTCAGTCATCATCTGTGTCCAGACAATGTTTAGTCTAAATTATCATTATAAATATAAGTGATGAAGTAGTGTAAAACATATGAATCCAAAGAAACATTCATGAATTAAATGAAATAATCTAGGTTTTAGGTAATTGCTTATGTTGAGGATGCATGGAATTATATTAATTCCGAAATTCCAGATATAATTAATAAACATGTATTAAACAGAACTGTTAGAGTCAAAAGCATTTACCTTGGATAAGATATGATCATATTAAACTTTATGTTTAAGGAATCTGTGCAAGGTTAACTGTGAAATTTTTGTAAGGATTTTTCCCGTTATTTTCATAATCTTAAATGATATTGGAATCATTTAAATACAATTTTGAATTAATATTATAAAAGCTCTGGTATAATGCCTAAATAGAGCATCACTCCTATTTCGCATCCTTCACTTATTTCTCAAGCCTTTAGCCAATGTTTCCTCGAACTGTTGTTGAACAATGATAGTTTCAGGTTCCATATTATTGCCTTTTCTTTAAACCCTACTTAGTTTTCTTTTAGGAAAATGATGCCAGTCAATGTCTACTATGGGATCTTAAAGTGAATGGTAGTGGCATGGATGGCTTGGAAAATTCATAATATAAATTTATTATATCTGCTGACAATGCATTAACATATTATCTTGGCAATTTAACAAACTTGTCCCGTTCCCTTGATAAAGAAATCTGAATTATTCATCTGTTTAAAAATGGAAAGTCGTTTGATATGGATAATGGTCCAATTTGTTCTAATGTATGGAAACAATCAATTATTTATACTAGTTATATCAGTAAACATTTTATCACTATTTCAGACCTACTTTTTTGACAACTTTTTTTTTTTTTTTTTACAAAGAATGTGTTCTCATCTTTTGACTAAGGCCAGGCAACTGATCAAATTTCATTGATCTTTCAAAGGCATTTGATTTGGACAATCATTACCTTACTCTTCACAAATTGTCTTCTATTGGTTTAACCAGAAATAGAGGACAATATGTTGCATTCCAAGGCTCTCCATCTGCTTATTTTCTTGATGAGAAAGGTGTTCAAGGTTTTACTTCGGGACCACAAAATGTTTTTTTTTTTTTTTTCAATTTTCATTAATGATATTTCACAAATATGTTCAAATTGCTTTGTATATATTTATGCTGATAATACTGCTAATTGCATGCCTATTTATTTATTTATTGATATTTTTCAAATCCAGAACTCTTTACAATCTGGTATTGATTTGGTTAAATAAATGGTTTCACAACAACATGCATATTTTAAACAAGTCTTTCTATATAAGAAAAAGTCCTTGAAACATCCATTTTATACACTTTCTTTTCTTTTGAACTGAGCATTACTTTTGATAATGGTTTAACTCTTGAGTCTGTTGATTCTATTAAATGTCTTGATCTTTGGAGTAAACCCTGAACTTAATTTAAAACTCCATATTGATTACATTGCTAATAGCATATTTAGTTAGAAAGTTAATTAGAAAATAATTATTTATCAGGTAGTATTATCACTAATAGATTATGCTTATTATGTTTATCAATACACCTATGTATTTAAGGATATTTATCTGAAGTTCCATAATATAGTTTATAAATTTTTGTATAGATTTGTGTTTAGGTGTACATTTTATCTTCATCATTGGCATACTGTGTGTGTAAAATTCTTAGTTTGTTACACCCAAAGTATTTAAATGAATGCTAATTATTTTAAAATGTGTTTAGTTGATTGTCCTTGGTATTTGAAACAGTATTTGATTCAGTATAGATATGTTTATTTGACATGCTTCCTTTTTTGTTCTCAGAATCTTTTCTTTCAATCTTCAAAATATGACACTATATTATTGCTTCCATATTTATTTTAGCTAAAATATATATTTTTTATTTCATAAGACATAGTATACATAACAGTTTTGCTTAATTATTCAACAGTAAAAAAACATTCTTTTCCCTCAGCTTTGGAAAAAGACTGATGAAATCAAGAGACAGAGAAGATTTTCTAATTAAAACTTTGATCACAGAGTTTATTAAGCAACATGTTTAATCCTTTTTAAGGTTTAATCATGTCCATACTATGTAAGGCTCTAAATCACACCACATTTTTTAAACACTTCAAAATGTTAAACAGCAGAGTGCAACAATCTCCTTTTATTTATTGCAGAATGTTTTTAATGCACGGTTGAAATTAGCTTTCAAAACTGCATACTAAATAATCCATGGAAATTGTATACCATCTGGTGGCACATTTATTGTAATCTAACATAATTTTTGCTCACTCAACAACATATATGTGCAAGATATAAATATGCAAATTAAGATGTGTTCAGCTATGTTAACACACCTGTTCAAACTCTCCATAAAGAGAATAGAAGTTGTTGAGCATGGATGAACAGTCTGGGACAAGCCATTGAACTATTCATAATAGTTTTAATCACTGTTACGTTACTAACTAACTAAGTAAATAATTAAATAATCAAAAAAAAAGTGCATATTTCACAGCAGTTATAGAGTCTCAAATGTGTGGTCCTAAAAGTGTTAAATTTTCTCATAAGAAAGATGACTGTGGCAACATTTTATTACAGTTGTTCATGCATGGAAAACAGCAGTTGGGAAGTCAAATGGCCCTTAAAGGTTAATGCTTCACCGCATTTGAAAATAACATACCACCTACACTAAGGCTACATCCACACGAAGTCGGAGATTTCCCCATCCAATCTGTTTTTATCTCTTTTTTTCTTGTATTAAAATATCTGCAACCAAATCAAACCCCTGAAACTGGTTAAAAACAATGTAGTAGACATACCAGACTAAACTGAGGTGCTGTAAATCTTCCACTGAGATACAGTACACAAAAAAAGTAGAAGCACATAAACATTACACAATGGCTGTGTCCAAAATCGTCTAGTAATGCATTTGAATTTACTACTCGACCGTTAGAAAAGTACGTTTTATATAGTATGAATATGAGTAGCATGAATGGATTTTGGACGTACTACATCTGCCGTTTTGTCATAATCACATGACCTATCCACCTCAGTTGTGTCATTTCACTCCCATTCATTAATTCTCTCATGATGCATCATAGGATAGCGTAGCATGCATCGGATACGCCAGAAGTAGTAGGTCATCCGGGTACTTCTCGTATACTGTTTTCAAATTCTATGAATACTCTACTCGGCTCAAATGCGTATTATATAGTATGGAAGTGTGCAATTTTGGACGCAGCCCAAGGCTGTGTCCGAAATCTAATACTTCCATACTATATAGTAGGGTTGTTGCGATACCATTATTCATGTTATGATTTTATACCAGCCGAAGTATCATGATACCAAGTAGTATTGTGATACTATAATTCATAACTCAAATAAATGAAATAAAGAAACTGTCAGAAATACTTTAATACTGTCAGAAATATTTAATACAGAAATACTGTCAGAAATAATTTATATAATAGGCCTACCTGAATTGAACTAATGATTCCCTTATTATTGAAAAAAGTATTTGCATGTCACTTCACCTGAAATGTATTTGTTTTTTTTTGTTTATTTTGTATGTAACTGAGCAATAAAAAATGCATTAAAATAAAGATACAAATTATACTAAATTAGGCTGCACGGTGGCGTAGTGGGTAGCACATTCGCCTCATAGCAAGAAGGTTGCTGGTTCAAGCCTCGACTGGGTCAGTTGGCATTTCTGTGTGGAGTTTGCATGTTGTCCCTGTGTTCGCGTGGGTTTCCTCCAGGTGCTCCAGTTTCCACCACAAGTCCAAAGGGCTATAGGTGAATTGGTTAAGCTAAATTGTCCGTAGTGTATGTGTGTGAATGGAAGTGTATGGGTGTTTCCCAGTGATGGGTTGCAGCTGGAAGGGCATCTGCTGCTAAAAACAAATGCTTGATAAGTTGGCGGTTCATTCTGCTGTGGCGACCCCAGATTAATAAAGGGACTAAGCCAAAAAGAAAATGATTGAATAAATCTTCCAAAACACCACTTGCATCTGGATGAAAAGCATATACAGTACAATATGATGCTACATTTTTATTAAATGTGTCTTTGTGTAGACGAGTGTAAATCTTAGTCTAATTCTAACTAATAATATTAAAAATGCTGAAACAACCTTGACATTTCACCTTGGTGTAAAGAGGCTTTGAGATATACATACGGAAATACATTTGCATTACGATTTTAGTTTTTTCAATCAATTCCATCGACACAAGTTTATAAAATTAGGCACCTAAGAATGCAGACTGTTTCCACAAGCATCAGTGAAAAAATGGGTCTTTCTCAGAAGCTAATGTACGATGATTGATTTCCACCTGCGCAATAACTGTATTCCTAAAAATATCCCACTACTAAATATTCCACAGTCAACTGTAAGTGTTATTACTATAAGTCTCTCCATCTGCTTATTTTCTTGATGAGAAAGGTGTTCAAGGTTTTACTTCGGGACCACAAAATGTTTTTTTTTTTTTCAATTTTCATTGAGGATATTTCACAAATATGTTCAAATTGCTTTGTATATATTTATGCTGATAATACTGCTAATTGCATGCCTATTTATTTATTTATTGATATTTTTCAAATCCAGAACTCTTTACAATCTGGTATTGATTTGGTTAAATAAATGGTTTCACAACAACATGCATATTTTAAACAAGTCTTTCTATATAAGAAAAAGTCCTTGAAACATCCGTTTTATACACTTTCTTTTCTTTTGAACTGAGCATTACTTTTGATAATGGTTTAACTCTTGAGTCTGTTGATTCTATTAAATGTCTTGATCTTTGGGGTGAACCCTCAACTTAATTTAAAACTCCATATTAATTACATTGCTAATAGCATATTTAGTAAAAAAGTTAATAAGAAAATAATTATTTGTCAGGTAGTATTATCGCTAATAGATTATGCTTATTATGTTTATCAATACACCTATGTATTTAATGATATTTATCTGAAGTTCCATAATATAGTTTATAACTTTTTGTATAGATTTGTGTTTAGGTGTACATTTTATATTCATCATTGGCATACTGTGTGTGTAAAATTCTTAGTTTGTTACACCCAAAGTATTTAAATGAATGCTAATTATTTTAAAATGTGTTTAGTTGATTGTCCTTGGTATTTGAAACAGTATTTGATTCAGTATAGATATGTTTATTTGACATGCTTCCTTTTTTGTTCTCAGAATCTTTTCTTTCAATCTTCAAAATATGTTACTATATTATTGCTTCCATATTTATTTTAGCTAAAATATATAAGTGTTATTACTATAAGTGGAAGCAACTGGGAGGAACAGTAGTTCAGCCATGAAGTGTCAGTCCACATAACATCATAATCCACACATGGTAAGTCAACAGCTAAAGACCTCCTAACTTTGTGTAGCTTTCAGATTTGCTCAAGAACAGTATGCAGGGAGCTTCATGGAATGGGTTTCCTTTGGTGAGCACCTGTATTTAAGCCTTTAGCCATTCAAGTTTAAGGCACAACACCACTAGAGCAGGTCAGATGTGATCTCTGGAGTGACCAATCACACCAATCTGTGTGGCAACCCAATAGACAAGTACAGCGGTACATGCCTGATGCCATTGTGTCATGTGTAAAGTTTGGTGGAATGAAATTAGGGTGAGTTGTAGGTCAGGGAGAGAAATTAGGGAGAGTAGGTCAGTTGGCATTTCTGTGTAGAGTTTGCATGTTCTCCCCATGTCCACGTGGGTTTCTTCTGGGTGCTCTGGTTTCCCCCACAGTCAAAGACATGCACTATAGGTGAATTGAAGAAGCTAAATTGTCCATATTGTGTGTGAATGAATGCAAGAGTGTATGGGAGTTTCCCAGTGCTGGGTTGTGGCTGGAAGGGCATCCGCCACGCAAAACATATGCTGGATAAGTTGGTGGTTTAATCCGCTGTGGTGCCCCCTGATTAATAAAGAGACTAAGACGAAAAGAAAATGAATGAATGAATGAATGAAATTAGGGCGTGGAGTTTTTTTTCAGGGAGTGGGTTCCAGTGAAAGAAAATCTTAATCCTTTAGCATAACAAGACATTTTGAGCAATTGTATGCTCCCAAATTTAAAAGAACAGTTTGGGGATGGCTCCTACATTTCTTCAACATGACTGCACACTGCAATGCCCATACAAACATGGTGGTAAGAAACTTGAGTGGCCTGCACCGAAATCCACATAAACACTACAAAACAATGTGGAAAACCTTCCCTGAAGAGGTAATTGTGTTATAGCTCCCAAAACTCAGACCAAAGACCAATTTAAAAAATAAATAATGTTAAAAAATTATAATGTTAAATAAATAAAGTTAAATTTCAAAAAATAAAATGTCCATCCACATGAAATGCAAAAACACTCTACAGGTATAATGCGCTGTAGTGATGGGAAGTTCGTATCATTTTACTGACTCGGATCTTTGAGTCTCGTTCATCGAGATGAACGAATCATTTTTCGAGTCATTTCATTCATTTGGTTCAATTTGCCAAAATATAATTACAATTTTACAAATTGCTTCCAAACACATCTACAACGAGCCCAAAGGTTTGATCACACTACAAACAAGTCATAAATAGAATACTATAAGAAGGAGAAACTAATAATTCATTGTTTACCTGCTCTTTTGTCTATGAAAGTATTTTTGTCTTTTTGCTCAGCTCACCTCTTTATATCTTCAAATTTCAGTGGTTCGTTCATGTCACACTGACAGCCACATATAATCCACAATGTACACAGTCTGAGCCGAAAGAAGCTATGATTAGTTCACCTTTCAAAATCTCTTTCCGGCTCTAAAGGCATATGATTGGCTTCTGTCTTTCACGTGTTGAATGAACTACTCAGACTGAGGACTCGAGAAATGAACGGATCAAATCTTTTTCTGGCTCTAAATGCAGATGATTGGCTACGCTTTAGTCTTTCACGTGATGAACGAATGATTCAAACCCAATAGAGGACTCGAAAAATGAACTAATCTTCTCCCGCGCTACACAACGTGCGCATACACGAATGAATGAATTACTTATTTCATTCGAGTCATTCGTTCTTTTGTCACAAAACATGAAAAAAGCATAAGAGATGAGTGATTTTATAAATCAAATTGTCTTTGTGAACCGTTTTGTAACATGTGAAGCTGCAGGCATTAGAAACATGAACACTGTTTAATTGTTGTTTATTGTTTTATAATTCTTTTTCCAGAAAATCTTTATAACAAAACAAATTACTTTAAAATCACAATAATAAAAACAAACAAAAGAAAAAACAAAATAGTGCACATCAAGCTAGACTTTTTAATAAATAAAAACAAGTAAACTTTAAATTAAATAACACATTTGTGCCATAAAAACTTTATATCAAATAGGGCAACTCTTCCCAATAGTTGTCTTTTTATGAAACAGCAATTTAACTGAAAAATAATTCAAATAAAAAAAATACAAAAGGCACAGAGCCTAATGAGCTTAACAACTGACTTTAGAATATTAAAACAACAGTGCAGCACAAGCTTGGCTTTTTTTTTTTTTTTTTATTAAATAAGCTTTAAAACAACACTTTGGCTTTACTTGTTGGACTTGTCTTAAGGTTTGTAGCATTCAAAAACACAAACTCCTGAACCTTTGATAGGCTGAGTCTGTTTCTTCTTTCTGATGATTTTAAGTGATTCTTTTGTCATTGCTTGTTGGTCATAGGATAAAAGCTTCTGCTAAATGAGTAAATGTAAATGCAATCTTTTTTATACAAATATTAGACCAATACAAAAAGTCTGCATAGAAAAAAACATTATTGAACAAAAAATGGGGTAAAAATGAACAAATTACAAATCACTTGTTATTGTAGAATATGATTAATTTATCATATAGCCTAACTTAGTGTTTGTTTTCTGATAGCAAAGCAGCTATGTATATTATATTTATTTTTTTTTTTTTTGGTTTCATGGTTCAATTTATTTGTAAAATAACAAAAAATAAAACCACATATCCACCAGAAAAAAGAAACAACAACTTAGTGACAATAGGACAGACCTTTTTTATTTCTAAGAAAATGCTTTTTAGGTACACATTGTTTGGTGATTTTATGAAAAGTCTAAAATATGATCCATGATGCAACAAATTTTCAGTTTTACATAAGTATTACTGACTGGGGTTCTTGTTGCAGTCTACAGTGGAGCTACAGTTTAAGATCAGAAATGCACATAATAATAATATTAATAGTAATAATATTATTATGATAATTAATTATGATGATGCACCCGTCTCTAAAGAGTATCTGGAACCATTTACTAATTTCTACACCCAATTCTGCTGTAGTGTCAAGTCAAGTAAGAAAGACGAATGACTCGAAGAGATGAACGGATCAACTCTCTTTCCAGCTCTAAACGCATATGATTGGCTCGTGAGGAACGAATGACTCAAACCCGATAGAGGACTCGAGAGGTGAATGGATCAAATCTCTTTCCGGCTCTAAATGCAAATTATTGGCTTCTGCCTTTCCGTAATGAACGACTCAAAAGACTTGAAAAATTACCACCTGCACAAATGTGCGCATACGCGTATAAATGAATCCCTCCCAGAGAGGACTCGTAGTTCCTGAGTCATATTGTAGATTCGTTCAAAATGAAGGAATCGTTCAAGAATGACCCATCACTAATGCGCTGTCAAGAGCATATAATTCTAAGCACAATGCAAAGTTTGCCACTTCGAAACTTTATGACCTGTTTAACTGAAAATACTTCAACTTGGTAGTAGTTTTTTTTTTTTAAAAAGATCTGGTTGCAGTCACCTGATATTGCAATTTCCATGAGGTTGTGTAGAAAAAGCTACATTTTTAAACATAGCCCTCTTTGTGTGAATAGGACCCAAGATTGGGATGTCATTAATATACATAAACATGCATATATTAACATATTAGGACTTTAAAGGGGTAGTAAACACAAAAATGGAAATTCTGTCAAGAATGTTTCAAACCATGCAAAATACTGAGAATAAATGATGACAGCGGTTTTTTTTGTTTGGGTGAACTATCCCTTTAAGCCCCAAAGTAGGGCGTGCAGGCCAAAGTTGGCCCATGGTAACCTTCAGTTTGGCCCATGATATTACATATCATGATATTATATATATATTATATATATATATATATATATATATATATATATATATATATATATATATATATATATACATATATATAAGGAAATGACCCATGACCCATGGTAAGTTTAATGTAATATGGTTCGGTATATTCATCTTCGGCCCACAGCCCTCAATCAAGTTTGGTTCTTGGCCCTTTATAAGAAAAAGTTTGGGCGCCCCTGCTTTAAGGCTTCATAATAAATCTAAATGAAATCAAAATAATAATTTAGCAAAAGCTACTATTGCCCATCTTGGTGTCCTGCACCAAGGGACAGGGAAACACAGCTCTGTGATCACCAGTACATCTCCTGCGGTGGCCAGAGGGCACTCTTGCATGGAAACTGCAAATATGCCACAAAGAGGAGACTCTATTGATTCAACACGACTAATAAACACATATCTAAGGTATCAATATATATTTGATTTCTTGAGAAGGATTTATTTCAGACTCTTGACTGAAGTAATGGAGTGAGTTTGGGGTAAACCTATATTATTAAATGTAGCATCTTCACATGCTGTCAGGTGTAGCAGCAACACACAGTTGTAAAGAAGCTAGAGATTTCAGAATCATGCCAATGAATTAGTCTTCTATTTTTGTGTAGCTTGTAACTGAACTATGGCTCTGTGTGTAATGAACTTTACTCTATTTGGTGATTACAGCTGATTACACAACCAGCTTTACTGACAATATGTGCATAAAAATCACCATTGATTAATCATGCAGCCCAATTGGACATTGCATATTCAATAATTGTATTTGGAGATACAAGGTGCCATTATATACTGCCTCTATTGTTAATTTAAGCCAGCAACTCCACTTGTGACTTAATTACTTTTTTCATTGGACAAATATAGGCTGATCTTATTCAAATGAGTACATAATACAAACCCCTACAACATGCTTCTGTTAAATAAGAGTTTTAGCCCTTGCTTAAAACCTTCCATACACTGTAAGATTTGTCTGAAATCAGCTTAAATGACTCTTGATATATACCCAAGTAGGACATGCACCTCATTAAACATCCTTGGTTAGCCCTGGAACAACAGTTTTTCTAAACAAATAGCATCTACCCAATTTAAAACTCCTAAATTCACACTATACTGTTGAACCCGCAACCTTGAGCCAAAAAGCCTGATAGGGACATTGTCTGAGGTCCAAGAAGGATTGCCGATCCAGGAACATGTCCTACTTGAGTAAATCCCATTAAGTAAACTGCAGCATGGTTTAGTTTCAGCACTGCAGGATTCGGGGGGGTTAACATGTGATACAAATAAACTGCAGAACCACAGCGGGACGGAAAATACTATTTGTGCCAATTTACGGCTAAATAAGCACAAGCGGGGATACAAGGTCAACTTGCGGTGTCTCAACTCTGTAAGGACAGCACACACACATGAGTGTTTTCCCCTTCAGTTTTAATAGAAAGTGCTACATCACTGTGAGGCCATTTCTATTTTGAAAGTTGCATACTACAAGGTCTGCTAATTATGATGATTAATTCACACATAGCACGAGCAACGTCCTCAAGAGGGTGTTGGTGAGTGTGTGTGTGTGCACGTGTGTGTGTGTGTGTTTGTGCAGATGAACATGTAATTCAGGCACTGCGGTGATGTGCATTACCGTGGCCTGCTTTCACAACACCTGAGAGTGCCTGTGAATTTTCCTGATCTCAGCTGTTCAATTTTTTTTTTTCTGTGCTTTGCCATATTTGTGATGTAGTTACAGTCTCCTAGACTACGAGAAAAAAAGAAACTTGAACAAAAAAGAAACTTTGCAAGTAAGCACACAAACCAAATTAAATTACAGCAAAAGAGGCTTCTACTCTATTGAATATCTGACTAAGGGTGTGTTTTCATCTCTCACCATTTAAAAAACAGTAAAGTTACAAAAGCTACAAATGGAAAACTTTCATGATGTATTTGGTCATTTATCGGGACTATAAAGACATTTTGGGGGCATAAAACATGTCATTTTTTCCAAGAGTTGGTAAATTATAGTTTACTGTCTAATATCGTGGAACTGCAAAAGATAATGAATAAATAATTATATAATAAATAAAATAAAAATAAAATAAAAAATATTTTGTTTTCAGACAACTCAAGTCAAAATGAAGTGAGTTTCTCCATTAAACAAACTAAACATTCTGCCCGTGGGGTAAGTAAATTAGGATAAAACTATTTATTTTCTTTCTTTGTTTATATATATGAAGACATGGTCAAGACAACCTGCTGCATTTCAAACCAAGCATCAGAATGAGGAAGAAAGGTGATTTAAGTGACTTTGAACGAGGCATGGTTGTTGGTGCCAGATGGTCTGTCTATTTCAGAAATTGCTGATCTACTGGGATTTTCATGCACAACCATCTCAAGGGTTTACAGAGAATGGTCTAAAAAAGTTAAAATATCCAGTGAGTGGCAGTTCTGTCTTGTCACAAATGCCTTGTTGATGTCAGAGGTCAGAGGAGAATGGCCAGACTGGTTTGAGCTGATAGAAAGGCTACAGTGACTCAAATAACCATTCGTTTACAACAGAGGAATGCAGAAGAGCATCTCTGAACACACAATGCATTGAACCTTGAAGCGGATGGGCTACAGCAGCAGAAGACCACACCGGGTGCCACTACTGCCAGGTAGGAACAGGAAACTGAGGTTACAATTCACACAGTTACCTGGTCTGATGAGTCTTGATTTCTGCTTGATTTTGGCATCAACAACCTGAAAGCATGGATCCATCCTGTCTTGGATCAACGGTTCAGGCTGGTGGTGGTGTATTGGTGTGGGGGATATTTTTTTTGCCACACTTTTAGTACTAATTGAACATTGTGTCAATGCCACAGCCTACATGAGTATCATTGCTGACCATGTCCATCTCTTTAAGTACCGACAATATACTCATCTCCTGATGGCTACTTCCAGCAGGATAATGTGCCATGTCATAAAGCACGAATCATCTCAGACTGGTTTCTTTAACATGACAATGAGTTCACTGTACTCAAATGGCCTCCTCAGTCACCACATCTTAATTCAATAGAGCAACTTTGGGATGTGGTGGAATGGGAGATTCGTATCATGGATGTGCAGCCGACAAATCTGCAGCAACTGAATGATGCAATCATGTCAATATGGACCAAAATCTCTGAGGAATATTTTCAGTGCCTTGTTGAATCTATGCCACAAAGGATTAAGGCAGTTCTGAAGGCAAAAGGGTACCTTTTGGCGATGTACCTTATAAAGTGGCCGGTGAATATATAAATATACATAATTTATGATACCATGTGGCATTAAATAGTTTTTTATTTACTAAACTGAAAGGCACAAAAAAGTAATTTTGATGTTTGTTTATGAAATACATAACAGTTTAGTTAAAACAGTTAGCTTGGTAAAGTTTTAGATTTTATGTTCATAGCAGAGTTGCCTATGCTGCATTAGGGACTATTTACCAAAATACATCCACATTGCAAAATATTGCACTAGACCACTATGGTACAGTAGTAGTAGAAGTAGTAGTAGTAGTAAATACTTTGTGAGTTATTGATTATACACTTTTCCCAATAACTTAATTTTTGCACACAAGCAATAAACATTTGTTTAAGAAAACAAAATACAACATCTTTTTACACATTGAAAGGTTTGTTACTCAATCCCCAATGCATTTTTTCATACAGTATGTATATAGTACACAAGATTTATTATTATTATTATTATTATTATTATTATTATTATTATTATTATTATTATTATTATTATTATTTTATTATTTTTATTTTTTTTTTTTCATTTTAAGGTTTGTAGCTCATTCTACTGAATAATAATAGAATTGTTGATGGGCCATACATTCAACCTGCGCCACATAGGAGTAAAAATAAAATAAATGTTATCTTGAACAATGTAAATGTGGACAACACTACATGCAAAACTTTTTAAAAACGCAAAGGTAAAATGTGAATTCTGTATACACTCTATAGACAGAATTAATCCGAGCCAAACATTTTTAAAGATTAACAGTCTGTCTCAGCATGGTTATACAGAAACTCTTAAATGAAGAGCTCAGGGGCTCAAAACAAGGGGGAATTACCGTACAGTGAACTGAAAACACTTGCGCGTGGCGTGAAATCATGCGGGCCCCTTACGGTGTACCTGTCAGAAATTATTGCAGTCACAGTAATGGCACTGACCACAGGCCCCATTCGCTGTTTGTTTTAATTACATCCTCCATATGACAAGGGCAGCTGTCAGAAGGCTGGCAACGTGCAGATCATTAGCAACGGCTCTATCCATGGATTTGCCGTTGCAATTTACCGTGAAGCTTGCCAACAATATTTCGTCACCTGTTTCAACGTGCCTGGAAGCACCTTTGAATATTATTAGGCACAACAGACCCAAAAAGCTGCAAACAAAAAGCCACTAGTTCACGAGAAGAGTAGAAAAGGGCTTGGATAATTGAGTTAGGAACGTAAACTAACCTTTATCGTGTCCTTGTGCTTTAATTACCTGAAGAAAAAGTTGAATGTTAGTGCACTCAGGTTCACAACAGCGGACTTAAGTGCTGATAGCTTTCCTTCTTTCCAAGGGATTCTGACAAGATCATTATCCGATGACATTGTCCTCTTGCCAAAGGCAAAAACATGTCCGTTTATTTTTATTTTTTAACTGAGGTGTATTTGGAGCTTTCCCTTCTTCTGCAAATGAGAGAAACATTTCTGAGACACTAATTATCAACCCTCCAGACTCTGGCATTGTTTTCTGCACAGTTTGGGGGAAACGGTGTTAATCTTGCTAATGAAAATGCTGACAAAAAATGTTAGTTGATGAAAGCTTTTTGCATAATTTACTTTATCAACAATAATGAAGAGAAGATGCAAGATGCAACATTATGAAAATTAAACAATTTTAATTAAAAGCATACTGTTAACAAAAATATGATGTGATAAAGTACACCGTGGGTTATTAAAAATTATCTAACAGTATTCTCAGATGAAAAAGGCAGGAAAAATTGCTATTTGATCAACAAAAAGTATTTATTTAAAACAAGATTATAATTGTTAACAAAAATGAATGAAACAACAAAAACTAGAATTGAAAAAACATTTCCATTAAAGAGCCCATTTTATGGGTTTTTGAAAATGCCCTTCCATGTAGTAACACAGCTCTAAGTGAAGTGAAATGTCCAGCTAAGGCTTAAATCTGTAGGTGTACAGTGTTTAAAACTGTTGATTCATCTATAAAAGAGTCGACTCATAGTGCTTCAAACGAGTCGTCTTGATAACGAGTCATTAGGTGTTTCGTGATGACGCGACCACGAAACACAAGTAGTTGTGCGCGCAAACCCGGGAGATTTTAAACCTGCGGCCCCGCCCACTAACAGAAAAAAAGCCACACACACACACATACACACAGACACCGGTCGAATGAAGTCACGCTGTGCAGATGGATATTATTGACAGTCCACCCAAAGATGAAACCTCAGCAATATAGCCCAGCCTTGAGCAGTTCGAGTGCTTCTGGAAACTACATGCTTACAAAGAAGACTTCATCGGTTTGTTAAAGGAAGGATCAGTAAAGACTGTCAGAACATGGATCAGTGCATCATAAATCAGTTTCTACCTCCACTTCACAGGTCTAAGTACGTGCGATTAAAATTACTGCCTCGTTTACTCTATCTTGCAAATTATGTATTTAGTTGTGTTTTGTTACTTGTAACCGTGTGTACTGTATCAGGTTAACTCTTTATTCTCATATCGCGTGTAAAGCCACGTTGAAATCGCGACGCGTGGCGCTTTGTTTACGAATCGTCAGCTGTTCCTACACACATGCAACGGTCAAGTTTCAAAATAGTTCAGCTCAGGATCGAGGTGAGGTGTCTAAATTGTACCCAGCAAGCTGAACTGGTGCTCTAGGCGTGTATCGTGTTCTCTGGGGAGGAGGGTAATGTGTGTGCGTGTTGTCTCCTCTGAGGAGGGTAATGTGTGTGTGCAGGACCAGAGCAAGCTGATCTGCCGCTCTAGGCAAAGGATGATCACGCCGCCCTCAACCCGATAGTGAAAACGAAAGGGACCTGTTAGTAAAGTGAGGACCGGGGGTGGGGAGGGGATGTCGCGGTTGAAATTGAAGACCGGGGGGTATTCGCAGATATAACTGATATTTTCTGCCACCCTAGGTCGCCTCTATGGACGCGCCGGCCCTGTGTGTGTGTGTGTGTGTGTGTGTGTGTGTGTGTGTGTGTGTGTGTGTGTGTGTGAAAACAGCAGGTAGACTGTGACAGGCTAGGAGATCTCCTCGCCAGTTCTTGGACTTTTTGCTTAATAAAATAGTTTGTCGTCAGTATTTTCTAGTCCATCGTCTGTATTTACATTCACCCACTGGCAGCCAAAATCCACTATGAAGCGTGTATGCACTATGACTACTTTTATGTTGTTGATTAGCTGCTGGGCATTTCACTCTGTCTCGCGCTGAAGCCTGTCAGTGTCGACCAATCGCAGCAGGCTGTCATCGGTCCAATCAGCGCAGATTAGTTTCGCGCTGAGGAAGGGTTTGGGAACAAATGAATCACTGAACGATTCATATGGGAGTCGCTGGGATAATTAGGTAAAAATAAATGCAGATTATAAGACCATGAAAGTGTTTTTTGACCTTGTATGCATATTAGACTGTTGTTGGAGACCCTTACAACCAAAATATGACCCTATTTCATGTATAATAGGGGCTCTTTAACTAAAATAAAAATGAGAAAGAAAAAGTAAAATTAAAACAAAATAAAAATAGAACTGAAACTGTATTGTGTACATACAAAACTAACCGAAACTAACTAAAATTATAGCAAAAACATCCTTCGTTTTCCTCTTTGTAAATGTATTTAATACATACTGTAAGCCTTTTAGAAGTATTTGCTTCATGCTGCCAGGTGTTTGAGCCATACGAGACCTCAGAGTCTGTGATCCTACTGCCATTGGGCAGATCAAGCTGGTCCTGCTCCAGTCATCCGGTTGAACGAATTCATCAAATCGACCTGCATCATTTTATACGATTCGCGTCTCCAGTAACTTTAAGCACTTATCCAGATATCCCCCTCTGCCTCAAATAAAGCAATATATTCAGAGTTATTCAGTTATTAGAATGGTACACTGGGATGAACCGATGATACTGCGTATGCATAATTCAATGAACCGAACACAAACAGTGCATCACAGCCTGCTGTGACTGAACTAAACCTGAACAACTGCAGCCTCAAATAAACCGAGGATCTGGCGAAGCATATGTTTCTTTCATAACAGAAAGTCATAATGGAATATAAATAAATAAATCATGCTTCAGTTGGGTTGCAAAATGTAATTGTAGGATAATAATCAGATCATGGTGAAGCTTTAACTGATTGAAAGTATGATTTAGAATTTATGACTACATATTTTTGATATGTTGCGTCCAAACTTGGGAAGATTGTAACAAAGGATTTGGTTCACGTTAAAGATCCAAACTTCCCATCACTACTGCATTTACCCTCAGAAGCAGCCTTGCACACATATTTTACTTAAGGCTGCTATGTTGTGCACTGTTGTATTTGAATTTGAGGATGGGTAAATGGTAGTGTACTTGTGTCAAGAAAATGTAGGGTTTAAGTTTTTAATATTTATTCTAATGATTTTGTATCTTGCATCTAACAAAAATCCAAAACTAATTTCCAAAAAAAAAAAAAAAAAAAAAAAAAAAACTAAAACTAATACTGAAACTAATAAAAACTAAACTAAAACTAAGCAATTTTAAAATATAAAAACTATTTAAAAATAGCAAATCTACTTTACCTATTATCTAAAACTATTTAAAGAGCCCATATTATAGATGAAATAGGGTCATATTTAGGTTGTAAGGGTCTCCAACAACAGTCTAATATGCATGCAAGGTCAAACAACACTTTGATGGTCTTATAATCTGCATTTATTTTTACCTAGTTATCCCAGCGACTCCCATATGAATCGTTCAGCGATTCATTTGTTCCCAAACCCCTCCTCAGCGCGAAGCTAATCTGCGCTGATTGGACCAATGACAGGCTGCTGCAATTGGTCGACGACACTGACAGGCTTCAGGGTGAGACAGAGTGAAATGCCCAGCAGATTATCAACAATATAAAAGTAGTCACAGTGTACACACGCTTCATAGTGGATTTTGGCTGCCAGTGGGTGAATGTAAATACAGACGATGAACTAGAAAATACTGACGACTAACTATTTTATCAAGCAAAAAGTCCAAGAACTGGCGAGGATATGTCCTAGCAGTCTACTTGCTCTTTTTACACACACGCACACACAGGGCCGGCGCGTCCAGAATAGAGACGGCGCGGCGGCGACACCTCCCTCCCCCTCCGCGTCCTCAGTTACATCCGCGATTACAACCCTAAGATTTCAACCGCGACACCCCCCCCCGGTCCTCACTTTACAAACGGGTCCCTTTGATCACCCTTTGCCTAGAGCTTTACCCTATTCAGAGACACACACACACACACATCAACCTCCTAAGAGGAGACACTCATACAAACGACCGTCCTCAGAGGAGACACACACACACATTACACACACACACATAGCTGACTATCCATAAACAAAGCGGCACGCATCGCGTTTTCAACGTAGCTTTACACGCGAAATGAGAATATAAAGAGTTAACCTGATACAGTACACGCGGTTACAAGTAACAAAACACAACTAAATGCATAATTTGCAAGCTAGAGTAAACGAGGCAACAATTTTAATCGCACGTACTTACACTGGTGAAATGGGGGAAGAAACTGATTCATGATCCACTGATCCTTGTTCTGACAGTCTTTACTGATCCTTCCTTTAACAAACTGATGAAGTCTTCTTTGTAAGCAGGTAGTTTCCAGAGGCTCTCGATCTGCTCAAGGCTAGGCTATATTGCTAAGGTTTCATCTTTGGGTGAACTGTCAATAATCTCCATCTGCACAGCGTGACTTCATTCTACTGGTGTCTGTGTGTGTCTCTGTGTGTGTGTGTGACTTTTTTCTGTTAGTGGGCGGGGCCGCAGGTTTCAAATCTCCCGGGCTTGCGCGTGCAACTACTTGTGTTTCGTAGCTGCGTCATCGCGAAACACCTAATAACTCGTTATCAAGACGACTCGTTTGAAGCACTATGAGTCGACTCTTTTATAGATGAATCAATAGTTTTAAACACTGTACACTTACAGATTTAAGCCTTAGCTGGATATTTCACTTCACTTAGAGCTGTGTGACACACTACATGGAAGGGCATTTTCAAAAAGCCATAATATGGGCTCTTTAAAACTAACTGAATCTGAAAACAAAAAAAGTCATATACGAAATACAAACTAAAACTATTGAAAAATCCAAAACTATTATAACCTTGGTTTAAAAAAAAAAAAGTTATTTTTTAGAAGAAGTCATTGCACTATTCAAAATAGCATTATTTTCCTCACAGAAGTTAACCCCCGGTTTTGGGCAACCCCCAACCAATTGAAGCTATTTTTTACCGCACAGATAAAGACACTGAACACCATATGACCTTTATTGTTAAATATTTATTCAGGAAGATTCAGAGTCTTCTGTTGCTTCGAGGGGGCGTTTCCCCTTTGAAGGCTGCCATGGCAGCGTCCTCCTTCTAGTTCCCTCCTGAAAAAGAGAAAAAGCCAGTTAGCTAACACCACACGTCCCTCTGTTGAGGTCCATGCCAAAAAGGAACTGATTTACCAGGGGTGACCCGGGACTCTCTGTCCTCTTGCGCCCCTTCTTTGAGTGGCGTTCTCTGCCCGCTGCCTCCTTCTCCTCCTCCTCCTCCACTAAGGCCCTCTCAAAGAGTCTGCGGTGCTCATGTGCTTGGAGAGGGCCGAGGTGAAGCGCGTATAACTCATCTGAGGTTGAGGTGTCGTGGCACATGAATTGCGGCACCTTCCTGCGATCCTCGGAAGAATGTGAATTCTTTGCCTGCGTCAGAGACAGACAGACAGAGACTTTTTGGGGTCAAAGCCGCTGGCAGTCATGGGGGTCACAGGGGGGCACTGGCATAGATACTTACGTAGGTCGCGATGGCAGTTCGGACGTCAGTGAAGGTGGGCTTGCCGGGAAGCCCCATGCTGGTCCACGCAGATTGAAAATATTTGTTCAGGGTTCGACAGGGACTGGGTCTGAAAGTAAAAAAAAAAATAGGAGGCCTGGCTCCCCCCGGGGAGGCTAGCCCGCAGCTGCAAGAACCTCCGGAACCAGCTGTATTCTTCCTTGTTGAGAGACAAATGGGCCGCGCCGAAGGCTCTGTTTGTCTTATGCGTGGTGATCTGGAAAAACAGAGAGAAGATGAGTGAGCGCCTACTACTGGTGGCCCCCACCCGCAAAGTTCCACTCACGTTAATGACATAGGCAGACTCGTCCGGGCTTCTGGAGGCCTCCTCGACCTCCTGGATGGTCAGGTTCTGGAAGACCCCACAGCAATGGCCTGTGATGGAGGTCAGGTAGCCGGTCAGAAAACCATAGAAGCGCCACTGCTGCCTGGTGTCTGGGCTGGACTCGAGGCCGTCTGACGGAAGGCAGTAAGGGGTTAGACTTTTTCAACAAACCTTGTTACACCACCAATGGTTTAAACTTAGCAATAGCCACTGGTGCCCCAAGGCAAAAAGAATCTCTGCTACGGGGCGCCAGCAGCTCTCGGTCAAACAATCTCTGCTCCGGGGCGAGTCTGCAGAACGGGGGCGAAAGTCAAAAGTCAGCCTTGATGACATACCCCCACCACCAGCCCAACAGAAAAGTGCCATAACCATACTCAACTCAAGGTGCGGGGGTGGTCCGGGTACAGGTACTTTGTTGGATCGTACGCTTCCACAGGCCCGGAGGCCGCCCGGAGACCTCGGGCCGCCCCTCGCCCGGGGGCCGGGTTGGGGAATGGTGCCGGCGGTGCAGGACACGACCTTGCCCGCCTGCTCTTCCTCCCCTCTTCCCCCCTCCTCAACTCTCTCCACCTGCTTGCGGAGCTCTGAGAGCTAGGCCTGTATGCGCTCCGTTGCGAGCCTGTAGCGGGGGTCGGCGCACGGACGCTCGGGTTCTGGGCCGTCTGGTACCCATTCCTCTTCGGAGGATGACGCCAGCCGAGACACCACAGGTACCGTCGGTTGAGTGGACTGCAACCACCGCAACTCTCGAGCCACTTTCCGACGCTTCGCTCGCCCCATGGCCACTTTACTGGCCGAGACGGAGAGCTCGGCGTGCTGCTTCAGGTGTCTGTCTAGGTGGGCCAGCAACCTTCGACAGCTGGGCACCGGGCACGCCGTCTTCCGCGTGTCCATGCAGCCAGCGGCGAGCGCCAGCAAAAGCTTCTTCTCGTACGCATTTGACACCTTGTGGACCGCGGACAGGTGCGGCGAGAGGCGGCTGTAGACGTTGGAGCAGAGTGCACATTCGGCCATTACCGTCCAAGACCAATGCTGGAGGGAGAGAGATCCACATGCCGCGTGGAGCGGTTTAAAAGATGGCGGACGAGGCGTCCACTTCCGCGTCATTGACGCTGGTGACCCCTCCCCCTCTTAAAGGGGACGACCGATACCTACGAGATCTCTTTGGTCCAACGTATATTTGGAAGCAGTTATGACTTTTGGTGGATGTTTCTCTCGGGAACAAGCACCGTTTCAGGTAACCTTACTGTGCCAGCAGCGGGGACATTTTTTTGCGCTGCTTTTTGATTCCCTTTTCCCACACTAAGGGATGGCATGAGCCCCGCCGAACACGCACCTCGCCCGCCACGCAGATCATCGTTTCTGGACCGCTTCCTACCTACCGCCGAGGAAATGAAAGGTTCAGTAGACTTTTTGCTCTGAATGAATGACTATTAACATGGTGTGAAGAACAGAAATTGCTCTTTGCCAATAACTGGAATCTTTTCTAGGAGCGTCCTAGGCTTTTCCGCGCTGACGGGCTGCACCCCAGTCGAGCTGGAGCTGAACTCCTGTCGGACAACATCTCCAGAATACTTCGCTTTATCTGACTAGTAAGTAAAAATTCACAAAATTCACAATTTAGCCACACAGACTCCTATTCGTCCCACATAAATAACAGTAATGCATACCTAGCTAACCCCATAGAGACTGTGTCTGTTCCTCGTATTATTAGATCAAGAAATAAACGTACTGTGTGCTCCAGAAATAATCTATTAGGAATTAAACCAGAAAAAACACTAAAAAGTGAAAATACAAATTTCATAAAGCTTGGTCTCCTTAACATCAGGTCACTAGCACCTAAAGCACTTATCATAAATGAAATAATAACAGATAACAATCTTAATGCACTCTGTCTCACTGAAACCTGGCTGAAACAAAATGACTATATTAGTTTAAATGAAGCAACTCCTCCAGGATTCTTATATAAGCATGATGCTCGTCAAACTGGTCGTGGTGGTGGAGTCGCGTCAATCTTTAGTGATATTCTTAATGTTAATCAGAGAAACGAACTTATGTTTAGCTCCTTTGAAGTACTAGCGCTTAATGTTGTCCTTCCAAACACTATGCAAAAACCTATGTTATCTCTCGCTCTAATCACCATATATAGACCCCAGGACCCTATGTCAATTTTCTAAAAGAGTTTTCTGATTTTATCTCTGACTTACTAGTTAAAACTGATAAAATACTAATTGTAGGAGACTTTAACATCCACATAGATGACGCTAACGACACATTAGGGCTCGCGTTTATGGACTTGCTGGTCTCACTAGGAATAATGCAAAATGTTATTGGTCCAACCCATCGCCTAAAGCATACACTAGATCTAATTCTGTCTTATGGAATTGAGGTCATTGATGTAGACATTATACCACAAAGTGATGATATTACAGACCACTACCTCTTACTATATAAGCTGTGTTTACCTGAAATTAGCAGATCTGCTCCGATATATCGCCCTAGTAGAACTATTGTTCCATCCACTAAAGATGAATTTATAAATAACTTACCTGATCTTTCTCTACTTCCAAATGCACCCGCAAACGCAAATGACCTTGATGTAGTAACCAGCAGTATGGATGCCATCTTTACTAGCACTCTAAATACTGTGGCACCCATCAAACTAAAAAAGGCTAGAGAGAATAAAACTACACTATGGTATAATAGTCATACCCGCGCTCTCAAAACAGCAAACTGTGCCCTGGAACGTAAATGGAAAAAAAACTAATTTAGAAGTCTTTAGAATTGCATACAAAGACAGTATGTCCAGCTATAGGAGGGCTTTAAAATATGCCAGGGCTGAGCACCTCCGCAAACTGATAGAAAATAATCATAACAATCCTAGATTCTTATTTAACACCATCGCTAAATTAACAAATAATCTGTCATCTTTGGAACAAAACGTTCCACCGCAAATTAATAGTGATGACTTCATGAATTTTTTCAGTGATAAAATAGAAGGCTTTAGACAGAAAATAGGAGATATTAAACTTTCTGCACCGCCTTATACTTCAGATCCAGTAAACACGCCACTGAATCTAAATAACCTACAGTGCTTTAAAATCATAGAACAGGAAGAGCTAGACAAAATTATAAATAGCTCTAAATCAGCTACGTGTATATTGGACCCAATTCCAACAAAGTTACTGAAAGAATTGCTACCTGTTATAGGAGAACCTCTTCTTAACATTATCAACTCTTCTTTATCTTTAGGCCATGTTCCAAATCCTTACAAGTTAGCTGTTATTAAACCTATTATTAAGAAACCACAACTGGACCCCAGCAACTTATAGCTAATTATAAACCCCAGCTAATTATAGGCCTATTTCAAATCTTCCATTTATATCTAAAATACTAGAAAAAGTTGTTTCTGCTCAATTAAGCTCCTTTCTGCAGACCAACAATGTTTTTGAAGTGTTTCAGTCAGGTTTCAGAGCTCTTCACAGTACAGAAACTGCATTCGTGAAAATAACCAACGATTTACTCTTAGCTGCTGACCAAGAGTGCATCTCGCTATTAGTTCTACTCAATCTTAGTGCGGCATTTGACACCATTGACCATGGTATCCTTATTAATCGCTTAAAGTCTACAGGTGTCCAGGGACAGGCCCTACAATGGTTTAAGTCATACTTATCTGACCGTTACCAGTTTGTGAATATTAATGGACAGCCTTCACAAATCAGCCCAGTAAAATACGGGGTGCCTCAAGGATCAGTTTTAGGCCCTTTGCTGTTTACAATATACATGCTACCCCTGGGAGACATTATTAGAAGACATGGGATCAGCTTTCACTGCTATGCAGATGATACTCAATTATATATTTCAACTAAACCTGACGAGACGTCTAATCTGTCCAAGCTAACTGAGTGTATTAAAGATGTTAAAGACTGGATGACCAACAATTATCTTCTCTTAAACTCAGACAAAACAGAATTATTACTTATTGGGCCTAAATCCTGTAAACAGCAGATCTCACAACTCGACCTACAATTAGAGGGATAAAAAGTTAGCATTAGCTCTACTATAAAAGATCTGGGTGTCATATTAGACAGCAATTTAACTTTTAAAAATCATATTTCCCATGTCACAAAAACTGCTTTCTTTCATCTGAGAAATATCGCTAAGTTACGGAGTATTCTATCCATCTCAGATGCAGAAAAGCTAGTCCATGCTTTTATGACTTCTAGGCTGGACTACTGTAATGCTGTTTGCTGGCTGCCCAGCATCCTCTATTAACAAACTTCAATTAGTACAAAATGCAGCTGCCAGAGTTCTTACCAGGTCTAGAAAATTTGATCACATCACCCCAATGTTATCCTCCTTACACTGGCTGCCTGTTAAGTTTCGTATTGAATTTAAAATATTGCTTCTTACATATAAAGCTTTAAATAATCTAGCTCCTGTTTATCTAACCAATCTTCTGTCTCGCTACAATCCAACTCGCTCTTTAAGGTCTCAAAACTCAGGGCTTCTGGTAGTACCTAGAATAGCAAAGTCGAGTAAAGGAGGTCGAGCCTTTTCATTTATAGCTCCTAAACTCTGGAATAGCCTTCCTGATAACGTCCGAGGCTCAGACACACTCTCCCAATTCAAAACTAGATTAAAGACCTATCTGTTCAGTAAAGCATACACTTAGTGTACCACTTAGGGGGCTTCCACACAGGTTATGCATCTTGTTGAACGCTTTCTCGTTCTCTCTCTCTCTCCCTGTCGTAACAGTCGGAGAAAACTGTCTCGATTCTCTCAAAAGCTTCACGAAAGGGTCTGAAGTGAAAAGGAAGCCTCAGCTTGGCACACACTGCGCTTATATTTCAAATTGATTGTAAGTAGCGTCAGCTGTGCATGCTGACGCTGCCAACTCTTCGGCATTTCATTGGCCCATTTATATAAACTTTCAGATGATTGGATTCTGACAAAATGCCCATAGTGGAGGTCTCCACATAGCATTGAAGTTCCCCTCCCAAAGGGGAACACAAAACTAAATCTGACTGACTTTAGTCAGTTAGGCCCTGCTGTCCACACAAACATGGGTATTGTCTAAATTGCAGCTTTTTCTAGCTAGTTTGACTGTTCATCCACAAAACACTGTAACCCCAATTTTTAAATCTCTTGTCAGGGCGAAGATTACAAAAATAACATGTGAACATGGCCTTAGAAGAACTCAACTGAAAACTCAAATTTCTCAAAATCTCAGCAACTCCACAAACAGAATGAGAAGCTTCTATTACTAACCTGTTTGACTATTTATGTCATAGAGAAATTTACAAAAAATACTTTTTTTAGACATCACCATTGTGGAGAGCAGTATTTACTTTACTTGGGCTCTTTGGGTTTTTTTATAAATTTTTTTTTTTCTTCGATTGCTTTAAATTTGGAGTGTGGGACCAAATACTCTACCCTTGCGATTTTGCTGTGTAGAGATAAGACACTAAAATTGTTTAATTATTTTTAATATATTAACATTTTTTAAATAATAAATTACATAATTGTATAACTTTTTTATATATCTTTTTGACAGTAGTTATTGGGGGGAAATTAGTGTGTGTTTCATCACTTTAAGACAAATGGATTAGCTCTTTGTGTTTTCATATTCATGAAATTATATGATAAATAATTATTGGGGGGGGGGGTCAAATTAGTTGGTTTTCAACATAATAAAAGTTTTTTTAATAGCCTATATTTTGAGTTAGAATGCCAAATGTTCTCCTCTTATGAAAATTTTACATTGAGGGAGTCTTACAACATATTTGGCCACCGGCAACTGTAGTTGTATATTCGTATATTCAATGTTTTGGTACATTGAATATTCGTATATTGTATATTCAAATACGATGTTTTAGAAAAAAAAATCTGGAGATCATAAATGCAAAACTTATTTGTATAGGACACTTTTAACAAGGCTACATGCATGAAACCATTTGGGAAAATTTGGGTACAAATGGGTTAAGTTTAAAAATAGAATGAATAAATACATAAAAATCAGCAAAAACCGTAAATATTGTGGGACCTTAGTCAAGTAGAGTAATTGGCCATAAAATCAATTAAACAACAGTCTCCACATACATAATTTGAGGCGACAAAGCACTATTTCATGCTCCGAGATTGACATCAGCTGGGCTACTGTGATTCTGGCTGATTTGTTTTGAGAGAGGAATATGGCGGTAGGTCACGCTGCACAGCCAAAGACCCTCTGGACCTGTTCCATCTTCTCATAAGCTCCGTCTGGGTCATGCTGGATAATGTCACTTCTCATTTGGATGATGGCACAGTTCAATGGGACCATTGTCCGGGCAAGTAGAGTCTCTTGCCCTGATGTTCGCCACAGCGGGTTCGCTCTCCGGGGCTAGGTATTTTTGCTGGAAGAAATGATGGCCTAGACAAAAGGAGTTCTTATAAAAGGTGACTGATTTATGGAGGCCATATTTGCATGATCGAGTGGGTGAAAATGTCATCTAAAGGGCTAGTTTGACCTTTTCCAATAGTCTGTGTGTGTGAGAGAGAGAGTGTCTGTGAACCATAGAACATGACAGAGATGAGTAACATGCTCAGCTCTACATTCTTTAGTGCCCATGTAATAACTAGATATGAAAACTTATTTACAGCTACAGATATATACTGCAGTGTTTTCAAGACAAATCTTAAGTTGTTCATATTGGTGAAAAGCACAATGCCACTGATGCAAATTAAACTAGCATATTTTGATGATTATTCCTGCTAGAAATGACCAATTGTGTCATGTTTTGGCTTGTGATAATCAGCTGGACTGGGAAAACAATATACAAATTTAATAATTAAAAACACAAAATATAAAATTTAAAATAGTAAAAAGTTATTTAAACAAATCTAACAGAATAGAGCAGTGTTGAGTAAAGTTACTTTAAAAAAATTTATACTACAACCTTAAGTACCTTAAAAAAGTAACTAAGGGTGCACTCACACTATGATATCCGAACTATGCCGAGGCACATTTCCCGGTTCGCTAGACATGTGTGAGTCCTACAAATTGGGCCCAGGCATGGTTCAGTTGGCTGGCCCTGGCCTGGTTAGAAGAGGTGTGCTGAAGAATGGTTCGTTTGGGCTTTGGCACAGTATGCATGTAGTGCTAGTGCAAAGCATGTCTGAGCCTGACACTGAAGATGCAACATCACTTTTCAGGGACTGTTTCATATGGATTTATTAATCATTCTTACTTTTTAATGAACACAAACTGTCATACCATAGGTTATTAAAGACACAAACCCCTTGCTGCACGTCAGTTGCACCTTCAGCAAACCTCCTAAAAACTGCAGCACGATGACATATAATTATTTATGAGTGTCAAAAGTTGTAGATCTGTTCGGCAAAATATTTGACTACGTGTCACTGCAACCCAAATGACTAAACCAATATAACTAAAGCAATCTCCACTGTGCTGAGCAAGAGGACTTCTCTTTCTGTTAAACTGAACATCATCAATGACATAAGCATGCTCTGGTTCAGAAGGCAAAATGCAGTGTGAGTGCAGGCTGTCGTGAAAGAGGGGACGGTTCACTTTCACCAAGTGTGAGTACACCCTAAATGTGTAACTTAGTTACTGTTTAAGGAAAGTATTGTGAGAAGGGTGTAATGTTATTTTGGTTATTTTCTTTTTTTTTAAGATTAGGATTGTAAAGTATGATTTTTTTTTTACCCAGCACTGGAGTAGAGCCTATTAAAGTCAATTTGTCAAAATAGTACACATTTTCCTGATTTCTAGGTTCTTCTCTATAAGATTTAGCAGTGTACACACATTTCTACACATATTGTTGATATAAGTGTAACTCCATATGTATGTATGTATGTGTATGTATGTATATATATATATATATATATATATATATATATATATATATATATATATATATATATATATATATATATATATTTATTTATTTATTTATTTTTTAGCATGTATTAATAGAGTTTTCATTTATTGCATGTTTCCGATTTAAACATCTAATCAATTCTAAGGATTTTACTATCCTCAAAACTATTCAAGGCTGAAGTAAGGCTTTTGTGCTTACAGAAATGTGCATTTGTGCCATGATCAATTCACATTTACAAAGTCACAGGATGAGTATAAGAATCTTTTCAAAGCTAAATCAATTTTATGCTGACATTTGGCCTGATTTTTTGAGACACTCATGATGTGAAATGATGAAAAACAGTAATATGTGACCAACAAGTAAAACATATCAGATAATAAGAATGTGTCCTTTGTGAACATTTACAAAGACATAGACTTGATTTTAAAAATGGATTCCTCTAGGATGCAGGACAGAAATGGGTTTAGATGCAAGGGTTGTAATGAAGAGGTGGTGGAAGCCAAGTTTAAATCCATATGTTCTACAGTGCCAAAGCGTAATGCAAATGCAGAGTTTGTAAAACAGGCAAAAAGTCAAAAACATCCAGGCAAAAAGAGAGTAATCCCATAGAGAAAATCAAGGCAAGCTGATCGTACATGTGGCAAACAATAGCTATGGTAAGAATGCTCAGTAAGGCAGGTAAACACGCAATAACTTACAAAGGCTGTTTCTTAATAAGCGTTCTTGTCTGTACTTACATTCTTGTGTTCTCATGAAATGTCACCAACCATCGGCGAAGTACTGTTCCAGTTCAAAGTTCGCATCTTGCCAAGTACAGATAAAATTTCCGGATGTGTACTTGCTCTGGCCCTTTTGACAAGGACGCATAGAGAATGAATTGTGCAAACTTGCGAAGCACAGGTATCCTAGAATGCATTGCAGCCCAACCAGCAAAAGCAAATGGCGGAGGTGAAAATGATTAAAAAAAATACTCTGTTGTGCCACAAAATAAAGTTTTAAGCGTTTTTCAGGTGAGAATGTAGTTCTTTTAAACTTCAATCTACAGTTTACTTACAAAGATAGCACGTATTTGACGATGTGCTTTAATTTTTGCAAGCCTCAGCTTGTCGGCGGGAGCTCTGTCATCACCCCCCTCATTTTATTGTTACTATACAGTGAAACCAATGACTTCACTGTGAGGTAAGTGGCATTATAAAGTACGCTGTCATTCCATTTGAGGTACAAACTTTGCGTACTTGTTATTGAGAAACAGCCAAAGAGTATTTGGCATAGCCAGGTTAATATGGCTGACAAAAAGGAAGTATATGTAGAAGCCGCAATGGGAGCGTTGACAGTAAGTACATGAGCGAGAGTGCCCTGTGCTGATGGGACATTACAATGAAAAACCAAATTAAACAAAAATCAATCAAGCAATCAATCAAGAAGTGTTCAGTAAAAATCTAATGAATATTTTATGTAGTCCAAATAATTAGCCAAACGCTTCTTTATATTTTTTTATAATTATTGCTATTACTATGTTTAAACAATCACATAAATAATCTGTCAAATCATCTTAGACTGCTAAAGCGAGATATGAAAGGCTGTGGATTGAGTCAAATGATCCAGTTAATTGAGTAATCCATGTACAGAACAGACCCCAGAGGTACTTTGTTTGACATTGCTTACAAGATATTTTACTGGCAGATTTATATTGCAATGATAAGTGATTCCATGAGACATGACACACTTAAGTACTGACAGTAATAAGTACTTTTCCATCATACCTTTTAATGTTCATTGATGTTTATTTCATACAACTGTATATCTAGTATTATAGAGAAAAATAAATATATAAAAAAATCTGTTAATATGCTCCTTAAAATACTACAGAGATCAATCACACCACATTTAAGAACATCAAAAGCATATTTACTGTTTGTATTTTGAGTTAAAATTAACTATTTCAAAGCTGGAACTCTTTCACATTTGCATGGTTGAGTGGGTGAAAATGTCATCTAAAGGGCTAGACTGACCTTTTCCATTACTGTGCCTGTGTCAGAGAGAGAGAGAGAGAGAGAGAGAGAGAGAGAGAGAGATTGAACCGGAGAACATGACCGAGAGACAAGTAATATGCTCAACACTTCTTACATAAATTAATAATTAATAAAATGAAAATAAGCACAGAGTTTAATCTACCCTAGTTGTATTTGCCTTGATTCCTCCAAAAGAAGACTATCTAAAAAAATATATTGTACTATCCATGCTGCGTTCAATTAAATAAAAAATTATAATAATGATATATGATAATGGTATATGAAGTTTTAAATATGTATATGTGCATTTTTTTTCCTTTCAAAATCCCACTACTTCTCACCATTCCTAACCCACTGGAGTCATATGGACTATTTTCGCATGGATAGATGTTTGTTGTATAGCTTGTCTTATGTTGTTGTCAATAGCTTAGACATTCTTCACTTTTATTACAAAGTTTATTATAACTCAGATTATCTTCACCTGATTGTTTATTTATATAAAAGCATATAAACACCAAGTATGGCATGAAGGTAATTGCTTTTGGGGTAACTGTTTACTGTATACTGTCTGAACATGTTTTTAACTGTCTTTCTCAACATTACTTCTAATGTCCTCCAGTATGGCCAATGCTGCCACCTGTGTCCCAAGAATGGCTACCTGAGTTCCAAGAATGGCAGCCACCAAAGCTTCTGCAGCCAGACCTGCCAGAGCAGCCTGACCTGCCTGAGCTACCAGATGTACCTGACCAGCCAATATCTTTTAGAGATCTCAAACCTGCCAATGCACCCTGACCCAGAGGGGTTGTCTGACCCTGTAGTGTCTCCAGATCTACTAGATACATGGCCTCCTCAGCTCCATTCTTCAGACTCCTGGGTGGCTTTCAATTAACTCTGCTAATTATTTTCTTTATTTTCTATTTCCACCTGGGGGTGCTCATACCGAGGACCCCAGAGATTAAGCAGCGCCATCGATCCAAGACCTGTGAAGAAATGATGCCAAGGTATCCAATATCCTGAGCTGATGCTGTGGTGGTCATGGAGGAGTGGAGTGCATGAGATTTCTGTAAGACCACAGTGACAGACGAGTCCCTTCATTGATCCTGTGGACCAGCCTGATTACCCTTCGGTGACCTACTCACACCTGCAGTCCTCCACGATGGACATCTAGCGCTCTCCAGGCTCCGGCGCCTAGACTGGATCTCCACACAGGAAGTTTGGCCAGAGGAAAAACCAGTTGTGCCCAACCGAGCCTGGTTTCTCTCAAATTTGTCTTAATTATTATTTTTTATTCACTTCATTAGTTGGTGAAGTTTTTTTCCTCGCCACTGTCACCCCTGGCTTGCTTGAATTGGGACTTTTAGAGCTGTGCATCGATGGATTTGCTCTTCAGTGTTTGAACCTTCAGCAATGAAATTTAAACCACACTGAACTGAACTGAACTAAACTGAACTTCAACTCTGAAATCTGGACTTTACTAGAACTTCTATGTTAAGCGGCTTTGACACAATCTAATTATAAAAGTGCTATATAAATAAACTTGAATTGAACTTCATGGGCCTGGCCCTCCAATCTTATGCCATGGTCACCAGTTTGAGTGGTAATGATCTCTGGATAGTTACTGTTCCTTGCCTTGTTTGTTTTAATCTTGGACTGCTTCTTGTTTTTAATTGTTTGCTGCCTGCCCCGACCTTTGCTTGGATTTTGTAGCACTCTTTGTGGATTAACCCTGGCATTTGTTGTTTGCACCTGTTTGACCCGTGCCTGTTCAACCATTCTCATTAAAGTTGCATTAGGAAGCTCACATTTATTTATACCACATTCACCACATTATCTACTTTGTTTCATTTGAAAATTATATTTGGTGATTCACTAATTGCATAGTGTTCAAACATATTCAATCATTACACACATCTGAAATGTAAATGCTATTTGTATTGTTTGGAAAGGGGTTCATCAGCTGTGCATACTTTATGTAAATGACCAATGGGGTACAACATGCAACATCATCATTCTCTGCAATTTCTGGCAAGTCCAGCACTGCTTTGACAGAGATAGTGTGAGTGTCCAGGTAGATGAGATGAAGCTGGCGAGAAACAAAAGTGTACCATATCTCCATTGACAGATCCTTGCTGCTTGCATTGTCATAAATAGTGCAAAAAACAGTCATGTCTTATTCATTTACACTTCCTGTCAGCCTCTAGGCGACATTTGATTAGTTTCAGGCTGGCCTTGCAAAAGTCAGACTGGAATCTAAACACATGAAACAAAGTTCTGGAACACTTGCAAAGCTTTCTAAAAGTATTGTAGAGACTCCATGGCTGGTCCTCTATTGCTAGGTTGCCAATTAGTGACTATTCAAAATTGCAGTAAGACAACAAACATGGGCAATCTAGTTCCAGAAATGTCTAATTAAAACAATTATTACAGAAGCAACCATCATTTATATTAAAATAAAATATTAGTGATTTTTGGTTGATTGATTTATATTTATTTATAAACAAAACACACAACTACAACAATGCTATCTTAAACATTCCAAATCTGACCAATACCTATAACAAACAGCTCAACATTTCACACATTTCATTTTAGAAATGATTCAGTCAAGCAATTAGCTAGCTATTTGTTATACATACCTTGATAACTACCTTAGATGATACTGAATTTAAAAAGAGTTGTGTTAAATGATGTGTTATTATATTTTATTATTTAATTTTATTAGCATTGCTAATATACCTTTACATTTTTAGCACACTGTAAATGTGTTTATATTATAATTTAGGACATTTCTTAATACATCATTAGCACTTTTAAACATAAATTAACACAGCTAAGATGTATTAACATGCTTTTAGCATGTTTAAGCACATCATGGGGATTAATTAACACCTTTCTACCACATGTAGCATGTCGCTAAGGCTGTATGATTCTGGCAAAATGAGAATTACAATTTTTTTGCTTAAAATAAAAATCTCGATTTTTTCACAATGTAAAATAAAAGTTAATGAGTAAGCTATTATTAATGTTATTTCTCAAACACATGGTAAAATAAACAATAATAATATTAGGTCTACTGTTGGTTAAAATGCTGTTGGTTAAGATTTGCATAGACTTGGATTGGTGAACTTGAAGAGACTTTAAATATGTCCTGGTCATGAATGCACAGTAAAAGGATTGCATCACAATACATCTGTTCATAATTGTGAAATTGAATTATTATGTTTGAAGCATTTGCTTGTAATCTTTTATTGCTGACAATGATCTCATGATCATGAGTGATCTTATGCAGAACACTTTGTGTTCGATATGAAAGAAAAAACATATATCAAATTATTGTTGTAACCATAACTCTAAAATGTGATGTGATCATTTAAATGATGTATGCGCTTTCGGTTTCACTTGCTGAGTGCGGTTCATGTCATGTCTGCCGTCACTTTAAGAAAAAAAAAAAAACACACATGCAAATCATGCCTCTCATGTGGCTCTCAACAAACTGGACATTATTTTAGCACGTTATTACCTATTATTCACAGATTATGGGGGTTCTGTTCACTAAAGTAGACACGGGTGCGCACGTCCTCTCTGGTAAACGCACAGCTCACAATTTGAGGTCACGAATGCATTATTACGTTGAAACAAAAAGGACATTTTTGGCTGAATTATGCCTTAAAAATGCTGTCTGTGACTCTTTCAACACCATTTGAAGGTGTCAACATTGCTGAGAGATGTATATAAAACAATGTAAAGACTTGTGCGACCGCCTTTATGCTTATCTCCGGACCTTGAAAATATAATTGACTGAATTGTAAAAATGCTGGATTAAGATTGTTTGGGGGGTCGAATCAAGATTGTGATCTTTTTTGAATTAATCTTGCAGCTCTACATGTCGCTAGCATGTTCAAACAATATATAGGCATTGGGAATGTTTTCCCATGGCTACATTTCTGAGAACCAAGGAATATGTACACTGTAAAAATGCAGGGTTCCACACAATTCCTTCATGTTGCCCCAACATAAATTGATTAAGTTAAATTAATCATTTTTACAACGATTAAGAGAGAAGCCAGTTGGATTGATATACCTACCACCTTCCCTAAACCCAATTGATAGTGTTTTCAAAAGCAAACTAAAACAGAAAATCCAATCTCACACTGTTTTACCTGTTTTCTGTAGACTTGAACCTCGGACCACTCTGCTCCATGTTACAAGTCTGGTGCTGCTTGTGGTGAGCTACAGAGCATATGTACCCGCGAGCACATATTTTTCAGTCCTCAAAATGTAGCCCTGTGCACATTTTCCCAATAAGCCTGTGTTGAAATTCTACTTATTACATTAGCACAAAATTAATTCCCCTACAGTCATCTGCAAATAATCTATATTAGTTAGCATGTTATTTTCTCTACTACTTTTCTTAATGAGCCATGGTTATATCACCCTGCAGCCCAACACTGGTTACTCACTGAAGCTAAGCAGGGCTGAGCCTGGTTAGTGCCTGGATGGGAGACCACATGGAAAAGCTTGGTTGCTCTTGGATGCGGTGTTGGTAAGGCCAGCAGGTGGCACTTGATCTGTGTGAGTCTTAATGCCCCAGTATAGTGAAGGAGATGCGATACTGTCAGTGAGCACCGGATGAGATGTTAAACTGAGGTCCTGATTCTCTATGGTCATAAAAAATTCTATGGCACTTATTGTAAAGAGCAGGGGTGTAACCCCAGTGTCCTGACCAAATACCCTCCATCTTTCCTTACCGATCAAGGACTCCCATTCATCCCCACCCACTGAACTGCTTTTTTCCAGTGCCACTATAGCTGATGTGTGGCTGCCATCACATCATTCAAGTGGATGCAACTGGTGCAACTGGGATGTGACTGGTAATGAGGAGAGACCCCACCCAATATTTGTATAGTGCTTTGAGTGTCCACAACAATAAATGTGACATTAGTTATACCAGATTATACACATTAAATGTGGTACTTATACTATTTTACTTATCACTTACTATTTAACAAGTTAGCACTATTTATTTCTACAGCACCTTTCAAGAACCACAAAGTGCTTTACAACAAAACTGCAGAATGAAGACTAAAAAATGCCAGTTAAATGTAAAAAAAATTAGGGAAAACAAAATAATAAAATGTGCAAATTTACACATAATCAGGTTTGTACAACTGAGTTTTCAGCTGAGTTTTTGTTTATGTCCACAGAGTTGTCAATGGCACAATCTCTTTTTGTTTTTAATCAAGAGTGTGGAACAATTAATAAGAACTGATTTAAGGATCACACATATTTTTATAATAAATTCTAAATTTGACATGGAGCCAATGTAAATCAATTAAAATAGGACTATTAGATATCTTAGATCAGCTGTTCCCAACAGTGGGGTCCCAGCCCAAAAGGGGGCCTCAGCAAGCTGTGTGGGGGGTCATATTTTAACCAATTTTTAGCAGTGGAAAAGTAGGGGAATGATCATGTTGCCTTAGTTCATTTTATCCCCTGGTGACCAAAAAATTGACAATTTTTAATTCTTCCTCCACAAAAAAAGACAGAGTCTCACTGATTCCCCTTCAGCAGCTAATAATAATGACCCAAGCATACTGGACCCAGTTGAGGAAGCTCCAAACATTTCGGGTCGGAGCACTAGCAATACTGGAAACACGAAATGCAGGAAATACCAAGATAGTTACCTGAACTATGGTTTTATTCCATTTTATCGAAGCAAAAAGTCCCTGACCCAGCCACAGTGTATTATCTCTGCCAAAGTTCTTGCTAACGAATGCATAAGGCCGTCCAAATTAATAAGACATTTACAGAAGACTTATGCACAATACCGCAAGGTGTACCCAATGCAAATGGCCTACTGATGTTTTGCTTTTATATTTTACATTAGGCTATTATTTGTGCATAAACATATCTGGTAATAAATATACCGTTTGTTTGAAAACAACATTTTTTGTCATACCTACTGCAAACTTATATGGGTGAAATGTGGAGGGAGGCCTTACAATATTTTCCAGGGGGAAAGGGGGTCTCAGTCAAAAAAGATTGGGAACCACTGTCTTAGATTACTTTGTTAAAAGCTTTTCAGTGTATGTATCAATGCTATGTAAGCATGTTGCTAGCATGTATTAGCATTTTGTTTCACAAGATCACATGAGCACATGAATTTTGTTATTATTATGTTATTCACTTATTTATTTGACTAAGAACGTTCACTGATTAAACTTAATCATTCAATTAATGATACACATCAGTGTAGATGTCATGGTGACATAGTACATGGTGATTTTCTAAAATGCCTGTGGACTTTAGTATAGTACTAGCGGGACCAGGTCCACTATTAAAGTGTGCATCATTGTGGAGCTCTATAACATACAGTTCAGAGTTCTGTTGTCCCCTGCGAATGTTTGTCATGTGCTGTTTGATATGCTATCAAAAGTGAAACACTCTGGTCCACTGAGTATATGTCAACTCCGCTGCACACTAGCAAGCTGACACAGAGCAGAATGCTGTCTTTCTCTCACCTCATCCTCTCTAACCCCTTCCGTCTGCAAATCCCCATAGCTAAGGGTCTTGAATAAGACAGGATTTCTCATTCTTGCAGACTGAATCGTCTTTCAGATGAAGGAGCTGCTGGAAAAGAGTGGAGATTCAGCTCAGCAGGGTGATTCCTCACATAAGCTGAGGTGCTGACTGAATGCAGTGATGCAATACAAGGGACAGAGAATCCCATCATAATATAATTGTTTTATACTTCTCTTCCCCAGCCTGAACAATGTAAAATTTAGCTGCAGCCCTGCGGAAGAATGTGCCAATTTTTTTTTTGTCATTTTCAAAGCATACCAGTTGGATCACTTTCACAAGAAATAACAAACTCACCTCACCAAACTCAGTCTGGACTGTTTTAAACTCTATCCAATCCGTCAATCCATCCATGCACCCATCCGTCTGTTCAGATTACATATCCACAGTGTCTAGCCACTATAAATACTGTATTTTTATCCACAATATTATTCAATCCTCATTATTTATTCAGACACACACACACACACACACACACACACACACACACACACACACACACACACACACACACACATGCACACGCACACACACACCACATGCACGAACACATATACATATATGGCTGGCAAGGATAGCAGTATACATTGTCATCTACTTTATTTATATTCATGGTATACATTCACATGCAATATCTATGCATCTTTATCAATTGTATCTATTCATCAGCAGTATCTATCCATCTACTTCAATCTATTCAATGTATATAACTGTTTACACTTACCAAAAAAAAAAAGGAAAAAAGTCAAACAATTTCTGAAACCTGTCACTCAAAACTGCACACCAAATTTCCAAAACCAAAGGTTATTTCTCAGCCGTTGACTGCATCTTTAATTGTATAAACACTTCTTAAAAATCCCTACACACAATTCTTAACCTAAAGCACAAACATTTAACAGAAATGACTTGCTTTCCTTTTCCAAACATAACCGATCCAAATGCTACACTTAATCAGCCGGTCATGCACCCACACACTCTCTTCATATGTGCAAACACTAATTGCTTTACTGATCACTAACCAATCACTGCTTTATTGTAGTATAGGCTTATAAATAGGTCAAAGTTCATTGGACAATGTTTGTTTTCACTGAGCTGTTCTGGTCCAAAACTGGTTTGCCAGCCATTCACAGTAGTTGGAGTTTGGTGTAGTTTTGTACCTACCACCATATTCACCTTTTTAAAATCCCACTGAAGAATTCTTCTCAGGATAATGTTTGGTTGCCAACCATATGCCCGCATGAAGCTTCTCCAGACAATGGACACTTTACTATTTATTATTGTGAATAAAGTGTTTGTCATTTGATGCAAATGCTTCATTCTGATTTGATTTCAGTCATTTTATAGCATTTTGAATGCAGTGTTACATTTTGAAAGAGATGCAAGGCATTTTGCATCCATCCATCCATGAATAAATCAATCCATCCATCCACCTACCTACCTATCTATCTATTACAATCAACAGCAATCTAGTCCATACAGATCACTTGAGAACTACAAATCTGCTACAAAAAGAGCTACAATTCCTGTCATGCACCACATACTCACACCTGTTCTTGTTTCACCTTGATTACACACAGCCGGAGGATCAGATTACTTGGACTTTAAAAGCAGCACAGACACACACACACCAGTTGCTGAGTCTTGTTATACTGTATTGTTTCCTTTGCCTTGCCTTGCCGTGTTTGACCCAAGCTTTGTTCTGTTTGTTTATGTTGCTTGCTGTCTGTACTGACCATACGCCTGTTTACTGACCACGACTCTGGATTCCCTGCATCCATCTGTTTGCTCCTGTTTTGACCATTGCTTACCTGACCATTCTTATATCATCCATGGTATTTTTTTTGCATAATATACATGCTATTTCTGTTCAATAATAAATAGATAGACCTCATCAAGATGGCGCCGCGGATGGTGGCCTCGGAGTGGAGCTCTCCAGTGTTTGCACTGTTTTTGTTAGTCTGTCCTGTTTTATGTTTATCAAACATGATCAGTTACACCAGGGACGAGCTGCTGAACATTCGGCAGTGCACACCAACTAATCAAGAACTGGATTTTGATTTTTGTGGCATTTTGCGGAACATTGTAGTCGGCGGAGCAGCCGCATTGTGGAAGCGAGCCGGCACGCTCGTCAGGCTAAGACAGCGCTGCTTCATAACGGCGCTGCCCAGCATCCACCTGGCGAATCTCCGCTCTCTTCCTAACAAAATGGACGAACTACTTCTGCTCACATGCAAAAACAAGAACTTTAACAACTCTGCTATCCTGTGTTTCACGGAAACCTAGCTAAACGAAGCCATTCCGGACAGCGCATTAAACGTACCGGACTTTCAGCTGTACAGAGCAGATCGCGATACGAAGTCAACGGGCAAAACGCGTGGTGGTGGGACATGCTTTTACATCAACAGAAGGTGGTGTACGGATGTAACTGTGTTAAAGAAGATGTGCTGACCTGATGTGGAAGTGCTTTTCATTAACTGTAAGCCTTTTTGTTCACCAAGAGAATTTTCCTCGTTCATTCTCGTCTGTGTTTACATTCCACCACAAGCACACGTGAGTACTGCGCTGCAACAGCTGGCTGATCTGATCACAGAGACAGAACAACAACAGCCGGACTCTGTTTTTATCATACTTGGGGACTTTAATCAGGCAAAACTCACACATGAGCTGCCTAAATTCAAACAGCACATTACATGCCCCACCAGAGGCAATAACATTTTGGACCATTGCTACACCACAATAAAGGATGCATATCGCTCCGACGCCAGAGCAGCTCTAGGACTCTCCGATCACTGCCTGGTTCATCTTATATCAACTTACAGGCAAAAACTTAAAACTACTAAGCCAGTATTAAGAACTGTTAAGAGATGGACCAACGTCACAGAGCAGGTCTTACAAGCCTGTTTTGAATGCACTGACTGGAATGTTTTTGAAGCTGATCTTCCACAGATCTGGATGAGCTCACAGAGACTGTAACATCATACATCAGTTTCTGTGAGGAGTTATGCATCCCTACCAGGACCTACTTGTCATTTAACAATGATAAACCATGGTTCACACCAAAATTCAGACAGCTTCGTCAGGCCAAAGAGGATGCTTACAGGAGTGGTGACAGGATCTTGTACAATCAGGCCAGGAACACATTGACAAAGGAGATTGGCGTGGCTAAGAAAAGCTATGCCAAAAAGCTGCAAAACCAGTTTTCAGCTAACTACCCTGCATCAGTGTGGAGAGGCTTAAAAGGTTTCACTAATTACAAGACACCGTCCCCCAGTATCGACAGCAATAAACATATTGCAAATGAGCTGAATATGTTCTACTGTAGATTTGACACCTCTGACCAGACACCTCACACCCGCCGGGACCATCTCCCTACACAGCCATCAACACCACATCAACACAGCCCGGACCATCTCCCTACACAGCCATCAACTCCACATCAACACAGCCCGGACCATCTCCCTACACGGCCATCAATACCACATCAACACAGCCCGGACCATCTCCCTACACAGCCATCAACACCTCCAGCCATCTTCCTCTCCCCCCCTGCACTTCAGATCAGTGAGGATGATGTGCGTCAGATCTTCAGTAAACAGAAGAGAAGGAAAGCACCAGGGCCAGATGGTGTCTCAACAGCCTGTCTGAGAACCTGCGTTGACCATCTGGCTCCCATTTTCTCACATATCTTCAATAGATCACTGGAACAGCGTAAAGTTCCATCCTGCTTTAAGCGCTCTACTATCATCCCAATCCCGAAGAAGCCAAAGATCACAGGACTCAATGACTACAAACCTGTGGCCTTAACACCTGTGGCCATGAAGTCATTCGAAAGACTGGTGCTAGCATATCTGAAGGACATCACTGGACGCCTGCTGGACCCCCTGCAGTTCACCTATAGAGCAAACCGGTCTGTGGATGATGCAGTCAACATGGGACTGCATTATACCCTACAACATCTGGACAAACCAGGAACTACGCAAGGATTCTGTTTGTGGACTTCAGTTCTGCCTTTAACACCATCTTCCCATCACTGCTTGAGTACAAACTGGCCCAGCTCTCTGTTCCTAGCTCTGTCTGTCAATGGATCACCAGCTTTCTGACAGATAGACAGCAGCTAGTCAGAATGGGCAAAATCACATCCGACAGCTGCACCATCAGCACTGGTGCCCCCCAGGGATGTGTTCTCTCCCCACTGCTCTTCTCCCTGTACACCAACGACTGCACTGCAAAAGACCCCTCCATCAAACTCATTAAGTTTGCAGACGACACTACTGTTATCGGCCTCATCCAGAACGGTGACGAGTCTGCATACAGACAGGAGGTGGAGAGGCTGGCATTATGGTGCAGATACAACAACCTGGAGCTGAACACGCTCAAAACAGTGGAGATGATAGTGGACTTCAGGAGAAACCCCCCTGCACTCCCCCCAATCACCATAATGAACAGCACTGTGGCTGCAGTAGAGTCATTCAGGTTCCTGGACACCACCATCTCTCAGGATCTGAAGTGGGACAGTCACATAGACTCTATTGTGAAGAAAGCCCAGCAGAGACTGTACTTCCTTTGTCAGCTGAGGAAGTTCAACCTGCCACAGGAGCTGCTCGTACAGTTCTACTCAGCTGTCATCCAATCCATCCTCTGCACTTCAATCACCGTCTGGTTCGGCTCAGCTGCCAAATCTGACCTCCGTAGACTACAGCAAATAGTCCGGACTGCTAAACGAATCACTGGCACAACCCTTCCTACACTTCAAGAACTGTACTCTTCCAGAGTGAGTAAAAGGGCTCGCAAAATTACTCTGGATGCCTCACACCCAGCACACTACCTGTTCGAACTGTTACCGTCTGGTCGGCGCTTCAGAGCACCAAGCACAAAAACAGCCAGACACAGAAAAAGTTTCTTTCCTCAGGCTGTCTACCTTATAAACAGTTAAATATTCCCCTACTGTGCAATAAATATGTGCAATACTTTCTCATACGCACTTGTACACCGCACCTTATATCAATATACAATGCAATACTCTCTACATTCGCACTTTTACACAGCACCTTATAACCTGTATATTTATAACAATCTGTACATACAACTCAACATCCAGGTTTCTTGACTAACCGCATTTGTTTAATGTTATCAGTTTTATTTTAATTTTATTTTTTTCATATTTATTTTGGGTTGTCACTTGTCACTTTATGTACACTGGAAGCTTCTGTAGCCAAAACAAATTCCTTGTGTGTGTGAAGCACACTTGGCAATAAAACTGATTCTGATTCTGATTCTAAGTTAAAATTGTATATTTAGTTGAACATATATTCAATCCATCCATCTATTCTCAACTATTGAAAATAAGACGAGTGGTCGAAAATAGATGGATGGATGGAATATCAGCTCATCCACATATCTATCAGTGTATCGAATATATTTATATTTGGTATCCATCCATTGTTTATTTATCCAAAGCATATATCAATCAGCAGAACATCCATGGTACACAAACTGTAGATCCATATTATTTATCCACAGTATCTCTCCATCCATGAAATGTTTCTATGCTTAATTTATCTACCTACAGCATATAACATACTTACCCACAGTATCTACAGTATATACTCTATTACACTCTATAAAACATAAGTGACCATTTTAGGAAACTGAGATCAATTACAATTAATCTGAAAGTTAAATAAAAATGCTTTACATTGATAAATGGTTTGTTATCATAGGTTGTGTCATCTTTGTTATCATATCATATTTTGGCCACCTATTTGTAAATTAGAAATCTGAGGGTTAAAATGAATATAAATATTGAGAATATGGCCTTTAAAGTTTTTCAAATTAAGTTTTAGCAATGCATTTAACTAATAAAAATTTTATATAAAGTAAAACATTTACAAAAATGTCAAACTTTTCTAATGATTTTGACATGAAATAAAAATCGATAATTTTGAATCATGCAATGTATTTTTGGCTATTCACACAAATATACATGTGCAATACAAGGCAAGAGTCACATCTACAGTATGAATTGTCTATCTAGCCACAGAATTCACTGTATCTATCCAGCTATTGTTGCCTTGTACTTGTACATGTGTGATGACAATAAATTGAATCTAATCTAATCTAATCTATAGTGTCTATCCATCCAAAGTATATACCCATCCATAGTATGCATCCATTTAGGATACTATCTGTGGAGTTTTTTTCTAAAATGACAGAGGACATTCAGATGATAACAACCTTCATTTCATCCGGTGCTAATATTGATTGTTTTGCAGGTCTCGGATGAGCTGAACTGGTGTAACTGCATCTTCATGGATCCTTCTTCAAATCTCCTCACGCTCACAGATGACACTACTCTAATTGCCTTTATAATCAGGAGCTATGAATCTGCCTACAGATGGGAGTTTTAATGGTTGGTGTTAGTGTGAAGCCACAAAAGCCTGTTGCCTAATACTTGCAAGACAACAGAGATGATTGTGGACTTCTGGAGCCGAATCAAACACCTGCTCTGCTCTAATCAATAACTCCAACGCAATCTGATTAGCATTCATAGACTGTGGCTCTAGCACACATGCTGTTTTGACATTTAGATAATCGCTAAAACACACAATGTCAATGAATGGACTTCCTCTAATGCAAAAACCCCTTATGAATACTTCAGGAACGTGTGCATGTTTAAAGATCAGAGATTCACAGATTTTAAAAGTGTGTCTTATACAGGATCAATCAATTAATCTATCTATCTATCTATCTATCTATCTATCTATCTATCTATCTATCTATCTATCTATCTATCTATATATATATCTCTTTCTATTATATATTTTTTATATATCTATTCTATATCTGTAATCTATCTTTCTTTTCATTAATTTAATATTTCTAAGCTAATGTTTATTGATTTTTAATTATAAACTATAATTATAAACATTTAATTATAATTATAAACATCATTAATGTTTATGTTTATCTATCACTTCAGAACAAGATAGATCTATCTATCTACTCTCTGCAAACTATTTTGTATAGAATCTGCAATATGTTAATTTCTTGTGATTCAATGTGATTTATTTTACAATATTATTTGTAATTTTGCAATGGAACAATGCTTGTTATTATTATTATTATTATCATTATTATTATTATTATTATTATTATTAATATTATTACAGTTTTTCTCAGTCACTTTGGTGCATTTCTCACAACACTATTTACATTTGCACAACAGTTAATGCATTTCTCAAAACAATTACAAACTTGAAAAACCTAGCTGATAACCTGCAAAAGCGTGTCACTTGCTCAAAATGGATAGCTCATTCCTCAAAAGCAATTATTCATGTTGATGAAAGCGTCAGTGTCATCAAAATGAAAAGTCCCCGACACCATTGTTTATGAAAAAGATAGTCAAATGGCTTTGTCATGTTTTCATTATGACAGTTTACTCTGTACATTATTTTAATGCAAAAAAGTCAGATTTTGGTGACACTTCCTGAAAATGCTCAAGACAGCACTATATACTATTTGCACAGCCATTTGATAACTACAGTAAAATGATAGAAATCATTGCATTTAGTGAGGTATCAGAGTACAAGACACTGAATATGTATGTTTCACATCTTTACTGCATATGCTCTTTGGAATTCTAATTTATTCACAGCATTGTGCAAAAGAATAAATACACCCTTATTTACAACAAACATAAACTTCCTTTGGGTAGAGTTGTGCACATCTGTAAACAATATTGCAGTACATTTCGGAAATGAACCTACAACATACATAGGTCTGTAAATCATTCATCAAATTGTTCAATTTAGAAGACATTTTCAGGAAAAAAAGATGTACATTTTTTCATAAGATTTACTTGACAGATTATGACAACTAGTTCAACATTTTTGTATGTAATGACTCAAGTAATGAAATGAGGACTATTAGTTTTATATGGAATAACTATTCAGCATTCACAAGTTCAGTTAATTTTGACTAACATGCAAATAACGATGTTATAAAACAGCAGAGAGTTGTATGAAAGCAATTAATCATTCGCAATTTGTTGGAAGGAATGAGAAACTGCTACTATGATGTGGACAAATGTTTTAAGAAATGCATTAACTGTTGTGCAAATATAAGAAGTGTTGTGAGAAATGCATCAAAGCAACTGAGTAAAACTGTATTATTATTATTATTATTATTATTATTATTATTATTATTATTATTATTATTATTATTATTATTGTTGTTGTTGTTGTTGACAAAAATATTTAGGTTTCAAGTGAAAATCTAATTTTATTAGCTGATCATTATTTTAAGCTTTTTTATTAAGCCACATTTTGAAAACATTCTTACATTTGAATTGAATTAACTGTTTCTATTGCTCTGTTTATGTTTGTGAAGTTCTGAAGCAAAACAAAATATGTGTTGGATTTTAAACAATGTTTAAGAAAAGAAAGAAAGAAAAGCTTTGTTTCCATCCAAGGATGCAAAATGTATGTGCAAAAGTGGGACTTTGCACAAAACATTTGTGAATAAAGCACTGTTTCCATCTAATGAGTCCAAGAGAACAAAATAATTTTTATATATATATATATATATATATATATATATATATATATATATATATATATATATATATATATATATATATTTTTTTTTTTTTTTTTTTTTTTTTTTTTTTTTTCTCATTTCAAATGTATGTATATGCTTCATTATTAAAATAAGCAAGATGACGTGTTTGTCACAATTTTATAAAACTGAAAAATGTTTTAAGTTATAATTCGCTGAACACCCACAGGCAGAAAATAAATAAATCAGCTTATGCTTATATATACCCTTACAGCATACTGTACATTCTTCAAGATAACTGAAAATAATCCAGTGTTTTTAGCTTGAATATTGATCTCGGTCACCTTCACACAAAGCCTCCTGCAGTTCTAGCCAGCCTTCACAAAACTGGTAAAGATTCTCGTGTCTTCAAAGCAAGCTGTAAGTTGTACAAAATAGGTTTTATTTCAGATGCTTTCAGTACGCTGAAAATATATGTCTTAATATCTATAAACCTTTAAGCATTTTATATACACATATGAATGGGATCAGCTTGAAATGTATTCCAGTAACAAATTGAAAGCCCTGAAGACTATTTATGTAACACAAATAAACAAACAAATAAACAAACAAACAAACAAACAAACAAACCATGCTTTTTTTTTCTAGCTTTTTTATCTCCCATAATAGTTCAGTTGCTGCACATTCACTGTATCACATGTATTCACTGTATCAGCCAAGAGACTACTTACAGTCTACTCTTTCATGACCTCTGTGAGTCAAGGTCCAACATGTGGGCAGTCAAGATCATTGGCAGTATCTCAGTCCATCCTTTTTTGAAATATGACATTCAAAGACATGATTCAGAAGAGCCCTGCCTAGTAAGGTTGTCATGATACTATTAACATATCTTACAGTAATAATAATAATAAATGTAATATTTTTAAATTATATGTATATTTGATGGGGTAGGGGGGATTCATGAGTTACACAATAAATGCTAAACTTGTCTTTTCTCAGGCATACATTGTAAACATTATGCATTCCGCTCTGCATAAAATCTGGAATTAATCGATAATAGCTTCATTATTAATATAATAATTAAGCATAATCATAAGTACATAATTTACCCACTGGTGGCACTAGAGTGCTTGAGGCTCAGCCCCTAATAACAGTGTGTGTGTGTCTATATATATATATATATATATATATATATATATATATATATATATATATATATATATATATATATATATATATATAAATATATATATACATATAGTCAGCGTGTTACGTCAGTGTTTGTGTAACAGCGCATTTACGCATAAGAGTTGTTTCAGTGAATGTGAGCATTATCAACTGCAATGCAGCACTGAGTTGTTCTCTCACACATTAACACACACACACACACACACAAACATACTCACACCTTCACACATATTCAGTCACTGCACACTGAACTCTCCTTCTCTTACTATGCTTTAGCACATGTCACTATGAGGGATTGCTGGGGGTTTTGGCAAAGCCCTTGATTTATGCATGAATAGTGTAACTAAAATGGACACTGATAGACCTTACTATTTTTGGGGGGTGTTCTGACACTAATCTTAGGGGTTTTTTTTATGATAATTACATGACTGGACTATGCTGTCTGAAAATAAAGGTGATGGGTATTTTGTTATTTTTTATTACTTTATTTTTATCCCCTTTCACATAGCAGATGAAGTCAGATATAAATAAGCCGTTTGAATTTTAGGGTCATTTATTCTTGAAATGTTAAAATGGACCATTCATTTTACAGTGCTCTCTGAGGTCCACTTTTAATGCTATGGAGAATAATGTATAGAAGTAATAGGCAAGTTTATATATTGTTTTTGATCCCACAACTGTCGTAAGCTTGCTGTACAGTACTCAACACTTGGAGGTAAACAGCCACTTCTATGTGTTACCAATAAAGATAAATTTAACATGAAGTTTTTTATTATTATTTCCAGATGTAAAACTCACAACATTTGTTTGTTGCATTAAAGCACCACTGGTGATATTTGTAGTTGTTTATAGTTATCTTGTGTATGTGTGTGGTCAAACTGTAAGCATAGAAAACAAACAAATAAAATATTACTAATTATTCGAAGCTATTCCTTAATAGCTGATACATCCCAGTATAATCATCATTTCAGTGTAATAATAAAACATAACCATAAATTCAGAGCATATGCGCTTCTAAAATGGTTCCCAACTGTAAACACAAAAGACTCCCTAATACAACAGAAAATATCCCCACACAATCGTCGCTAAATACATAAAGCGAAAAGGTGTGTGATTTAGCATTACTCAACAAATAATCACATTAGGCACTAACTTCATTTAGTGATCTCAAACAGATATTTCAAACTTCACAACAGTGATACAAAAACGAAGATGGCATTTTCTTACCACACTGGGAAGAGTAAAATATCAGTTTTAGATCTGTTTTACAGGTTATCTACGCAAAACAACATAAGTCACTTGCTGAGCATTGTATACTTTTTTGCTTGTTTTGTTTTTTTGATCCCAGAGTCCAATGCAATCTCCCGCATCACTCTCTCTCTCAAAGGGGACAGAACCCAACACTATAATTAGGCAAAGTCACTTTAATTCCCTATGAAACACCTCTCCAGCATGCAAGTGCATCTCTATGAATGGGGAAAACATCAAATTCCCCAGTTGCTTATGATTTAATTTCATATTTGGTAGCACCAATAAAATTTTACAAAAAATTGGAATTTGTTTCTAAACCTTTTAATTAAACAAACAAACAAGCAAACAAACAAACAAACAAACAAAAAAAAAAATTTCTTTTTCAGATTGCCTAATGCGCACACAAACTTAAAGGAAATGAGATCACAGCACCTCCTCTATGGCTGTTTTTGGAGAACACAATAATGTATATATTCAATGTATTTACTCTATTAATCAATAACTTACGTGTCACACGATACCATTCTTCGAACAATGCCACGTCTGATCATGCTGGTCTAATTAAGTAATTTCCAACTTGGTCTTCATGGCAAATCCCCTCCTAAATGACAGTGCTGTCTTTGTTTACAAGTTTTTGGATGTTCAAGTGTTCAAGTGTAAAGTGGTTGTTGTTGTGATTGTTAGAAATGGGAGGACTGACTCTACCTTGTGCTCATATCATACAGATTACAAAAGCAGAGAACATTTGTTTTCAAATATAGTTGGTTTATTTAACGGTGTGAATTTCAAGCTTTAGACACATTTCTTGTGTCTCTGAGTCAAGTATTTGATGATATTGCAGTGTATTTGCCAACCTCAGAGGATTCATAACAATGAAACTGCAGAAACTGTCATCAAAACATATCTGGACTGAGCCCCACCCCAAGAGAATCATCAGTCTGTTTCGATCAATGATTGGCTCCTTTAATCGAAGGCAGGGCTTCCTACTCTATATGGTGACCTCTATGACTATGGTTACTATATTGAACATGTCTTGTGTAATCTATAGATTAGGTAACAGATACAGGTATTCTATAGATTATGTACAGATTAGGTAACATTTCTGAATATTAATATATACAAACAAGTTTTTTTTTATATATATAGTGCATTTACCTCTAAAGGCCTAAGTATACAGTACCATTACTACAATACTACTGCATGTCTTGTGTGCAGACTATCATTTAATGCAGGGGGAGGAGGTATTTTTTGAATATATTAAAAGATCCATGTAAATTCAGTTTATAAATAAAACAACAAAATAATCTCACATGGGTATTTCAAAACTAGTATAGAGGATGAATAGTGAATAAGTAGAAGAAAAAAGTTATTAAATACATTTACAAAAAAAAAAAAAAAAAAAAACATTTTTGAGCCTCAGAGTATATATAATTTGTATATGTGAATGAGAAAATGTACTTGCCTATGTGGTTTTTGAGTACAACATTTTATAATGACATGGTTATGAACTAGTTGTACTCTATTAAGATGGTTTATGAAGACATGCATCGTGTCTTCTTAAATCAAAATACCTAATCATACTTACAGGATCTTTGGTCGTTAAAAAAAATGCCACAGGTTTACTGTGAGGGTTGGGTTTTGGGGGAGGGTTATGGCATACACATCATGCCTATCAAGAGTCCTCACAAACCATATACAGTTAAAGTCAGAATTATTAGAATAGATTATTCTTTTTTTTTTTTAATCTTTTAAAAATATTTCCCAAATGATGTTTAGCTGAGCAAGGAAATTTTCACAGTATGTCTGATAATATTTTTTTCTTCTGGAGAAAGTCTTATTTGTTTTATTTCGGCTAGAATAAAAGCAATTTTTAGTAAAATATTCTGTACTGTCATCATAGCAAAGATAAAATAAATCAGTTATTGGAAATGAGTTATTAAAATTATTATGTTTAGAAATGTGCTGAAAAAAAATCTTCTCTCTATTAAACAGAAATTGGGGAAAAAATTAAACAGGGGGCTAAAAATTCAACTGTACAAGTATGTGTGTGTATATCATTTGCACACACACTGAGAAAGTCTTTTGCTTTTAGGTGCAGGGTTTCTAATAAACAACCTAAATTAGCAAAACTCAAAGTATTAGATAAGCTCATAAAACCTGGGAATTTCTGCAGTGCATAACAGCCAACAGGAAAGTGCTGTGGTGTTGTTTGTTGCTATGTAATGCTTTTGGAAACAGATAAAATTAAAAATGCTTTGTTCCCCAGAGAATCTTTAGCCTTGTTGCACCTTGTATGTGGTCACTAAGCAGAAAAAAAAAAACGTCCAGTCTTTTGAATTTCAACATCAATATCTCCGCTGGAGAATCATTTCACCTCAGGCATGCATTAAAAAAAAAGAAAAAATAAAACAGTCAATGGGAAATGCCAATTATTCCTTAATGCATGAGAAGCAGACACTATAATAAAAGTTACAGCACCATTTAAAGAGAAAGATTGCCCCTGGTAATTTTGAGATTTTTGACTAAAAAAAAAAAAGGTTTGTTTTAGTCAAATGTAAAATTTATCTATCTATTTATCTATCTATCTATCTATCTATCTATCTATCTATCTATCTATCTGTCTATCTGTCTGTCTGTCTGTCTGTCTATCTGTCTATCAATCAATCAATCAATCAATCAATCAATCAATCAATCTATCTATCTATCTATCTATCTATCTATCTATCTATCTATCTATCTATCTATCTATCTATCTATCTATCTATCTATCTATCTATCTATCTGTCTATATGTCTGTCTGTCTGTCTGTCTATCTGTCTATCTATCTATCTATCTATCTATCTATCTATCTATCTATCTATCTATCTATCTATCTATCTATCTATCTATCTATCTATCTATCTATCTATCTATCTATCTATCTATCTATGGGTCCTATCATACACCTGGTGCAACAAGGTGCAAGGCGTGCTTGTCATGATTTGTTGTTATTTTCAGACCAGCACAACCTTAATTTTCACATTTTGCGCCATGTTGTTTAAATAGCAAATCCATTTGTGCCACTTTGTGGACTCGTGGGTGTTCTGGTCTAAAAAGGAGGTGTGTTAAGGCACATTGTTGGTGCTTTGCTATTTTGAGGAACTGATATCTTACATCGCCCTATATCTTTTCTTGAATAACCGCATCTGTTTAATGTTTATCATTTTTATTTTATTTTTTTTCATATTTATTTTGTGTTGTCAATTGTCACTTTATGTACACTGGAAGCTTCTGTAGCCAAAACAAATTCCTTGTGTGTGTGAAGCACACTTGGCAATAAAATCAGATTCTGATTCTGAAATAGACTGTGCCACTGACCAGCTGAAAGCAGGTCTAAAGTCCAGTGCAGAGTGCGTTAGTTATGTGCCTATGCAGGTCCAAAACACATACACATTGCTTAATACACACAGGATGCACTGAAATACACAAATATATTTACATATGAAAAAAAAAATCGAATAAAGAATTAAAATGTTACAAAAATTATTATTTTCAACATAAATATAAAAACCACTACCTCCATGCCTTCTTCAAGTCGGAGGCCGGTTTTTTCAAATTTATTTATGACAATTTGCTTTTGTATAATGTTATTATTAGTATAGTATTATTTATTATATTCAAATTTATATATTTGTTTTAATAAAAACAGATTTTTCTACCTGTCAGGTTTTGAACATGTATGCATCACCATATGGGGCATAAGAATAGGATGTGTGTTTGGATATAACTCAGTTCATAACACTCTTTGTTATTACTGTTCTTTTATACATTTACTGGAAAGTAGAACTAAATTTAGTAATAGTTTTGAAACAAATCTTTGCACTTAACAAACTAAATTAAATATGTAGGTTAAAGGATGTCTTCAGTGGAGTGCGTACAACACTGTTTCCTTATCCACAAAAGTAAAGCAGTTAAGTGTAAAAGTGTAAAGTAAAGAGAAAATAAAGAGGCCAAATGGAGGAGGCTCGTTCTTTATCATCGCGCTGCAGATGGTCTGTTTAACTGTTTTTTCACTAGTAGAGGGAGTTTTTCCACTTACAGAGGCCGCCATGTAAATAGCAAATGTGCCATGCCGACTCTTGTGACCCTTAGGCCTCGTTTACACTGCCATGTTATGCTCAAAACACACCCATAACACATTAGGAGAATAAGCACAACCCCGTTAGACCATGCGCCAGGGCACAGAGCATATTTTTCTGTTTATAAAATAGCAAAGGTGAATTTGGGCATGCCCTTAATGCTTTTCACCAATCGCTTTAGACTTTGCGCGTAGATCGTTAAAATAGAGCCCTATATCTTTCCTGGCTCTTTGCAGTATTTTCTAAATGAATGCAGTCAGCAATACCATTTCACTCTAATGTGTCATTGTTAAATATATATATATTTTTTCCTTCTTTTTTTTTTTTTTTTTTTTTTTGCTTGTTCACATTTCTACACAGCTGTTCTTTAACTTCCCACTGAGTTAAGAACAGATATTCTCATTCCCCTGGGACATTAGTCAATAAGTCAGACGCATCTTCTGGTTCTTCTCAGCATTACACAGCAAAGCCCAAAGAAGGTGTTAAGGTGTTTCTATTGATTCAAAACAATGCGGTTCTTTACTGTAGAGCAGAGTAAACACATCCATCGCATTTTGTCACACTGTGCAAGAATGGAAAGATTTAGAGAAAAAAAAATGCCAGTTGCTAAGTAACCATTTTAGCGGGTAGAACAGCAGATGGTGGTTGTGTGTTCATGACTGATTCTCTGTGTGTGTGTGTGTGTATGTGTGAGAGAGAGAGGCAGATAAAGAGAGCGAGGGAAACCAGAGCAAAGTCCCTGATGAGAGGACCAAGAGATCATCTCTGCATTCAGGAAATTACCCTCGCTACATAATGTTCAAAAGCATCACACAACCTCTGGTGTCTGTTTGAAGTTCAGTGCTATCTTAGATCAAGGCACACCGGTTTGGATTGCCCTATAGATTTCATGCCGTACTGGTTAATGCAGTGGTAAATCGCACAGTTGTTTTAGAAAGTGTAAACACACAAACACACATCACAGACGTATAAACAGAGTTTCAGAGTCATTTTGAGGCTAATGATCCAAACAAAGATTAAAATCAAGCAATCAAAGTAAACATGGGACTTCAGCAGCAAAAAAAAAGCTGTTATGCTGAGCTCATTTACATGACATCAAACCAGTGGATGTGTTTTTAAAATAATAAAACACTCATTTGTGACTCTGGACCACAAAACGCAATGGGGGCCTAATAATTCAGACTTCAACTGTAAATGCTCATTCTTTTTTTAAATACATATCAAAAAACTTACTGGATTTTTGACACTGATGTCATAACAGTCTCCACTGTACATAAACTTGTACAAAATTGTATATAAGCTACTATATCTGATGTTGTGTTGAGTATGTATAGATTTTTCAGTTTCAGTTTTTAAATATTCAGCATCAGTTTGGAGTTCTGGAACCACCAACTTAAAACACATTTTAATCATAAAGTCTACTTTAATAAGAGTTAGAAGTAGCTGATTAGTTGGCAAGTTACAGAGATTTATATACTCTCAGAAAAAAGTTACAAAACCACTGGGGTGGTACCTATTCAAAAGGTACACTTTTGTACTTTACAGAGCCACATTTGTACCATAAATGTACATACATGTATCAATACCTAAAAAGTACAAATGTGTACCTCATAATACCTTAAGATACAGATGTGTACCCTAAAGGTACACAGTTGTACTTTTATGGCCCGTTTCCACTGAGTGGTACGGTGCGGTATGGTTCGGTACGCTTTTATGGCCGTTTCCACTGTCAAAAGGTACTTAAAAGCGAACCATACCGTACTACTTTTTGAGTACCCTTTGCCAAGGGTAACTAGTACCACAAAAGGGTACTAAAAGGCAGAGCTCGATGCACAACTGAACGCTATTGGTTTACAGAGATACATCACTCACTTGTGCAACAAGCCAGGAGAATGAAAACAAAGGAAGCACCATTTGTAAATAAACAACCAAGACATTACACTGTAATAATATATACATATAATAACAAGCCATGGTCAACCTGAGGACAAACAAACCTTGTCATTATCTTGATGAACAGCTACAAAGCCAAGAAGAACAAAATCTCTTATGTCCTGTTTTTGTTTTACGAGACCGCCTAAAAGTGAGAGCAGTTTCACTTTCTCCAGAGAGCTCGCGTGCACTCACCGCACCTCTATATTTGAAATAACAAACTTCTTGAGCTGATGATAATAATGTGTGCGCGATTATTGAAGTGTTTCTGACATCCGATCCTGTCAGAAATGAACAAACGCAAGAGTGAATAGCGAAAAAACAAAGGAGAAGCCGGAAAAAACAAAGGAGCAAATGATTGTTTTAGCAACCTAAAACATGAACAAACTGCCATGTTTAACTATTATCATCACCTTTTGGACTATTATGAACTCAGAATGATGGAATTACTTTATAACAAGAGGTTACATGTGCTGGTGAAGATTAAAGATACAGATGAGAGGTTTGCACTGACTGTGAGCTATATGTTGCATGTTTTTGAAGCCAAATAAGGACTAAATGTGTGCTGTGTTTAGTCGTTCTGTAATTGATAGCATATTGGAGACTGTAAGGGTCTGTATGTGTTCATATATGTTGCATTTATATCGTGAATTGTAATTTACAATTGCAGACATTACAGCTGTTTTTATCATTGATCTGATTATAATCAAATCATGTTAATAGAAAAGTTAGTCATGAACATTTAAACACAAGTATTTATGTGTATAAAGCCTCTGTATTGTGAAAAGTGCTTCTCATATGATATGTGAACGACCTGTACAGCTTTACTTTGACATTTCCTCGAGCGAGAATGGCGTCGACTGAAACTTTCTGACGTGCACCACGCCCACCTATTACTATTGGTACCATTTTGGCAGTGGAAACGCAAGCCTGATAAAGGTGACCCATACCGTACTGTACCACTCAGTGAAAAGGGGCCATTAAGGTACCAATGTGCACATTTAAGGTACAAAACTGTACCTTTTGAAAAGCTACCACCCCAGTGACAGGTTTTGTACCTTTATTGAAAGTGTAAAAAAGCATCATAACATCCAAATAAGAGGATCAAAATAATTATTTACTCTAAATACCTTTTGTAGAATTGAAAATTTCCATCATTTGAAGAGTTCTTCATGGAACCATAAATGACACAAAGAGTGAGATTTTATAGATGGGCACAGATGATATGTCTATTTAAAAAGGAATAAAAGTGAAGCACACACTATTTACAAAGTTTAACCAAACATCTCTTTTTTTCATTTTTTCATGAAATAGTTTGGGTAATTTTGTTTTTCTTTCAGTCACCAATCAGAGATGCTTTCAGCTCCATTTACCACACTTTAACATTGAAATCTATTCAGCAGATTACACAGACTTTCTGCCTAAAGCAGGGCAGAAAACGTCAGCAGGTTTCAACTATACACCTGGAAAAAAAAAAAAAAACAGTGTTTGACTGTCACAAATTTAAACAAATAGTTTATTTGACACCACATTTTTTCTGTTCTTCACACACAGATCATCCCTAAAGGATCCCTCGGATGTTTTCTATGCTAGTCAAAAATGCTGAAGGACTCCCACTAGAATTTCTATCATAATCTGGAGCTGGTGGAACCTATTGGGAATTTTCTAATAAGATTTCATCAAAAACAAAAGAAGAACTATCTTTTAGAACACCCAGTTCCCAACAGGACCGCTGTGATTCCCAGCAGGACAAATGACACTTTAGGACATCAAAAGTTCTAAGAAAACCTTGCAGGAGTTTAAAACTAAACTCCATCTGGAATTTCATTTAACAATGAGGTAGTACTGTAAGTCATATCAGCTGCACAGTTTTGTTAAAAGACTGCTCTACATGCTTCAGTTAGGAGATTTCATTCTTAATAAGTTCTTCTTTAATACATTAAGATTATTTCTAAATCATTTAGATCGTGACATTTTAAGTAATGATTAGAAGAAATGGACATATTTTCCTTTTTACTTTCCCCAATGGACATATGTTACCACTCGCAGAAGTCTTTCTCCTACTGTGCAGAGCTGTGTATTTTTTTTCTGCTGAAACAGATGTGAAACATTAACAGTGGATGGGGAGCCAGGTTGCTGTGGAGTCTGTCATTAATATTCATACCTCATAGAGGTTGTATTTGACTAATGAGGTGCCATGCGGCCAGAGGAACAATTACAAGTGACGAGAACGGCCTGGTGGGAAGCTTTATGCGCAACACTGTGCCCAGAGGTCTTGACACCCACTTGCTTTGGGCAATGGCACTTTTGGAAATGGACTGCTCTCTGGTCATAACATGAATGGTTGTTCTGTGATCGCCAAAGGTCATATTGCTACATAACAAAACATAATACTACACAGCATGTCAGTCTGGGGTGACATGGTGTGTTATTTAAAACATCTGCTTAGACAAAAGTAGCCCAGGCTCATTAGAAATACACCATGTGTCTCAGTCTACATTTTTGAGAAATGTGAAATACATTCATACGAGTACATTTCACTGCATGTTTCAGATGACAGATCCACTAGAGGGAGCTTTCTATATTTTGCAAAACTGAAGGGTATAATTTGTTGTTATAAGTTTCAGATACATGTTCTTCTTTCTCATGTTCAAAAGAAAGAGGGATTTGTCATACAGATATGGCTACTGAGAATGCACGTTTCTGCACGTGCAATACTGCAGTTTGTCACACGCTTTACAGTGGCTGTAAAGGCCGCCTTTTGAAAAAAAATCATTTCTGTGCTTTACGCAATAGCCACCAGGTGGCGGAAGGAACAACCGCTTTTCCATTGATTTAGTTGTCATGTGTGTTTAGATGCCAGCATTTGTGTGCTAGAGCGCTCGATTCAGCTGTATTTCTTTATTTATTGATTTATTTAGGAGATAATGTATACATAATTGTATTCACATATTAATACAACAGAAAGACATATAACCAATATAAAACAAACAAAAGCTATAACAATTTAGGTATATACAATACAAATAAATAAACAGTTTTAAGCCATTTTAAACTTTTATTTTACAGAGGCCTGTCTGAAAAAAAAAAAAAGATTTTAGATATTTACTTAAAATCAATAAACAACAAAGGAGTTTTGAAATATTATTTATAAAGTGTTTGGATATGATGATATTAGACCAGCTGAAAGACCAGCTGAAAGCTGAAATACCAGCTCAAATAAGGTTTAAAGTCCAGCGCAGAGCGCGCTGTGCGCCATGCTTACACATTGCTTAAAACACAACAGTGTACAGCAATACGCAAATATATTTACAAATGAAAAAGAATTAAATGGTTAAAATACTACAAAATTATTATTTTCTACATAAATATAATAACCACATTTGTCCACATATCAGGTTTTGGACCATATGGGGCATAGCTTAAATATATTTACTAAAAACAATAAACAACAAAGGAGTTTTGAAATATCTTTATAGAGTATTTTGGATAAGATGATATTAATCAAATCGTGCAAACAGAGCATTTTTCGAGAGAGTGAAAACATCAGAAACTAGGCTACCTGCTTTTCTGTCATTGCAACGCCGATGTACGAACGGATTGGGAGAAACCAGTGGCCCACCACATTTTTACGAACATATTGATTAAAATTATTATTTCATTGACTTGAATATACTTAACGATGTATAATATAATTACTAACCCGTCGTCTAAAATAATAAAATAGCCTATTATTTTATTCGTGGCTAGAGCTTGATTAATTTGATTGACATCCTAGGCAATGAGACCTTTATTTATGTATGTATGTATGTATGTATTTATGTATTTATTTATTTATTCATTTATGTGTTTGTTTGTTTATTTATTTTTTTATTTTTATTTAATTATTTAACTGTGTGGGAAACCTTAGAATTTGTTCATTCTCTTTATTTAAATTTAAGTTTCCTTTTATTGTCATTCAAAACCTTACAGGAGATGTAATACAGTCCATATAATGCAAGTCAATAGTCAATATACAAGTCAGTATAACTGTTTAAATATATAATAGTTTTGACACATTATGGTGCATATCATAGAATTTACTTATGGGTGCTGTTTATTAGCTTATTACCAAACATTCATAAACAGTTTAGATAACTCCACTTGCTTATGTTGAGATATGTATTATTTAGACAATATACTTTACTATAATATAAGGTTGAAGAGCCAATAAGGTTGAAATACGTTGACATTAGAATTACCTCAGATGATTAAACATACTGTTGTGAATTGTAAAATGCACCATCTTCTCATAAAAAAGAAAAAAAAAAAAGATGATCTTACCATCCTTAATATCTGCCGAATAAGAAGCCCAGGCTGCACCCAAGCCCTAAATAAAACCCACCGCGAGCTTCTGCTGGCTACATCTGTCTTCATTAGCTGCTTCAAAGTTTAATTACACATCAGTGCTTGTGTCAGCACACTGCAGAAATCCTTGTCATATCATATACTTCAACATGTTACAGCACATACTCACAGCGCAAGTTATTAAAATCACCTTCGTTTTTATGTTTGCACTCCAATTCTGTATGTTTCTTTTTCTGCGAGGCAAAGCGAGCAGCTTTTATTCTTTCGTGTGTACTGCTTTATAAAACGCTTTATCCTGACACTAAAGCTGGACATCTATTCAAATGCCTGCAACGTGTCTACTCTTAAACATTAAATGCCTTACTGCACTGAAATTGAATTTATAGTTTGAAATTAAGCTTGGTTCACAAACTCTTTTTGAGACAGCATTTATCCATATGTCAGCATATTGAAATGACATGTTTGTTTATGGTTAAAGAAGCGCTGTTTTAATTCGTTTGCACAATTGTCAGAAAAGATTTCATGCATCGCTTTGATTTTGGCCCTAATCCACATGACTTAAGAGGAACACGTGGCTTTGTTTTGTACAATTTATGCATGAGAGTTGTGGGTTTGCTTTGTTTCATAGAACTTTCGGTTCCACAAGCTCTTGTTCAAACACTGTTCAAAAATTTAAGAGCCCTTTAGATGGACTATATTTTAGCATACATGTTATCTTCATGTTATCCCTAGAAGAGTTTTGTCACAGTCAAACATTTTAATGCATTACCAGTGTAAATCATAAATTATTCATCTGCCTCGGCCTGCCTCCAAAAAAATAAATAAAAAAATTAAATCTTTCCATTCCGCTGATGCGAGAGATCAAATTCATTTCTCTGATGTCAAATCAGTCCGTCCTCAAATATACCGATGCAGACATACTCAGTATCTCATCCTAACAGGTGACAGATATCCAGCCGTAAACTAATTGGATGCTCAGTGGTCAATCACGTCTGCTTCCATTCAGGCGTTCTGTGTAGTGTGCTAGAAAGGGAAGTCTGCACTTGTTACTGCTGCTCATCCATGCAGTCCTCGCATCCGATAAGCCTATGAAGTGTGTGCTAGGTGAGAATGAACCTGAGAACACACACATTGTGAGGTAAAGAGATTGCTCTTTCCATTCACACCGATGCTGTGAGAAACTCATTTACTGCATAGAGGGCTGGGCAGACAAACGCAACGCTGCTAAAATTGGTGATGGATTGCATGTTTTCGCATCAATCCAAATCATATTATTTATTAAGCGACTGGCGCTTATAAAATGTGAAATTTCAAAATGAGTCTAGGAACAATGGTCTTGGAGATTTCAAGTGACAGTTCTATTCACAATAACTCCCACCCTTAAACCTCAAGATCCATCCATACACTCAAACAGATACACTCACCGGCCACTTTATTGGGTACACCTGACCAACTGCTTGCTAACTCAAATTTCTAATCAGCCAATCACATGACAACAACTCAATGCATTTAAGCATGTAGACATGGGCTGCGTCCGAAACCGCATACTTCCATACTATACAATACGCTAAAATCAGTATGCGAGCCGAGTAGTATGTCCAAATTCATAGAATTCGAAAATCAGTTTTCAAGAAGTACCCGGATGACTTACTACTTCCGGCGAGATTCTGAAGTGCGCATCCCATGCATGCTGCGCTATCCCATGATGCCTTGCGAGAGAATTCATGAATGGGAGTGAAGCGACGCAACTGACAAAACGTCCAAATTCCTTTCATACTTCTTACATTCATACTGTATAGAACATACTTTTCTAACGGCCGAGTAGTATGTTTAAATTCAAATGCAGTACCTACTGAGTAGTAGGGGGTTTCGGACCTGCTCCAAACCGAGGATCAGAATGGGGAAGGTTGGTTCTTGGTGCCAGATAGGCTGGTCTAAATATTTGTGAAACTGCTGATCTACTGGGATTTTTCATGCACAACCATCTCTAGAGTTTACAGAGAATGGTCTGGAAAAAGAGAAAATATCCAGTGAGCGGCAGTTCTTTGGACGCAAATGCCTTGTTGATGCCAGAGGTCAGAGGAGAATGAGCAGACAGGTTTGAGCTGATAGAAAGGCAATAGTAACTCAAATAACCACTTGTTACTACCAAGGTATGCAGAAGAGCATCTCTGAAAGCACAACTCGAACCTTAAGACGAATGAAACAGGAACATGAAACTGAGGCTACAATTCACAAAGGCTCACCAAAATTGGACAATATTTGATTGGAAAAACGTTGCCTGGTCTGATGAGTCTCGATTTCTGCTGCAACATTTGGATGGTCGGGTCAGAAATCGGCGTCAACAACATAAAAAAATGGATCCATCCTGCCTTGTATCAACGATTCAGGCTGGTGGTGGTCAAACTTTGGGGCCATTAGTACCAATTCAGCATCGTGTCAATGCTACAGCCTACCTGAGTATTGTTGCTGACCATGTCCATCCCTATATGACTACAGTGTACCCATCTTCTGATTGCTACTTCCAGCAGAATAACGCATCATGTCAGATCTCAATCCAATGGAGCACCTTTGGGATGTGGTGGAACGAGTGATTTGCATCATGGATGTGTAGCCGACAAATCTGCAGCAAATTAATGATAATCATGTTAATATAGACCAAAATCTCTGAGGAATATTTCTAGTAAATTGTTCAATCTATGTCACGAAGGATTAAGGCAGTTCTGAAGGCAAAATGGGGTCCAACCCGGTACTAGTAAGGTGTACCTAATAAAGTGGACAGTGACACGATACTGGAATTTCAGAACCAATCAGTACTATTCACTGCTCAAATGTTAGCGGGAAATGGACATTTTTAAAATTTCTGTACAGGTACCAAACTCAATACTTTTGACAACACTACAGTACATAGATGCACAGCATGTGACTGCATCCAAAGAAGTACATTTAAAATTGTTTATCACTGAGGAAAACCTTTGATGATTTTTACAAAATTCTTTTTAGTACTAAAAATCTAAATAGTGGTGGCAATGTGGTGGGTAAGTAACAAAACCAGCGTTGCAGCTCTAACATTGGTATCACAGCGAACACCGGCTAATACAGCAAGATTGACCTCTTTTTTCCCTTAAAACATAAGGCTAGGAGATAATTGAAGACTATTTTAATGTGGATTTTTTCAGTAAAGCCAGTTCTGCCACATGCTTTCAGATGGTGCAGCGTTTACTACACAAAAAAGTTTTGGGCACTTGAAATTACCTCATATAATAACATGGTTTGACTCCAAACTCACTTCATAATTCAGTCAAGTGTTGAAATAAATCCTTATGTGGAATGATTTCATAGTCTTGTGCTTATCAGTCATGCTGAATTAATTTAAGCAGTTCCATTTCAGTTTATTCAGCAATCGTGTTGTAAATTTCATAGGTTTCATCATGTTTCTTTTAGTATTTGGAGTTTCCTCAAGTGCATTCTCTGGCCTTTGGAGGAGATTTACTACAGATCAAACCAGGCTTCCCTGACAAGTTGTGTATGACAGTCGTAGCTTTGCTCAATAACATTTGCGATTTATTTTTGATTATTTTTGATAGCCCAGCCCTACTCAAAGCATAACTGGGTCAAACTCCACCCATTTGACCCATTCATCTTTGGAGTATCACCACTTGTCACAAAGACTGCTCTTGAAGTGTTGCCACGTCCACTTAATACACTTAAAGTGACACTTATCTACAGAAGCATATTTGGCTTTGGCTCATGAAGTGATCCAGTTTATGGAGTTAATAAAGTTGGCATTTGCAGGTTTAAGATATTTTGGTGTGTGGCTGATTTCCAAGATACAGTGTTTGGGTTTAAGTTTATCATGGACTTCATCTTACTTGCAGTTTTGCTAGCAAAATCTGGCAACACTACGCGTTGAGATGAACCTTATCCCTGTGATTGCATGCACTGTGCACACAGAACTGAAAAACAACAACAACAACAAAAACAACAACTCTAATACATACGTGAATGCAACAACAACTAGTTGTTCAGTTTGGTTCTGCATAAACCAAGCAGAACTTTCAAAATAGTGGGTGTCGATAGTTACAGGTTTTTTCCGACTGCTTACAAAGTCTTTTCTTTTTTTAAGATTTTTTTCTGCCTTTTTTGCCTTTATTTGACAGGACAGTAAGTTGACTAAAAGTGACGTGGGAAAGAGGAGGGTAGGATCAGCAAATGTCCACAAGCCGGGATTCGAACTCGAAGTGTTTCCCCACCATATGTCAGCACGCTAACCACTGTGCTGACACAAAATCTTTTCATGTCACACAATTTCTGAAACAACCTACTCAAATTGCAAAACTACACTCTTAGGGCCCTATTATACACCCGGTGCAATAAGGTGCAAGACGTGTTTGCCTCGACGGAATGCTATTTTTAGACCAACGGAACCCTAATTTTCCCGTTTTCCACCACGTTGTTTAAATAGCAAATCCGTTTGCGCCACTTTGTGGACTCAAGGGTGTTCCAGTCTGGAAAAAAGGTGTTTTAAGGCGCATTGTTGGCATGTATTGCATTTTTGAGGAACTAAAATAGAGGAACTGTGCAATAGACCAGCTGAAAGCAGTACTAAAGTCTAGCGCAGAGCGTGTTAGTTGTGCGCCTCACTTACACATTGCTTAATACACACAGGGTGTAAAGCAATACATATGTATCTTTACAAATGAAAAATAATTAAAGGTATAAAATATTACAAAATATATATTTTTTTGTTTATTCATGACAACTTGCTTTATAATGTTAGTATTATTAGTAGCCTAAATTATTATATGCATATTTATTAAAAACAAGCTTAGATTTGTCCACCTGTCAGGTTTTGGACCATATGGGGCATAGCATGTGTGTTTGGATATAACTCAGATTGTTGACCACACTTCGGTATTATTGTTAATTTATTTGTTTGCTGGAAATTAGAATTGAATTCAGACATAGTTTTGAATCAAATCTCTGCGTGTAACTAAATTAAAACTAAATTAATTATGTAGGCTAACAGATGTCTTCAGCGGAGTGCATACAACACCATTTCCTTATCCATAAAAGAGAGAAAGTGAAAGTAAAGGCCGATTGGAGGAGGCTCATTCTTTATCCTTGCTCTGCAGATGTCTGTTTAACTGTTTTCTCACCAGTGAAGCCTTCAGTTTTTCCACTTACGAAGTCCACCATGTAAATAGCAAATGCGCCATGGCGCGACGCAACTGACTCTTGAAGGGAATAGGAGATGACAGACTGGTTGGTTTATTCTCAAAACACACCCATAACTCATTAAGAAAATACACACAACCCTGTTAGACCATGCGCCGCTGTGCAGAGCGGATTTTTTTTCTGTCCTTAAAATGGCAAAAGTGGATTCGGATATGCCCTTAATGCTTTGCATCCATGCGCTTTAGAGTTTGCGCCTAGATCCTTAAAATAGAGCCTTGAATCTCCAAAACCAGAAGTTATTTGTCAGCATTGAACTCAGTTTTCAATTTCATAAAACACTTTTTTTTTCAAAGCTCTACACACAACGTTCCTCCTAAAACACAAAATCTAACAGAAAGCTACCTGCTTTCTTTTTCCAAACACAACCAATCAAAATGCTACGCTTAAGGTCACACACTCCTCAAATGTGGAAACACCAACATCTTAACTGATCACTAACCAATCACTGCTTTACAGTAGTATAGGCCTATAAATAGGTCAAAGGTGATGGGACACCAGGCTGTTCTAGTCCAGATAAAATTGGTTTTCTCCCCATCCGCAATTTGTTTTGTATATACCGCATAATTACTTTTTTTAAGTCCTAATTTCCTCTAGAAAAAAAATAGAGAAAATCTTCTCAGCCTGGCTCTGTAAAATGTATGGCAGCTAACCCTGTGCTTGCATGATGCATCTCTAGGCAACGGATGCTCAAAGTTCCTGAAAGAAAAGAAGGTCAAGGTAATCCAGGATTGGTCAGCCCAGTCACCAGACATGGACATTATTGAGCATGTCAAGGGGTAAGATGAAGGAGAAGGCATTGAAGATGAATCCAATAAATTTTGATGAACTCCGGGGGACCTTCAAGTACACTTTCTTTGCCATTCCAGATGACTTTATGAAGAGGTTATTTGAGTCGTTACAGAGATGTATGGATACAGTCCTCCAAGCTCATGCGAGTCATACACAATATTAATTATTTTTCCACTGCACCATGACTTTATATTATTTCTGTTAAGTGACAAGACTTTTGTCTAAGCAAAGTCAGACCTTACTGTCCTATTCAAATAATTAAACACCAAGGCATGATCATATTTTATTTAGGTAAAATAAGCATAATATAAAGGCCTTTGTCTTTCATATTAGCCAGTTCTGATACCAAATGATCAACTAAAAGTCGAGCTATTATTTGTTGTTCTTAAAGCTCGGAGAGGCGACAAGACTTTTGTCAGGTAGTGAACAATTGTGTTCTTTACTATATTCTGGAAAATATACTTTTGCTTTACGTTTTTATTATTATTATTATTATTATTAATATATATATATATATATATATATATATATATATATATATATATATATATATATATTATATATATATATATATATATATATATATATATATTTTTTTTTTTTTTTTTTTTTTTTTTTTTTACATATAGCATGTTTATGGTTTTGTTGCATGATACCGTACACACCAGTAATGTTTGGCATAATAAATATGTTCTGTTCCCTCACAGCATTGCATTGGTGTTTACAGTGTACCTGTTATTTCACTCAGTAGATTATTTTCACTGTAGAATATGTATTAACATGTAGATGTAAGCCTATGAAAGAGCAAAGCACTTTAGATTTAGAACAACTGTTTTTACATGATTTATCCAAACATTTACTTTTATGAAGTATGTGTTTGTCATTTGATGCAAATGCTTCATTCTGACATGCTTATGACATTTCAAATGCAGTGTTACATTTAGAATGAGGTGTGAGGCATTTTGAGAGTGCAGTTTTGAGAATTGTGTAAAAAAAAAAGTAAAAAAAAAAAAAAAAGTGACAGTGCTTTAAAAATGTAAGCAATTGGGGAAAAAAACTGTAAATGAGTTAATTTGGTTACTTATTCTAATAAATTCCTGAACAGTGTGTACAGAACAATTTTAAGCACTAAAAAATGAACTATAAAATAATATGTTCAAGCAGCTCTATAGCTATTCCCCACCAACAGAAGCCACTAGTGACTGACAGTGAAAACATTGACATACTGTGGAATTTCGAGTTTTAATTTGTGGAGAAAATTCCCTAAACTTCAAACTTCAAAAACACAGCTAATTAAGATAGTAAACAGCATGAAAGAACATTGAGAAATAACACTGAAAGTCATCTAAAATGCTGTATAATTAACAAAAAACTTAATAAATGCCCCTCAGCATCTTTACGGCAGTCCAAAGCATGATCTTGCTGTCACATAATAACATATGCACAGTTTAAAATTTTGGTTTCTTCTTGTGTGTACAGTGCATCTAGACAGTATTCATTGCCCTTCACTTTTTCCACATTTTATTTTTTTTCTTATTCCAAAATGGATTCAATTCATGTATTTCCTCAAAATTCTACACACAATACCCCATAATGATAATGTGAACATTTTTTTTTTAAATTGTTGCAGATTTATTAAAAATAAAAAAAGTGAAAAATCACATGTCCATAAGTATTCACAGCCTTTGCCGTGAAGCTCTAAATTGAACTCAAATTGTACATTCTGTTATTCTGTTTCCACTGATCATTCCTGAGATGTTTCAGCAGCTTAATTGGAGTTCACCTGTGGTAAATTCAGCTGATTGGACATGATTTGAAAAGGCATACACCAGTCTATATAAGGGCCCAGGGTTGACAGTGCTTGTCAAAGCACAAACCAAGCATGGAGAAAAATGAATTGTCTGTAGACCTCCGAGACAGGATTGTCTAGAGGCACAAGGCTGGGGAAGGTTACAGAAACATTTCTGCTGTTCTGAAAGTTCCAATGAGAACAGTGGCCTTCATCATCCATAAGTGGAAGATGTTTGCAACCACCTGGACTCTTTCTAGAGCTGGCCGGCCATCTAAGCTGAGTGATCGGGGGAGAAGGGCCTTAGTCAGGGAGGTGATCAATAACCCGATGGTGACTCTGTCTGAGCTCCAGCGTTCTTCTGTAGAGAGAGGAGAACCTTACAGAAGGACGACCATCTGTGCAGCAATCCACCAATCAGGCCTGTATGGTATCCCCGCCTGGAATTTGCCAAAAAGCATCTGAAGGACTCTCAGACCATAAGAAATAAAATTCTCAGGTCTGATGAGACTAAAATTGAACTCATTTCTAATGATACCATCCCTACAGTGAAGCAAGGGGGTGGCAGCATCATGCTGTGAGGATGTTTTTAGCAGCAGGAACTGGAAGACTAGTCAGGATAGAGCGAAAGATGAATGGAGCAATGTACAGAGACATCCTGAATGAAAACCTGCTTTAGAGTGCTCTTGACCTCAGACTGGGGAGACGGTTTATCTTCCAGCAGGACAATGACCCAAAGCAAATGTGTGTGTGTGTGTGTGTGTGTGTGTGTGTGTGTGTGTGTGTGTGTGTGTGTGTGTGTGTGTGTGTGTGTGTGTGTGTGTGTGTGTGTGTGTGCGTGTGTGTGTGTGTGTGAAATAAAATAAACCATGGTTAGGTCTGTCCATAATTGACCCACTTTTGTGTTACAAAAATCCTATATATAAAAAATAGAAAGAATAAAAGAAAAAAGGAAGGAAGGATGGATGGATTAACAAGGTACACACTTATTGCCCTAATAAACACCCCTTTATCCACTTATTTTACAGAGAACAAAATGCAACAATTATTCAGGCTACTTTTGCACTTCTATCAACTGTCACTTGGAAATATGCTATTTGGATTTTGTTATTAAGATGCCACTGGCAAAGAAGAAGTAAGTGACAAGAGAGAGAGAGAGAAAAAAAAAAACTATCTTCTGTATCAAAACAAATTACTTCATGTCTGTCTCCAACATTTTTGTGAGTCCTCATTATGGTGTGTGTGTGTGTGTGTGTGTGTATATATATATATATATATATATATATATATATATATAGCGACTTAGCATATAAAAAAAGAAGCTCTTGGGGAAACAAAAGGTTTACCAACGCACTGCATTCATCAGCATATAATCAGAATGACAATGTTTTCATCTTCTGAAGCATTCAATGTAGCACATGCATGAGGAAAATGATATTTTACATGTCATCTTCACAGTACAAAGAGTGCACATGTGGAGTAAACACTGGCCCCTGGGGTCCACCTGAATGGGTCCTTTTCTACAAAGATTAAATATGAGCTACGTGATGCTGTCAGAGGGATGGTAATTAAGACAACCAGCTAGACGTTAACGTTTTTGTCACCGTATCCAATGTACAGTTGCTTTAGGCTGCTCATTTAATTCCATTCAGTGAGACGCAAGACAAAAGCGCATAACACTGGCAGTCTTTTCTTATTGTCTTCTATCACCAGCCAACTGAGCATTATGGGCTTGTATTGAAATTCACAGCCCACCACCAGTGAAGCAAACGAAACAGTACATGATACACACAAGCACGCGTTATGAGTACATGCTTTAACGATTCACTGTAAATTGACAAATGTAATGAGGTTTCTTGTGCTGGTCCTAATGATCTGATCTTATCAGTCAACACTGCAGTGTTTTATCGATAGGCCCACGAGCACTTAGCGTTTTCTGCATCCCTGCATCTGAAATCAGCTGAAAAAGCACTGGGCTTTACAAATCATGTCGATTTCATTGAACCAAGTTGGTTCGCTAATCTCTTTCCCATTACCTCACAATGCGTTTTTTGATTTCTCTCGCTGTGTTTAAAAATAACAAGCCATCCATAAGCACTGTCCCGACCACACACTGCGATTCAAAGACTGCTTGCTTTAAAGAAAACAAACAATCCAAGCGTGTCAATCCAAGCTAAATTGTTTGCAAGCAGGACACGGAAAATACGGTCTGACTATCATGCAAACCCATTACTTTTTTTGATAGCAATAAAGACTTCAGTGTTGAACCACAATCACAAGGTGCTTTGTATAGGAAAACAACGTTTTACAAAGACATTTAAAACCAGACAATAATAAAAGACAACATCTAAAGAATATTATAGGAGAGTATGAGAAGTATATGAGGAATTTGTAGCTTTTTTATCAGTGCTAGAACACCAAAGTGTTTCATTCTTGTAATTGTGAAAATGTTTCTTTGAATAATAACAGTCTATGGTCTAGAAAGCATTTGTCTTCATGTGAAATTAAGTTGCTCAAAACTACCTCATATGGTGTGGTACAAGACCCAACACAGGGATGGGGGGTACAAAATCGACAGTGCAGGTGCACACTCATAAAATTGGTTCAGATCATGTGGTCATTTCTTTTAGGGGTAATGACGCAAGATGCGTTTTAGGCTTACTCAAAATACATTTTACAACTAATTCCCTGTTGTTTAATTTATTTGTTTTAAATAGTTTAGCTAATACCAGTTTCTAATAACATTTATTGTGGATTTTTCATGATGACATAATTTATATTTTACTAGTTAATTTGAAACAAATTGTAGTTCTCATGGTCAAAGATTTCACAGCATTGTGTATGAAAAAAACAAAACAAAACTAAAAACAATGAACATATAAAGAACTAAAGAACTGTATATATATATATATATATATATATATATATATATATATATATATATATATATATATATATATATATATATATATATATATATATATATATATATATATATATATATATATATATATATTTATTTTTTTTTATATAATTATATATATAATAATTTTTTTACATATATTAATTTACATTTTTTTCTTTCATTTATTTTATTGTATACCATTATTAATTGAACTTTCCTGTCGTGTTCTGTTCAAATTTGACCGATTTACAACTTAAAACAATAAATAAATAAATAAATAAATAAATATTGTGTTTTACATCTGATTGCCTCAAGGCCTTATGATATCCTCCACACTATGCACTTGTAAAACCATGTAAAAGTGATGATCCCCTCTTTCACTAAATTTTGAATGTTTTAATCATCCATGTTACACCTGTGGTGTTTCCGGTCAAAAGTGACTGCCTTAAGAAAATGAATGGGTCTCAAGACTATATTCAACCATCAAACAGAAAACATCCCTATACACACACTACCCCAACTCACTCACTCACTCACTCACAAATTTTCAGACTAAGCAATTTATTTTGTGTCTACACATCTTCTTCCCATGCTTATGTGCTGATCCTCCCACGTGATCACCTTCATGACATTACATGTTCATTTTGTAATGCATTTTCAGTGCCTATTTGTATTTTCACTGCAGCTATTTTATGTCTAATTCTATAAATTCATAAATTTAAGTTCAATTATAAATTCAAAAACACTAGTTTGAGACATTGTTCACAGCTAAACTATGCTTTTAGACTAAATTAATAGCAGTTTAAAGAAACCGGGGACCCTAAAGTAAGGAGCGGGAGCTAAACATGACCGGAGGGTTAATAAAATATTAAACTTCCCCTGAAATCAAGATGGAAGCTTTCCTGGGATCAGTATCAATATGATAGTCGTAGGGTTATTTATAAGCTAGTCTGCTCCAAAAGAATGCCAAAATTAGCTTTCAGAAGATTCAAAATTTCTCTTACTTTCATTATAGTTTTCAGTCATGGCAACGAGACTTTGAGGGTAAAACATTAATAGAGCTCCAGTGAAGACCTGTCAAGTTTTCATTTGTTTCAAGCCACAATGTTTGATAATTTCTCAAAAGATGAAAAACAAACATATGTGACTAATCTGCTAGTGTTGGAAAACCAAAAATAGCATTCAATACATTATTTCAATTATGTTCATTAATAAAGTTTTAAGTATGAGATTAAAATGTCAACAGCTTGTCATCAAACAGATCAACAGATGAATAAATAAAAAGAAAACACTAACACTTCTATTTTTAACCATATGCATAACTCAATTGAAAAAAGAGATTGTATGCTTTTTTTTAATGATGTTTTTGAGGTTTATATTTCGGCACACACGGAAACTGGCACACACAGACTGCCTTGCACCCGGTAATGAATAGTTCTGTCATGAGAAACAGGAATTTTGTTAATTGTGATATATTGCAATTACACTATTCCTGCCAAAGTGTAATTAATTATATATTTATGTGGAAGAAGGGAGCACCCCCGGTGCTTTAGAAATAAACGGAGTCAACTGGCCTGTATTAATCTTGATTATCATACTTTAGAACAATGCGCCCAGAATAATTGTATGTAATTATCTGTTGTCTAATGCCTGTGCAGCATCTAATTGAAAATATGGTAGACAAGCAATACTCACCCCCCCGCCCCACCAACAATGGCAAAATGCTATTTTCTTACTGTACTGTACAGTCACAGTTTAGCTGTTGGAAATGCACACATGACCGCTAACCCATCTGTGAAAGGAACTATAAACCAATTTAGGCTTCATACAGGGTTGTGAACAGTATAATTGCTTGCTGCCTTATTGGAATCAATAGAACATGTCACCTTGACCCCCTACAATTAAATGAATAGATTTACATGTCTTGCTTGCCAAGAGGGGTTTTGCACATTTAAAGCTTCCAATTTTCACTTCAAAAGTTAATTTAAGTTTCTAATATTAAAAAAGATCACTATTGCAATTACCACAATACACAAATGTGTCACTCCCAGCAGAAAATAACTAATCATAGAGATTATTTTATCATATTGCAAAACTTGTAAAATAAAATAAAATAAAATAATAAAATATTAAATATTTGTTCACTACACACAAAGTGAAATATTCCAAGCCCTCATTTGTTACAATTTTTGAATGATTATAGATTAAAGATGAAAAAAATCTCAAATCCAGTATTTTACAAATTTAGAATATCATGACAAAGTTCAACATTGTATGCTTCCAGTCTCACGATTGGTGTAGGGAAAGGACGAGGACTCAATTGCAGTCAATAATGGGTGTTAATTAATAATAAAAATAAAACAAAATGACAACAAAAACTTGACGGTGAAAACATTAACTAAACAAATAAACAAACAAGCTGGGCTGGCAGGAAAAAGCAGTGTTGGACAAACTGACACAGGACAGCAGACATATGGAGAATATAAGCAGAAATAATTAACAAACAGACAGATGAAAAGGATAAACTCTAATGGGTTAGGGAGGGACTAGTTAAGGAGGGAAGGACTAGACAATAGACAGGAGAGCACATGACACAAAGAAACAACACAAGCCATGTGCTCACATAAAACAAGACTAGAACGCACAGCCAATTAGTGCACTCATTAACCACTTCATCATGAAACACTTAATATATGTATGTAAACATGAACCACGTGCTAAAAGACAACACTAACAGACGACTGAATGCAAGACACTAGTGCACGATTAATAAAAACCCACACATGCAACGTGCATGTTTCATCTCAGCGACAACCGAAACCGAAACCAACCAGACTGAGATGCTGAGAACGAAACACTATGCTGCAGACAGAACAAACACAAACACCAGGGCAAGAGTGCGCGTCGCAAACACGCCCAGACCTCTTGATGCGGGTGTGTGCACGGCCCAAGCGCGGCCGAGATAACGCTCATACAAAAGACACACAATCACAGAAAATAAGTGCTCGACATGAGAAATCTCCAGCCAAGCACAACATACAAGGCATGACAGGACTAGTGTCTGAAATCTACCATCAAAACTAAAATTAACAAGACCGGAGCGGCAGAATCCTGACACCCAGTGTCTCAATCTAGTCCACTAATTAATACAAAGCCTTGAAATTGTCTCAGTCTGGCCTAGTAGGCTTCAGAATTATGGAATAGGATTCTGACTGCGAGGAAAGGAAAATGTGTCTGGAAAAGTTGCACAAGTATGACCGTAGCCTTGAGAGGATCGTCAAGCAAGTGTGACTGAGGCTGGTGTCAGAGCATCAAGAACCACCACATACAGATGTCTGCATGACATGGGCTACAGCTGTAGAATTTCAGATGTTAAGCCACTCCCGAACCAAAAATGATGTTAGAAGCATCTGTGCTGGGCTTGTTGACCAGTGGTCCCCAGTCCTCTTTTCAGACGAACGCAAATTTTGTATTTTACTTGGAAATCAAGATCCCAGAGTCTGGAGGAAGAGCGGAGAGGCACAAAAGTCAATCTGCTTATTGTCCAATGTGAAACTTCCACAGTCAGTGATGGTTTGGAGGGCCATTTCATATGCTGGTATGGGATCATTGTGTTTTATCAAGTCCAGAGTCAACCCAGCTCCATAACCTGGATGTTTTAGAGCACTTCATGCTTCCTGTTACCGGCAAGCTTTATGTTCCAGCAGGATATGGGACCTGCACACAGTGCCAACGCTACCAGTACCTGTCAGGGTTGGCAAGGAGGACCCAAACGCAGAATAGACAGGAGAACACAAGGTTTATTTACAGGAGGTAAACAAGGCAACGCAGAAGGACAGTCCACACAATAGTGAAGGGTGATGGCAGGAGAAAAGGCTGGTGAGGGGGGAGACTCAGGACTTCAGGATGATACAGAGGGGAGTGTCTTATGGGGGGGTGAAACAGGCTGGTCGGGAAAGGGGAAATTCCAAACTTCAGGCCAAGCAGTCAAGTAGCTAGCCAAACCTCCGGTTTGGGACAGGGGTGGCAAACAGATGGAACATCAAATCAAGAGGATCCACAACCAGCGAAGACTCAAGAGGCAAGTGACAAGCAACACCACAGGACTAGACAGCTGGGGAGACAAGAAAATTAAAAGTGCAGGCAAAAAACAAACTAGAACAAAAATAAGAAATGTTTAGGAGGGGGGAAATATAACTCGAAAAATAAAAATGAAACAAAATGAACTAAACAAAACTACTAAAAATTAAAACAAAAGGGCGAAAGGAATAAGCTATAGCTTAAAATAAAACAGAAAGCAAAACACAACAACCGGAATTAAAAAATAAAGAACAACAAAAACGACTAGGTCCAGACTGGGGCGGAGGATTACAAAAATGGCAAAATGAAAACTCGTAATTAGTCTTGAACTACAAACAGAATAAAACAAATGAAAATAACAGCAACCTTGCTGAAAGAAGAAAAATAAATAAACAGAATCCAAAAGGATTAATGAATTCTAGATAAAGATCAAAAGAATAGTACTAGACTAAGGCTAGAAAAAAGAAACAAAACTAGACTGTATAAAAAACCTCTATCAGGCACTAAACAAGATTTAGCGACAAGCACACAAAAGATAGTATGACGAAACGGCAAGGACAAGTGGAAAATTAACTCATTATGAAGAGTAAAGAGCACGAGGAACAGGTGAACATAATTAGACAAACAAGGACTAAACAAGGGGGTGAGGCATAGGAAAACAAGGAGGCGGGACAAGGGGACCACATGACCAACACAACAAAAGAGACAACCATGTGCTTATACACAAAACAAACAAAGAGAAATTAAACACAGACAGGAGTGACAGGACGGTAAGGGCTGGACCCTGACAGTACCTGGTTTAAGGACCGGGTACCGGCTGAAAACATCACCTGTTAAACCCCACTGAAAAATCTATGGGCTATTGTCAAGAGGAAGATGAGGGAACAGAGACCCGGAAATGCAGACGAGCTGAAGGCCGATATCAAAGCAACTTGGGCTACCATCTCACCTCAACTGTGCCAAAAGCTGTTTGCCTCCATGCCACGTTGCTTTGATGCTGTAATTAATGCAAAAAGAGGCCCAACAAAGTACTGAGGACATAACATCCTTTTCAGTAGGCCAACATGTGTTTAAGATCCTTATTTTATTATTCAAATGAAATATTCAAATTTGATGAAATACTGGATTTGGGATTTTTTCTTTAATCCATAATCATTAAAATTGGAACAAATGAAGGCTTGAAATATTTCTTATGTAGTGAACTAATATAACACACAAGTTTCACTTTTTGAAACAAATTATTGAAATAAATGGACTTTACCTCGATATAAATTTTTTGGCACATGACTGTATATTCAGAAGAATGCAAAACCATCACAATTCCTGTTGTTTTTTTAACTAATGGTATTAGACCAAGTCTGGACAAATCTTCATAAAATATTACTATAAAAGATGTATTTTTAGTTATACTAGGATATATTTTAAATTTACAAGAAATTAGCCTTAAATGTAGCTTTTTGCTGTTGAAGAGTGTTGTTTTATTAAACTACATTACAGCTGTACTGTGGATTAAAGCATTAATCAGATAAAGAATTAATCAAACAACCAAATGAACTCACATTTACTGCCTAAAATTATTCAAACATGAATCAAATTTGACAAACAATCAATTTGCATGTGTCTAATAATTAACATTGTGCAGGTAAAACAGTTATTAATTACAGCACTGCTGCCTCATACAATTAACTACATGAATAAAGATGATTCTTACTTCAGAGTTTTGACCAACAAAATTACATCAAACAGAAATAACTAACATGATAGAATTCCAAGTAGAAATGACTACAAACTAGACTGTCAGCATTTCATTTACACAATCAAATTGATTCTATACATTATTCATTTTATGATTATCTGATAAGAAAAGAAAAAACTATTTTGAAAGAAGCCTACCAGCAGCATACAACTTGTAACCTAATGGAATAATTACAATCTTATTTATGTTTATTTTATTCTATTCCACGGAGAGTCTTGCTTGCTTTGGAAAGCATTTTGAGATCTTTGACCAACTGCTATTGGAAATAGATTCAGCAATGTTGGTTAGAACAAGTGAAATAATATGTTTCCATCACAGTCTGACTGGTATTTTGATTGGCATGCACAGCTACCAATCACAGTTTGCTTTGTTTAGTGTCTGTCATGGTTAAGTGGGTTGGATATGTAAAAGTGTCAACTCTACACGATCAGACACAATTCATTCGAAATCTTAAGTCACCAAGTGTTTATACCATAAACTTCACATTCTATTGAAAATCCATTGTTTAATTGATTCTAAAAAGTTCTCATTATCTAAGCTGACGTTACCTTATGACTTTAAAACGTCAAATAAAGTACACATCCCATAGTTATCCTTCCTGAAAGGCCAGTGCATTATATGAGTAATACAAATGAATGTTTGTGCAAGCAGGAAAACCACTTCAGGTTTTTCCTCCACAGCAAATAATTTGCCCCTCACAGTGGCAAAAGAAACACAACACCAAATGATGTCATGTTTTCTTGGGTTTCAAAATCCTGCATAATTTAACCAAACATATGGATTACTTTAAAACTTCTGGATTGTTTCCCATTTTTCACGACATCACTATTTCACAAATTCATATTTATGATCCAGGACCAGTCATAGGGGTCAATTTTAGGGAAATCAAGGTTTCATGAGTTCACACTTAATTATTACTTGATGCTATTAGCAGGTTTGGCATGCTGCCCCAGGAGAGAACCCTGAGCTCAGAGATAATTGAGGCCAGGGCTCCCGCCAGACCTTTTGGCATGTAAGGGGTATGAGACCAGGTAGGTCTCGAGAGCTCACCCTAGTAAAACATAAAAAGGATGAGATGGGGTGGAAGGAGGGATTCTTCAAAAATGAAGATAAGGCAGTAGGGTGAAATCAGTCTATTTACAGTAGGCTTGGATCAATCTGATTGGTATATTACAAATTATGGATGAGAGACCAGCCATGATCCATCATATCACATGCTCCTCTCGAAATTATGGATACTGTAGAGCAGGGGTCACAAACCGGCGGCCCACGGCCATTTAAGGCCAGCCCTCCTCCTCCCTCCGGCCCACAACTGACGTCAAAAATGTAATGAGATTCGGCCCACTAAAACATATTTTTTAAACCACTATCCTTGTTGTGCAGTTGCATCTAGTCACATGTGGTTTTGACCTGCCACCGACATTTATGGTACTGCATTCAGATTAGTTTTACTTTCATTCCTTTCTCAGTGTACGGTCAAGAGTAACACAGATTTTATTATGTCCATAAATGCTCTATTTTTTACTAAAGCTCTATTTTTGTAAATATTCAAGGGTCATTTTATTATTATCAGTTTTATAACACTTGTATTTTGTTGTACAAACACTTCTTCTTGGCTTACACTTTATGCTGGTGGTGTAACAAATATGATAATTTTGCTAATATTTGATTCAAATGGTCTATTTTAATATATTTTGCTTATTAATTATAGATTATGCGTATTAAGATTTGTATGTACATTAGTAAAATTGCACTGCTGGTTGAATTGAACTTGGTAAAGCAATTGTGAATATGTACATAAAATTTTTTTTAAATAATAATAATAATAATAATAATAATAATAATAATAATAATACATAAAAAACAAAGATATTGAGAAGAGCAATTGGCAGTAATGCCACTTAAGTTACCCATACTGCTTTCTGCTGTTTTTGCACTATTGGAACAATACATTTGTTTGGGACAGAATCATAATTATTATGCCTATTATTTGTATTATTTTCAGAGCAAATTAAACTACCTCTTAAATATGTACAACATGAAATAAAAAGCTAGAGTTTAGACTGCATATACTCTGTGGAAAAATGACTGAGTGTGTGTCTAATGCTCGGCCATACACACAACAACCACAGATATATTTCAGCAGCTGATGTGTGACACGATAAACATGTTGATTTGCATCATCACTGGTGACAGATAATGCTTGAAATTTAAACGTTATGTCTGTTGTCCTAAGATGCATCAATTACGTCAGGTTTCCATTTTTTTTCTTGTGCTTGAATGTTAAAACGTCCCTCCTATTAATTGTCAGTCACTAAAACAAAATTTGAGTTTGAGCTCTTGCTGTAGAGTAAGATATTACGAGATAAGATATGATATGCAATAATAAACAGCCAATAAATTAATAATAAGCAGGTAATAAGCCCATAGATAATAGTTGAAATTGGTTCTTAAACCAAAGTGTTACCAACAATTCCATTAATGCATAGTATACACTGTTTGTTATTGGACAATATTTGGAGAAGTGTGCAAGAAAGAAAATCACCTATAAAAATTGTCTAATTAAACTCTTATCAATGAATTTTACTAATCAGAAAAGTACATGTTGATATATTTTCAAAAGGAAGTTTAAAAAATGTCTTCATGGAACAATAGGTGCATCCCAAATCGCATATGTATGCACTATTCTACGCCACTTTGTAGTATAAATAGTGTTAGTAGTGCATTCACACGGAAAGCTCTTAAAATAATAAGTGCACTTTAAATCCCCGGATAATGCACTTATTCAACCAGTAAAATAAAGTGTGGAATGATGGTCACTTCACACCCTCAATAGCCACTGATTTACGTAGCAGAAGAGGAAGAGCTTTTGGGCACTGATGTTGGTTTACTTCATTTATTTTAGATTGTGAAAGCAAAATTCTCTAGAGTTATTATACCGCCTCCCGATGGTGAATGCGGTTATACCCATGGCATGTACTATTTGGTAGTTTATTTGGCCATTTATTTCACTAAATGGCAACCATCAAACGTCATCCCGGAAACGCCTTGAATTTCCGTTTAGTAAAAAAATGTTAATGTTCTTTTTGGAACAACACTACATACACTATGCTGTTGAATGTGTAAGTGAATGAGTACAAAGTGCATAAGAGCAAGGTGTATAGTGTGCTATTTGGGACGCAGTGAATGAAATACAATGTATTATTGGCTATTCCTAAAAATGTATCTGTGCAATGTACGTTTTTATAAGACCAGGGTCACATTGTTGTAGGAGACAATAATAATATTGTTTCAAACACAGTCTACATTTCCAGTCCTCCCAAAATCCCATTGCTGTGAAAATGACCAGCCAAAACACATACCACTTATTTAGTTGAAAATGACATTGTATTTCTGGCCCCTGAGACTAGATTTGGTGTACGCATCTTGAATAGAGCAATTCAACACAAAAAAAAGAAGTTTCTTTCAAAAATAATTCAAGTGTACACAATAGCAGTTTGTAGCTGTGTTAAGGCAACATAATTATCTGAAGTGTCAAACGCTAGAGATCAGAACTGATCAAACAATGAAAACAGAGTGTTGGCATTGGCATTGTTTACATGAAGTATGAGTGACTCAGGTCAAGCCACAGCTTATCTGTTATGATCACACCTCGTCTGGATGATTTTAAAGTAATGAAGAGGACCGTCCACAACACAAAATGCATTTCCTAAGTCATGCCAATAAGAAATTCAACCATCATTACAAAGCATAATTACGAACTCACTACAAATTACATGCACATAATGCAATAGCAAGTTATGTAAGTGTTCCATTGTTCCAGTAAAATCTGCTAAATTAAAAGAAACCAAATGTGCATGGTAATCTAATTTAATGACGACAGGGCTTTGTCAGGGAACTGCTACAATATATGTGCAAACATCTTCACATTTTATTCATTCACATTCGCAAGTACAGTTCAATAATTCAAGCATCAATATAAGACACAGAGCCAGAGTCCCACCTGTGGCCTGGTTTTTATTCAACGCAGATACATTGTCTGATGCAAATATTGACCTTTGGGCGCTCCCTAAGGCATGCATTCTGCAGCGTATGATATTGTGAAACATCAATATGCAAATCAATATCAGGCCAGCAATATGTTTTCATGGTTGAGCACTCCTGTTGGCTAAACAATTACAATTATCAAAGTGCATTCTATATCCGTGGCCGTTTTGTAAGGGCAGTTTCTGGAGGCTTCGGTGATTTAAACTCTATTGGGTATATATTATATTGAGTGATGGTTGTACAAACAGTCTCTCTCTCTCTTTCTTTACCATTTTGATTGTCTCTCTGAAATGAGTAATATGCGTGTTCGCAATAAACAGAAGTGCAAAGAAGAGAGGGGCGCATTTGTTTGCTTGACATTTAGTCAAGCATCTTGAGTGGGACGTTGACATACAAATAATGGGTTTGTGTTGTTCTGGCTTCTCCGTATTATGTATCATTCACAAATTGCTAGTCATTTATTTCTTTATTTATTTTTTGTTGAAAAGATCGCTTTGCAGAAATACTCTGGGGGCATTCAAAAGTGTATTATGAAATTGGGTTGGCATTCCAAATCATGCCGTGTGGATGCGTCAAGCAATGGTAATTCTAATCTATTCTGGTTCATCATGCACGCAAGTGTGTCAAACATGTATTTAATATACTTGGGTGGTTGAACAAGGAATACAGTTTTTTTATGCTGGTTCATGCTGCACATACTAATGACTTTTGCAATTTTGGCTATGCTATAAGGACTCTAATAAGGTCACTGCTAATTGGTTGGGGGCAACCTTATTAGCCTATGAAATGTGCAAAGAAATTAATATTAACTTGTGTGGATGGTAATTACTTGTCAGAGATATATGATAATTGAGATAATATTATAGAGAAACATGG